>NC_090825.1:121610833-122231666 GCF_028021215.1 Eschrichtius robustus
CCTCATCTCCAAAATCAGTGAGGAGAAATTGCAGTGTGCTAATAGAATGTTGGACTCTGTAACAAGTGACACTGCTTTAGTTTTGGTCTCCTGTCTCATTTATGCCGAAATATTGTATTTTACTTAATTTGAAAATTTTTCCTTAATATGAATGGGCAAAAGAGGAGTGTAAATGGAATTTAAATACCGTAAAAGTCACCCTTAATATTGTGTTATTTTGTGCACAGTCGAGCTTTGGATATTAATGGGAAAATTAAAGGTTTTAACATAAAACCAGAAGATTAGGCAAACAGCAAAATACATTTTGTTGTGCATGCGTATTGAGTGTACTCCTCATGTAAAGCCTCCCTAGCGTACTTTAAGCTGTATGTGTAATTTATTAGAAAAGTAAAAGTAAAATCCCCTCATGCTAAATTGCAGAAGTTACTTTTCCTTAAAGTCAATGGACATAGTAAGATATTTTTTAACAGCTGAGATTCAAGGACAGATCCGTTTAAGCCTCTTTTTTAATCTAAAGTCAAATTTCACTTAGCAGATATTGTGAAAATTAAAGGGCAAGAAAAATGAAAGCAGCCATGGTTTCTTCCTAAAACCACAAGTTGTTTCGTTTGCAGATTGCGCCTAAGTCAACAGTTCTGGTTCAAGTCCAGTGTGACTATTTTCTTTACTCTTCCTGCAAAGGAGAGACTGGGGAAAATATCCACAACATGTCACAGGCCATATTCCTAAGACATTTATTCAGTGGGCCCTTAGGTGCTTTGAAAATAAGAAAAAAAGTTGAGTTGTCCCGGGAATGCAGGGAGAATGGTTAGAAATGGTCTGTTGAAAAAACATTATACCTGTTAAATCATGAAATACTGCTCTAAGTGGACTGTCTGTGGCAATCACCTGGGATGAGTAGATGATTTATTGCTCCCGAGGGAAGAAAGAAGAAAAAGGGCAGTTTCTGTTCAGACTTGTCTATCAGTAACAGTATTTGAGAGTCATTCTTTTGGAACCAGTGGTGGCATTTGACCAGAACAGCGAGGGATAGCCAAAGACTGACTGGATTTATTCATAATGAAAGGCAAGGAAGAGAGGGGCTGAAGGCAGCAAATTTTACTTAAAAGAATTTGTTTTTAAAATAACATCTGAGATAATGCTTCCTCGGGGGCTGTGCTGAAAGTAATCAAATGCCAAAGCTGCCAGCATTTAGGAAGCTCTGCAATGGGACCTGACAAGCCGACAACAGTATCCTGGTTTGTTTTGATCTTCCAGGACTCATCAGGCTTTGCAGCTGTTCTTTCTCAAAAATGCTCGGACAGGAAGAGAATAATTCATTTACCCTGAGCACATTAGTCAGGTTCAGAAAGCAACAGCAGAAAGGCCAAGGGCAGGGCTCATGGGTTGGTAGAGCCTCCCATTCTGCCCCAGCAGCCTCTTTCAGAGCTCTGCGGGCTGGGTGACCAGAATGCAAGTGGCAAAAAGTGATGCTACTGGGTGTACCCAGAATGTCTGTGAAAAGTGTGCACTCAATGGCTATTAAAGCTCTAGCTGATATTCACATTGTTCTTAATCCTGCCTTTCTCTAGAGTATGTAAGGAATATATAGAGAGTTATTTCATATATTTCAGAATATAGGAAATATGTATTCATTTCATTGAAAACAAGTCTTTTACTCAATGTCTACTAAGTGCCAGGCACCATGCTAAGCATTGGGGACATAAAAATAAATAAATATATGAAGTTCTTGCCCTTGATAAGCTTACTTTAGTGTCATAGGCAAGGCATCACACAATTATATCTGGGTATGTATAAATAAACACAAAATATGATATGGCTTCTGAACAGAAAGTATAGGGTGCAATGATTGATTATTGAGGGGATAGCTGATCTAGCTGAGGATATGTCATTTTAATGGAGACTAAAAGAAATAAGGAAGATTTAACAAGGTATGGAATGTAGAGAATAGTCCAGGTATTATGAAGAGCCTAAGGAGAGGGAAATCCTTTTGAGCTCTAGAACTAAGAGAAAGCAGAGGCTACATAAGAGCAAGAAGTTAAAAGGAAAGGTGAGAAGACATTAGAGTGGTTCATGGGTACCAGTGATGAAATATAGGTCAGAAAGGGGGTTGCCTTGAGAGGAATCAATATGAACACATCTCCTCAAATCCCCCTTTTCTGTGACATGTAAACAAAGGAGAGGACTCATACTCACTGGTGCAGTTAGCAGGCCAGGGAAAACACAGACCACATCCACTGATGCCAAAGGAGCTCCGGTTTTTAAAAAGGAGAGTTGAGCTGATTCCCCATGAGAATTTACCTGGTATGGCAGTTCTATGTCTTTGTGACCTGAATTGACATTTAGGCAGCACAGTTAAACAATCAGTAGAAGTATTTTTAATCTATGTGCCTTCATCTTGGACCTACCTATCCTAAATCACTTGAGTGCATCTCACAGTTGAGTGCTTTAGACCCTGGTTCCAAATGATCCGTCTGATACACAAATCAAATAGAACTTATGGTTTATTGTGATAACTTAAGACGACGCATTCTCACCAGCGCATGGCATAGAACATCAGGGCAATGAGTAGGAAAGGTTTTTGGAGTTTCCCAGTTCCTCATGGAAGATGCTCTTGGTATTCTTCCAGTCTAGGGTGAAGTGTTGCCAGGTCAAAGGAGGCTCTAAGAGGGACTTACCAAGCCTCTTAAACTCATGGTCACACATCCCTGAAATTCAGGCATGATTACCTTATTTTGTAACTCACCTTTTGCACGATATTAATTAGATCTAGCAGTTGGGTTCTTGGTAAAATTGTGTACAGAGCCACAAGCATATTTTTAACATTGATTCAATTACATTGTAACAGACCTTAAACAGATGCCATAAATTCCTCACAAGGCCTGGGAAGGGCTGAATATGGCAGACCAGTCTGGGGCCTACCATGGTCACTTACCATGGCAAAAGACAGAAAAATGTACCCAATGAGCTTTTTAAAAAGTCTTTATTTGCACACCTAATTGAAAAACTTACAAGCTGGTTTTAGGTATTGCTTGATTCCAAACTCAAAATTTACTACCATATCTCAACTATGTTCTCTGTAACATGGCTTTATCAATGTGGTAGGAAAAGAACAGTAGCAGTGTCAAACCTTCCATTATTCTTCCATTAAGCACTGAGGAATATAGAGAAGCTTGTCTTTTGTAACCCCTAAGGGATAGAGAAGAAATTTTGCTTTCCCAGAATTCTCAGTGTTTCTTCTATATTATTATTTTTGCAGCTTTAGTGAGATATATCTGAAGTATAACACTGTGTAAGTTTAAGATGTGCAATGTGATATATAGAGATATAGATATATTTACCATAATAAGGTTTGTTAACACATCTGTCATCTCACATAATTACCCTTTGTGTGTGTGTGTTGAGAACTTTTAAGGTCTACTCTCCTGGGAACATTCAAGTAATCAAGTAACTATAGTCACCATGCTGTACCTTATAAGAATTTATTCATCTTATAACTAATAATTTGTATGCTTTGACCACATTTACCCGTTTTCCTCTCTACCCCATCCCCACCTCCCATCCCTGGCAGCCACCAATCTACTCTCTGTTTCTATGAGTTCAGTTTCTTTGATTCCACATGTAAGTGAGATTATAATGTCCTCCATGTTTATTCATGTTGTCACAAAGAGCAGGAATTTCTTCTTTTTTATGGCTGAATATTTCTGTGTGTGTATGTATGTGTGTGTATCACATACCCATTCATCTGTTGATGGACACAGGTTGTTTCCATATCTTGCTACTGTAAATGATGCTTCAGTGAACATGAGGGTAAAGCTATCTCTTTGAGATAGTGATTTCATTTCCTTTGGATATATACTTAAAATTGGAACTGTTGGATCATATGGTAGTTCTGTTTATAATTTTTGAGGAAACTCCGTCCTATTTCCATAATGGTTGTACCAATTTACACCCCCACCAACAGTGCACAAGGATTTTCTTTTCTCCACATCCTCACCAACATTTATTAGATCTTACTTTTTGATAATAATCATTCTGATATATGTGATGTGTATCTCATTGTAGTTTTGACTTGCATTTCCCTGATGATTAGTGATGTTGAGCACCTTCTCATGTGCCTGTTGGCCAGTTGTATACTTTGGAAAAATGTTTATTCAGATTCTTTGCCGATTTTTTAATTAGATTAGCTGGTTTTTCAATATTGAGTTGTATAAGTTCCTTGTATATTTTGGATATTAAAACCTTATCAGAGATATGATTTGCAAATATTTTCACTCACTCTGTAGATTGCCTTTTCATTTTGTTGATTATTTCTTTTGCTGGTAGAAGCTTTTTAGTTCGATGTAGTCCCACTTTATTTTTGCTTTTGTTGCTTTTGCTTTTGGTGTCATATCCAAAAAGTCATCGCAAAGACCAAAGTCAAAAAGGTTTTTTCCTGTGTTTTCTTCTAGAAATTAGTGTTTCTTTGATAATTGTTTTGAGGGTGTTCCATACGAATCCATTAAACAATTAGTGTGACCAGTGGATTGCCATAGAATGATTGCCTTAAGGATGATGTCAATTTCATTCATGCCCCATGGCTGAAAACAGAAAAAGAGTAAACTACTATAAAACTGGTGAAAGAAGGACAAGGGGAGGTGGAAACAGGAGAAAAGTAGAGAGAGAAGACGGGAGGTGAGGAGAGGAGAGGAGAGAGATTTATTTAAAAAAAAAAAATTGGCAGTGGAATTGCAGAGTCTTGGTAAATCCAAATTCACCTTGGCCAGCTGGGAAGCTGGAGAACCAGGGATGAGCTGCGTTTAGAGTCCAAAAGCTGTCTGCTGGCAGACGTTCATCTTGCTTAGAAGAGGATTTACATGAGGAAAAAATGAAAACACATTGACCTGTAAAGCCATGTGGGTGACAGGGTCTTGGTGCTCTGGCCGGGTGTCAGGCCTGGGCCTCTGAGGTGGGAGAGCTGAGTTCAGGACATTGGTCCACCAGAGACCTCTTGGCTCCATGTAATATCAAACAGCGAAAGCTCTCCCAAATATCACCATCTCAATGCCAAGACCCAGCTCCACTCAACAACCAGAAAGCTACAGTGCTGGACACCCTATGTCAAACAGCTAGCAAGACAGTAACACAACCCCACCCATTAGCAGAGAGGCTGCCTAAAATCATAATAAGGTCACAGACACCCCAAACACACCATGGGATGTGGTCCAGCCCACCAGAAAGGTAAGATCCAGCCACATCCACCAGAACACAGGAACTAATCCCCTCCACCGGGAAGCCTACACAACCTACTGAACCAAACTTAGCCACTGGGGGCAGACACCAGAAACAACCGGAACAACGCACCTGCAGCCTGGGAAAAGGAGACCCCCAAACACAGTAAGTTAAGCAAAATGAGAAGACACAGAAACACACAGCACATGAAGGAGCAAGGTAAAAACCCACCAAACAAAACAAATGAAGATTAAATAGGCAGTCTACCTGAAAAAGAATTCAGAGTATTGGTAGTAAAGATAATCCAAAATCTTGGAAATAGAATGGAGAAAATAAGAGAAATGTTTAACAAGGACCTAGAAGAACTAGAGAGCAAACAAACAGTGATGAACAACACAATAAATGAAATTAAAAATTTTCTAGAAGAAATAAATAGCAGAATAACTGAGGGAGAAAAACGGATAAGTGACCTGGAAGATAAAATAGTGGATATAATTACCACAGAGCAGAATAAAGAAATAATTGAGGACAGTCTCAAAGACCTCTGGAACAACATGAAATGCACCAACATTCGAATTATAGGGGTCCCAGAAGAAGAAGAGAAAAAGAAAGGGACTGAGAAAACATTTGAAGACATTATAGTTGAAAACTTCCCTAATATGGGAAAGGAAATAGTCAATCAAGTCCAGGAAACACAGAGAGTCCCATACAGGAGAAATCCAAGGAGAAACACACCAAGACACATATTAATCAAACTCTCATAAATTAAATACAAAGAACAAATATTAAAACCAGCAAGGGAAAAACAACAAATAACATACAAGGGAATCCCTGTAAGGTTAACAACTGATCTTTCAGCAGAAACTCTACAAGCCAGAAGGGAGTGGCAGGACATATTTAAAGTGGTGAAAGGGAAAACCTACAACCAAGATTATTCTACCCAGCAAGGACCTCATTCAGATTTGACGGAGAAATTAAAAGCATTATAGACAAGCAAAAGCTAAGAGAATTCCGCACCACCAAACCAGCTTTACGACAAATGCTAAAGGAACTTCTCTAGGCAGGAAACACAAGAGAAGGAAAAGACCTACAAAAACAAACCCAAAACAATTAAGAAAATGGTAATAGGAACATACATATCAATAACTACCTTTAATGTAAATGGATTAAATGCTCCAACCAAAAGACATAGACTGGCTGAATGGATACAAAAACAAGACCCATATATATGCTGTCTATGAGATACCCACTTCAGACCTAGGGAGACATACAGACTGAAAGTGAGGGGATGGTAAAAGATATTCCTTGCAAATGGAAATCAAAAGAAAGCTGGAGTAGAAATATTCATATCAGAGAAAATAGACTTTAAAATAAAGACTATTACAATAGACAAAGAAAGACACTACGTAATGATCAATGGATCAATCCAAGAAGAAGATATAACAATTGTACATATTTATGCACCCAACATAGGAGCACCTCAATACATAAGGCAAATGCTAACAGCCATAAAAGAGGAAATCACCAGTAACACAATCATAGTAGGGGACTTTAACACCCCACGTCCACCAATGGACAGATCATCCAAAATGAAAATAAATAAGGAAACACAGGCTTTAAATGATACACTAAACAAGATGGACTTAATTGACATTTATAGGATATTCCATCCAAAAACAACAGAATACACTTTCTTCTCAAGCACTCATGGAACATTCTCCAGGATAGATCATATCTTGGGTCACAAATCAAGCCTTGGTAAATTTAAGAAAATTGAAATCGTATCAAGTACCTTTTCCAACCACAACACTATGAGACTAGTTATCAATTACAGGAAAAAATCTGTAAAAAATACAAACACATGGACGCTAAACAGTACATTACCGAATAAAAAAGAGATCACTGAAGAAATAAAAGAGGAAATCAAAAAATTCCTAGAAACAAATGACAATGAAAATACGACAACCCAAAACCTATGGGATGCAGCAAAAGCAGTTCTAAGAGGGAAGTTTATAGCAATACAATCCTACCTCAAGAAACAAGAAACATCTCAAATAAACAACCTAACCTTACACCCAAAGCAATTAGAGAAAGAAGAACCAAAAAACCCCAAAATTAGCAGAAGGAAAGACTTTATAAAGATCAGATCAGAAATAAATGAAAAAGAAATGAAGGAAATGACAGCAAAGAAAAATAAAACTAAAGCTGGTTCTTTGAGAGATAAGCAAAATTGATAAACCATTAGCCAGACGCATCAAGAAAAAAATGGAGATGATTCACATCTATAGAATTGGAAAGAAAAAGGAGAAGTAGCAACTGACACTGCAGAAATACAAAGGATCATGAGAGATTACTACAAGCAACTGTATGCCAATAAAACGGACAACCTGGAAGAAATGGACAAATTCACAGAAAAACACAACCTTCCGAGACTGAACCAGGAAGAAATAGAAAATATAAATATACCAATCACAAGCACTGAAATTGAGACTGTGATTAAAAATCTTCCAACAAACAAAAGCCCAGGACCAGATGGCTTCACAGGCGAATTCTACCAAACATTTAGAGAAGAGCTAACACCTATCCTTCTCAAAGTCTTCCAAAATATAGCAGAGGGAGGAACACTCCCAAACTCATTCTACAAGGCCACCATCACCCTGATAACAAAACCAGACAAAGATGTCAGAATAAAAGAAAACTACAGGCCAGTATCACTGATGAACATAGATGCAAAAATCCTCAACAAAATACTAGCAAACAGAATCCAATGGCACATTAAAAGGATCATACACCATGATCAAGTGGGGTTTATCCCAGAAGGCAAGGATTCTTCAATATACACAAATCAATCAATGTGATACACCATATTAACAAATTGAAGGAGAAAAACCATACAATCATCTCAATAGATGTAGAAAAAGCTTTTGACAAAATTCAACACCCATTTATGATAAAAACCCTCCACAAAGTAGGCATAGAGGGAACTTACCTCAACATAATAAAAGCCATATAGGACAAACACAGAGCAAACATCGTTCTCAACGGTGACTAACTGAAACCATTTCCTCTAGGATCAGGAACAAGACAAGGTTGTCCACTCTCACCACTGTTATTCAACATACTTTTGGAAGTTTTAGCCACAGCAATCAGAGAAGAAAAGAAATAAAAAGAATCCAGATCAGAAAATAAGAAGTAAAGCTGTCACTGTTTGCAGATGGCAGGATACTGTACATAGAGAATCCTAAATATGCTACCAGAAAACTACTAGAGCTAATCAATGAATTTGGTGAAGTAGGAGGATACAAACTTAATGCACAGAAATCTCTTGCATTCCTATACACTAATGATGAAAAATCTGAAAGAGAAATTAAGGAAACATTCCCATTTAACACTGCAACAAAAAGAATAAAATACCTAGGAATAAACCTAACTAAGGAGACAAAAGACCTGTATGTGGAAAACTAAGACACTGGTGAAAGAAATTAAAGATAATACCAACAGATGGAGAGATATACCATGTTCTTGGATTGGAAGAATCAACATTTTGAAAATTACTATACTACCCAAAGCCCTCTACAGATTCAATGCATCCCTATCAAACTACCAATGGCATTTTTCACAGAAGTAGAACAAAAAATTTCACAATTTGTATGGAAACGCAAAAGACTCCGAATAGCCAAAGTAATCTTGAGAAAGAAAAACAGAGCTGGAGGAATCAGGCTCCCTAGCTTCAGACTATACTACAAAGCCACAATAATCAAGACAGTATGGTGCTGGCACAAAAACAGAAATATAGATCAATGGAACAGGATAGAAAGCCCAGAGATAAACCCACACACATATGGTCACCTTATTTTTGATAAAGGAGACAAGAATATACAATGGAGAACACACAGCCTCTTCAATAAGTGGTGCTGGGAAAACTGGACAGCCACATGTAAGGGAATGAAATTAGAACACTCCCTAACACCATACACAAAAATAAACTCAAAATGGATTAAAGACCTAAATGTGAAGGCCAGACACTATAAAACTCTTAGAGGAAAACATAGGCAGAACACTCTATCACATAAATCACAGCAAGATCCTTTTTGACCCACCTCCTTGAGAAATGGAAATAAAGACAAAAATAAACAAATGGAGCCTAATGAAACTTAAAAGCTTTGCACAGCAAAGGAAACCATATACAAGATGAAAACAACCCACAGAATAGGAGAAAATATTTGCAAATGAAGCAACTGACAAAGGATTACTCTTCAAAATTTACAAGCAGCTCAATATCATAAAACAACCAACCCAATCCAAAAATGGGCAGAAGACCTAAATAGACATTTGTCCAAAAAGATATACAGATTGCCAACAAAGACATGAAAGGATGCTCAACATCACTAATCATTAGAGAAATGCAAATCAAAACTACAATGAGGTATCACCTCACACTAGTCAGAATGGCCATCATCAAAAAATCTACAAACAATAAATGCTGGAGAGGGTGTGGAGAAAAGAGAACAATCTTGCACTGTTGGTGGGAATGTAAATTGATACAGCCACTATGGAGAACAGTATGGAGGTTCCTTAAAAAACTAAAAATAGAACTACCATACGACCCAGCAATCCCACTACTGGGCATATACCCTGAGAAACCATAATTCAAAAAGAGTCATGTACCATAATGTTCATTGCAACTCTAATTACAATCTCCAGTACATGGAAGCAACCTAAGTGTCCATCAACAGATGAATGGATAAAGAAGATGTGGCACATGTATACAATGGAATATTATTCAGCCATAAAAAGAAACAAAATTGAGTTATTTGTAGTGAGATGGATGGACCTAGACTCTGTCATACAGAGTGAAATAAGTCAGAAAAAGAAAAACAAATGCAGTATGCTAACACATATATATGCAATCAAAAAAAAAACACACAAAAATGGTTCTGAAGAACATAGGGGCAGGACAGGAATAAAGACACAGGCATAGAGAATGGACTTGAGGACACGGGGAGGGGTAAGGGTAAGCTGGGACAAAGTGAGAGAGTGGCATGGACTTATATATACTACCAAATGTAAAATAGATAGCTAGTGGGAAGTAGCTGCATAGCACAGGGAGATCATCTCGGTGCTTTGTGACCACCTAGAGGGGTGGGATAGGGAGGGTGGGAGGGAGATACAAGAGGGAAGAGATATGGGGATATATGTATATGTATAGCTGATTCACTTTGTTATAAAGCAGAAACTAACACATCATTGTAAAGGAATTATACTCCAATAAAGATGTTAAAAAAACCCCAAAACTGGTGCTGTTGGGGAGATAAATGTTGGAGAAGCAACAAAAAAATGTCTGTTTCACTTCTCCTCTAAGCTGCTTTTTATGGTTTGCTGAGAACAATTTTAACCATTTTAACTGTTAGAGAGACAGAGGGGATTAGACTTGATTATTTTATATGTATTCTGAGGATGTAAAGTATAACAGAGACTCTGTATGGAGTAAAATTCATTCTGCTACTTTCTAGTCTGAAATTTGAGCTCCCTCAAATGTTCCCTTTTGTCTCTCCCTGCTGCATGGTCTGTTCTCGTATGGATATGTGACCCTCCAGAAGGCAGCTCAGAACGGAAATCAGAAGTTAGATCTTGGGATTTCCCTGGCAGTCCAGTGGTTAGGACTGAGTGCTTTCACTGCTGGGGCCGGGTTCAATCCCTTACGGGGAACTAGGATCACTAAAGCTGCGGGGCGTGGCCAAAAACAAAAAAAAAAAGTTAGATCTCCACTAGCAGAATGATATACTGATCTACTTCCTGACCCTGGTCAAGACTCCAAAAGTCCCTTTGTATGACTCAGGCTAGCTAGTTACCCCCACTCAAAATGACCCCCAGCCTTTTTTATCCATTGTATGCTTTGGGTGGGTAATTACATCAGAGATTGGCTAGGGTGATAGAGAAACTGCTTCCTAACTCTGCATAGTGGCACCAGCCTGCCTGAGAATATTTTGGGAGATTCAGGTGAGGAGAGATATCCTTAAGGATCAGTAATTTCTAAGGCAATAACTTACCTTATTTCTTATCTCCTCTGAGACAACTCTTCTCTTAGGGACATGCTTAAGGGCTACGAACCAAGTGCTTTTCTCCGGTTAGAAAATCCAGTAACTAAACAAAGGGAAAGGTGAATATCTTAAGCTTGAATAATTTGCCCTAACCCTATCTTCTATTAATTCCTGATACAGTATCCACTTATGTTCCCCAAAGATGTCCTACAATATTCTGAATCTGTGTCTTTGTACAAACATTTGTCCCTCCATAAAACTACCATTTTTAACTCTCTGATTCCAACTAATGCTTCAAGGACAAAATCAACTTCTCCTTCTTCCTGGATTCTATTAGTAATAATGAATCTCTCCTTACAGGCTAGACAATAGACAGCAAAATGATGTGAAGTTCAGACTCTGCAGTCAAACTGACTATGGTTCCGATCGTTTTTACCAGCTTACGGACTCTTACCCTAGGGCACATTACTTAATGTTCCTGAGCTTCACCTTTTTCATCCATAAATGGAAATGATAGTAAGCTCCTCATCAAAGGACTGTGGTGAGTGTTTAAATAGATTTATGTAAAGTCTAGTTTATAGGAAATGCTCAAAATATGCTAGCTGTCTTTAATAGTGAATTTTGTATCTTCACCTGCGTCAAGGATAAGACTAGAACAATAAATATATGCTGGATTTTCCAGAACCAAGTAAGGGACCCTGTAGGTATACAGATATTTGAAATAGTACGGAAGGAAAGCATTAAGAAGCAACTAAGCCACTGTACTCAAACAACATGTTTTTTTTTAAAGAAGGATATTTATTTTACTTTTTTTTTTTTGAAGAAACTCCTTTATTTTTATTATTTATTTATTTATTTATTTATTTATTTATTTACTTTTGGCTGTGTTGGGTCTCCGTTTCTGTGCGAGGGCTTTCTTTAGTTGCGGCAAGCGGGGGCCACTCTTCATCGCGGTGCGCGGGCCTCTCACTATTGTGGCCTCTCTTGTTGCGGAGCACAGGCTCCAGACGTGCAGGCTCAGTAGTTGTGGCTCACGGGCCCAGTTGCTCCGTGGCACGTGGGATCTTCCCAGACCAAGGGTCGAACCCCTGTCCCCTGCATTGGCAGGCAGATTCTCAACCACTGCGCCACCAGGGAAGCCCAAACAACATGTTTTAAAGAAGCTGTGTCCCTAGAGAAACCTCCACATCATACTTACCTCTTCATGGTGAAGTGTCTTCACTTCTCGCTGCTCCCTTGACTGGCTCCCTCTCCTTCTCTGCAGTAGTTTCTTTGAACTCTTATGAAATCTCTGCGTGTTTGCCTTTTCTATATAAATTTGCTAACTTTCTTTGAATAAAGCCCATTCTCATTTGCTTGTTTCCCATTCATTTGACAGAGTAATCCATAGAACTTTGTGGCTCAACTATGATCTCTTTTTAACGTTTTTTAATATTTTTATCATCGCTTATTAGAATAATGAAAGAGTGATAAGTGTGGATTGTACAATCTTTATTCTCTAGTTACTAGAAAGAAGACAACTAGGAACAAATAGAAAATTTCCTTAGACTCACCCGGCTGCCACTCAGAATCCACACTGGCTACATGCCCTTGTGTTCACTATTCTTGGGGGTGAGGAGATTTCTCAGCCCTTGCCAATTGCCCTATCCTGTTCTGGCAGCCACCAGCTTTATAAAATTGTATGAAATTCTAAAGCCAAATAAAGGGGAGAGGGGGAGAGAGGGAGAGATCCAACAAACTTTTATTTCCACATTTCTTCTACTCTGGAAGCTTATTTTATTTGGACTTCAGTTACACCAGTTTTCATTTTTAATTGCTTTGTTGAATAGAGTCATTTTTTTTCATGGTCCAGCTGATAAATCTTCACAGCATGTTAGGTTTTGCAAAGTTGTAAATGGCTAATTTATTTTACATTTATTTTTCTGCCAAGGTTGAAAGGACATATCTGACTCTTAACATGAATTTTTAGCACCTTTTCAACTACAGCATTTATTCTCCTGAATGATGTTGACTCCATCAGAAAGCACATGAATCATCTAAGGTAGACAGCACTTGGTAGTTGAGTTTATCTTCTTGTTTTGTAGTACATGCAGGGGTTCACGTCCCCAGCCCTCTCTCAGAACTAAAGATCTTCCCGCAGCTGCTGAGAATACTGGTGGCTAACAGCACTTAGCAGAGTCCCTCTCTGGGTAATGCTTTCAGCCAAAGAGTTTCTTCAAAGCCCAAGGATAAGCCCCCTATCTAGGGTCTGGATACACCCTACCCTGATCAATACAGGGTTATGAAAGCTGGGCCCCTTGACTCAAAGGGAATCACATGGAAGGGTCATCCCACTTTTTCCCATTTCTGTGGGGTTGACTGAGGCCTGTCTTGAGACAAAATCATAGGTAAATCTTCTCTCTTCCCAACTTTATTTCCATCTCTTCTTCAAATGTGTTTATCTTGAGAGCATTCCTCAAAGAACTGCTGTTTTTTTGTTGTTGTGTGTGTGTGTGTGTTTTGCCACACCATGTGGCTTGTGGAATCTCAGTTCCCCAACCAGAGATTGAACCCAGGGCCACGACAGTGAAAGCCTGGAATCCTAACCACTAGGCCACCAAGGAACTCCCAAAGAACTGCTGTTTTAAGATAGGTTTTATTATGATTTAGGCATGGTAAGGCCAACAATCAGGAACTGATTGCCATTGGAAAGATAGTTTGTTACCTGCAAGCTTAGTATTGGCTATCTTGTGACAATTTCACTGGGCTCTGGGGCATAGAGGCTGACTTTAGTTGTCTGGTGCCTGACCCTGGGGTGGTTAGGACAAGTGGCTGGGGGTATGGGTTCTGGATTGTTAGGTTTGCACTTAAAAAGCCTACTGGTGAGCAAATTGTTTACTATCTTTAAGAATTGGGTGGCCCCTCCAGTGCTGACAAGTCCCCAGATGTCAAAGCATCAAAATACAAAAAATTAAAGACATGGTTAATACAAATTCCTACATAAAAATCTTCATCTCAGTCTGTCTCCCTGGGACCCAGACCAAATTCTATCTCAACATCCACAGTGCATAGTGTTTTAGACTCATAATCCTCCAGATGTTGTACTGGTAAATCTTTAACAGCTGATTTTCCAAAAGAAAAAAATCCCTGGTCTATAGCATTTGCCAATTTCCATGGTGTAATGCCCGCATCATGACTGATTTCAAGCTATCAATGTGATGTCGTTGAAAGTGAAGTTGGGAAGAATGCACACACATCAGCACATTGCTGCCTCCTCCTTAGGGAGAATAAAGTCATTTTTGTAAAGCACGTTTGCCAACTGCAGTACAATAAAATGCTACATAACTAGAATTTAATCAATGAACCTGCCCTACTAATCCCTTTCCCAACATTACCCACATGTTACAGGTTTGCAACCTGATTTTCTCCAGACTTCCACAGGATGGGAAATGGACTCAAACTGGCAATAATAATCTATACTCCAATACTCTTGTAAATACTTCCTTAGGATATTTAGAACATTGCATAGTTTCCTTAGTATTTTTAGAAACTCTATGTGGTGAATTAGACCTGCTTAAGAACTAATTGGCTCTTGCAGGATGATGTCAGCTAGATGGCAGAATAAGTAAGAAGCTTTGGACTCCCCTTCACACATAAACATACTGATTCAACAACAATTCAGAGAAAAATTCCCTTGGTGAGAAATCCAGAAGCTAGTTGAGAGGCTCCTACACCTTGGGCAAGTGTGAAACCAGACACATTGAAACCAGTAGGGAAATTCAAGACACCTTCTTGCCAGAACCCCTACCTCTGGTATAGTGCCGTACGATCAGAAGGAAACACTGCAGCTCCTAGCTTCTCACTGGAGAAGGAAAGAGTTAGACTGCAGTCCATTGCTCCAACTTTTCCAGGAGCTCCCCAAAGGACTAGCTTCTGTTTTACCGGTCATGTAACACTACTGGGACCTGAGGTCCTCTAGACACCAGAAGGAAACCAAGATGGTGGTTTGGGCTGGCACTCTGCATAACCCCTCTTCCTGGCTTAGCACAAAGTGAAGGCATGAAAAACTCCAGCTCTCAGCTTCTCCCTGGGGAGGGAAAGAGAGTTGGACCGCATGGCAAATGCACCAACTTTTAGAAGAGCTGCTCAAGGACTGGCTTTTGTCTTGTTTGTCTCAGTGTGCTAACAGAACCCAGCATATTCTAGCCACCTGAGGACTAGTAAGAACAAAGACAGTGGTTTGATCTAGTATGTAGCTCATCACTGCAGCCCTTCTCCTGGTTTAAGCACAGAGCAAATAGGTGAAAAGCCTCAGTTCCCAGCTTCTCCCTGGAGAGGTAAAGAATTGGAGAGAACATCCAATGGTCCAACATTCCTGGGGGCTGCCTGAAGAACCATCTTTGGTCTCACTTGTTTCAGAGCACTTCCAGGATCTCTCATACTCTAAATGCCTGGAGGCTAGTAAGAATGAAGAGGTGTCAGCAAGGCCATGCTCCCCCTGAAACATGTAGGAGAATCCTTCCTAGACCTTCCTACCTTTTGATGGTTTTATGACCATCTTTGACATTCCTTGGCTTGTAGATGCATCACTCCAATCCTCTGTATCACATGGTGTTCTCCTTGTATGTCTTCACATTGTCTTCCCTCTGTGCATACTTGTCTCTGTGTCCAAATTTCTCCTCTTTAAAAAGATATCAGTCATATTGGATTAGGGCCCACCTCATTTTAATTATTACCTCTGTAAAGGACTTATTTCCAAATAAGGTCACATTCTGAGTTACTGAAGGTTAGGACTTCCAATTGTCTATTCTGGGGGGACAAAATTTTACCTATAACAATCACAATAAAAACTAATTATATGAAATACTTATAACAAACAAGAAATATAAAAGAACCTAAACCAAGGTACATTTTAATCAAATTGCTTGAAACTAGTGAAGAAAGAAAATCTTCAAATCAGCCAATGCAAATAGACATGGTATATACAGGGGAACAAAGATAGGTTCTTTCATGTTTCTCATGCTTGGGGTTTGTTGAGATTCTTGATTCTGTGGATGTATAGTTGTCATCAACTTTGCAAGATTTTCAGCCACTTTTTAAAAATATATGTATATTTTCCCCTTTCTTCTCCTCTGGGGAGAGTAATTCTAAATGTTTATAGATGAAGCCACATCAAGTTGTCCCACCGCTCACTGATTTCATTTTTTTCCCAGTACTTTTTCTCTATTTTATTTTGAATAATTTCTATTGCTATACCTTCAAGCTCACTAATCTTTTTTTTTTTTACAATTTTATATCTAATTTAATTTTTTTAAAACTTAATGAAAAGTATAACAGGATCAAAACATTTAAATTAAGTACACTTATTAATCCATCCAGTAATTCATTTTAGTCATATCAAATATAGGATATGAAAAATAAATTCAGAAGTGCAATTACTTTAAAATACATTCCTTCCACTTTTGTCAAAGTTTATACTTATGTACAAAATCTATAGTGGAAGCAGTATTTCTCTCTAAAAAATATTATCTCCTTAAACTCTCAAGGTGCATGTTAGAGCCACGAGTAATTTCTTTCATGTAAAATTGTAGTACAGGCCTTTCAAATTTGACATTTCACTGGTATGATACCACAACTAACATATAATCACTGTATAGTGCCTTGGCATTCCATTAACAACCATTATTTTCTTTAATATAGAATGATTAATATATACTCTACAAGGGGCATTGAGGTTAGTAATTCTATAGGGTATATCCTGACATAATTTTCAAACTGTATAATGACACAAACAACTTTGTTAAGGCCATATTTTATTTGCTGATTAATGGACAACAGGGAGTGTAATTTCATTTTCTTGAAAGTCTGCATTCCTAAAAATCATGAAAAGTTGGAAAGATGGTTAAATCATTAAAACTTTAAATATATCTTACACAATCTTGTTTATACAAAAATATAAGTTAAATATAAACATGAAGCAATCATGATATTTTATGCAAATCTATTTTATGATCTTCAGTTATATATAAAATTTCTCAGTTCTGTTACTCCTGAAAAGATCAATACCAGACTGAATTACTGTCTATTGGCAAAAGGCCCAAAAAGCTTATTTTAGCATTAATCTTTTACATGATTAAATGTATTTCCTACTTTGAGATCACCTAAACATTGGGGGAAAAAAAAAAAAAAATGAAAGGGCAGTATATTCATAAACCAGCAAATAATTTTACTGAAATGTACCATAAAACACAAAGAACCCCCATATGCCTGTATGAAAAACATGGTGCATTACATACTCACACACAGATCTATGCATACATGCATGTGTATATACTCACACACATATCCAGTCATAAGACAAAGCCTATTGAGATGCTGCCATATCCAGCTGGAGACGTGCCATATCCAGTTTTGCATTTTTTCTTACTACATCAATTAAATAGCTTTTTGTCATCATCCCATTCTTGAAGACTGTATGGAGAAAATCATAACCTTATTCTTCAAGGTATTTTTCAAATGCAACAAAATTGCCTGCTGGTATCCTATGTAAAGATAATCAGCCCTTCCTGGGCCTTTTCTTGGGATCAGCAACGAAGTCCTTAAAGACATTAATCCCAAGGCCAGTAATTACAACATGACTATACTTGAAGGAAAAGTTCAAGAGATACCTTGTTAATTGCTGTAGAAAAGCTTCCACCAGAACCAAAAGAAACATTTTCAACGCTCCATTTTTGTTTTTTGCTTCACACCTTCCACAATCTCTTTTAAGGTGTTACATCTGCAACACCCCCTTGACTAACTCTAAGGTAAGGGGGCAGCAACTTGCAGCTCATTGAGTTCTCAGTAGCAGGGAAATTCTTACCTAAAATATCGTAGTCTTTAATACAGTATTAAGAAGATTTCAAGAAACCGGTATGATTATTAATGGTGCCTCTGCACACTTTGGATACACTAAATGTCTTAGATCCTTACCCTCTATTATCTCTCACACATTATAAATGTTATACTTATTGCAGACTGCAAATCCAGGCGCTGATAAAAACTGGGTTTCTTTATGTTCAAACATCTTTTTTATGGTCTTCGCCTCAAGTTGTTATGGTACTGTGTTCTTCCACTAGAACAGAACAGACTAGAACAGGATCTTTTGTTCCATAGCATTTTCTTTTTAAACATCTTTATTGGAGTATAATTACTTTACAATGCTTTGTTAGTTTCTGCTTTATAACAAAGGGAATCAGATATACATATACATATATCCCCATATCTCCTCCCTCTTGCGTCTCCCTCCCACCCTCCATATCCCACCCCTCTAGGTGGACACAAAGGACCGAGCTGATCTCACTGGGCTATGCGGCTGCTTCCCACTCGCTAACTGTTTTACATTTGGTGGTGTATATATGTCCATGCCACTCTCTCACTTCGTCCCAGCTTACCATTCCCCCTCCCTGTGTCCTCAAGTCCATTCTCTACGTCTGCGTCTTTATTCCTGTCCTGCTCCTAGGTTTTTCAGAACCTTTTTTTTTTTTAGATTCAGTATGTATGTGTTAGCATATGGTATTTGTTTTTCTCTTTCTGACTTAACTTCACTCTGTATGACAGTCTCTAGGTCCATTCACCTCAAAACAAATAACTCAATTTCGTTTCTTTTTATGACTGAGTAATATTTCATTGTATATACGTGCCACATCTTCTTTACCCATTCATCTGTCGATGGACACTTAGGTTGCTTCCATGTCCTGGCTATTGTAATTAGAGCTGCAATGAACATTGTGGTACATGACTCTTCTTGAATTATGGTTTTCTCAGGGTATATGCCCAGTAGTGGGATTGTATGGTAGTTCTATTTTCAGTTTTTTAAGTTACCTCCATACTGTTCTTCATAGTGGCTGTACCAATTTACATTCCCACCAACAGTGAAAGAGGGTTCCCTTTTCTCCAAACCGCCTCCAGAATTTATTGTTTGTATATATTTTTTTATAATAATCTTTTTGTTTATTTATTTTTATATTTATTTTTGGCTGTGTTGGGTCTTCGTTTCTGTGCGAGGGCTCCCTCTAGTTGTGGTGAGTGGGGGCCACTCTTCATCGCAGTGCGCGGGCCTCTTCACTATCATGGCCTCTCTTGTTGCGGAGCACAGGCTCCATACGCGCAGGCTCAGTAGCTGTGGCTCATGAGCCTAGTTGCTCCGCGGCATGTGGGATCCTCCCAGACCAGGGCTTGAACCCATGTCCCCTGCATTAGCAGGCAGACTCTCAACCACTGCGCCACCAGGGAAGCCCTTGTTTGTATATTTTTTGATGATGGCCATACTGACTGGTGTGAGGAGATACCTCACTGTAGTTCTGATTTACATTTCTCTAATGATTAGTGACCTTGAGCATCCTTTCATGTGTTTGTTGGCAATCTGTATATCTTCTTTGGAGAAATGTCTATTTAGGTCTTCTGCCCATTTTTGGATTGGGTTGGTTGTTTTTTTGATATTGAGCTGCATGAGCTGCTTGTAAATTTTGGAGATGAATCCTTTGTCAGTTGCTTCGTTTGCAAATATTTTCTCCCGTTGTGTGTGTTGTATTTTCGTCTTGTATACGGTTTCCTTTGCTGTGCAAAAGCTTTTAAGTTTCATTGGGTCCCATTAGTTTATTTTTGTTTTTATTTCCATTTCTCTAGGAGGTGGCTCATAAAGGATCTTGCTGTGATTTATGTGATAGAGTGTTCTGCCTATGTTTTCCTCTAAGAGTTTTATAGTGTCTGGCCTTCACATTTAGGTCTTTAATCCATTTTGAGTTTCTTTTTGTGTATGGTGTTAGGGAGTGTTCTAATTTCATTCTTTTACATGTAGCTGCCCAGTTTTCCCAGCACCACTTATTGAAGAGGCTGTCTTTTCTCCATTGTATATTCTTGCTTCCTTTATTAAAAATAAGGTGACCATATGTGCGTGGGTTTATATCTGGGCTTTCTATCCTGTTCCATTGATCTATATTTCTGTTTTTGTGCCAGTACCATACTGTCTTGATTACTGTAGCTTTGTAGTATAGTCTGAAGTCCAGGAGCCTGATTCCTCCAGCTCCGTTTTTCTTTCTCAAGATTGCTTTGGCTATTTGGGGTCTTTTGTGTTTCCATACAAATTGTGAAATTCTTTGCTCTTGTTCTGTGAAATATGCCATTGGTAGTTTGATAGGGATTGCATTGAATCTGTAGATTGCTTTGGGTAGTATAGTCATTTTCTTAATGTTGATTCTTAGAATCCAAGAACATGGTATATCTCTCCATCTATTTGTATCATCTTTAATTTCTTTCATCAGTGTCTTATATTTTTCTGCATACAGGTCTTTTGTCTCCCTAGGTAGGTTTATTCCTAGGTATTTTATTCTTTTTGTTGCAGTGGTAAATGGGATTATTTCCTTAATTTCTCTTTCAGATTTGTCATCCTTAGTGTATAGGAATGCAAGAGATTACTGTGCATTAATTTTGTATCCTCCTACTTCACCAAATTCATTGATTAGCTCTAGTAGTTTTCTGGTAGCATCTTTAGGATTCTCTATGTACAGTATCATGCCATCTGCAAACAGTGACAGCTTTACTTCTTCTTTTCCGATTTGGATTGCTTTTATTTCTTTTTCTTCTATGATTGTTGTGGCTGAAACTTCCAAAACTATGTTGAATAATAGTGGTGAGAGTGGACAACCTTGTCTTGTTCCTGATCTTAGTGGAAATGGTTTCAGTTTTTCACCATTGTGAATGATGTTGGCTGTGGGTTTTTCATATATGGCCTTTATTATGTTGAGGTAAGTTCCCTCTATGCCTACTTTGTGGAGGGTTTTTATCATAAATTGGTGTTGAATTTTGTCAAAAGCTTTTTCTGCATCTATTGAGATGATCATATGGTTTTTCTCCTTCAATTTGTTAATATGTTTTATCTTCTTGATTGATTTGCATATATTGAAGAATCCTTGCATTCTTGGGATAAACCCCACTTGATCATGGTGTGTGATCCTTTTAATATGTTGTTGGATTCTATTTGCTAGTATTCTGTTGAGAAATTTTGCATCTATGTTCGTCAGTGATATTGGCCTGTAGTTTTATTTTTTGTGACATCTTTGTCCAGTTTTCAGGTATCAGGGTGATGTTGGCCTCGTAGAAAGAGTTTGGGAGTGTTCCTCCCTCTGCTATACTTTGGAAGAGTTTGAGAAGGATAGGTGTCAGCTCTTCTCTAAATGTTTGGTAGAATTCGCCGGTGAATCCATCTGGTGTTGGGCTTTTGTTTGTTGGGAGGTATTTAATCACAGTCTCAATTTCAGTGCTTGTGATTGGTCTGTTTATATTTTCTATTTCTTCCTGGTTCAGTCTCAGAAGTTTGTGCTTTTCTAAGAATTTGTCCATTTCTTCCAGGTTGTCCATTTCATTGGCATACAGTTGCTTGTAGTAATCTCTCATGATCCTTTGTATTTCTGCAGTGTCAGTTGTTACTTCTCCTTTTTCATTTCTCATTCAATTGATTTGATTCTTCTCCCTTTTTTTCTTGATGGGTGTGGCTAATATTTATCAATTTTGTTTATCTTCTCAAAGAACCAGCTTTTAGTTTT
Organism: Eschrichtius robustus; assembly: GCF_028021215.1. Lineage (NCBI taxonomy): Eukaryota > Metazoa > Chordata > Mammalia > Artiodactyla > Eschrichtiidae > Eschrichtius > Eschrichtius robustus. Next base: position 121,632,648 of record NC_090825.1, read on the forward strand.
ATTGATCTTTGCTATTGTTTCCTTTATTTCTTTTTCATTTATTTCTGATATGATCTTTAAGATTTCATTCCTTCTGCTAATTTTGGGGTTTTTTGGTTCTTCTTTCTCTAATTGCCTTAAGTGTAAGGTTAGGTTGTTTATTTGAGATGTTTCTTGTTTCTTGAGGTCAGCTTGTATAGCTGTAAACTTCCCTCTTAGAACTGCTTTTGCTGCATCCTATACATTTTGGGTCTTTGTGTTTTCATTGTCATTTGTTTCTAAGTATTTTTTGATTTCCACTTTGATTTCTTCAGTGGTCTATTGGTTATTTAGTAGTGTATTGTTTAGCTTCCATGTGTTTGTATTTTTTACAGATTTTTTCCTGTAATTGATATCTAGTGTCATCATGTTGTGGTCAGAAAACATACTTGATACGATTTCAATTTTCTTAAATTTACCAAGGCTTCATTTGTGACCCAAGATATGATCTATCCTGGAGAATGTTCCATGAGCACTTGAAAAGAAAGTGTATTCTGTTGTTTTTGGATGGAATGTCCTATAAATATCAATTAAGTCCATCTTGTTTAATGTATCATTTAAAGCTTGTGTTTCCTTACTTATTTTCATTTTGGATGATCTGTCCATTGGTGAAAGTGGGTTGTTAAAGTCCCCTACAATGATTGTGTTACTGTTCATTTCCCCTTTTATGGCTGTTAGTATTTGCCTTATGTATTGAGGTGCTCCTATGTTGGGTGCATAAATATTTACAATTGTTATATCTTCTTCTTGGATTGATCCCTTGATCATTATATAGTGTCCTTATTTGTCTCTTGTAATAGTCTGTATTATAAAGTGTATTTTATCTGATATGAGAATTGGTATTCTAGCTTTCTTTTGATTTCCATTTGCATGGAATATCTTTTCTCCATCCCCTCACTTTCAGTCTGTATGTGTCCCTAGGTCGGATGTTGGTCTGTTGTAGACAACATATATACGGGTCTTATTTCTATATCCATTCCTCCAGTCTATGTCTTTTGGTTGAAGTATTTAATCCATTTACATTTAAGGTAGTTATCGGTATGTATGTTCCTATTACCATTTTCCTAATTGTTTTGGGTTTGTTATTGTAGGTCTTATCCTTCTCTTGTGTTTTCCTGCCTAGAGAAGTTCCTTTAGTATTTGTTGTAAAGCTGGTTTGTTGATGTGAATTATCTTAGCTTTTGCTTCTGTGTAAAGCTGTAAATTTCTCCGTCGAATCTGAATGAGATCCTTGCTGGGTAAAGTAATCTTGGTTGTAGGTTTTTCCCTTTCATCACTCTAAATATGTCCTGCCACTCCCTTCTGGCTTGCAGAGTTTCTGCTGAAATATCAGCCGTTAAACTTATAGGGATTCCCTTGTATGTTATTTGTTGTTTTTCCCTTGCTGCTTTTAATATTTTTCTTTGTATTTAATTTTTGATAGTTTGATAATATGTGTTTTGGCGTGTTTCTCCTTGGATTTATCCTGTATGGGACTCTCTGCACTTACTGCACTTGATTGACTGTTTCTTTTCCCATGTTAGGGAAGTTTTCAACCATAATCTCTTCAAATATTTTCTCAGTCCGTTTTTTTTTCTCTTCTTCTTCTGAGACCCTATGATTTGAATGTTGGTGCATTTAATGTTGTCCCAGAGGTCTCTGAGAGTGTTCTCAATTCTTTTCATTCTTTTTTCTTTATTCTGCTCTGTGGTAGTTATTTCCACTATTTTATCTTCCTTTATCTTAAGGTCACTTATCCATTCTTTTGCCTCAGTTATTCTGGTATTGATTCCTTCTAGAGAATTTTTAATTTCATTTGTCATGCTGTTCATCATTGTTTGTTTGCTCTTTAGTTGTTCTAGGTCCTTTTTAAACGTTTCTTTTATTTTCTCTATTCTATTTCCAAGATTTTGGATCATCTTTACTATCATAACTCTTATTTCTTTCAGGTAGGCTGCCTATTTCCTCTTCCTTTGTTTGTTTTGGTGAGTTTTTACCTTGTTCCTTCATCTGCTGTGTGTTTCTCTGTCTTCTCATTTTGCTTAACTTACTGTGTTTGGGGTTCTCCTTTTCACAGGCTGCGGGTTCATAGTTCCAGTTGTTTTTGGTGTCTTCCCCCAGTGACTAAGTTTGGTTCAGTGGGTTGTGTAAGCATCCTGGTGGAGGGGACTGGTGCCCGTGTTCTGGTGGATGAGGGTGGATCTTGGCTTTCTGGTGGGCAGGACCGTGTCCTGTGGTGTGTTTTGGGGTGTCTGTGACCTTATTATGATTTTAGGCAGCCTCTCTGCTAATGGGTGGGGTTGTGTTCCTGTCTTGCTAGTTGTTTGGCCAATGGTGTCCAGCACTGTAGCTTGCTGCTCATTGAGTGGAGCTGGGTCTTTGCGCTGAGATGGAGGTCTTGGGAGAGCTTTTGCCATTTGATATTACATGGGGCCAGGAGGTCTCTCGTGGAGCAATGTCCTGAACTCAGCTCTCCCACCACCTCAGAGGCTCAGGCCTGACACCTGGCTGGAGCCCCAAGACCCTGTCAGCCACACAGCTGAGAATGAAAGGGAAAAAAAAAAGAAAGAAAGAAAAAAGAAGAAAAATAAAATGAAATAAAATAAAATAAAAATTAAAAATATTATTAAAAATAAATAAATTTAAAAATAATTTTAAATAAGGAAAGAAAGAAGAGAGTAACCAATCCAAAAAACAAATTCACCAGTGATACAAGCACTAAAAACTATACAAAAAAAAAAAAAAGATGGACAGACAGAACCCCAGGTAATTGGTAAAAGCAATGCTATACAGACAAAATCACACAAAGAAGCATACACATACACACTCACAAAAGGAGAAAAAGGAAAGAAAAAAATATAGAGAGAGATATATTTTAAGAAAGGAAGAGAGCAACAAAATCAATAAACAAATCTACCAATGATAATAAGCTCTAAATACTAAACTAAGATAAACATAAAACCAGAAACAAATTAGATGCAGAAAGCAAACCCCAAGTCTACAGTTGCTCCCAAAGTCCACCGCCTCAATTTTGGGATGATTCCTTGTCTATTCAGGCATTCTAGGGATGCAGGGTACATCAAGTTGATTGTGGAGATTTAATCCACTGCTCCTGAGGTTGCTGGGAGAGATTTCCCTTTCTCTTCTTTGTTCGCACAGCTCCTGGGGTTCAGCTTTGGATTTGGCCCTGCCTCTGCGTGTAGGTCACCCTCTGGCGTCTCTTCTTTGCCCAGACAGGAGGGGGTTAAAGAGCACCTCATTAGGGGGCTCTGGCTTGCTCAGGCTGGGGGAGAGGATGGGGTATGGAGTGCGGGGCGAGCCTGCAGTGGCAGAGGCTGACATGACATCGCAACAGCCTGAGGGCTGCTGTGTGTTCTCCCAGGGAAGTTGTCCCTGGATCACGGAACCCTGGCAGTGGCGGCCTGCAGAGGCTCCCGGGAGAGGAGGTGTGGATTGTGACCTGTGCTTGCACACAGGCTTCTTGGTGGAGGCAGCAGCAGCCTTAGCGGTTCATGCCCGTCTTTGGTGTCTGTGCTGATAGTCGCGGCTCGCGCCCGTCTCTGGAGCTCGTTTGGGCAGTGCTCTGAATCCCCTCTCCTCTAGCACTCCAAAACAATGTTCTCTTGTCTCTTAGGCAGTTCCAGACTTTTTCCTGGACTCCCTCCCGGCTAGCTGTGGCACACTAACCCCCTTCAGGCTGTGTTCACGCAGCCAACCCCAGTTCTCTCCCTGGGATCTGACCTCCGAAACTCGAGCCTCAGCTCCCAGCCCCCACCTTCCCTTCGGGTGAGCAGAGAAGCCTCTCATGCTGGTCAGTGCTGGTCAGCACCAGTCCTCTCTGTGGGACTATCTCCGCTTTGCCCTCTGCACCCCTGTTGCTGCGCTCTCCTCCGTGGCTCTGAAGCTTCCCCTCCCCACCCACCCCCCATCTCCGCCAGTGAAGGGGCTTTGTAGTGTGTGGAAACTTTTCCTCCTTCACAGTTCCCTCCCATAGGTGCAGGTCCCATCCCTATTCTTTTGTCTTTGTTTTTACTTTTTTCTTTTCCCCTATGTGGGGAGTTTCTTGCTTTTTGGAAAGTCTGAGGTCTTCTGTCAGCATTCAGTGGGTGTTCTGTAGGAGTTGTTCCCCATGTAGATGTAATTTTGATGTATTTTTGGGGAAGATAGTGATCTCCACGTCTTACTCCTGTGCCATCTTGAAGGTCTCCCTCCATAGTATTTTTAGTTAAACCAATTTCTGCTACTCTATCTTTTCCTTTGAAATTAAGCAAGTGAGCAGAGGCTCCAATGCCAGCAGTCTCTTAAAAAGAGACTCCTCTGTAGCCAATATCATGTAACTTACATACAGGACCATCTAGGTTATTGGAAGTTTCTAATAAATATTTGACCAATATTTTCTTCTGCTCTTTAGCATTTGTGACCACTGTGATTGGATATTAGGCCTGAACAAGAATAGTCTCAATCCAGTTTGTTAGCAAGTAACACTCTGAATCTGTGTTTTCTACTGTGAAGAGAAACTTCCTCTGAGAATGACAGAGCCTGCAGGAGCAGCTTTTATTTCTATTGGAAGATGTCCATCATATTTCTCAAGAACATAGTTCTATCCCTTTTCATGAAAGACATCATCTGGAAAGTTCTTTGATCATTTATTCTGCAATGTCTATTCTGCTATTCATCCTATCTAGTGAATTTTTTATTTAAGTCCTTGTAATTTTCATCTTTATAAGTTTGATTTGGGTCTTTTTTATATCTTCCATGCTTCTACTTAGCACACCCAGTCTTTCTTCCAATGTGCTAAATCTATGGAGTATCTGGAGTGCTGGCAATGTTCTATTTCTTAACCTGGCTGGGAGATACTTGGTGTTTGCTTTACATTATTTGGTAAATTTTACACTGATGTTTTTCCTACTTTTCTACATGTAAATTATATTTCAAAATGAAAATTAGATGGTCCAAGAAATCATATTAGCTCCACAAACATTCAATATCCAACCAGTTACCACAAACTTCACCACTATTACCCTGATCCATGCCTCCATCATTCATAAACTTGTTAATAGCAAAACCCAACCCACCAGACTTCCTTCTTCTGCCCTTGTCCGCTATAGTGTAGTTTCAGCTCAATGGGTGATGTCTCTGTTTTAAAATACAAGTTCAGTGATGTCATCCTCTGCTCAAATCCCAATGGCTTCCTATCTTAATCAGAGTCAAAGTCAAACTTTTTATGGTTTACAAAGCCTTAGATGATCGGGCATCCTCTTATCTCTCTGACTCCTTTCTTAAAATTTGTTTCCTCTATGTTAGCCATCCATTCTTCTAACTTACTAGGCACTCACCTGCTTCAGAAATATTGCACTTACAATTTTCTCTGCCTACAATGCTCTTTGCACTGATACCCCCGTGGCTCACTTCTTTATCTTCATCAAATCTACATTCAGATTGTATCTTCTCGGTTGGACTTTCCTGATCTTATTTAAGTCAGTCTCCTTTCACCAGCACCTCTGTTCCCTTCTCCCTTCCTTCCTTTCTTTCTCTCTTTCTTTCTTTCTCTCTTTCATAGTACTCATCACCATCTATCATACTTCATATTCATTTAATCTTTGTCTGTCTTCCTCAAACTAAACGTGAACTCTGCAAGGGAAATAATTTTTAACACTTTTTTAAAAAAATTCATTGCTTGAAGCGTCAGTGCCTCTATCAGTATCTCATATACATGAAGTATTCAATAAATATTTATTGAATAAACACTCTTAAACCATTATTCTCTACTTTCGGGTAATTTTTCCTCCTTGAAATTAAAGAAAAAAACCTCCGTTGTTTATTTCAGTGGTGCATATGTAACATGCAATGATAGCTGTTTGTTGAATGAACAACTCTGTGCCTTGCTAAGGGTAGTGTAGTCCTGTTATCCTAATGGTTACAGATGGGGTGTAGGAGTTTGCACTCTGACAGTCTATTCTTGGCTCTTTCTCTGATTGCATTCAACATACATGAATATTCATTAACTGTTTATTTTGGGACCCAAATATCAAACACCCATCTAGTAAACATGTTTGTATGGAAAACACTGGACAAGCCACTGCAGATTAAAATAAAGACCATGTTTTCTTCCAGGCTCCCAAAATATGCCTGCAAAATGAAATGTGTCCCTGCATTCTACGCTGTGCTGCTAAACTTGCATTTGCATATGCAGATGCCAGATTCTGCCAACAGATCAGTTAATTGCCAATACAAAGCAGCCACTGAGGACATATTTACTTCTCTTGTAAAGGCCAGTACATTTGTGTGAGCCACAAATGACATGCATGCTGTTAGATTTGCAGGAATGGTTTCGGAGATTGGAAATGATTACCTCTTAGCTCAAATAGATTAGGGAGCTGTTGCTGTCAGTTCTAAAAGTCCCTGCTTTTCTCAAATAGGAAATATCACTTGTTTTCCACGAAAATATGCTGCTGGTCAGAAGAAATCTACTTCTCTGCCTCAACCCTGGCATGTTTGGAATGGCAGCCCTCACTCACCCATCTTTAATTAAACCTAGAAGAGTGTTGAAGGCCAGGGAAGGACCCACATGCTCTTGCCTGGCTGTGGTGCTGGCCAGTCTTGACTCTACTCCAGAAAGTGAAAGTCTCTCTGAAATACAGTGGCCGGCCCTGCAAACAGGACTTATGAGTAGACTGATCGATGCAGAGCGTAACAGAACTAATATTTCCCATGTTGTGGGGGTCTATTTAAATTATTTGCAAAATGTTATAGTAGACATCTGATCTAATATCACCACTTTACAGATGGGATAATACAGGCCCAGAAAGGTGAGGTAACTTGTCCAAAGTCACAGAACTTATTACTTGCAGGGTGGAATTAAGACCCAGGTCACCCGACTTCTGATACCACGGTCTTTCTACTGTATTATTCCCACAGTCATGAGCCTCCTGTTAACCACACTTGATCTCAAATACTGGCATTTTTGAAAAGTCACGCTTGGAGCAAATTGAAAATGTAGATCTTTGGGACCTGTTTTCCAGAGATTCTAATTTGGAAAGTGAATAAAAGAGCATAGGAATTGTGTTTTAGCACATACCAGGTGAATCTGATAGAGATAGCATCAGGCCACAACTTGAGAAATTCTGGTATCTGTCAGGGATCATTAGGGAGAATGTATAGTGTATAGATTAGCATCATCACTGCAGAGCCAAAAGACTTGGATATTTAATCTCAGCTTTGCCACTTACTAACCATGTACATTTGAATGAGTTCATTATTCAGCCCTCTCTGAGTGTCAGTTATCCTACCTGTGAAATCGGAACTCACTGGGCTATTGTGAGAATTATATACATATAATTGTATGCATCTGTGTAGCACAGGGTGTCTGGTACATAGTAAGTGCTTAATAAATGTTGGCTGTGGTTATTAATAAAGTGCTGGTCATATACTTTATGCTTTTAAATATTCCTTAAGCAGTGCATGGTATTATTGGTATTTTGAGAGAGCAACTAAGTCATTTCCCAATTTCATATATACATATATATATACACACACACACACACACACACAAAAATATAATATGTATATGTAAATATATACATACTATATATAACATACTGTGCGTAAAACTATATTTTTTCTTTGGCTGTACCCTAGTCTCCTTATTGCTTCTGTCTCAGTCCCACCAAATCTATAATAGAAAATGCCTGTCTGAGGGATCAGGTGTGATATCAATGAGATTATTCATCTATTCTTTAAAATGTTATTTTCCCTTTCCTTCCAATGGGCCTTAACTAAAATGGCCAATTGCATTCAACAAGCCTGGTGAGAACTCAAATTTCTGATTGAGAGGAAATATGTTTAAGTAATTTAGACCTTTCAGCATGCTTATTCCCACCTGGGCTAGAGGTCTTTCGGTCCAGTGAGCTTGTCAAGTGCAGTGAAAATATACTCAACCCAGGTTGTCATTTATATGTATAAGCTTACAGGCTGCTGAAAAAGTCTACCAAGAGATAAAATAAATAAGTGCCTCAAATCATCCAAAATGGTAACTTGAGTGGTAGTTTATCATCAATTGTCTAAAATAACTTGATTGCAGAGATTCTGAGGATAGATAGTGGAAATAAACTCAAGTGTGACGTGACAGCTATGTCAAGAAAAATGGAGATGGATGTCAGAGAATTCCAAGTGGCTTTTGGGCTAGCTGAGTGCTTTAGAGAGCACACGTCATCTAGGAACCTCACACTCTGTGACTGACTTTAAGCTGTTGTCATTAAAATGTATTGGGAGTGGCAAACAGTTAGCTTGGCTACAGTGATGCGTCCTATTATTGAAAATGGCCCTAAACATCACATTCTGGTTGGTGGTGATAGTGGTAGTGATTCCAATGTTAGTAGTGGTGTGGAGGGTCGCTGTTTTTTTTCCTTCTAAAAATCTAGATAGTTAGCATAGCACACTGGATGAAAGTGGAAACTTAGAGTTGAATGAGACCAAGGTTTGAATCCAATTTGGTACTTCCTAGCTGTGTGATGTTGGACAAGTTGTTTGGAATCTTTGAATTTCAGTTTTCTCATCTATCACACAAGAACAAATCACTGACCTTAAAGGGTTGCTTATATAATTACATTAACTTATATAAATATATGTGAAATATTTAATATGTAATCTAATTAGGTAAAGTACCCGAATCATAGAAGATCAATAAATGCTTTCTCCTTCATAGTACCATTAGTGGTAATAAAAGTATTAGAAGGAGTAGGGTGTTTTTGAGTGATGTAGCCTAATTCTAGTTTAATCTGCTGTCTAAATCTAATATTTAGGTTGTTTGCATGACATCCTACTCAAAAATGAATTTTCCCAATGGAAAAGAATAAATGATGAAAAAGTCTAAGAAGAAGGAAGAGATTCAGAATAGTCCAAGTTATTTTAAACGTATAATGAAGACAAACAGAATTAACATGCCAGAGCCTAGGCAATATAGGAATGTATCTTAGATCCGTATTTATTATTACACATTTAGGGTAGTAGGAGATAAAGCGTCCATCTGAATCTGCTTAAAAACAAATAATAAACTGCAAACATGTTTATCCATTGTTAAAAGTGTTAAATGCCAAGACCTTGAGCAGAGTTCTAAGATTACTAAATTGCATCAACTTCTCCTTAGATTGGTAAAATGTGAAAAGGCACAGGTTCCCACAGGTAGGGTAAGCCTTCAGGAGTGAACTCACCTTCCTCTTGGGGGTCCTCTTGTCCTGTGATGCAGCCTCATTTGTACCCATAAAACTTAGGTTTCTGGAAGGAGCCAATGAGCTTATTTAAACTGAAATGTAAATGACTATTATTGCTTTGTAAATTCTCTTCTCAAGGAAATATTTTTGCAGGATTGAAGAGGAATGAATCCCTAGTTTTAGGATGCCAAATATTAGCAAGTAGATGAGGGACAAAGGAATAGGTGTCTTTTTGGTTACAGTAATTATATTTTTAAATTAGTTCTTTGCTATATCTATGGAAAATCACATTCATTGAGAAGAATTTGGAACATACAAAAAAGCCACAAAAATGAAAATGTATCACCTGTATATTTAACACTCAGACTTAAGAATTGTCTTATTAAGTATTCAGTGCATACAATTTCAAACTTTTCTTATAGTCATTTTCACATGCATGCGCAGAAGTGGTATTCCATATATGTATTTACAAAATGTTCTTATATAGTGACTATTTCCATTTCATTATATTTTGACATCCTGATTTTAATAGCTGCAAGTTATTTCATCATATAGATGGACCTTACCATTTTTAACCTGTGTTCTATGGTTCTAAGTTTTTGCTTCTCAGAGCCAAATAGAGATTAATATTCTTGTGGATTAAACCTTTCAAAATTTCATGATTAATTTCTTAAAGTTCTAGAAATAAAATTGCTGGATCAAACTGTATGCAAATTTTTGAGCTATAATGATATATTAATAAAGTTACAGAGAGTTATTATCAAATTTAAAGAGAATCAGCACTTTCCCCTGCTCTCACTATCACTGGTATCATTATTAAAAGCAATGGAGTACACATACAGAATTGCAGCACATATTTCACTTAAGTGTATGAACAACCCACCCCAATTATGGGATATCATTGCTTACTCTTTTGAAAAATTATTCTGGTCCCCTATTTTGTTTCCAGCTATGCCCATTTCATAGCTAGAGTTAACAGCTGTGAACATCTGAAGGCTTGCTAAGAGAACCATAAGAGGGTGGTGAAGTAAGCATGCTTATATTTTCTCTCCACACTAACAAAGACATAATTTAACAATTACTGAGGGCCAATGCAATGACACAACCCAGTGGGTTTCCTTTAAAAAGGAAATAGCACATGTATGTATCTTTCTATTTTAACAGAGGCAATAAACACGTACAAATAATGTCATGATGGTGCTAGAATTGGAATGATTCAAAGATAGTGCCTGTACCAAATGTCCGTATGTACAAAAAAATCCAATCATTGTCATAATCAGATAAGGCCTCTTTCTCCCTATGGACAGTAGGTTGTTTTTAAAGATACAAAACAACCTGCTTTTTTTTTAAGCTATGAAAAGCAAAATCAATTCTTGCTTTATTTTTATCTAAAATACTTAAGAAATAAATTTTCCCCTTCTGTAATCTGAAGTGAAAAAACCAAACTGCAATTGCTTTTTTTTTTTTTTTTTTAATGAAAACACATATGATTAACAATTGCTCAAGGTTGTACTGTAACTTGGAGATGTGTGGTTTGTTTCAAAGGCCTCAATTTTTTAAAAAAGTGATTTGTCAGGAGAAATTGGATACAAACTCTAGCATCATTTCCTTATAAAATAATAGGAAAATTTAAAAAATCAAATAAATGTAGTTAATTAGCTCTCCATTCTAGGCCTTTGTCTCTCCCTACTTTGTACCCTTTTTTGTAACAATCTCAACCACATGCAAAGCTCTAATCACCATCTATTTGCTAATGACCCTCAAATTTATATCTCAGACTTCACTTTTTGAGCTCCCTATACGTTCAATTGCCTTTTTGATTTCTCAACTTGCAGCTCCCCAATGCCCATAAAACATGAGCAGTCTGAAATCCATAAACATCTCCCTCAAAATGGATCTTCTAGCTACCCTAACTGAGTGAAGGCAAAAAGAAATAGCCACGGTCACCTCTACTCCTCCCATCAGCAAATCTTATCCTTTTCTCTTCCTAAATATGTCTCACAAGTATCCTTTTCTACTTCCCTGGCCCTTTTCTGGATTCAGCTGGCCTTCTCTCCCACCTCTCTGGGCCTCCTACCTACACGCCATTGCACTCAGTCTCCTTGAGTCCAGATCTTCCTCCCCTGCCCCTGGTCTGAGCACTTTCCAACATGTTCTCCCAAAAAGAGTGAGAGTAGTCTTTTACAACTCAAATATGATTATATCACCTGCAACTTATAACTCTTTAAGGGATTCTCAGTGATCGTGATACTGAAAGATATCTTTAACAAGGCCTGCAAAGGCGTGGCTGTTCTGCCTATTTTACGAGCCGTATTTTGCACTACTGCCCCTCCCATTCCCTGTGCTAAAAGCACACTTCCTTTGTTTTGGTTTCTCAGTTGCGTTGCATGTCAGCTGACGAAGGCCTTTGCACATGCTGTCCCCACCCCACAACCTCCCCCGACTTGGGACGTGCTTGTCTTGCTTTTCATTCTGTTTACTCCTCATCACTCTTCATTGCTCACCTCAAGCATCATTTTCGTATGGAAACTTTCTGTGACCCACCAGCCTAGGAAAGATTCCTTTAGTCTCTGCTCTCACAGAATTGTATTGCTTTGCTTCATATTCCTTAGTTCAATTTTGTAATTGTATCCCTCTTATTTGGAATTATTTGATTACTGTCTGGCTGATAAGCTCTATGAATAAGGACTATATTAGTTTACTAGGGGTACCACAAAATCAGTGGCTTAAACAACGGAAATGTACTGTCTCACTGTTCTGGAGGCTAGAAGTCTGAAATCAAGGTGTTGGCAGGGTTGGTTCCTTTTGAGGACTGTGAGGGAAGAATCTGTTCCAGGCCTTGCTCCTTGGCTTGTAGTCGGCCGTCTTCTCCGTGTCTCTTCACATCATCTTCCCTCTGTGCATATCTGTCTGTGTCCACATTTCTCCTCTTTATAGGGATACCTGTCATGTTGGGTTAAGGCTCATCCTTATGACCTCATCTTAACTAATTACATATGCAATGACCCTATTTCCAAATAAGGTCACATTCTGATGGACTGAGGATTAGGACTTCACCATATAAATTTGGGGGGGAAGTAACTCAACCTATAACATGTACCATATCTGTTTTGTCCCCCAGTGTGTTTCCAGTACTAAGCAGTATCAGAGCCATCAATAAATAAATAGGCAAATGGTTGCTTCTTAGCATTCATGTAGCCATCTTACCAGGAGCAGGGACTAACTCCTTAACATGGCTGGGTTATTGCTGTATTATTTATTCTCTTCCATATTAACCGTAATGTTTTTTCCTTCTTCTAAAAAAAAAGAGTAGGGATACATTAAAATAGAATTTTTTAGTACAACAATGTGTGACTGAGACCATTATCTGAATTCAAGGATGTGACTATAACAGAGAGGCTATCCCTTTGTGGAAACTCAATAAATTTTGATGGAAGAGAAACAGAGAGGGGAAATGACAGAAACAGAGAAGAAACACCATTCCCAAAGGCTTTAAGGATTTGAAAACACAATCTGGAATATGAATAGAGAGTAGGACTGTTGTTCTCCATGGCTGAGACACCAAATGTGGCATATTGCATTTTCCAAAGATAATTGCAATAGCTCCCGTCCCAACGCTCTTCGGCAGTGTGGTTTTGTCACTCCCCCACAAAAAAACAAGAGTCTACCACTCTGCACCCTTGAATCTGAGCAGACCCTGGGACCCCTTTGAATGATAGAATACAGCCAAATCGACACTGTGCCAGTTTTGAGGGGAGCTTTCAACTGGCCCAGCAGTTTCCATTCTTTTCTCTTGGAAGTCAAACACCGTGGAAGAAGTGTGACTATCCTAAGACCACCGTGGTGTCAGAAGACCAAGCCATGTGGAGAGGCCCATAGAAGAGGTGAGACCATGTGGAGAGAAGGAAGGAGGACAAGGAACCCTGGGGGGACAGATCTGTGAGGGAAGAATCCTTCTTGGATCCCAGCCTAGATGAGCCTCGCGGTGGCTCCAGCCCCTGCTGCTATCCGAGTGCAACCTTGTGAGAGACCTTTGGTGAGAACAGCCCAGCTGAGCTTAGTCAGCTCTCAGGACTGTGAGAGATAATAATACATTGTTGTTTTCAGACATTCAGTTTTAGGGTTGTTTTCTACGCAGCAGAGTAACCAGAACCACCCAGTAAATGTTCTATAAATGCCAAGCACATAGCAGATGTGAAATGTCTTGCTGCAGTAGAATGGATAAATTTATCTCCAGGGTCCAAAGGGAATGAACATAAAGAACTCAGAGAAATTGATCTTAGGTGCAAGATGTGAAAAGTCCCCTCTTACATGTTTCTGTCAGAATGCTTTTTCTTGAAAGCCTCCACTGGAAGGCTTTCAAGGCACCATAGAGCTGACCTTAAATGTCAGGTCAGGCAACCAGCTCAGACCTCAGGAACCACAGAGGCTTTAGGGAGGGAGTTCCTGATACTGAGAACTAGAGGTGTGAAATAACTCCTTGGTTGGCAGCTGCGAGCTGAGAATTTTATTCCTAGAAAGTGTTAAGATTTGAAGAGAAGACATTTAGCCAGTTCAGTTCAATAGCTTGTTAAAGTGTTACCTACTTCATTTCCCTGCACCCCCCGCCCCAAACCAAACCTCAGTCTGAATTATTTGACTAAATACAATGTTTTTATACAACCAATCTGAGTGGTGAACAAACTTTAGTTGGAAATTGACTACTGGCAAATTAATCAACTTCTAATTGCCTTAATTTTCACTTGTTTAAGAGACTAGGGTGATAAGAGAGATAGTTACTTCTCTATTGATCAACTTTGCATAGGATTAAAAGAGCTTTATGCATCAAAACAAACTCTTACTTGCAAAGTAAGCAAATCTCAGATCTTTAAAAAAAATTAAAAAACACTTCTCACACTTTAATGCATAGTTGTCCAAGTACAGGAAAAGTCTTTATGTTGAAGTTCTCAAAAGTATAATTCTGATGCTTACATGTGTATAGGCACATATACACCTACACTTTTGTTGTACACCCATACCCTTACTCATATACTGTGCACGCACACACAAACACACACACGCACACACACACAAAGAAATACACACATACACATCTTCTCAGAGGTTAGACCTCAGCTTTTCCAGTGATACATTATCCAATTTCAATCTGTTTTATTTGTTTTAAAAATTAAACCAACGTGCTTATTTGCATTCAAGAGCCACGTAAGTTATACTATTTATTTCCACTCTGGGTAGTTTTCAAAGAAGTGCACCAAACTTGTATTTATAAGATTATCTCCTGAGAAGTGTAGAATAGCTTATAACTTCCCACGCATGCATTTTTGCTTTTTCAAAATTGTTAGACTGAGCATAAGCTAGACAACTTAAACAATAGTTATTTATAATCAAAGTCTCATTGTCAGCCAGACCATTTTATTATTGTTGTTTGCATCTTAGAAATCATCAATGTGCAAGTGTCTAATCTAGGAAAATATTTAGAATTGTCTTGTGTTTCTTCAGTACAAACACGTAACCCTTTAGTCTTTTTTAGACCAGTGGAGCACTGAGGCCCAATAGAAGGAATTTTGTCATACCACACTTGAAAAACAAACACTAAGCTTATTTCAAAGAAATGATGAGTATTAGTGGGCAAAGGAATACAGCTTTCATAAGCAGATATTCTGCATATTTCCATGTACATGTTTTTATGACTGAGTACCTTTCTAACTAGACAACTTAAAGAAGTTCTTAAACCATTTTCTATTTTAATTCATCATCCTTGGGATATAGTCAGTAAAATGACCAAAGGAGAGTTACAAAGAGACCAGTAAAGTCTGACTTTGAATGTAAACTAACCAGTCTATGTAGACCCCACTTATACAAGGAATGCTCAGTTGGTAACAAAGATACTCAGTATTTCAGAGAGCAAACCCAAAAGTGACCAATCATAGGAGCTTAAAATTCTGATGTAAAACATTATGTGATACTGAATTTCTCATTTCTCTCTCTGCTGAAGGCATTCAGAAGAGTAGCAAGGAATGTGGTTTTTAGAGAGGAACTATACAGGGGAAATATTTTTTGGACCACTTGTATAGAGAAGATATTCTCTTTACTATAAACAGTATATTGGCGAAAGAATATAACTATCAGTCAGAATGCAATTGTCATTGCAGCACATTCTTGACACTTTTAGACACTCTGTGTCTCATGTTGCCAAGCTTTAGAAAGACTCTGTCTTCATACTTGACAAATATTGTGATTCCCAACTCAAAGTAGTATAAGGAGTAACCGAGAAGAACTACTATAGAAATACTAGACATTAAAAGAGACCAATCTGGGAGAGCTTCCTTCTAAGGTTGTCAGGTGGTACTCAACCACATTTCCTTACATTCCAGAGCCCTGTAAACTAACCTGGGCTCCACCATGCATTCTAAATGACTGTATGCCTAGGCAGACTCCTTTTAAACTTGGCATTGTCTACATAAATAAGCTATATTGGAATTGGGTGTCAAGGAGAAGACGCATGACTTAGCTGCTTAAAATCAAACCTTTCTTTAGAGGCTCCCAACCGGTTACAGAAAATGGACTTCCTTAAGGACTTAGGTGTTCCTAAAGAGAGTGAAAGTCAAAGGGTGGTCTGGTCTGAGAATGTGACAGTGCAGTACAGTTCAGCATCCCCAGGCCTCTGGCAGGAGAATGGGATGCCTTGTGCAGATATGATGCTCTGTAGCTTCATCATTTCCATCAAGAAAACAGATCTGACGGCTGCAGACCTGAACAAACAGGAATTCTTATCCCTTCTCTATTAAGCATGCTTCTCATTCTGACTATTTGGTAACTCTACCAAGTTTATCCAAAAGAAGTAAAAGAAATTTACTTGAATTCTGGAAAAATTTTCTTGGTTTGGCACTTGTGAACTTTATATTGGACTTGGTTTAATAGGATAGTAGAGGTGAGGCCATGAGCTTTGACGTCAGATAGATTAAGGTTTGAATCTCAGCTGTGCCCTATTTGTAAAATATGGATAATAACATTTTCCCTAAAGTAACATGCTTTGGATTGAACGTGATAATTTACAGAGGGCTTAGCATATACTAAGTCAATCAAGTATTACAGTTGTTGATTTTCATTGCCATTATCATTATTGTAGACTTGTAAAGTTCTTCTATGAGAAGAAAATAGTTCTGTGGTGTCAACGATACCAAATTATCTATGAAAACATAGAACAATTTCAGTAGGAAGTGAAATTATTCAAAACTAATCTATAACATTTTCCTGAAGTAGAAAAAGTCAATTATATTGTTTTCTAATTATAAGGTTAATATATGCTTGTGGTAAAATGTAGAATGACAAAAAGTTAATATGGTAGAAAGCAAACCCTTCTCGTAATTTTATACCTCCAAGATTTGGGGTTATTCTTTCAGATTTATTTAAATGTATACTCACATATATAGATACAGGCATGTAAATATGTATTTTTAATCTTCACCTGATTCAATTTAGTTCAACAATATGAGCTAGAGATTTTTATACAGAGAACTCATTATTCTTAAATTCTACACACTGTTCCATTACTTTAATAAACTATAATTTTAAATATTATAATGCTGGACATTAAGACTGTTTCAAATTTCTAGCAATCACAAATAAATAGACGCTACATGCTAGAGAATGGTTGCCAATTTTTCTAATCTTTAAACAGAATTAGTAAAGGATTTTTAGCTGGGTTGGTATTATAATTCTTTTTATATTAATAATGAACAGATAGCATTTAAAACATCTTAAAGCCACTTAAATGCTAGTACATATCTTAAAGGCCAGAGTGTTCTTTGCCCACATCACAGCAAAAGTTTAAGCACATATTTGCAGGATATATCTTGAAAGAGAGAAATGTGTCAAAATGAGATATTTCAATGACATTTACCATCAGATGAAGTAGACATGACAGTGGATGTAGGAAAAATGGAAGCACTCAAGGCATATATTTTTGGAATTTAAGGCAAAAAAGTGACTCTAGTCAGTCTTCATGATACTCATAAGATGAATATGGTATGAGAAGGTTGCAAGGAAAAATGAATTCTATTTTGATAGGTGGCTTTGTTTTAATTCTCACAAATAGTGAAATACATTTCAGAATTCATGAGAAATATTACAAAATAGACAAGTTATCAGAATTTGAATGTAGATTAATATAGTGCCAGTTTTCTTTAAAAAAAAACAAACATGATTTCAAAATTTATAAACCAACAAACCTGATTCTGATCACAAAGAAAAAGTCACAAGTAGCTTATTTACTGCTAGGCTTGTGAGTGTACAGAAAAGACAACAGTACCCACTAGATACCCATGGAGATCCACTCTGAACAAATCATATCTTATTAACAGTCTGATTTTCAAGTTGTTTTTCCAAACTTGCAAATGATATGAATTTCATCAACATAGTCTAGCAGAAAAATCAGCTAAAAATTTTGACAAAATCATTCTTGCTCTGGCTGTGGGTAAGATGATGTGTGAATTACCAGTTTTTTAAAATTCATTAGAAGAATGTCTCTAAGGTCATTCCTTAATGGTTTTTCTTTATAAAGATTTTATCAGTTGCTTGGGCGAACTTTGTTTTTCAGATGGCTCAGCACTAGGGAGGACAAATGAGTACAGAATCAAAACCTTTTCAGACTAATATGAAACATTAATAGAAAATTTAAAAATCACAAACTTGAAATCTTACAGAGTTTTCTATTGTGACCAGAGTCATTTTGCTGCCATCATGCAGGCACATTCAATGAATGAAACAGTTCCTTCCAGATATTGCACATAATTTGAAATAACTGGACTGAAGTTTTAAACCCATCAAAAATAGACTGTTCAACTCTGGGCAAATTAACTAATTGTTTATCTTGGAAAAAAGATTAAATTTTTACTGATACTGTTTATATAAAGGTAAAGTAAGATACTCTCCGCTCTTCTTCATTTTTCCTCTCCCTCATTCCTATCATGAAGTATGTATTCATGAAAAGCCAGCTAGATGCTTTAGGAATTTTTAAAAAATAAGTTTTAAAAGTGCCCTACCATCAAAAGGTTTATAATTACATAATTGTGGTCATGTGGTATAGTATACAGAGTAAAGACTTCAGGATAAAAAAAAAAAAATTCAGGCTCAAATTTCTATTTTTCCATTCCCAACTGAGGCCTTTTAGGCAAGTTACTGAAACTTTTTGAGTCCCATTTCCATCATCTGTGAAATGGAGACAGTAATGTGTATTCCATAATGTTGTTATGAGAATTAAATACAATAATATATGGAATCATTAGTAGTAAGTATTTAATAAAGGGTAACTATTTACACAAGAGGTTTGGATAAAAATATTCATAATAAAAAGGAGTGAACAATGAGAAAGTTGAGCTTGAAGTATTGTTGGTGCTGAGTGATTATTTTTAGTTGATTAATCTCTGCTCTTATCTTTTATTTATAACTTTATATCATGGAAACTTTCAAACATATACATAAATAGACAAGCAGCACAATAAACCCTTATGTACCCCTTATATGCCTTCAAGAATTATCAACATGGTTTGCTCATAAGTAATTATTCTTGCTTTTCTTACTTTGCTTATATTATCATTATTTTCTCCTCTAAATACTATTGTGCCCTTAATTCCTTCTTTAATCCCAAAACTACTTTGGAGAGATAGAATAGCAAAGTGGTTACACACACACACACACACACACACACACACAGATTGTAATTAGGCTGCTAGGTTTAAATCCCTCATATATGTTACTAGCTGAGTAACTGGGCTCATGTTACATAATCTCTCTCTTGTTATAAGCTTATTCACTTGTGAAATGGTAACAATAGCAGTATCTATAAAGATTTTGTGCAGATTAAATGAGCTGGTTAAGGCAAATCTCAGCACTCTGAAAGTATGTAGTAAACATTCAGTAAATGTGAGCTATTATTATTCTAATTTCCAAGTTATGTGAATTGATTTGTTTATGCTGGTGTTATTAATTTGTAGCTTTATGGCATTGATTATGGAGAATGTTGACTGCAGTATTACTTGGTTCTTGATTTGTTGCCCGAAATTATGGTTCTGGAATAATTCAAGGCACTGTTTTGCAAATATTCAGTGGATCCTTAAAAGAGGGTCTATTCTGAGTTTGTAGCTAGAGAAATTCAATATATAACCATAAATCGACCTAATTAATTGTTTTATTTCTCTATTTTCAAATTATTTATGGACTATTTGATCTTTTAAAAATTGAAAGGCCTTTTGAAGTGTCCTCCTAATATCGTGCTTCATATACCTCTTGACATCTGTTTTCTTTTTTCACGTAATCAACTAACGTACCTCAAGGGTGAAAACAGTATCCCCAGTTGTATCCCCAGTTCTTATCTCCTGCCTGGAACTAGGTAAATGTCTCAGGGATTTCCCAATGCCATCCACTCATATGTAGTCTGCCTTTTCACTTTCTTTCCCCTGCCTGAAAGCTACTCACCCTTAAAGTCTTAAATTCCCTGACTCCCTCATAGATTAGGTCTTGTATGTGTTCCTCATTGAATCCTGTGCTTTTCCTTCCCCCACTTATTATCCAATTGCAATTTTATAGTTATTTGTTTGATTACTTGTTGAAGTCTAGATACCTCCAGATTGTAAGCTCATGAATGACGGGGCATTGTCTGCTTTGTTCACCCCTCTATGCTAAGCACGCTGCACAGAGTCTGGCCACAGACGTTTAGGACCCTGGCTTCGAAGCTGAGTGCCAGAGTCAGAATTCTCCAGTTCAAATATTAGCTTTGGCACTTACTGGCTGTGTGACTTAGGGCAAGGCACTTAGCTTTCTGGCTTTAGTTTTCTTTTCTATAAAGTTGGGATGGTTAATAGTACCTACCTTATAGAATCATTATGAGGGTTAAAAGAGATGCATTTGTAAAACAGAGTGTTGGCAGCTATGTGCCAGGCATGTTTCTAGGTACCAAGGATATGGCTGTAAACAAGACAGATGAGATCCTTGCTCTCATAAATTTATATTGCAAGGAGAGGGTGAGCAAAGGGGAAAAAAAGAAACAAGTTCACAAGAGAAGTTAAGAAGTGGTAAGTGAAACTGAAAAGAAAAAGAGGAGGAAGAAGAAGAAAAAGGTTAATGTGTGAAGAGTAAGTGGGTTCAAGTAGGTGGTAATGCACACTGAGTGTTCAACATGGCCTCTCTGTAGACCTAATCCTCAAGCCGATATTTGAACGGCAAAAAGGAACTATCCATCCATGTGAAAAACTGAGGGGAGAATGCTCTGGTGAGAGGGTTCAGTAAGCCTCTGCCATAGGAATGAGCTTTGGTTGCCTGGGGACAGCAAGAAAGCCAGCGTAGCTAGAGTATAAAAGCAAGAGGGAAATTATAGGCAATTTTGTATTATAGGCAATAAAGTGGAAGAGAGAAGAGGGGCTAGAAGGTAATTCAAATCCTGACTGACACATAGTAAACACTCAATAACTGTTAGTTGCTAGTAGTGTCATGGTTGTAGTTTTAGTTATTGGAAATAATAAATAGTTTTGAATGAATAAATCAATGTTTGATTAGAAATGAATGTGATTGCTCTCAGGGAGGATGAAAATATTGGGGCTTAGGAAGATTGTGAAACTTATCAAGGTCCATTTACCCTATGCCTACTGCAAACATGTAGCAGGAGTTAGGGATAAAAAGATAAACCTTATTTTGTTTTGAGGAAACCACAATGAGTTGTAGTATGAAGACAGAGAAGCCACATGTTTTGAAGGAAGTACAGTTAAAACATCATGTTCATTGAGTGGAAGCAGAACATTTTGTTCATCAGTGGGGTTGACTGTAACCATTTGCAGTGGAAATTTGTTGGTGTAACCTGATTAGTATAGTTTTCATTTCTTTTTGTTGGGCAAAATACCCTGCTTTTCTTCTGGAAGAATTCTCTTCCTCACTTTTTATTTTTATTTTATTTTATTATTATTTTTTAACATCTTTATTGGAGTATAATTGCTTTACAATAGTGTGTTAGTTTCTGCTGTATAACAAAGTGAATCAGCTGTACGTATACATATATCCCCATATCCCCTCCCTTTTGTGTCTCCCTCCCACCCTCTCTATCCCACCCCTCTAGGTGGTCACAAAGCACCAAGCTGATCTCCCTGTGCTATGTGGCTGCTTCCCACTAGCTATCTGTTTTACATTTGGTAGTGTGTATATGTCCATGCCACTCTCTCACTTTGTCCCAGCTTATCCTTCCCCCTCCCCATATCCTGAAGTCCATTCTCTAGTAGGTCTGCGTCTTTATTCCAGGAATAAAGACGCAGACCTACTCTTCCTCACTTTAAATGCTTGTTACTTTAGTGGAATAGCATTTGACTCAGGTCAGGCCATTTCCAACATTTGCATTCTTCATTGACAAGGTCAGAGAAGATCAAATGATACAAGTTTGTTTAATTATAAGCCAATTCTAAATCTTTGGATGAAACTACATGAGAAGTGTCCTCTTTTTCCACTGGATATGCTATAACCCTGAAGTTGGCAGCTACTTTGTAGCCTCAAAGGGAGCTCCAGCTTAAAATGGAGACAGGAAAGAAGTCAGGGCCTAAAGAGAGAGAACAACCACTGAAGATATTGTTGAGCACCTAGATCCCACCAGCCTGAATACTCCTACACTTTTTAATTATTGATACAACAAACTCCTTTTATGCTTAAGCCCATTTGAGTTAGCTCTTCTGTCACTTTCAAAGAACACGTCTTAACTGGAAGAGAGATTTTATAAAATGGATGATACTTGGACAGTCAAACAAAGACTAGGGAAATGCAAAAGTACCTAAATAATATTAAATGCTAAATAAATGTAAGGTGGCTTTTTATATAACCTGCCAGACTTGGCTTTAATATATGTTTCGGAAAGTTTGTTTGTTTTCTTGACACAAGAGGTATGAGGGGCTGCTGCCTTCTGTATATTGAATAAACTCTTCTATCCTTTTCCCTTAAGTGCTTTTCCTTGATAAATCCCTCAGCTTCCCCCAATCACTTGAAAAATACAAAATAGATCATGTCAAAGAAAAAACTGCACCAAACTTAAACAGGCAAGGGCAGCTTTTTTGAAGGAGATTACAGTAGGGGAGAGAGGCCAGAACTGAGTCTGAAATCAACTTTACTGAAGCAAAGGACCAGAGAGTTTTTAAGAGCTGGAGAAGGCAGTGGGTGAGGGAGAGATAGGGGCTAGTTATAGGCCATCTGGTTTTGCTAACTGGTCTTACCAGGAGGAAAAGTAAACTTGTATCTGCATGACAAGAGGTAGTTTTACAACTTGGAACAAGTGGTACACCAAAGTTAGGCTCCTGCCCTACCATGCAAACTAGGAGACAGGGGTGCTATCTCCCTTAAAGTTTACATCTCAAAGCCTCCCAAATCTTTGAGAAAGACAGTCTCAAGTGGCAAGAGGCTTTTAGAAAGACTTATGTCTGGAAGGAGCAGAGAAAGAATTTCTAATTACAACTTTTCTTTTAAAAAAATTCTTCAAGGAAAGGGAGGTCAGTGCCTAGAGTCAAGAAAAGAAAAAGCCTGTCTGAGTTTGATGAAGCTGAGGGGAATGTTAAGGCCATCTTTGTCAACCAATAAGAGATGCACCTAACATTTCCCCCAGACACAGTCTTTGTGTGCGCAGCGAAAGAAGGCACGTACATGGCTCTAGCATCTTTCTGGATTTGCTCAGTTGTAAAGCTATTTAAAGTGGACCCTGTTCTCTGGGAACATAAACTCAGCCCCACTCTGGCTGAGACTATTTCAAGATCACACTGGTGACAAAGCTTGTCCTTTGTGAATGGAAGTTCCCAAACAATCCCCAACTGTAACATTGGAAAAGTAACTGTTGTGCATGGTTTCTGCAAGGACAAGAAAATGTATATATAAAGCACTAGACATAGTAACTTACACCTAATAGATACTCAAAAAATTTATATTTGTTACTTAGTATTACTCACTTTAAAAGGTGCATTTTGAATTAAAGAATATAAAAGATCTGAATGATTATTGAAGCACAGATTGTATATTGGGGGTCCTTGGGCTGAATTTTGCCTACAACCACATTTTGTTTGATCTTTATGGTGATTTGCTTATTATATGCATGCATGTTTATTTGTTGTTGTACATTTAGATTAGTTTAAAATATTTTTAAATTGGAGATTACATGCAAATATCCAAATTGAACTATTCCCTTATTGATGGATATTTAAGTTGTTTCCAAATTTTTACTAATATAAACAGTGCTTGATCATGCCTTCTATTAAGGACCAATCAGTGTCTCTAGAGTAGATTCTGTGATGTCAAACTGTTAGATCATGGGAGATAGGCATTTAACATTATAACAGATGTGACCATTGCCTCCAAAGTGCCGGACTAATCTACAGTCTACCAGCATGTGTGGTAGGACGTATTTCCTCCCAGCTCCTCATATGCTTCATAGTGTTTTCTCCAATTAAATAAATTAAAATTGTATTTTGTTATTTTGTACTCTCTTGAAGATTTGTGAGGTGTACCTCTTTTCTTACACTTTTTGGTGGTTTGTGTCTCCTTTTTCTATGAATTCCCTGGACTGATTCTTTGATTACCTTTCTGTAGAGAAGGCTCGAAACTTTGGAAGTACTCTCCGCCTGTGAAATAGTCCTCTTCCTCCCACATAGATTCTCTCTATTATAGTCCTCATTAATGATTCACATCATTGTTTTAATCAGTTCCTTCTCTAGATCCACAAGGTGGAATTTGTTTAATCCTTAACACGTTTATCAGATAACTTTCATGAATGTCAGATGATTACCTGGCAGCACAAAAATGCCAAAGGAGTTAGTGCATTTAAAGTGCTAGAAATGGACTGGGAGAGGTGGGGGTGTATAGAAAACAACCTTTGCTATCTTTCCAGTTTTTAGGAGAATAACTCTGATGCATAGTAAATGTTTGCTCAATAAATGAATATGGTACAGCTTTGGATAATGGATTATTACAAATGTAATCTGGTCACATTCTTGTATGCCTCTAATCAAATTTGCCCTTTATGACAATGAGCTGATTCCAGGGTCCTGCTTGCTCTCATTATGTTAATCCTCTAGGAGAGCATGTATTTGCTGTAGCACTTCAAAGTGGTTTTGTAAGCTTTTTCCTTGGTCACCCTTAATACCTTGGCTGATGAGATGGGCAGGGGTGGTGGGGATGGGGGGCTTTGCTTCCCTGCTTTTAGTTTGTTTGTTTGTTTTCCTCACCCATTTGCAAGCCAAGCCAGTTATTTCCCTTTACCCATTTTTCACTTTCCTATTCAAAGAGAAGAGAGGGAAAAAATAGAATATTGACTTGTCAGCAAACACTGTGTCTTAAATAATTGAATAACAAGCACTATTATCCCAAAATACCTCCAAAAAATATGTGCAGCAGATAAGGAAAAAACCAAAAATCTCTGCCTTCTCTAGGGGAAACTGGGTGACAGCCTGAGACCTTACATTCATAACAATGTACAAAACAATATGTCTACATTCATGCTTTGTACATGTGCATTTAACACACATTGCTGGTGCAAAATAGATCATCATTTTGGAGATGTCTTAACCATCTGCATTAAACTATTAGGTCTGAAGAATGTATGTGAGTGTAGAATGGATTTATCAGTCTCCCAGCCCCATCCCAGGATTTGATCTTTTTCATTATTTATTCAATTATACCCTAAATCAATTTACAAAATAACTGAAAGAAACAACCTATCCTTGAGGCAATAACCCTGGTTTACGTGAGAATTTTGTTTACAGTGAGTAATTGAAATGCTTTGTTCAGCCCTATTTTAAATAACTTTCTGCCACTTCTCCTGGGAAAGCATGCCAGTTTAAAGACTTGCCTATTAGGAGAACCTTGCTGATATTCAGCCCAACTCAACAATTTCTGTTTTTCTCTAATTGCCACTTCTCGCTCTTGGGCTCCTTTGAGACCCACAGTGAAAGCACCACTCCTGATTGCCCTGCTGGCTTTCAATTTCCAGAACTCGGTCTGCATATCTTCATTTGAAAAGCCACTCAGTCACTTCTTGAAATAAATCATTTTCCTTTCCTCATGACATATCTTCACATATATCATAGTCTTTGACCTCTTGTGTTTAGAATTACAGGATAGTAGAGCAGGAAAGCCCCTTCTTTAAGTCTTACTTCCAGAATTCCCCTTCTCTATTTGCAAATGAGAAAAATATGATCCAGGTATGTTAAATGACTTATCTAGGCATGTGAGTAGCTGGTGATAGAAGAAGAGCAGGAGCTCAAACTTGAAATCCTGAGATAGAAACACAAAATGGCCATAGGGTTAGAGCAAGTAATATAAATAAGAAAGTGGGCTGGGTGTATGACAATGGAGTGTGTCTGTAGAGGACAGGTTGGGGGGCAGTGATGATCTGAAGAGGCATGCCCTTTGGAAAGGAGGCAGCTGCTAGTCAGTATTACCATTGCCAAATTTATAGGCCTACGAGAAACATCTGAATTCTGGATTTTTGTGTGAAATACGCTGGTTTTAAAAATAATTTCAACCAATTAAGATTATTTTAAAATTCTCTGCAAACAAGCTGAACCATGTTTGAATCCAGCCTGCAGGGCAGTAGTTTATAAATAGTACTATAGAATCTCATGGAATTGCTTCTACATTTGCAGAATGATGTTAAGAACTGTAAGTGTCCTGATAGTTATGAAATCCACCCTTCTTGGTTTATGGATATGGAAGCTAAAGAAAAGGGGAAGAATATGACAGCTTGAGTTATTGGTCATCCACACTTAGTCATGGCCTCATAGTGATGAAGTAGACTTCCCTCCCCCTTCAATTTAAGCTTGATTTGTACTTTGCTTTGGCCAGTTATTTGGCAGATAGACATGACACCAGGACTTGAAATGCACTTGCACGGTTGAACTTGCCCTTTTGCATTCCTGCCTTTGGACATGGGTAGGACATGCCTTAGGTAATGCCTGCCCAAGAAGGATGAGTGACATGTGGAGCAGGCCTGGACTCAGATCGTAGCTTGGAGCCAAGCCCAGGTGAGGTCAGCCAAGATCAGCCAAACCCCAGCCAACCTGCAGGTTCTTAAGTAAGAAATAAATGCTTGTTGTTTTAATCCATTGAAAGTGTGTGGCTTTTTTTATCACACAGTAATAGCTAACTAATAGAAAGAGACTTTCTCAAGATTACACAGTAAGTAGATGGCAGAATCAGAATTAAGTCAGAGCTATAAACTCCTGGTCCAGTGCATTTTCTTTTCTGTGGTACCCTTGAATGCTGCTGATCTTCAATCTGTCACTTTCTAATTTCATTCAGCCTGACTATTTGTCACATTAAGTCAACAAAATGGGCTTGATATTTGAGTCTTCTTCACAAGATTTTCTTGCAGGGATGATATTCGTCTCTCTGTACCCCTAGCACAGCTTTGAATGCAGCTTTCAGATTTCCACAAAGATAATTGAAAATAATCTGGCTTGATTTGTTGTTAGACAATTAGGATTTGCACAACCAGAATTTGAATTTACATAAAAATTAAACCAATCTCTATGCAAGATGAAGTAGTTTAGAATTACCACTAATTTAATTGAGGTTGCTTAAATGGCTTGTAATTGGTATGATTGCTGCCAATTGCTTGCATCTTCAGAAAGGTAATCAGAACCCACTCAGCAATTTCTACCTTCAAATCAATTAAACTGTAAAACTCCCTTGCTTTCAAGAAAGTTTTATGGTTGGGATTTTACTTTATTTACAGTTAAAGCTTTATTGCATTCTAATCTACTTGTCCAGAAAAAATTTGAATACTTTAGTTCCTTTTTTTTGTTTAACTATTTTTTTCCTTGGTAATGGATCTATGAAAATTATTCCCAAGAGGACCTTCAATATGGTGGAGGAGTAAGACGAGGAGATCACCTTTCTCCCCACAGATACATCAAAAATACATCTACATATGGAACAACGCCCACAGAACACTTACTGAACGCTGGCAGAAGACCTCAGACTTCCCCAAAAGCAAGAAACTCCCCACATACCTGGGTAGGCCAAAAGAAAAAAGGAAAAACAGAGACAAAAGAATAAGTATGGGACCTGCACCTCTGGGAGGTAGCTGTGAAGGAGGAAAAGTTTCCACACACTAGGAAGCCCCTTCGTGGGGGGACGGGGAAGCATCGGAGCCACGGAGGAGAGCAGAGCAACAGGGGTGCAGAAGGCAAAGTAGAGAGATTCCCGCACAGAGGATCAGTGCTGACCAGCACTCACCAGCTTGAGAGGCGTGTCTGCTCACCTGCTGGGGCGGATGGGGGCTGGGAGCTGAGGATCAAGGCTTCGGAGGTCAGATCCCAGGGAGAGGACTGGGGTTGGCTGCGTGAACACAGCCTGAAGGGGGGTAGTGCTCCACAGCTAGCCGGGAGGGAGTCCGGGAAAAAGTCTGGACCTGCCTAAGAGTCAAGAGACCATTGTTTCAGGCTACGAGAGGAGAGATGATTCAGAGCACCACCTAAATGAGCTTCTGAGATGGGCGTGAGCTGTGACTATCAGCGCAGACACCAGAGATGGGCATGAAATGCTAAGGCTGATGCTGGAGCCACCAAGAATCCTGTCTGCAAGCACAGGTCACTATCCACTCCTCCCCACCTGGGAGGCTGTGCAGCCCACCACTGCCAGGGTCCCGTGATCCAGGGAAAACTTCCCGGGGAGAACACACGGCATACCTCGGGCTGTTGCAATGTCACGCTGGCCTCTGCCACCACAGGCTCACCCCACACTCTGTATACCTCCCTTCCCCTGGCCTGAGTGAGCCAGAGCCCCCTAATCAGCTGCTCCTTTAACCCCCTCCTGTCTGGGTGAAGAACAGATGCCAGAGGCTGACCTACATGCAGAGGCAGGGACCTAATCCAAACCTGAATACCAGGAGCTGTGTGAAAAAAGAAGAGAAAGGGAAATTTCTCCATGCAGCCTGAGATGCAGCTGATTAAATCTCCACAATGAACTTGATGTACCATGCATCTCTGGAATACCTGAATAGACAACAAATCATCCCAAAATTGAGGCAGTGGACTTTGGGAACCTCTGTGGACTTGGGGTTTGCAGTATGTGACTGACTAGTTTCTGATTTATATGTTTATCTTAGTTTAGTTTTTAGCACTTGTTATCATTGGTGGATTTGTTTACTTCTTTGGTTGCTCTCTTCTTTCTTCTTTTTTTTTTTTTCCTTTTTAAGGTTTATGTTTTGATAATTTAAAAAAATTTTTTATTTTAATAAATTTATTGTATTAGTTTTTTTTCTTTAATTTTTTTTCTCACTTTTCTTCTGAGCAGTGTGGCTGACAGGGTCTTAGTCCTCCAGCCACATGTCAGGGCTGAGCCTCTTAGGTGGGAGAGCTGAGATGAGGACATTTGACCACCAGAGAAGTCCCGGCCCCATGTAATATCAATCGGTGAGAGCTCTACCAGAGATCTCCATCTCAGCAATAAAACCCAGCTCCACTCAACGACCAACAAGCTACAGGGCTGGATGCCCCATGCCAAACAACTAGCAAGACAGGAACACAACCCCACCCATTAGCAGAGAGGCTGCCTAAAATCATATTAAGTTCACAGACACCCCAAAACACACGACCAGACACGGTTCTGCCCACCAGAAAGACAAGATCCAGCCTCATCCACCAGAAAACAGGCACTAGTCCCCTCCACCAGGAAGCCTACACAACCCACTGAACCAAACTTAGCCACTGGGGACAGACACCAAAAACAACAGAAACTACAAACCTTCAGCCTATGAAAAGGAGACCCCAAACACAGTATGTTAAGTAGAATGAGAAGACAGAGAAATACACAGCAGATGAAGGAACAGTGTAAAAACCCACCAGACCAAACAAGTGAAGGGGAAATAGGCAGTCTACCTGAAAGAGAATTCAGAGTAATGATAGTAAAGATGATCCAAAATCTTGGAAATAGAATGGAGAAAATACAAGAAACGTTTAACAAGGATCTAGAAGAGCTAAAGAGCAAACAAACAATGAAGAACAACACACTAAATGAAATTTAAAATTTTCTAGAAGGAATCAATAGCAGAATAACTGAGGCAGAAGAACGGATAAGTGACCTGGAAGATAAAATGGTGTAAATAACTACCGCAGAGCAGAATAAAGAAGAAAGAATGAAAAAAATTGAGGACAGTCTCAGAGACCTCTGGGACAACATTAAATGCACCAATATTCGAATTATAGGGGTCCCAGAAGAAGAAGAGAAAAAGAAAGGGACTGAGAAAATATTTGAAGAGATTATAGTTGAAAACTTCTCTAACACGGGAAAAGACATAATCAAATCCAGGAAGCACAGAGAGTACCATACAGGATAAATCCAAGGAGAAACACGCCAAGACACATATTAATCAAACTATCAAAAATTAAATACAAAGAAAAAATATTAAAAGCAGCAAGGGAAAAGCAGCAAATAACATACAAGGGAATTCCCATAAGGTTTACAGCTGATCTTTCAGCAGAAACTTTGCAAGCCAGAGGGAGTGGCAGGACATATTTAAAGTGATGAAAGAGTAAAACCTACAACCAAGATTACTCTACCCAGCAAGGATCTCTTTCAGATTTGATGCAGAAATTGAAATCTTTACAGACAAGCAAAAGCTAAGAGAATTCAGCACCACTAAACCAGCTTTTCAACAAATGCTAAAGGAACTTCCCTAGGCAGGAAACACAAGAGAAGGAAAAGAGCTGCAATAACAAGCACAAAACAATTAAGAAAATGATAATAGGAACATACATATCGATAATTACCTTAAATGTAAACGGATTAAATGCTCCAACCAAAAGACATAGACTGGCTGAATGGATACAAAAACAAGACCTGTATATATGCTGTCTACAAGACACCCACTTCAGACCTAGGGACACATACAGACTGAAAGTGAGGGCATGGAAAAAGATATTCCATTCAAGTGGATATCAAAAGAAAGTGGAGTACCAATTCTCATATCAGACAAAATCGACTTTAAAATACAGATTATTACAAAAGACAAAGAAGTACACTACATGATGAGCAAGGGATCAATCCAAGAAGACGATATAACAACTAAATATTTATGCACCCAACATAGGAGCAGCTCAATACATAAGGCAAATGCTAAAAGCAATAAAAGAGGAAATTAACAGTAACACAATAATAGTAGGGGATTTTAACACCCCACTTTCACCAATGAACAGATCATCCAAAATGAAAATAAATAAGGAAACACAAGCTCTAAATGATACATTAAACAAAATGGACTTAATTAATATTTATAGGACATTCCATCCAAAAACAACAGAATACACTTTCTTCCAAAGCACTCATGGAACATTCTCCAGGACAGATCATATCTTGGGTCACAAATGAAGGCCTGGTAAATTTAAGAAAATTGAAATCGTATCAAGTACCTTTTCAGACCACAATCCTATGAGACTAGATATCAATTACAGGAAAAAATCTGTAAAAAATACGAAAACATGTAGGCTAAACAATGCATTACTAAATAACCCAGAGATCACTGAGGAAATCAAAGAGGAACTCAAAAAATACCTAGAAAAAAATGACAGTGAAAATACGTTGATTGAAAACCTATGGGATGCAGCAAAAGCAGTTCTAAGTGGGAAGTGTATAGCAATATAAGCCTACCTCAAGAAACAAGAAAAATTTCAAATAAACTACCTAACCTTACACCTAAAGCAGTTAGAGAAAGAAGAACAAAGAAAACCCCAAAGTTAGCAGAAGTAAAGAAATCGTTAACATCAGAGCAGAAATAAATGAAAAAGAAATGAAGGAAACGATAGCAAAGATAAATAAAACTAAAAGCTGGTTCTTTGAGAAGATAAACAAAATTGATAAACATTAGCCACACTCATCAAGAAAAAAAGCGAGAAGTCTCAAATCAATAGAATTAGAATGAAAAAGGAGAAGTAACAACTGACACTGCAGAAATACAAAGGATCATGAAAGATTACTACAAGCAACTATATGCCAATAAAACGGACAACCTGGAAGAAATGGACAAATTCTTAGAAATGCACAACCTTCCAAGACTGAACCAGGAAGAAATAGAAAATATAAACAGACCACTCACAAGCACTGAAATTAAAACTGTGATTAAAAATCTTCCAACAAACAAAAGCCCAGGACCAGATGGCATCACAGGCGAATTCTATCAAACATTTAGAGAAGCGCTAACACCTATCCTTCTCAAACTCTTCCAAAATATAGCAGAGGGAGGA
Source organism: Eschrichtius robustus (assembly GCF_028021215.1). Taxonomy (NCBI): domain Eukaryota; kingdom Metazoa; phylum Chordata; class Mammalia; order Artiodactyla; family Eschrichtiidae; genus Eschrichtius; species Eschrichtius robustus. Next base: position 121,664,107 of record NC_090825.1, read on the forward strand.
ACACTCCCAAACTCATTCTACGAGGCCACTGTCACCCTGATACCAAAACCAGACAAAGATGTCACAAAGAAAGAAAACTATAGGCCAATAACACTGATGAACATAGATGCAAAAACCCTCAACAAAATACTAGCAAACAGAATCTAACAGCACATTAAAAGGATCACACAACATGATCAAGTGGGGTTTATTCCAGGAATGCAAGGATTCTTCAATATATGCAAATCAATCAATGTGATACACCATATTAACAAATTGAAGGAGAAAAACCATATGATCATCTCAATAGATGCAGAGAAAGCTTTCAACAAAATTCAACACCCATTTATGATAAAATCCCTCCAGAAAGTAGGCATAGAGGGAACTTTCCACAACATAATAAAGGCCATATATGAAAAACCCACAGCCAACATCATTCACAATGGTGAAAAACTGAAACCATTTCCACTAAGATCAGGAACAAGACAAGGTTGTCCACTCTCACCACTATTATTCAACATAGTTTTGGAAGTTTTAGCCACAGCAATCAGAGAAGAAAAAGAAATAAAAGGAATCCAAATCGGAAAAGAAGAAGTAAAGCTGTCACTATTTGCAGATGACATGATACTATACATAGAGAATCCTAAAGATACTACCAGAAAACTACTAGAGCTAATCAATGAATTTGGTAAAGTAGCAGGATACAAAATTAATGCACAGAAATTTCTTGCATTCCTATACACTGATGATGAAAAATCTGAAAGAGAAATTAAGGAAACACTCCCTTTTACCATTGCAGCAAAAAGAATAAACTATCTAGGAATAAACCTGCCTAAGGAGACAAAAGACCTGTATGCAGAAAACTATAAGACACTGATGAAAGAAATTAAAGATGATACAAATAGGTGGAGAGATATACCATGTTCTTGGATTGGAAGAATCAACATTGTGAAAATGACTCTACTACCCAAAGCAATCTACAGATTCAGTGCAATCCCTATCAAACTACCAATGGTATTTTTCACAGAAGAAGAACAAAAAAAATTCACAATTTGTATGGAAACACAAAAGACCCCGAATAGCCAAAGCAATCTTGTGAAAGAAAAACGGAGCAGGAGGAATCAGGCTCCCAGACTTCAGACTATACTACAAAGCTACAGTAATCAAGACAGTTTGGTACTGACACAATAACAGAAATATAGATCAATGGAACAGAATAGAAGGCCCAGAGATAACCCCATGCACCTGTGGTCACCTAATCTCTGACAAAGGAGGGAAGACTATACAATGGAGAGAAAACAGCCCCTTCAATAAGTCGTGCTGGGAAAAGTGTACAGCTACATGTAAAAGAATGAAATAAGAACATTCCCTAACACCATACACAAAAATAAACTCAAGATGGATTAAAGACCTAAACGTAAGACCGGATACTATAAAATTCTTAGAGGAAAACATAGGAAAAACACTCTTTGACATAAATCATAGCAAGATCTTTTATGACCCACCTCTTAAATTAATGAAAATAAAAACAAAAATAAACAAATGGGACCTAATTAGACTTAAAAGCTTTTGCACAGCAAAGAAAACCATAAATGAAATGAAAAGACAACTGTCAGAATGGGAAAAAATATTTGCAAATGAAGCAACTGACAAGGTATTAATTTCCAAAATATACAAACAGCTCATACAGCTCAATATCAAAAAAACAAACAACCCAATCCAAAAATGGGCAGAAGACCTAAATAGACATTTCTCCAAGGAAGATATACAGATTGCCAACAAAGATATGAAAGGTTGCTCCACGTCACTAATCATTAGAGAAATGCAAATCAAAACTACAATGAGGAATCACCTCACACCAGTTAGAATGGGCATCATCATAAAATCTACAGACAATAAATGCTGGAGAGGGTGTGGAGAAAAGGAAACCCTCTTGCACTGTTGGTTAGAATGTAAATTGATACAGCCACTATGGAGAACATTATGGAAGTTCCATAAAAAACTAAAAATAGAACTACCATATGACCCAGCAATCCCACTATTGGGCATATAACCCTGAGAAAACCATAGTTCATGTACCACAATGTTCATTGCAGCACTATTTACAGTAGCCAGGACATGGAAGCAACCTACGTGTCCATCAGCAGATGAATGTATAAAGAAGATGTGGCACATATATACAATGGAATATTACTCAGCCATAGAAAGAAACAAAATTGTGTTATTTGTAGTGAGGGGGATGGACCTAGCGTCTGTCATCCAGAGTGAAATAAGTCAGAAAGAGAAAAACAAATACAGTATGCTAACACATAGATATGGAATCTGAAGAAAAAAAAAAGAGTTCTGAAGAACCTAGGGACAGGACGGGAATAAAGACGCAGACAGAGGGAATGGACTTGAGGACACGGTGGGGGGGAAAGTGCAAGCTGGGACGAAGTGAGTTTGTGGCATGGACATATATACACTACCAAATGTAAAATAGGTAGCTAGTGGGAATCAGCCGCATAGCATAGGGAGATCAGCTCAGTGCTTTGTGACCACCTAGAAGGGTGGGATAGGGAGGGTAGGAGGGAGGTGCAAGAGGGAGGGGATATGGAGATATATGTATACATATACATATAGCTGATTCAGTTTGTTATATAGCAGCAACTAACACAACAATGTAGAGCGATTATACTCCAATAAAGATGTTAAAAAAAAAAACACTAATCATTAAAAAAAAAAGAGAAAATTATTCCATCTTTCAGGCTACTGAGAATAATAATAATACTGACCTCCGAGGGGTTGTGGTCAGATATAAATTGTTACATGTGTTCTTATACACTCATACACTTACAACAGTGCCAGGCAGATAGAAAATGCTATTAGCAATTGTAAAACTTCTTATTGTTATTATAATCTGCTATTAGGCTTACCACCGTTGCTATATATATGTCTTGATAGTTTTCTGCTCATGAGTTTGGGTACCTGACAATGGAGTAAATTTTCTTCTATCAACCCTCAAAATGACCTGGGATTGAAAAGTTCTCTGGCTGTGATTCTAAGTGACATCCATGGCCCACTAGTTTAAGTGATGTCATTTACCTATCAGAGGTGATTTGAGTGACTGAAACATGAAAATTTGAGAATTCTTACTTGAAGAATGTGAAAGAAATATCTTCCCCTGGGAGAGCTTAATACCTTTCAGGACAGTACTTCTCAAACTGTAATGTGCACACAAACTCCATAATGATGTTTTAAAAGTGTATCTTTGGATTCCATCAGTCTGGGATGGTGCATGAGATTCTCCATTCCTAGCAAGCTCCCAGTGATACCAATGTACAGATACATTTGCATTTCTCTTCTGGAAATGTCAAGTATTAAAATGCTAGTTCATATGACAGGTTCATATTTACCTTTGTTAAAAACTGCTGCCAAATAGTTTTCCAAAGTGATGGGACCACTTTACATTTCTACCAGCAATGTATGAGAATTCCAGTTGCTCTAAATCTTCACCTTCACTTAGTATTATCACTTGTCATTTATTATCACTGTCATTTAGCTCATTTAGCTACTCTAATGGTGTGCTGTGGTATCTCATTGAGGTTTTAATTTGCATTCCTTTCCTAGGTAAGGATGTTGAACATCTTTCCATGTGCTTAATGGAAATTCATATATCTTCCGTCATGGAGTGTCTATTCAAATCCTTTGTCCGTTTTTTAAAATCGGGTTGTTTGTCTTTTTATTAAATTTATTTTTTATTTATGGCTGTGTTGGGTCTTCGTTTCTGTGCGAGGGCTTTCTGTTTAGTTGCGGCAAGTGGGGGCCACTCTTCATCGCAGTGAGCGGGCCTCTCATTATCACAGCCTCTCTTGTTGCGGAGCACAGGCTCCAGACGCGCAGGCTCAGTAATTGCGGCTCACGGGCCTAGTTGCTCCGCAGCATGTGGGATCTTCCCAGACCAGGGCTCGAACCCGTGTCCCCTGCATTGGCAGACAGATTCTCAACCACTGCGCCACCAGGGAAGCCCAGTTGTTTGTCTTATTGAGTTGTAAGAGCTACTTATAAATTCTGCATGCAAGTCTTCTATCAGATATATATATAGTCAATATTTTTCTCCTAGGAAGGACTTAGGGAGATAACCCAGGCTAGGATGGAATTAAGGAAGCATAAGGTTATTATCTTAAACTAAAGACATATGATCTTGAAGGCTTTCCTTGAGTGTTGAGTTTTAAAATTCAGTATTTTATTCCTTGGCAGAACGCCTTTGTTCATTTGTTTGCTTGTTTTTAGCCACTTTGATTCCGTTAGTCAGCAAGCCAGTTCATAATTGTAACAGTGTTAAGCATGGCAGTGATGTGAGAGAAGAAGAGAGTTCCACCTCCTTCAAGTCAACGCAGCCTAATCCCCTGCCCTTACAAAGGTTCTTCATTACAGAGTATGTTATCTCAGAGATGAAGAAGGTACCTCCCCGGGGACTGGAATATTGTCCTTCTTTTACTTTCACAAGATCGTAAAATATGGAAGAATTCTTCAGGAAACTGAATTCAATTCATAAAAACTGCTCCCATGTTATCCTTTTTGGAGACCCTGGTAATATTGTCACCATATGAAGGCTCCAGGTCACTGACAGTGTCCCACTAGGACATGCTTCTCAGCCAAGTGAGCATGGATATAGACTATGGCCAAACCATACTGAATTTGTTTCCATACTAGAGTAGAACAGCAGATTTGCTCTATAAATTCAACTTCTTGAGTTTGATTGAATTGTCAGAGTGGAAAAGGAAAGGAAAGATAAAAGTCAGAGGTTAATGAGAAGCTTGTACCTGCTCATAATGATACTGATAACAGTAATAAATTCTGGGAACATGCCTGTTCTGTATCACTGTATATACAGAATTAAAGATAGTGCCAAGTATTTAGTAGATACACATCTGGTATTTGTTGAATGTCAGAAAACTAAATATTCACTAGGCACCAGTCACTCTAAGGGCTTAACAGATATTATCCCACTTAGTCCTTACTATCTGTCCCCTCCATAAAACATCCAGTAACTGATGTTATTTCAGTTTTACAAATAATAAATATGAAGTTCAGAAAGGTCAAAGTACCTGCCCTAGTTCACACAGCTGTCAAGCTAGAATAGAAACCTAGACTTTCTATCAATATTTTTTTAATTGAAGTGTAGTTGATTTACAGCGCTGTGTTAATTTCTGCTGTACAGCAAAGTGATTCAGTTATACATATATATACATTCTAAAACCCAGACTTTGTAATGCTTAACCACTATGCAAAACTATCCAAAAAGTGAAGGAGTGAAATTAAGGCTCCTTTTTTTTTTTTTTTTTACTACACTTAATGTAGGAATTCTGCGTACTTCCATTTACACACACACACACACACACACACACACACACAGACTCCCCTATCCCTTTAAGTTTTTTTCTATATAAAACCTAGAGTGACTTACTTTTTTCTATATAAAACTTAGAGTGACTAACTTTTCTATATAAAACCTCTGAGTTTCCTTGTGTATAGTCCAGTTCGAAAAATAGTAAAAGCATATTTTGAGTCATAGGTCAGTCAGAAATGTTTATTAAGCACCTATTTTACTATTTGCTGTTAGAATGAATGTATATACATACACAGAGACAAATTAAAGTCTGTTACATCAAGAGTGATGACATTCATCCTTACGTCTTGAGGGTCTGGCTTCTTTCTTGGCACACTGTAGTGCTCAGTAATTTATAACTACCACAATTTTATTATTTTGATATTAATTTTGTTGCAGATTATTAATGAATAATGCTCACTTAATAACATTACTCTGCATGTTTGTATGCATGTTTGTGTGCATCAGTATGTGTGTGTATGTGTGTCTGTATGTGCAAAATAGTTAAAAATTCCTTACCTCCAGGAACTTACATTATAGGTGGGGGAAGATGACAATAAACAAAATAAATAAGTATATCATATAGTATTTTAGAAGGTAATAAATTACATGGGTAAAAATAAAAACAGTGAAAATATAGGGAGTAATGAAGAGGAGGTTTCCATTTTAAACTGAGAAATCAGAGAAAACCTCACCAAGAAAGTGGCATTTCAACCAAGATTTGAAAAAGATGAGAGAAGAAATTATATGAACTTACTGGAAGGAACATTCCAGACAGAGGAGCAGCTACTATGAAATCCATAAGGTAAATCTAGGATTCAAAGAAGAGGTCCCTCTGGTGATAAATATTTGGAATTGTCAGCATATAAATCATGTTTAAAACCAAGGGAGGAAATGAGGTAAACTAGGTAAGAAGTGAGATGGAGAAGTCCAACACCATCCAAGGCAGGGGGTGGGAGGGTTCCAAAGTTAAGAGGACCAGGGGGAGAAAGCAGCAGGAGTTGTAACTCAGGAGGAAAATCAGGTGATAATGATGGCCTGGAATACAAAAAACAGTGTGTTTCATGGAGGAAGCAAGGATGTAAAACAGTTATTCTGTCTATAATCTTCCCATACCAACCCATTTTCCGTAATGTAGTCAGAATGGCCTTTCTAACATAGCCCAGAAGGAATATATCTGGAAGATGTATTCTTCCTTAAAATATCCACATTGCATATAAAATAAAATTCAGTCTTCCTACCATGGCTTATCAGGAGCTTCACACGCTGAATTCCAGTCACTTCTCCAAACTCATCTCTCACTACACCCTTCATAATTAATTCATTCAGAAAACATTTAAACACTTCTTGCATTCTCAGCACTGTCCTACACACTGAGCTGAGACTAATATAGAAGACATGGAAGGTCCCTGCCTTCACGGAATGGACAGTTTATTGCATCTGAGGGAAACAGATGACTAGATAAATGAGTAAATAAAGTGGATGCTTAGCTCCATGTGAGCAGAATATGACCTGTCCTATTCCCTGCTCTATCCCCAACAAAAAAAATGGGGCCTTACGTATACACACTACCATATATAAAATAGATAACTAATAAGGACCTACTGTATAGCACAGGGAACTCTACTCAATACTCTGTAATGACCTACATGGGAAAAGAATCTAAAAAAAGAGTGGATATATGTATATGTATAACTGATTCACTTTGCTGTACAGCAGAAACTAACCCAACATTATAAATCAACTACACTCCAATAAAAATAAAAAAAAAAAAAAAGAATGGGACCTTAACACAGAAGGTGCTCAGTTGATATTTGTTGAATGAATGGCTGAATAAAGGAATTTCAGATGGCAACACGTGATATAAAGGAATTTGTCATGAAAATTCACTGGTGGTTGAGAGCGGGCTACTTGGACAATGTGATCATAGAAGGCCCAAGACCTACCATTCTAATTTCCAGCCATTTAGAACTTCTTTCTGTTTGTCAAAGATAACATGTTCTGTGTGGTCCCTGGGCTTTGGAATATCCTATTCTTTTTTGCCAGGGAATATTATTTCTCCCTAGCTGTAACATCTGTTCTTTGCCTAGCCAATTCTCACCTTACAGTTGAGCATGACCCTTAGATTTCAACTCCTCTGAAAAGCCTTCCCACATCCATCCACTCCTTAAACTAGGTTAGGTGCTCCTTGTAATTGCTTGAAGCATTCTGTGCTTAGCCTGATAGAAGCTCTTATCTTGCTATATTTTCAGTGATATCTGTACATAAAAGGAAATAGTAGAGAAGGAAGGAACCTGCTATGATTAATTATGGCAAAAGCTTTTGCAGGTGGTGCTTTTGCATGGCCTTTGACAGCATAAAATGTAGATGCAGGCTGCTCCACGGATGTAGATGCAGGCAGCCCTTTTGCTTTCATAATACTTTGTGAATTGCAGGATTTTTTTTCCCCTTAATTGCCCATCACAAGTGCCTAATTTATCTATTTGTTTGCTTTTCTGTTTATTTGTGTATTTATTTATTTATATATAGCCTCTTTTACATCGTTTCTGACATGAACAAGCACCAGTATCCATCAGTACCTGTCAAAGCACAACTGCAACATCAGCTCATTGGAATTAACATTTCAATTTTAGAGAAAGAAAAGACTTTATCAATCCTCTTTCCAGGTGGTTTTTAAGCTATTAGGGGTCACAGGACTTTTTGTCTATTTTATTTTGGTTCGGTTTTGGTCTCGGCTTTTAAAATCTGCTGAATTCTTCTCCCTGAAAAATGCATATTTCCCCCTTATACACATAAAATTTTGCATATAATTCCTGGAGAACCCTGAAGCTGTTTACAGTGAGGGTCCCCTGATAGATCTCAACCTTTAAGTATAAAAGGCAAGGAAACTTGGTTGTGTAAATCAGGGTCTTTAAAGGAGAAATGAACTTTTGAAGTAAAAGGTCATGCTGTCATTCTGGTGTAGGGGAGGAAATGGACACCCAGCCCCTCCCTACCTGGATGGTAGAACCAGTGAAGTAGACATGTGCAGTCTTAGCCAGTCCTCACACCCTCCAGTGGTAAAATAAGTTTTAAAAGATAAAATGATTTTTCTGTGGAGGAAGAGAAGGGGGTCCCATCAATCCAGCAGTTGGGGAAACAAGTAAGGTGATGCAGGCTGAAACTGGGAGTCCAGCCTCCAAGACGCTCTTGGGAGTTCAGACATTCACGACAAGTTGGTTTCACTGCTGACCCACTTCCTATATCAAATCACCAGGATTCATTCAAGCATAGCATGAAATAATGGAGTGTGGATTTAAAATAGACTGAAATATATGAGAACCTGACACTACATTTACTAATGGAGATGATTCATGGTGTCACATTTAGCAATGTTTTGGTCCTGACGGCACCGTTAATATTCATCATCTTAGCATAGGAAGATCAGAGATCAGGTATGTAACCAAAACCAAGTATTCTGGATCGTTGCATTTGACTTTGCTTGGGATTTTTAAAGTGGCTTGCCTCTGAGAAGCATGAGGAAAAGAAATGTACTTTTTATTAAGATTTTTGGCAAATAATTGCATTATTGGAGCACAATCTTTTAGGGTCAGCACTTTGTATCCAATTACCAGCGAACGTAATGGATAGTTCCTCTGACTTGTCATTTCTGCTCTGCAGGCACTTAAGATAATCCTCTGTAATTTTTCCGGTTAAAGTGAATTTATTGCTGGCAAAAATATTCCTGGAATTGGATGCTATCTCCAAATGAAGAACATGGTAAACATGCCGACTGGAAATTGGCTTTTCTCAACTCCTTGTACTCCCAGGCAGAAGAGAAAAAAAGAAAAATCTTTCTTTAAAAAAAAAAAAAAGCTTAATCAGCATAATCTTAATCTTTTGCCTGATTAGTGACAAAATGACTGGATTGAATTTGATACTTGTGAATTCCAGATGTGTTTCTGCTACTGTCTTTCTGAATTCCCAACAGAAAGTCACTTAAACCTCTCAGGCTTTCCTGTTTCAGTTCAAATGCCCACTCTGTTTCTTATTATGGTAGGCAAGTCACTCTAAATTTCAGTTCTATTATTTGTAAGAAGGGAATAACACCTCTCTCAAAATGCCATGCGAACTTGAATCATACATTGAAACACTTAAAACTGAGCTTGGCACAGAGCAGACACTCAGCTAATTATTGTCATTTCTTCTATCTAAATAACTGAATATATGGAGAAGCAGACAAATTTATCAAAGAAGAAGTCAGGTCATATATTACTCATTTTTCTACATTAACGTTACCCTGAAAAGTTGGTTTTGGAAGACATTTCATCTCAAAATAATGTTTTTTCCTTTGACTTGATTTTTTTTTTAATGAAGACATATTCCCATGAAAGACTATATGGCTTAAACATCAGTGTTCTGTTTATGATAAAATATTCTCTTTTGTTGTTTTATTTTATAAATATATAATGTCCAGTGTTAGCTCTAATTAAATTAAATTGGAGGAGTCAAGCAATACGTATCAATACTTCGGTGCTGGACTAGAAAAACTCTGATTAGTGTGGTAATCAGCATAATTCCCCCCTGCAACTCTCACCCCAAAGGTATCCATGTCCTCATCTCCAGAAACTGAATATGCAAATTTGATTGCCAGAGAAGAATTAAGGATGCATATGGAGTTAAGATTGCTAATCAGTTGATAAGGAATTTTTCCTGGGTCATCTAGGTGGGCCCAATGTAATCACAAGGGTCCTGAAAAGTAGAGAAAGGAAATAGAAGTCGAGGTCGGAGTAATGGGACGTGTGGAAGACTAGACTCACTGCTGCTGGCCTTGAAAATGGAGGAAGGAAACCACAGACAGAGGAATGCAGAATGCCTCCAGAGTCTGGAAAAGGACAGGCAACAAATACTCCCTTAGAGCCTCCTAACAGGGATACAGCTCTGTGGACACCTTGATTTTAGTCCCGTGAGGTCTGTGTTGGACTTCTGACCTATAGAGTTATAAGAAAGTAAATGCATGTTGCGTAAGCCACTCAGTTTGTGGGAATTTGTTATACCAGTTACTGACTGAAGTAAAATGCGCAACCTAAAATTTTCATTCAAGTTTTATTCGGAGACCTTTCTGAGGACTATAGCCCAAGAGGCAGCTTTTCAGATAGCTCTGAGGAACTGTTCCAAAAAGGTAAGGGAGAAGCCAGGATATATAGGAGTGTTTTGCTGGAAAAAAAATGTACTTGAACATCAAAAGATTACTCCTAATCACAGAAACAGACATCTCAAGTTAATGACTTTAGTGCTTTTCTGTGTACGGGAAGATAAGAGTCTAGGTTCATTGAAATTATTCTTTAGATACGCATCTTAGCTTACTCCGGCCAGTATCCAAAGCACACAATGCTTACTATTTTTCTCTAGCCTGAATTTTCCTCAAGGCTCACTATCCGGGGTGAGGGTGGGGTTGCAGCTGAGGTGGCTGATGGCTTGATCCTTGTATACTGGAATGGCATGCAACATTTTTTATTTACTGGAATGGCAGGCAGCATTCCTTGCCCACACAGTAAAAGAAAACTAATATAATTAGCAATAGTAATTGTGTCTTATTTGTATAAAACATATTTGTATATGACTTACTTGAGTAAGTTCACAAACATGCTTTCATATATTTTTGAACACTGAGAGATATTTAGTCCTCCTGACCTCAATAGAAAAGCCAGTGTTGCAAAGCAGTGTAGAGGCTATTTCAGTAAGCCTGGCACCAGATGAGGGGGGCTTGAACCTGGGTGTTGTGAACTAAGTGTTTATGTTTCATCCAAATCCACATCTTGAAATCCTACATCTCAGTGTGATAGTGTTAGAAGATGGGTCCTTTGAGAGGTGATTATGTCATGAGATAGCTCCCTCATGAATGGAATTCGTGCTTTATGAAAGAGATACCACAGAGCTCCCTAGCCCCTCCCACCATGTGAGGATACAGTGAAAAGTGTGCAAGCCGGAAGAGGGAACTCACCTGACCAGACTGGAACCCTGATCTCACACTTCTTGCTTCCAGAACCGAGAGGAATAAATTCCTGTTTCTTGTTAGCTACCCAGTCTGCAGTGTCTTGTTATAGCAGCTCAAAAGGACTAAGACAATGGGTCAGTGGAAATAACAGGAATTGATCCGATTCTAGATATATTTTGAAGTTGAAGCCATCAATGTTTTGCTGGCAGATGGAATGTGGACATGAGAAAAAGGAAGGTAAAATATGACTGCAATATTTTCGACCTGACCATTAACTGAGCGACAGTGGATGGAGCAGATTTGGGAAGTAGGAGAGAATTAGAAGTTTAATTTTATACATATTAGGTTTGAAAGATCTAATAGGCATATGATAGAGAAGTCAAGTGGGCAGTTGGATATACAAGTCTGGAGTTGTAGATCTGGAATGGTATGAATTTAGGAATCGTTAACCTGTCAGTGCTGTTTAAAGTCAGGAGACTGGATGAGGTCAACTAGAGAGTGAGTATGCAGAGCAAAAAATTCAGGATTGAGCCCTGAGGCATGGCAACTTTAAGAGGGCTGGAAGATAAGGAGAAACAGCCAAGAAGCCTCATAAAGTTTGCTGAAAGAGGAAAAAGAGCAAGCAGGAAGTGAAATCAAGTGAAGATAGTGGCGATTCTTATTCTTTTATGTTGCTTTTAAGTCACATGATATGAGTAATACTTGTAGACCTAAGATATTATTCTTCTACATCAGCATTTCTCAACTGAGCCACAACTGATATTTTGGACCAGATAATTTTTTGTTGTGGAGGTTTATCCTGGACATTGTAGGATGTTTAGCAACATCCCTGGTCACCATGCACTAGATGCCAGTAACATGGTCCCAGTTGCAACAACCAAAAATTCTCCAGACGTTGGCAAATTTACTTTTGGAGACAAAATTGGCCCCAGTTGAGAACCACTATTCTACACATATTCTAAAGTACATTATTCTCGTTTATTAGCTCCTGCCAAGATGAAAGCCCAGAAGACTGGGAGAAGAAAATCCTTGGGGTTAAGGCAGAGCTGGTCCTCTATAAGGAAGGTAGAGAGTCATCAACAGAAAGTTAGCAGCCTTCACTCTAGACAAAAGGGCAGAACACCCATTTCATGGCTGAATTGCCTTTCAGTGATAGCTTGATTAGTTTCATTTCCTACTAGGGCATCTCTGAATCACTTCTCACAGAAACAGACTCTACCAACCTTCAGGGTAAAATGGAAATCCTCTGGCTTGATTTTGTCAAGAAATCGTCTAGACTGAAATGCCTAATTAACTTTGTTTTCTTGATGTCTCTGTGCCTGGAGGACCAGAAACAGAAGCAGTTCTGCACACTAAAGAAATAATTTTCTAGTGAGGTAATTAGACCTACTGCCATCGTACCACTGACCACTGAGGGTAGAAAAAACTGAGGATACAGAAGCACTTAAGGATTTTTGTCAATCTGTTTATGAAAAGGATAAAATGGAAAATAAAAAAGAAGCAGATATATACATAAGGAGGGAGGCACCACACAGCTAGAAATCAAAGGAAAATAACCACATGCATGGAAGATGTTGAAGACGATAATGATGATGATGACAGTTATGGCTCATTTACTCAACAACTGCTTATTGAATTGTTGAGTGGTTCTGTTCTTAGTGCTTGAGAATATGGTAGTAAATAAAACAGGCAAATAAATTCTACCCTCATGATGGTTTCATTCTAGTGGGAGCAATAATAAACAAGATAAGTTATTGTCTTAGTCTGTTTGGGCTGTTATAAAAGAATACCATAGACTGGTGGCTCATAAACAACAGAAATTTATATCTCACTGTTCCGGAGGATGCAAAGTTTATGAACAAGGCACTGGCGAATTTAGTGTCTGGTGAGATACTGGTTCACAAATGGCTGTCTTCTCACTGTATCTTCACATGGCAAAAGGAGCAAGGGATCTCGCTGACGTCTCTTTTATAAGGGCACTAATCCCATCATGAAGACCCCACCCTCATGACCTGAGCATCTCCCAAAGGCCCCACCTTCTAATACCATACATTGGGCATTAGGTTTCAACATATGAATTTCAACATAAGAATCTCACCATCACATTGGGCATTAGGTTTCAACATATGAATTTCAACATATGAATTTCAACATATGAATTTCAGGAGGACACAAATATTCAGTCTAAAGCGGTTATAGAGTGATAATGCTAAAGAGAAAAAAAAATCAGTCAGGGAAGGGAGATATGAAATACTGAAGAGGTTGATATTTTAGTGAGGATTACCAGTAAAGGAGCTGAGAAATAGCATTCTAGGAATAGGGAATAGCAAGTTCACGGGGGAACATGGCTGGTATGTTGAAGGAACAGCAGGAAAAGCAGCGTAGCTCAAGAAATAAAATAGACAAAAGGCAATAGAACATGATATAAGGTCAGAAAGTTAATGGGATGCCAGATAACATAAGACTTGTAGTTCTTAGTACTTCATAGTAAAAACATTGGCTTTTATGTTGAACGAGATGAGAAACTAATGCAAGATGTTGAGCAGAGTGACCTGATTAGATTTTAACAAGATAATTCTTATAGCTGTGTTGAGACTAGAACTTGGGGGAAAGGGCAGAAGCAAGAAGACCAGCTGATACTATTCCAGTAATCCAAGAGATAAAGGGTGATGGTTTGAATCACACTGATGGCAGTGGGGATGGAATGAAGTGCTCATATTCTGTATAGATCTGAAGGTGGAATAAACAGGTTTTGTTTCAGGAAAATATGTAGGGTTTGGGTGAAAGAGAGTAGTCAAGGATGACTGTAAGGTTTTTGCCTGAAAGACTGGAAAGATGCAGTTGCATTTACTGAATAAGGGAACTTTGCAATATGAGCTTTCAAAGAGAAAGTGAAAAATCAGGCTCTGCTTTGGACATGTAAAAGAGGGGAAGGTTTCAGTAAGCAGTAGAATACAGGGGTCTGAAGTTCAGTGGAGAGGTCTGAGCTGGAGATAAGATTTGTAAATCATCAACATATAATGATGATAAGAATTTGATTTCCCGTCTTCACATTTTGACCTCTTTAGGTGGACTCAAGCTACATCATGCCAGGCAGGTGCCACAATAGCTAATAACCCAGGCCAAATGCACTATATGAAACATACTACAGGACAAGAAACAGTTTCTCCAACAAATTAATGGCTTTAGAAAAGGGAGAGGTAGGTATTATAAAATGAGAAAGACTTAAGAGACATAAAAATAAGATACAGTATATCAGAGTTGTTTAGAACCTGAATCGAGTAAGACAATGACTAAAAAAAAGGCATTTTTGAGAACACTTGTGGAATTTTGAAAATGAACTGAATGTATCATGATTTATGGAATTATTGTATATTTGGTTATACTTTGTATATGTATATATATATGCATATATATACATATATATAATATATATATAGTGTATTTGGGCAACTGAAAAATTTACAGATGAAATGAATGATGCCTGAGATTAGTTTTAAAATATTTCAGTAAAAAAACCCATGAGGAATATGGCAATTAAGATTAGCAAGCATTGATAAATATTGCAGATGAGTACTTAGTACATCAGAGATCATTGTGCTATTTCTTTTACTTTAGTGTATTTTTTTTAAATTGGCACAATAATAAAAACTTTGCTAGAATGCAATCTCCATGTGAACAGGTATCTTAGTTTGTTTTGTTCATGGATGTATACCAAGTACAATGACATTGCATATGCTTAATAAATTTTTGTAAATGGCAAAATAAGTTAAAGCACTATTTAGGGGAACAAAAGATTGCTGAATGCCAACCACCTTGAGTGTTATCAGAATTAACTTGCAAAATGACCAGGAGTAACAATAGACTCTCCTATTCCAGGTGACAAGTTTTTATTGAAGTTTGGTTGATTTACAATATTACGTTGGTTTCAGATGTACAGCACAGTGATTCAGTATTTTTACAGATTATACTCCATTAACAGTTATTACAAGATAATGGTTATAATTCCCTGTGCTGTACAATATATCCTTGTTGCTTATCTGTTTTATACAGAGTAGTTTGTATTTCTTAATCCCATACCCCTAATATACCAACCCATTTCCTCTTCCCTTTGGTTGACACTAGTTTGTTTCGTAATCTGTGAATCTGTTTCTGTTTTGCATATGTACTCATTTGTGTTATTTTTTAGATTCCACATACAAGTATGTGTCTTTGTCTACTTATGTCACTAAGCATAACATTCTCTAGGTTCCTCCACACTGCTGCAAATTTCTTTTTTTTTACATCTGAGTAATATTCCATTGTACATATATACCATAGCTTCTTTATCCATTTGTCTGTTGTTGGGCGTTTGGGTTGCTTGTGTATCTTAGCTATTGTAAATAGTCCTGCTAATTGGTGTACGTGTACCTTTTCAAATTAGTGTTTTCATTTTTTCCGGATATATACTCAGGAGTGGAGTTCCTGGATCATGTGGTACCTCTATTTTTAGTTGTTTGAGACATCTCCATATTGTTTTCCTTAGTCAGTGCACAAATTCTTGCAAACAGCTACTTGTAGACTTTCTGATGACAGCCATTCTGAAGACAGGTGTGAGGTGATATCTCATGATTATTTTGATTTGCACTTCTCTAATAATTAGTGAGGTTGAACATCTTTATATGTGCCTGTTAGCCATCTGTATGTCTTCTTTGGAAAAATATCTATTTAGGACTTCTTCCCACTTTTTGTTTGGGTTGTTTGTTTTGTTTTGTTGATATGGAGTTGTATGAGATGTTGATATATTCTTGGTTATTAACCCCTTGTTGGACATATCATTTGCAAATATTTTATCCCACTCCATAGGTTGTCTTTCTGTTTTCCTGATGGTTTCCTTTGCTGTGCAAAAGCTCTTAAGTTTAATTAGGGCCCATTTGTGTGTTTTTGCTTTTATTTCTTTTGCCTTAAGAAAGATATCTAAAAAAAATATTGCTACAATTTATGCAAAAAAGTGTTCTGCATATGTTCTCTTCCAGTTTTATAATTTCAGGTCTTACATTAGGTATTTAAGTCATTTTGAGTTTATTTTTATATATGGCATGAGGTAATGTTCTAATCCTGTTGTTTTACATGTAGTTGCCCAGTTTTCCCAACACCACTTAATGAAGAGACTGTCTTTTCTCCATTGAATATTCTTGCCTCTTTTGTGGTATATTAATTAACCATAGGTGTGCAGGTTTATTTCTGGGCTCTCTATTCTGTTCCATTGAACTGTGTGTCTGTTTTTGTGCCAATACCATGCCGTTTGGATTACTGTAGCCTTGTAGTGTTGGAATCTGGGAGCATGCTACCTCCAGCTTTGTTCTTTTTTCTCAAGATTGCTTTGGTAATTCAGGGTCTTTTGTAGTTCCATGTGAAATTTAGGATTGTTTGTTCTAGTTCTGTTAAAAATGTCATGAGTATTTTGATAAGGATTGTATTGAATCTGTAGATTACTTTGGGTAGGATGGCGATTTTAACTATGTTAATTCTTCTAATCTAAGAGCATGGGCTATCTTTTCATTTCATTGAATTTTTATCAGTTTCCTTCATCAATGTATTATAGTTTCCAGACTATAGGTTTTTCAAATCCTTGGATAAGTTTATTCATGGGCATTTTATTTTTTTGATATGATTTTAAATGGAACTGATTTTTAATTTTTTTAATGATAATTCATTATTAGTGTGTAGGAACACAACAGATTTCTATATATTAATCTTGTATCCTACAACCTTGCTGAATTCATTTATTAGTTCTAATAGTTTTTCAGTGGTGACTTGAGGATATGTAGAGTGTCATGTCATCTGCAAATAGAGACAGTTTTAACACCTTCTTTTCATTTTGGATACAATTTATTTCTTTTCCTTGTCCAAGTATTGTGGTTCTGACTTCCAATACTATGTGAAATAGAAGCAGTAAGACTGGGCATTCTTGCCTTTTTCCTGAGTTTAGTGGGAAGGCTTTCAGCTTGTCACCATTGAGTATTATTTTGGCTGTGCATTTGTTGTAAATGGCCTTTATTATGTTAGATATGTTCCATCTATACCCAGTTTGATGAGAGAGTTTGTCATGAATGGATTTTGAATTTTGTCAAATGTTTTTTGTGCATTTATTGAAATAATCATGTGACTTTTATCCTTCTTTTTCTTAATGTGGTATATCACATTGATTGATTTGTGTATGTTGAACAGTCCTTGTGACACTGAAATAAATCCAACTTGATCGTGGCGCATGATCCTTTATAAGTATTGTTGGATTTGGTTCGCTAATATTTTGTTGAGGATTTTTACATCTATATTCATCAAAGATATTAGCCTATAATTTTCTTTTTTTGTAATGTCTTTGTCTGCTTTTGTTATCAAGGTAATGGGGTTTAGTCAATTTAATTTGGGAGTATTCCCTCTTCTTTAATTTTTTGGAATAGTTTGAAAAGAATTGGTATTCATTCTTTTTTGTATGTTTGGTAGAATTCCCCTGTGAAGCCATCCAGCCCTGGACTTTTGCTTGGTGGGGATTTTTAATTACAAATTCACTTTCACTACTAGTGATCAGTCTGTTCAGATTCTCTGTTTCTTTCTCATTCAGTTTGGAAGATTGTATGTTACTAGAAATTTGCCTGTTTCTTCTAAGTTATCTACTTTTTTGGCACATAGCTGTTCACAGGATTCTCTTATGATTTTTTGGTATCTCTGTGGGATCAGTTGTTATTTCTCCTCTTTCATCTCCTATTTTGTTTATTTGGATCCTGTCTTTTTCTTCTTTGTGAGCCTGGCTAAAATTTTATCAATTGTGTTTATCTTTTCAAGAAAAACAGCTCTTAGCTTCATTGACCTTTTCTATTGTTTTTCTTTAATCTCTATTTTTATTTATTTCCTCTCTGATCTTGGGCTTTGCTGAACTTGGACTTTGTTCATTCTTCTTTTTCTAATTCATTTAGGTGGTAGGTTAAGTTGTTTATTTGAAAATTTCTTTATTTCTTGAGGAAGGCCTATATTGCTATGAACTTCCCTCTTAGAACTGCTTTTGCTGCATTCCATAGATTTTTTTGGAAATTTGTGTTTCCATTTTGATTTGTCTTGGCATATTTTCAGATTTCCTCTTTGATTTCATCATTGACCCATTGTTTTTTTGTTTGTTTTGTGTTTTTTTAGCATGTTATTTAGTCTTCACATGTTTGTGCTTTTCCCATTTTTCTTCCTGTAGTTGATTTGTAGTTTCATATCCTTGTTGTCGGACAAAATGCTTGATATAATTTCTATCCTCTTGAATTTGTTGAGGTTTGTTTTGTGACCTAGATGTGATCTGTGCTGGAGAATGTTACATGTACACTTGAAAAGAATGTGTATTCTGCTGTTTTTGGATGTAATGTCCTGTAGTTATCAGTTAAGTCCAACCAGTCTATTGCATCATTTAAGACCACTGTTACCTTATTTATATTCTGTCTAGATGGTATTTCCATTGCTGCCAGTGGAGTGTTAAAATCTTCTACTATTATTGTATTATTATCAGTCTCTCCCATTATGTCTGTTAGTATTTGCTTTATCTATTTAGGTGTTCCTGTATTGGGTGTATATATGTTAATGAGTATAATGTACTCTTCTTGTATTGATCCCTTTATCATTATATAATGCCCTTCTTTGTCTTTTTTTAAAATTAATTAATTTATTTATTTTATTTATTTTTGGCTGCGTGGGGTTTTTGTTGCTGCACACAGGCTTTCTCTAGTTGTGGCGAGCAGGGGCTACTCTAGAGCGCAGGCTCAGTAGTTGTGGTGCATGGGCTTAGTTGCTCTGTGGCATGTGGGATCTTCCTGGACCAGGGCTTGAACCTGTGTCCCCTGCATTGGCAGGCAGATTCTTAACCACTGCACCACCAGGGAAGTCCTCCTTCTTTGTCTTTTGTTACAGCCTTTGTGTTAAAGTCTATTACATCTGATATAAGTATCCCCATCCCAGCTTTCTTGTCCTTTCTGTTTGAATAATATATCTTTTTCCATCCTCTCACTTTCAGTCTCAGTGTGTTTAATACTGAAGTGAGTCTCTTGCAGGCAGCATATTTAAGGGTCTGGGTTTTTTTGTTTGTTTTTTGTTTTGATCTAATCAGCTACCCTGTGTCTTTTGATCAGAGCATTTAGTCCATTGACATTTAAAGTAATTATTGCTAGGTATGTACTTATTGCCATTCTATTACTTGTTTCCAGCTGTTTTTGAAGCTCTCCTCTGTTCATTTCTTCTTTTTGTTTTTCCCATTGAGTTTTGATGATTTTCTTTAGTAGTATGCATGGGTTCCTTTCTTTTTGATTTTTGTGTATCCATTTTAGGTTTTTGATTTGTGGCTACCATAATTATAATTGACACATAATTATATCTACGTGATTTAAGCTGATAGTCATTTTAAGTTCAAACACATTCTAAATGATCTTCTTTTTTCTCCCCTACCCCACATTTTGTATTTTTGATGTCATATTTTACATCTTTATGCCTATCCCTTTACTGTTTATTGTGCTTATAGTTACTTCTATAATTTTTTGTCTTATAATCTATGTACTGGCTTATTTAAGTGGTTGATCCTCAATTTTTAATATATATTTGCCTTTCCTAGTTGTAGTTTTCTTTTCCTGTAGATTCTTACTTCTTTTCCATTTAATGAAGATCCTGCAACATTTATTTTTGGGTAGGTTTAGTATTGATGAATTTTTAGTTTTTGCTTGCCTGAGAAGTTCTTTACCTCTCCTTCTCTTCTAAATGATAATCTGCTGGGTAGAGTGTCCTAGCTTGGTATTTTTTTCCCTTTAAGCACTTTGAATATATCATGTCACTCCCTTCAGGGATGCAATGTTTCTGTAGAGAAATCAACTGATAGCCTTATGGGGATTCCCTTGCATATAACTCTTTGTTTTTCTCTTGCAACCTTTAAAATTCTCTCTTTATACATAATGTTTGCCATTTAATTATGATATGTCTTGTTATAGGTGTGTTTGGGTTCATCTTTTGGGATCCCTCTGTGCTTCCTCTACCTGGATATCTGTTTTGTTCTTTAGGTTTGGGAAGTTTTCGGCCATAATTTCTTCAAATACATTTTCAATACCCTTCTCTCTTTCTTCTCCTTCTGGAACCCCTGTAATGCAAATATTGGCACATTTAATATTGTTCCATAGATCTTGTATGTTACTTTCTTTTTTTTTCTTAATTTGTCTTTCAGTCTGCTATTCTGTTGGATGGTTTCCATTATTCTATCTCCAGATCACTTATACATTCTTCTGTATCACTTAGTCTGCTCTCCATCCCTTCTAGTATATTTTTCTTTTAATTTTAGATATTGAATTTTTTTATTTTTGATTGGGTCTTTGAATATCTTCTAGTTCCTTGTTAAAATATTCAGCTTTTAGATCAATTCTTTTCCCTAGTTCAATTACCATTTTTATTATCAATTTTTAAAAATTCTTTATCTGGCAATTGTTTATTTCTGTTTCATTATTTATTCTTTCATGGATTTTCTCTTTTTTAATTGGGAGTAGTTCCTTTGCCTTTCCACTTAACTTTCTCTGCCTCAATGGATTTAGGTGCAACAATTACCTATTACAGTCTCAGAGCATCCTTAAGCATCCCTCCTTAAGAGTGAACATTTCTATGCACACAGCCTTTGGTGGGAGGGCTGGACTTGATGCAGGCACTAGCCACATCTTTCCTCAGGTTGTGTTAGCAACTATCACCCTGGCAAGAAGTGGGGCTGGAGATGGAGAGGCTAGAGCTAGTAATGGGTGTGAGATAGGACTTCCTTACTGCTCAGTGGCTATCACTGCCCTTTCAGGGTTGGGGTCTGATCCCAAGTGGTTAGAGCAGAAGCCCTGAGGGTTGCACTCAAGCTGGCTCTGTTCCCTTTAAGTGTGTGTTTTTTTGCTCCTCACACCAGGACTTTACCCCGAGGAGTGGAGTGATGAAGCAAGTGGGCCCATGTACATACAGAAATCAGATGTGCTGCCTGTGTAGGCATCTGTAGCTCTACTCAGACATAGCCCACTGTTGAGTCTTTTCAATGATCATGGCTGCCCCAGATCTAGTGCTGCACTGCGGTGTGGACTGAGCAGGCTGGAGCATTCGCTCAGCTTGGGCTAGATCATGCAGTGAGGTGGTCATGGGAAACCCAGCAGCTGCTAGGGCAGACCTCTCTGTCCTGCCTTGGGGGCAAGACCCCTTTGTCTCTCACAGCTGATTGCTGCCCCCAGCCTCTGCCAGCTCCTGCCCTGTTGTGGAACTGTTCCTCAGGGAAGGTGGGTCCTGTGTGGTTTCTCTGTGTGTATAGGGAAGGGTGTGACCTGTGGCACAGTAGCTGCCATCAGAAATCTGGTCTGCCTCTGGGGCGCTGCTTGAGTTAGTGACAACAATGGCCACTGCTGCTCCAGCTGGGCTCTGCCCTGGAACTGAGTCACCTCTGCATCCCAAGGTCAAGCCTTTTCCCTGAACCTGGCTGGCCTGGATCCATTGCTATACTACAGCATGGAGTGAGCCTATCCAGAGCATTTGCTCAGGTTTAACTGGGGCGCATGGTGAGCCAGTCACAGGAGACCGGGCAGCCGCTAGAGATGACCTCTCTCAGCCCTGCCTCAGGAGCAAGACCCCTTTGTCTCTCACAGCTGATGACTATCCCCAGCCTCTGCCAACTCCCACTCTGTTGTGAAACTGTTCTACAGGGGAGGAAGGGCTTGTGTGGTTTCTATTCGTGTATCGGGGATGAGCTATGGCAGAGTGTGTATCGTCAGAAATCTAGGTAGCCTCTAGGGCGCTGCTTGAGAAAGCACCAGCAACAGCCACCACTGCCCCATTCGGACTCCGCCCCAGGATCGGGTCACCTCTGCATCTCCAGTCAAGTCTTTTCCCTGGTCGTGACTGCCCCAGGTCCAGTGCTGCACTGTGGTATGGAGTGAGCAAGGTCGGAGCCTTCGCTCAGCTCAGTCTAGGGTGCAGGGGAAGGTGGCTGTGGGAAACCTGGCAGCCGCTAGAGCAGACCTCTCCGCCCTGCCTGGGGGCAAGCCAGTACACATGTGCTCCTCCTGAGTGGAATCCAGGCTTCTCCAGACTTTCTATCTCTCCCAGTGGTCTTCCAACCAGCCAAGGGGGCTTGTCTCCTCCACATAGGACCCCACGACTAGGATGGCCACTCTGTGGCTCAACCCACTCTTTCCCCAGCGTGGGTGTCCACGCCTGCAATCTCCCTTTTCCTCTGAGTCCTCTCTCTGGGACACAGGTCCTTCTTCCTGTCCTACCCAATTAGTGTGTATCTTTCTTATTGCCTTTGTTGTACAGAAGTCTTTCTGCCAGTTTCCAGTTAGTTTTCAGTGAGATTTGTCTCTCATATAGATGTATTTTTGAAGTGTTTGTTGGGGGGGAAGTTAAGCTGCATGTTCTCTTACTCCATCGTCTTGATCTCCTCCCAGATGACAAAACTTTCACTTAGATAAGTGATTTAACCAAACTCTTACATCCAGAGATTGATGGAGCAAGCCCATATGATTCTGACACCTAAGTTGATTGCATTGTTGCCTCTTCCATAATTCTGATGTTGTACTACACTCATTAGCCAACACAACGTAGGAAAAAAAAAAAAAACTTTTTAAGAGAAATACGTAGTGGTCTGGCTGATTCTAAAGAAATCCTTAATAATCACCACACAATATCACTTCCTACAAATTCCTCATGTATTCATTAACCCTTTATTGAGCCTCTCCTGCATTTCATGCAACTATATGTGGAAGGTAAAATGAATAAAATACTTTTAGCTTTTATAGAGCAGCCTCTAAATTACATGGCAATTTACCCAATAACCTGAGAGTACCAAAATAGCAGGAGGATTGTTGCACTACCTTTAGTCTCGTTGTGATATTCTAAGACAGATCCTTGTTCAGGTAAATTTTCTCTTTATAACATGATGTGTTAAATCAACACTTGATCTATGTGGGACAGAGAGAAGGGGCATTGAAGCCAGAAGTCTCTTCACTAGGAGACCCTGCTGGCTGGAATGGCAATTTGATCACGAAGCAGGAGTCTTGGGCAAGACTGGCTACATAATTGGCAGGACCCAGTGCAAAATATACAACACGAGGGCCCTTGTTCTAAAAGCAGGAAAAGTTTCTGTTAAAGGTACTAAAATATGAAGCTTTTTACCTGTCACTGGCAACTTCTTTCTCAACTTGCCGTGGTGTTTTTATTTACTTTTCAATGTTGTTTTAAGTAAAGAAAAATTAAAATGTTAAATTGTTAGCATGAGCTTCCCTGTTTATATTGTGGAATGCCAACTTTAAATACAAACATCAGAATATTTAACTCATGTTCAAAATCTTGGAAATCACACAACTTATATTTCCCTGAAGGATGTCTTGAACGAGCAGAAGAGACAAACATAGATGAGGCTCAGGAACCTTGGAAGGAGGAAGAGAAGTCTTTCTGACCCAGGCATGGAGAGGGCCCAAGGGAGTGGTCCCTATGCCACAGGGATACTTATGCACTGAGTAAGATCCTTCAAGTTCCCAGGGTCTCCACTGCCCACAGTGGGCACATGTGGCCTTGTTCAGGCCTGAAGGCTGCTGGCTTCCCCCTTTTGCAGCCACCAGACTGACATGTGGTGTCCCAGTGGGGCAGCATCTAGGGAAGTTGAACCAGTCATGTCCCTTCCCTCAGACCCATTGCCACCAAACAACAGGGGGAAGTGACTCTCAAAGGTATTGCATCCTCCATGCCAGGACTGCTTGTTACCTGGATCATGCACAAGGGAGAGGCTTGTTATTTGCACAGATGTGACATCTGGCCAGCCACCCACCAGCTGTGCTATGATTCTGCCAGCCCAGGCTGGAGACAGCTGCCAGCATGCCCCACCCTGAGACACCAGGTACTGTGCTCACCTGGTGAGATATTCTTTTGGCAGCCAGGTCCCTTCCAGAGGAAGATAGTGCCAGTGGATGGGGTGAGGGGGTGCAGGGGTTAGAGGAGGAAGCAGCCAAGAACCCCTTCTGAGGAGACGGTAGGAAGGAAGACTGCGTAAGAGCTGAGGCTCTAAGCCCTGGGGCAAGGTCCATTGTCCCATTGATGTACAAAACACAAATTCAAAGACAGAATTACTAAGAATTTCAAGACAGTGACTGCAAAGCACTAAAGCGCAAGGCCAAGGCCCTTCTGAACAGGGGGCCCTGTGTGATTGTGCAGGTCTCAGCCAATGAAGCAAGTGCTGACCCTGTGTTCTCACCCCTGTCCCATCATTTCTGGCTTTCTGAGCCTGGGCCGCACATTACATTTTTAGACCTCAGTTTCCTTATTTGCCAGATGAGAATAGAGCCTTTCAGCACCACAGACCCTGTAGTCACCAAGGGCCAAGTGATTTTAACAGTCAAAATGATGAACTGGCAATGTGGAAGGTGGAAGCTGTCAGGCAATTTTAAACTTCTAACCACCACTGGACCACACAGCACCTCAAGCCTAATGAATTAATATTGAAGAAAATCTCATAATGTCACCTCGGGGTTTTAATGGTGCTACAGATGTTCATTTGTTAAATATAAATACTTAAAATATGCCAGAGTGTGGTAACTTTGTTTTGGGAGTTTCCAAGCTTCTCTTCTCCTTCAAGAGGATCTGAAAGGAGGATTTCCCACTTACCCTATCCACCTGGAGAATGTTCAAAGCTGGCATTTACTGAGCACCTACTATGTGTCAGATACAGCATGCGTGTCACTTCTGTGTGAATTCTCTCACCCACTCTTCACATGGCTGCTTCAAATAGGGTGGTTCTCTTCTTTCTTTATCTCCAAGTTAGAGCTGCCAATCTACGTAGAGTTGTCAGCATTATGTGAATTATATTTACACTAAATATATACTATACACTTATTCTAAGGCAATTACTTGTTGTTTATCTGAAGTTCAAATTTAACTGGGCATCCTGTGTTTTATCTGGCAACCTTACTGCAAGTACTGCACCCACTGCTCATCTCAGACAACCTGAAGGCATTTTTCTTTCCAGTGACTCATCTTTTCCATAAGATGTATGGATATGTGTGTATGTGAGTATATATGTAGAGAGAACAAGAGGAATAAAGCATAATATCAGAATGTTTTATATACCAGTCATGCTACATACGAGTATCAGAAATGCTTTTCATTTCATTGAAATGGCTTCATTTTTTCCAAATGATTGCATAGTTTCTACCTCTAACATCAGTTGTGTATCAAAAATATCACCAAAATTGCTAGAAAGAAAAGTAATTTTCTCTACTGCTTCTGCTAACATTGTAAACTAAGGCAGTGTAATCAACAGAGCAATTCAGCAACCTTCAAGGAAGTTGTATTATTTGTTCTTGGAGTGGCTAAAGAGAAATGATTGTGTGCAAAACACGAGGTAATAAATAAATGAAGAAAAATGTCCCTATCCTGGAAATGGACATTTGACCTAAAGGAGCTTACCATCTAACAAACCTACTCTATGAAAAGGGCTGTAGGATCACAGACCATCTCAAAGATGAAGAGAGGCCCAGGTCACCTCACTTACTTAAGAAATCTGGTATGTTAAAAATGAAGAAATCCCAAAATAGAGTTTCAAAAATTTTAATACATTTTTAATGTTTACATTTAAAAGTTTAATCCTGATCATTATAACTCAATATTGTTGTACTATTCTCCACTCAAAAATTCAGGATTTATTTTTAAAACATTAATTTATATTTCATTGTAAATTCTATGGTCCTATAAATGTAACGGACACTCATCCAGACATAGTGTCTGAAATTCTCAACTTGAAGCCTGTGAATATGTGAAATAGATTCCGATTCTCTCCAGGCACTTTAGTAAATCCCATATTCCCTTGAGCATGGGGAGTGTATGATCTGAATCATCAGGGGATTAGAGCAAAATGATTGGGGAGTTCAAATGGGAATGAGAAAGCCTGCAGCTAAGCCTGTTCATCCCTGCACCCTGCTTTGCTATTTCTGATGGCTTCCAATTAACTATCCTGGAATGGCATCCTATCAACTTTGGCATGAGAAATTTCCTACAATCATCCTTAAAAATAACCAGATAATAACCATTTATTTTTAAATTACACATTTTTTTTATGTTTGGGTAGCTTGCTAAATAATAAAATTAAAAGAATTACCAATAGTTATCAAGCCACTACTATGTTCCAAGATGCAATGTTAAGTTCTTTCTTTATGGAATCCCACTTAATCTTTATAAAAACTCCATGAGGCTGGTTACTGAATGAATCTTATGATATCAAGAGTTATAGGTCTATTCCTCATAAGAGTTGGTCTTTTTGTTTTTGTATGATTAAACATATTTAGGCAAAAGTTGGAAACTCTTTGCTTTCATCACTGAAAGCTTAGTCAAACTAAACTACTGATTGGTATTCACGAGATGTGTTCAGAAGGATGACATTGAATTTTGGTTGTTGTCTGTCTGTTTGTTTTGTCTGATTTTTGTAAGGTTGGAAAAACCAGCTAACTGTGTGCTTAGTAAGCCAATTCACCATCCATGATCTGTCAACCCTCAGGGCCCTCCAAAAATCTCATGAGTACACACAGTGCTTACGTAAGGCCCTGGTAGAATCTGATATGCTTTATGAAACAGAAAGTGCAAATACAGGGTCATATTTTAGCCCACCGAATGTTTTCCCTAGTGAGTTATCTCACAGAATGTCAGATTCTAGAGTAGGAGGGGTCCTACAAGATGGTCTCCTCTGAGATGACTTGAAGTTAATGACTAAGTTATCTAACAACAGATTGACAAGTAGTCCTCTCCAGACCATTTCAGGCTATAGTATCCTGAGTTTTA
Source organism: Eschrichtius robustus (assembly GCF_028021215.1). Taxonomy (NCBI): domain Eukaryota; kingdom Metazoa; phylum Chordata; class Mammalia; order Artiodactyla; family Eschrichtiidae; genus Eschrichtius; species Eschrichtius robustus. Next base: position 121,691,265 of record NC_090825.1, read on the forward strand.
TTAGAGACCTTTCAAACGTTTTCCTAAGTTTCTCGGAAGCAGAGGTAGCAAAATCCTTTACTAGATGTTTAGAAATATTCCTTTGTGCCAGTAATTACAAATTGGAGACATACTAGCCCAATCTTACCTATAGATATATTTTGTTGTTGTTGTTGTTTGGCATGCAAAGTGATTTTTAAAAATTACTTTGCAAGGTGTAAACATCAGGAGGTTTCATACAAACACATAGACACACATATATGGATGAATGGATGGATGGACAGATTTGGAATTCAGCTTCTCTTGATTTACCTTACTATTTGTCAACATGGGGTCTGCATTCTAACTTAGAAACAACTGGCCAGAACTCAAGAGTGGGTTCCATTTAACTTGGGTAGATACTCTCCTTTCTCTGGGGTCCTTGCCCTCCTTCTTGTCCCTCAATACTGAGGCCAAGTGTCAGCTGCTGTATCTCATAGTGCCAGGATACTTTTTTTTTTTTTTTCTGTCTTCCAATATACAGTAAGTCCCCTACATTCATGAACAAGTTCCATTCCAAGAGTGCGTTCGTAAGGCCAGCAAAGTTAGCCTAGGGACCCAACTAACACAATTGGCTATATAGTACTGTACTGTAATAAGTTTATAATACTTTTCACACAAATAATACATAAAAAACAAACAAAAATAAAGAAAACATTATTAATCTTGCAGTACAGTACCTTGAAAGTACAGTAGAAAAGTATAATAGCTGGCATACAGGGGCTGGCATACAGTGAACAGGCAAGAAGAGTTACCGACTGGAGGAGGGAGAGGAGGTGGGAGATGGTAGAGACAAAGGATCATCAGCAATAGGAGATACCAGCTACATCACCGCTGCTTTTACACTTGCTTCCAGACATCCTGGCCTTGAAATAAAGATACTGTACTACTGTACTCTGTACAGTGCTGTACGGTAAAGTACACAAAAGCACAACCACTTGTAGAGGATGCACAAACGTGACAGTGTATGCCAGACATGTGAACTAACTTACATGATTGGACATGAGAATGCATGTTCACATCCTTGAAGGTTCGCAACTTGAAGGTTCGTATGTAGGCGACTTACTGTACCCGACTTCTGGCACATTTGTGGCACTAACATTTATTAGATAATATTTCTTAAGTAATTACCACATGCCAACTACAGATAATGATGGAAAGATCCTTCCCTCCACGAAGCTCTCAATCCTGTGGGAGAGATAAATATATAAATAATTCATTCAGTTACAGCACAGGATATGTACTTCCATTAAAACTTATTTAAAGAGATATTAGACTTTTTCCTGGATATGGAGGCAAAATTAGGGAGGGCTTCACAGAGCAGGTGGTACTTAAATAAGATCTTGTATAAGTAAGACATCAAATTAAGAAGATGAGTTAAAACATTCTGTGTATACAAAAAGTCAGAGAGACACGAAAATGTATCTGGGACCTAGCAATTTGTTGGACAGTTGTAAGGGGCTGAAAGGAATATTGAGCAACAAGGTAATGAGGTTAAGCTTTGAATATGGTCCTCAATAATTTTTGAGTTGCTATCAACAATTACCAGGGAAATTATTATTGTTAATAATTGAAATCCTGCATGCTTCAATATGTATGCATCTTTTTCCCATATCTTATAGTTTCCAAGGCTTTTTTCTAATAAAACATCTTTTTAGTACTTAAAAGCATTATTTTAGACACAACTTTATTCTTCAAGATAAATTACACTAATTTTATTTAACATTTTCTTTTAAGACCTATTTTCTATCTCTTAAATATCTTTTTTTCATCAATGGTTCTGTATATTTGGAATACCGATTTGTCTTTTTCTATAGTTTGGTATTACTCAGATTATGGTGTCAACAATCCTTAGTCCCAGTGTGTAATCTTGGACAAATTTGCCTCACTTTCTTCCCTTTAGAATGGACTTAATAAAATCTTAATAAAATCTCATACAGGTAATTCACAAAGAGAACAATTCAAACTTTCAATGAAAATATGAAGATGCGATCAACTTTGTTAGTCATCAGAGAAGTATAAATTAAAGCCGCAGTGTGATACTTGACTACACACACACTAAATTGAATAGACAAAAATGGCAAAACAATAAAAAGTATCAGTGATGACAGGAAGCATCCAGAGTTTTCAGAAACTTCTGGTAGGAGTGTAAACTGGTGTAAGGACTCTGGAAAACTATTCAGCAGTATATGCTAATGCTAAATGTGCATATAACATAAGACCAGCAATTCCACTTCTCTGTAAATATCCAACAGAAATGTGTCTGTGCTTTCACCAAGAGACATGAGTACACTGTAACGGCAGTGTGTTTACAATACCATAGATGGGAAGCTTACCTAAATGTCTATCAACATACAATGCATAAATAGATTTTCTACAAATACCCAGTGGAATAACAAGTTTCTATATAACACTGAGTAAACAACGGTGAGTATAAGCAAACTATAGAGGACAGGGATACAGCAGGAATTTCAGAATGATGAAGGAGATGGATGGGCCCTCTCCCAACAAAACAACAATTTTATTGATAAAACTTATTTTTAAAAAAATCATTTAAGTTCTCAGTAAAATATACTAAGGACACACAGCAAATGAAAAATAAAATTCACTAATGAAAATCTACTAAATCTCAGAACAATCATTCCATGGCATTTGATCCATTTCCTTATGCTCCCCAGGTAGTGTTTTGGAAACCTCACCCCAGGTACTCTATTCCAGGCAGGTCAAGCCAAGAAGACCTGAGCTCACTCTCCTCCCTGTCCCAGTTTGAGGCTACAGTTTCAACCTGGGAGAGGAAGGAAGGCTGCCACCTTTCCTGATCCCCACCCAGTGTTGCAGAAGGTTTACTTCCAGAAGGCATGACAGAGGTGATCAGGTCTACTTTCTCCAATCCAGCTCTCACTTGTAAGACAGAAGCTCTGTCCCGGTACATCAGGCCAAGAATAATGGGCCCTGATTGCCCCGTCCTGACTTTCTTCCAGGGAAAAAGTTCCACAATGGGAGGTAAAGCTGAGACATCCAGGGGCTGTCATCACCCACGGTGTTCACCTCCAGGAAAAGTGGGTGTCACTCCCGGAAAGCAAGTCCCCGCTCCCAGCTCTGACGCAGGGGTACTGGGTTTATTCCCAGAATAAAAGTCGGGCCATAAGGAATAAGAGTTCCCCATTTCTCGCTGAGAGGGCTGGCTTGACCTGGAGTGGAATGTTGAGAACTCTATGACTAAGCGTGTCGTCAAAAAACATTGTAGTCTTGGCAGAAAGTAATTAAGAGGAGGATGTTGGCTCCTTGACACAAGCAAAACAGCAGGGCATCCAGAAGTTAACAGACAGTAGCAGGGAAATACAAAGCTAAGAATAACTCTCATGGGATCGCAGCAAACTTTAGGGGTCAGGGCAGCTATCAGGGCTGCACTCACACAGGAACAGGTAGAGCGGGAAGAGGGCAGACCTGAAAGCTGCACAGAGAATCAGAGGCCTCACTGTCAGGTTAGGCTTATATCTCTGAGCAAACACTGAACAATAAGCTACTCTGAATCAGGGGCACCTCCTAGAAAGCCAGGCTTAAAAGTAAAATCACACTCCCCCCTAGGGGTCTGAAAGACTGTGTCCATGTTGAAGGCTATACCCTCTCAAGAGAGAACAGAGAGGGAACCTTCAACCAGCCCCTGGCTGAACATGGGGAAAAACAACACAAACTTCATGAACTGTTATAGCAGACCCCAAGCCATACAGACCTCCAATGGTAAAGGGTGAAAATCTATCTGTTTAAGAAAGCTTGACTTGTTTGACCAACCCAGGGGTAGCCCCTAGGAACTTAGACTAAAAGGGAAAAAAAGGAAAAATAATCTGACCATGGACACTATAAGGAAAGTGAAAAGACAGTCCTCAGGATTGGAGACAGTATTGGCGAATGGTAGATTTCATAAGAGATTTGAATATCTTCTTACAACTCAATAATAAAAAGGCCAAAAAATCCCAATTCAAAAGCAGGCAGTACATTTAATAGACATTTCTTCAAAAAAAGATACAGATTTGGCAGATAAGCACCTAAAAAGATGTTTAACGTTATTAGTCATTAAGGAAATGCAAGGCAAAACTATAACGAGATACCACTTTATACCCACTAGGATGACTAAAATAAAATAAAAAACAAACCAGATAAATATTGCCAAAGATGAAGAAAAATGAGAACTCTCATACTTCGCTGGTGGTAATGTAAAATGCTGCAGTCACTTTATAAAACAGTCTAGCAGTCCCTCAAGATATTAAACATAAAATTATCACATGATCCGGCAATTGTATCTCTAGTTATATACCCAAGAGAATTGGAAGCTTACATCCACACAAAATCTTGTATAAGAATGTATATAGTAGCATTATTCAGAACAGCCAAAATGTGGAAACAACCCAGATGTTCACCAAATAATGAATGGATAAATCGTGGAATTTCCACACAGTAGAATATTTGGCAATAAAAAGGGATGCTAAAGTAGCCAGTTACAAAGGACCATATAGTGTTGATTCCATTTATATGAAAGTCCATAACGGGCAAAGAACTTGTTTCTATAGAGGCATAAAGTATATTAGTGGTTGCCTGGAACCAGAGTGGGATTTGGGAGCAACTGCTAATGGAGTTTCGTCTTGAAGGGACAAGTATGTTCGAAAAGTAGATTGTGATGACGGCTACACAATCCTGTGAACTTATTAAAATCATTGAATTATATACTTTAAACCATTGAATTGTAGAGTGTGTGAATTATGCCTCAGTAAAGTTTTTAAAAAAGTAAAATAAACTATGGTTGTGTGGTTAAATTGCAAAATAATGATGTTGAGGGGGAAAACAGCCAGACATACTAAAAAATACAGAGAGAATAATTCCTTTTACAGGAAAAAAGGAAAAGAAAAAAAAACAGGCAAAGCTAAGGTATATTGTTAAAAGTCAGGATAGTGGTTGCTCTTGTAGGTGTAGGGTAGTGACAAAATGGAAGTAGGAAGGATGTTTCAGGAAGGCTGAAAATATTCTTAATTTTTTAATTTAAATGCTGGTTACATAAGTCTATTCAATTTACAAAACTCCATCAGGAGACACATGTATGATATGTGCATTTTATGTTTGCACATTGTACTTTAATAAACATTTTAAAATTGTAATTTAATAATTTTAACAGTAGAAGCCACATATTACTTTATTATGCTTCAAATTTCATAATTTTAACTGAGGCAATATTGGTCTGTGGTCCAATTTGTTCCATTTCATTCACTGATTTTTTAAATTCTTTATTTATTCCACAAATACTTTTTGGGTGCATATGGAGTGTAAGGCACTTATTTAGGCCCTGGAAATTGCCATCAACAAGACTTCACTCACCTTGGCCTCATGTGATTTTCGGTCTATGAGGCTGAAAGACAATAAAAATTAATTGCAAGTGTAATAAATATCACAAAGAAGAGGTACCAGACATTATGGGAGTAGATAACAGAAGACCTCCCTGTATTTGGGAGTTCCCTGTGGACTTATTTGAAAGAGTGATTTCTAAGAACAAGCCTCAAGCATCGGTTAAGTTGCCCAAGTTAAGAGAGGGAGAAAAGTATTCTAAGTAGAGGGAAGAACTTGCATCAGGGCCCTGAAGCAGGAAAGATGTTGGCACTGTACAGAAAGAAAGAAAGTCATGTAAATGTTGAGTAGGAGAGTGGTTCAAGATAGAACTGGAGAAATAATCTGAAAACTAATTTGCAGACATTTACAGGAAATAATTTATTCCAGCAAGAAAGTCTCTTGAATTTGCTTTCTGTCCTCCTCCAATCTTGTTTTGTTTCTACAATATGTTTTCCCATACTGTAACCAGAATATTCTTCATAAAATAAAAACTTAGTTACACAGGGCCTCCCTTTAACCTCTTGATGGCACCCATTGCTGGCCACTGGCTACTCCGTATCCATCTCTCCTCTCACTCCCTCCCTCACTAGCTACATTCCAGAACCAGCTGTGCATCTTCAAAGGCACTCTGCTCTCTCTTGCCTCTATATGTCTGCACATGCTGTGCCCTCTGCCTGGAATGCTTCCCACAATCCCCCTTTTGTACTTATCTTTCAGGTTTCAACCTTGATGGCACCTCTTCCATGCAGGCTTCCCTGGTTTCTTAAATCTGTGTTAGGCATCTGTCCTTGTCGATCCGAAAAGGTGTAGTAAACTATGACACAATTGCCTGTTTACTTGGGCCTTTTTCTCAAAATACTATAAACTCCTTGAGAGCATGGATCTGTCTGCCATATTCATCACAGTGTCTCCCACACTTAGCACAGTGTTTATCACATATGAGTGCCAATATGATTTTGTTTAATTAATGGATCACTCTGGCAAGGCAGTATTGATATTGCCGGAAGATACTAAAACTAAATGAATGAATATTTGAGCAGATTTTTCCAAGTAAAAGAAAAGTGAAAACAAAACAAATGGATATCCCAAATTTACCTATGGTAGGCTGAATAATCCCCCCGCCCCCAAAATGTCCATATCCTAATCCCCAGAATCTGTGAATATGTTATCTTCTATAGCAAACGGGACTTTGCAGCTGTGATTAAATTAGGGATCTTCATATGGGGAAATGATCCCGGCTTATTCTGGTGGGCCCGAGAATATTTATAAGACAGAGGCAGGAGGGTCAAAGTCAAAGAAGACGAGATGATGACAGAGAAGAGTCAGAGAAGATGTGCCAATGGAAGCAGGAGAGAGAGAGAAAGAGATTGGAAGATACTATGCTACTAGGTTTGGAAGATGGAGGAAGGGGATGAGCCAAGGAATTCAGGCAGCCTCTAGAAGCTGGAGAAGGCAGGGTAATGCCTTTTCCCCTGGAGCCTCCAGATATAATGAAGCCCTACCTGCACCTTGATTTTAGGACTTTTGACTTCTGGAATTATGAGATAATAAGTGTGTGTCTTTTTAAGCCACTAAATGTGTGATAATCTGTTAACAGTAGCAATAAGAAACTAATACAATATACATCAGCTTTTCTCATATAATAGGTACAAATTTGAGAAGAAGACAAAAATGGATATGGATGAATGTAACTCTTATTTGTGACCTGGTATACTTAGAACGGAGTCAATTTAAATACCTTCTTTCTCTGGGCTCATCGGGAGTGGTATTTAAAACAAGAGCTTGCATCAGAGTATGTCTTTCTGGAGCAAGACATGAAACTGAAATAACTACCTGCCATTTAACATACAAACTTATGTATGCTGTAATTCTTACTTCCCATAGTGTCAGTAGTATTGCCTAGTTAATTCAGATCTCCACAAGTGCACCAAAGGCACTAGATAGTTGTAAGAATAGCATTGTGAGATGAGGAATTCATATTTTTCATTTTGGTTACATGAACAGTTTTAAAAGAGAAATCTAAATTAGGTTCATTCTAGGGAGATCAGGAGGAGGATTGAAGCAAACAGTAGCATTGTCAGACTTTCTTATCAATTGTACTTGAGGTCAATGTGCTTTTTGTTTGTAAATTAATTGGATAGTTCAATGAATTCATCTGGCATCAGGGTTACATTAATAGAAAAAATAGGGAAAATAAAATGGCACTGCTAGATTCCTCCAACTCACTAAAATTTTGAATCAGTTATTCATTTAGCAGTAACATTTGACCATTTGCAAAAAAAGGGAAAAAAATAAAAACCTTGATAATTATTTCTGTTTGTTTCTAATTGTCTAGCTGTATATTCCCAGCATCAATATAGCATATATTTTCCCAGTCACAATCTCTTCTCTTTTTCGTATTATTTTTAAAGTCAACATGTAGCATGCCTGAATATTTTAATAAAATGTATTAGATCACCACTGGAATTTTTTAATGTCTGCTACACTTTTCTTGCCATCAGCTATTCACTGAATGCACCATTAAATCTCATGTTAACTTTCATTATTAAAACCCCTAATAATGCATTTTGTTAAAAGTAAAAATGTGTTGTACTCTGCCCAAAAGTAAGCCAGTATTGTTTCCAATCACAATTTTAATTGGATTTTGGCTTTCTACTTTTTATATTCCAACATAAATTTTATTGGGTTTAATTACAAATCCATATGTATTTGTTGAGAAGTGCTAGTTTGATATTTTCCAGTGACAACTACATTTTATTCAAATAAAAAATGTATTAGAATAAAAATTGCAAGAGACTAACCCATTGTATAAGATGATTAATGGAATTCCAGATTTATATGCATTTGTGATGAATGATTTCCTATAGTAAAATGACTTGAATGATATATCAGGGCACCATTATTCATTTTAATGGGTTTGCACAACATGCATATCACCATTATTATAGATAGCTTTGAAGATGTGGATTTCATTCCACCTTCATCCATTTTTAGGTCTGACAAATTTTCTTCTATGACCATGGAGAAAGAGAAGAATTATACTGAGACTATTAAGTCCTGAGATTAAGTTCACCTCCCATGCAGAAGGAAAAAAAAGTTTTTTTTGATCTATAATTCTCAAAAATCTTTTGCTCTGTCAGTATTAGAGACCTGTTTGTTTAGATCTAGCTAATTATGACTTTTTAAAATTGAGGTACAGTTGATTTGCAATATTATATTAATTTCAGGTGTACAAAATAGTGATTCAATATTTTAGAGATTATACTCCATTAAAGTTATTACAAGATAATGGCTGTAATTCTCTGTGCAGTAAAATATATTCTTGTTGCTTCTCTTTTTTTTACACAGTAGTTTGTATCTCTTAATCCCATACTCCTATCTTGGCCCTCCCCACTTACCTGTCCCCACTGATAATCAATAGTTTGTTCTCTATTTCTATAAGAAAAAGACAATGTTTGTGTTCTGTTATATACATTCAGTTGTTTTATTTTCAGATTCCACATATAAGTGATAACATACAGAATTTGTCTTTCTCTGTCTGACTTATTTCACTAAGCATAATACCTTCTAGGTCCATTGACACTGTTGTGAATGGCAGAATATTTCCATTGTATTCAATATATATTATATCTTCTGTATCCATTCATCTGTTAATGGACAAGTATGTCCGTTTCACATCTTGGCTATTGTAAATAGTGGTGCTATGAATATTGGAATGCATGTATCTTTTCAAAGTAGTGTTTTCCTTTTCTTCAGATATATACCCAGGAGTAGAATTGCTGGATCATATGGTAGTTCTATTTTTAGTTTTTTGGGGAACCTCCATAATATTTTTCATAGTGGGTCCACCAGTATACAGTCACATCAACAGTGTACATGGATTCCCTTTTATCCACATCCTCACCAACATTTCTTATTCATAGACATTTTCTGATAGGTGTTAGGTGATATCTCACTGTGGTTTTGATTTGCATTTCTCTGATGATGAATGATGTTGAGTACCTTTTCATGTGCCTCTTGGCCATCTATATGTCTTCTTTGGAAAAATGTCTATTCAGATCTTCTACCCATTTTTAATCAGGTTGTTGTTTTTTGTTTGTTTTTAATATTGAGCTGTATGGGCTGTTTATATATTTTGGATATTAACCTCTTATTGGTCATCATTTGGGAATATTTTTTCCCATTCAATAGGTTGTCTTTGTTTTGCTGCTGGATTTCCTTTGCCAGGCAAAAGCTTTTAAGTTTAATTAAGTCCCATTTGTTTATTTTTGCTTTAGTTTGTTTGGGTTTTTGTTTTGTTTTGCCTTAGGGGACACATCCAAATAATTATTGCTACGATTTATGTCAAAGACCGTTCTGCCTATGTTCTCTTCCAGGAGTTTTATGGTTTCAGGTCTTACATTTAGGATTTTAATCCATTTTGAGTTTATTGTTGTATATATGGTCTGAGGGAATGTTCTAATCTCATTGTTTTACATTTGGCCATCTGGTTTTCCCAGCACCACTTACTGAAGAGACTCTTTTTTCCATTGTATATGCTTGCCTCCTTTGTGGTAAATTAATTGACCATAAGTGTGTGGGTTTACTTCTGGGCTCTCTATTTTGTTCACTCATTCATGTGTCTGTTTTTGTGCCAATACAATGCTATTTTGATTAATGTATCTTTGTAGTATAGTCTTAAATCTGGGAGGGTGATACCTCCAGCTTTGTTCTTTTTTCTCAAGATTGCTTTGGTAGTTTGAGGTCTTATGTAGTTCTAAATACATTTTAGGCTTACTTGTTTTAATTTTGTGAAAAATGCCATGGGTACTTTGGTAGGGATTGCATTAAATCTGCAGATTGCTTGGGGTAATATGGCCATATTACCAATATTAATTCTTCCAATTCATGAACATGGGATATCTTTCCTCTTCTTTGAATGAACTTCAGTTTCTTTTATCAATGTTTTATAGTTTTCAGAGTATAGGTCTTCACCTCCTTGGTTAAGTTTATTCCTAGGGTTTTTTTTAATGCAATTTTAAATGGGAGAATCACATTTTTTCTTCTGTTGTAGCAACCCTGGATCTTGTGCTAGGCTGTGGTGTGGAGCATGCGGGGCCAGAGCATTTGCTTAGCTGGGGTGCTCAGCAAGGCGGTGGTGGTACTTCCAGTCGTCAGAAGTCTAGGCTGCTCCTGGGGCACTGTTTGAGTAAGCACCAACAGTGGCTGCCACTGCCCCACCTGGGTTTCACCCTGAATCCCCAGGTCACCTCTGCATCCCTAGATCAATTTTTTCCTACGTCCTGGCCACCCTAGATCCAGTTCCATGCTGTGGCATGGAGTAAGCATGACTGGGGCGTTCACCTGGCTCAGACTTGGGAATGCGATGAGGTGGCAGCTGCTTAGGCAGACCTCTCTTCGCCCTTCCTGGGATCATGCCAGTACCCACACGCTCCTCATGAGTGGATTCTAGGCTTCTCCAGCCTTTCTATCCAAGCAGCCAAGCATTCTTGTCTCCTAGGCAGAGCACTCCAGGATTGGGAAACCCAGTCTGTGTCTTGACCCGCTCACTCCCCAGGGCAAGTGTCCACCCTTGCAATCTTCGTTTTCCTCCTAGACCCCTCCCATTGGCACAGGTCCTGACCCAATGTTTTTCATATTGTGCTACCCAATTATGTGCCTCTTTCTTACAGCCTTTGTTGTATTGGAGTCCTTTTGCCAGTTTCCAATTAGATTTCCATGAGGATTATTCCAAATCTATCCGTATTTTTGATGTGTTTATGGGGGAATGTGAGTTCCACATTCTCTTACTCTGTCATCTTGAATTCCCTTCTGCTGTTTTTTTTTTTTGTTTGTTTGTTTTTTAACTAAAAAATCAATCTCACTACTAGGGAGTAGTCTGTTCACATTGTCTATTCCTTCCTGATCCAGACTTGAAAGGTTGTATATTTCTAGAAATTTGTCATATTCTTCTACATTGTCCAATTTGTTGCATATAACAGTTTACAGTATTCTCTTATGTATTTTTTCATATCTCTGTGATATCAGTTATTTCTCCTCTTTCATTTCTTTGTTTATTTGGGTCATCTCTATTTCCTTGTTGGTGAGCCTGGATAAAGGTTTATCAATTTTGTTTATCTTTTTAAAAAAGCAACTCTTGGTGTCATTGATCTTTTCTGTTGTTTTTATTGATCTCTATTTTATTTATTTCTTCTCTGATCTGTATTTATTCCCTTCCTTCTGCTCACTTTGGGTTTTGTTTGTTCTTTGTCTAATTCCTTTAGGTGGTAAATTAAGTTGTTTACTTGAGATTTGTCTTGTTTCTTGAGTTAAGCCTGTATTGCCATAAACTTCCCTCTTAGAACTGCTTTTGCTGTGTCCCAAAGATTTTAGAAAGTTGTGTTTCCACTTTCATTGGTCTTGAGGTATTTTCTGATTTTCTCTTTGATTTCGTCATTGACTTATTGGTTTTTTGGTAGCATTTTGTTTAGTTTCAACATGCTTGTGCTTTTCCCATTTTTCTTCCTGCAATTGATATATTGTTCCGTGCTGTTGTGGTCTGAAATATTGCTTCATATAATTTCTATCCTCTTAAATTTGTTGAGACTAGTTGTGTCCTCCATATCCTGGAGAACATTCAATGTGCACTTGAAAAGAATGTGTATGCTGCTGTTTTTAGATGAAAAGTTCTCTTGATATCTATTAAGTCCAACTGGTCTAATATGTCATTTAAGACCACTGTTGCCTTATTTATTTTATTTTCTGTCTGGATGATCTGTCCATTGATGGAAGCAAGATGTTAAAGTCCCCTACTATTATTGTATTATTTTCAATTTCTCCCTTTATGTCTATTAATATTTGCTTTATATATTTAGGTGTTCCTGTATTAGGTGTATATATGTTAATGAATGTAATATCCTCTTCTTGTATTGATGCCTTTTTCATAATATAATGTCCTTATCTGTCTTTTCTAATAGCGTTTGTTTTAAAGTCTATTTTGTCTGATACGAGTATTTCTACCCCATTTTCTTGTCATTTTCATTTGCACGAAATATCTTTTTCCATCCCCTAACTTTCAGTCTGTGTATGTCTTTAGCTCTGAAGTGACTTTCTTGTAAGCAGCATATAGATGGGTCTGTATTTTTTTTTTTAATCCAATCAGCCACCCTATGTCTTTTGACCTAGGCACTTAGTACATTGACTTTTAAAGTAATTATTGATAGGTATGTACTTATTTTGCCATTTTGTTACTTGTTTTCTGTTCATTTTTGTAGTACTTCTTGTTCTTTCTTCCTCTTTAATTCCTTCCCCTGTGTTTTGATGATTTTGTATTGGTATGTTTGTGTGCCTTGCTTTTTAGTTTTTGATATCTATTGTAGATTTTTTTTTTTTGTGGTTACTTGGGGTTCATATATTGACCTATAACTATATCTATTTATTTTGAACAGGTAGTCCTTTAAGTTCAAACACATTTTTTAAGGTCTGCATTTTTTACTCACCCACCTTGTTTTGTGGCTTTTATGTAACATTTTACATTTTCATGTTTCTCCCTTTACTTATTGTAGTTATACTTGATTTTACAATTTTTTGTATTTTAATCTTTATACTAGTTTATTTAAGTTGTTGATCCCATCCTTTGCTGGTGGGATTGTTCCCTTCCTATAATTTCTTATGTTTGTTTTAACCTTTTCTTTTTCACTTAAAGTTAAGACCCTTCTTATAGCGTTGGTTTAGTATCGATGAATTCTTTGAGTTTTTGCTTTTCTCAGAAATTTCTCTCTCCTTCAGTTCTGAAAGATCACTTTGCTGGGTAGAGTATCCTAGGTTATAGGTTTTCTCCTTTCAGTACTTTAAATATATTATGCCGCTGTCTTCTGGCCTGCAAAGTTTATGCTGAAAAATCAGCTGATATCATTATGGGGGTTCCCTTGTATGTGACTTCTTGTTTTTCTCTTGCTGCCTTTAAAATTCTCTATCTTTAACTTTTGTCATTTAAATTATGATTATGTCTTGATGTGGGTCTCTTTGGGTTCAACTGGTTTAGATCCCTCTGTGCTTCCCGTACCTGGATATCTGTTTACTTCTTCAGGTTTGGGAAATTTTCAGCTGTAATTATATTGAATACATTTTTGATATCCTTCTCTATCTTCTTGCATTCTGGGGCCCTTCATAATGTGAATGTTGGTACACTTGATGTTGTCCCAAAGATCCCTTAAACTTTTCCATTTTTTCAATTTGTTTTTCTTTTTGCTGTCTGATTAGGTGATTTTTATTATTCTGTATTCCAGATCACTTATGTACTCATCTGTATCACCTTGTCTGCTGTTAATTACTTCTAATGTGTTTTTCATTTCATGTATTGTTTTCTTCAGTTATGACTGGTTCTTTTTTATATTTTCTAATTCCTTGTTAAAATTCTTACTGTTCATCTATTCTTTTTCCTAATTCATTTAGTATTTTTATTACTAATGCTTTGAATTCTTTATCTGTTAAATTGTTTATTTCTGTTTCATTAGTTGTTTTTCAGTGGTTTTCTATTGCTCTTTCAATTGGAACAAATTCCTTGGTCTTCCCATTTTGCTTAACTTTCCCTGTCTCTGTGAAATTAGATGAAATAGCTTCCTATTGCAGTCTTGAAAGGGTGTCCTTGTGTTGGAGCATGCCCAGTGATTTTGGTGGGAGAGCTGGATCTAACATGAACACAAGTCACATCTTTCCTCAGGGTGTGCTGGCAGCTATCATCTGGTGTGAGGTGTGCCTGGAGATGGAGGGGCTACAGCCAGAGCAAAGTGTGAGCCAGGGCTTCTCCTCTGCTCAGAGGATGTCACCACCCTATGGGGGCTGAGGCAGGTCCCAAGTTACTGGAGCAGAAGCCCTGAGGGCCTGGTCTGAGCTGGTTTCTTTTCCTTTCAATATGTTCTCTCTCCGCTCCCAGTACTGGCTCCCTTGCTGCAAAGATGAACAGTGCTGGGGAAATTGGGCTGTTGTGGGCACTCAGCATGGCTTGGAGCACAGGCTGTGGTGGTCCAGCTGAGGTCAGAGACCTGAACTGCTTCCAGTGTGCTGCCTATGTAAGCACCAGTAATGCTGCTTCTGCCCCACTTAGAGTCTAAGCCACCTCTGTGTCTAACAGCCCAGCTCTCTCCTTCGTCACAGTGGTCCTCTTCACAGTGTGGAGCTGTGTCATGAAGTGAGCAGGGCTAGAGTAGTCACTCAACTCAGGCTGAAACACACACCAGGGCAGTTGGGGGAAACTGGCCAGTTACCAGTTCAGTCTCAATCTATCGTCTCCACCCTTTTTCAGGAGCAAGCAGGCATGGCTTCCTACAGCCCTGCTATTAGTCCCATCAATCCTCCAGCCAGCTAAGAGGATTTGTCTTCTGGGTGTTTGACCCCATGGTTGGGACACCCCATGTGTGGCTTGAGCCCCTCACTCCCCAGGTAGGGTGTCCACCCATGTAATCTCCCTTCTTCTCTGAGTCCCCTCCCCAGGGCACAGGTACTGACCCATTTGCTTTTCTTCCCTTCCTTCCTGATTCTGTGTAGCTCTTTCTTACATCCTTGGTTGTATAGAGTGTTTATGCCAGTCTCCAATTAGTTTTTAGTGACAGTGGTTCCATATGTAATGCATTTTTGTTGTGTTCATGGGGAGAGGAGAGTTCTGCGTTCTCCTTCTCTGCCATCTTGATTTCCTCCTCTAATGATGACTATTGTTGGTTATTGAAAGCTACAGTGAGTTGCCTCTCCTCCACTTTCTACCTTAAATTAGAAATAAAGTAACTTTCTTTATTTTAAAGTCATAAAATTATCATATTAGGTCTGTCATCCATTTGTGGGAGCAAATTAGAATGTTTCTAACAGTTTGAATAAAAATTTTGCAGTATTCCAAATTCAGGACTGGGAGGTGTTTGGTAAAAGAAAAAAAAATAATGAAATGCCTGTGTAACCTGTTTGAAAAAAAAAAAAATAAATGAGATCAAAGAGATGATCAGCCAGACATGAGAAAATATAAAGAAATCTTGTGTCAATACCCATATAAGCCCTGTCTATGAAAATATTAGTCTAGGGCAGATAACTTTATATATACAGCTGTTTTGTGAAGGTTGTTCTTGTAGTAATTGTACTGAATGAGCGGGCCACTAGATACTGTAACTATAAGATACTTTAAACATTAAGCTCTTCTGACTCCATCCTCCCCAATGAATCTTTTGATCATTTGGCTCCCCATGTAACTTGCCAATAGGGGAAAAATTGACCTATTTAAGCTAACTCAAGCATTCTGGTCCACTTGTGGAAGTAGGGCTTTGAAAATAATATAATCTACCACATAATCCCTCACCCAATTCTCAGACCCAAGCCAGTTCACAAATACAGAATCCCTTGAATAAAAGGGAGTCCAAGTCCCTTTGAACGACTCAGTATCCCAAATCTTTCATCCATCCTTCTTCAAAGGCACCTGCTGCCATTTCCAAGGGAAAGGGGAATACTCAAACATCTAAAGGATGATTACATGTAGGCTCGGAGACTACACTAATCCTTCAGGAATTAAAACTCCACTGTGGTTCACCAGGGAGAGTCCTATCAAGGTTGATAATGAAGATTTTTTTAATATCCATCTCACAGTAGACCAGATGAGTTTAAGAACCCACACAGTGGTCATTTTTCAGTTTTGGAATGTATAATAAGAACAGATATACTTATTTGTTGGATGAATCCTTACTTTCACTTCCTGACCTATGGGGTGAAACCTATTATGGGAAGAAGGACGAATTGAAAGACTTTATTACTGTCCACACCACCTCCCAAAACACGCAAACATATAATCACCAAATAGTAAGCTCAAAATACAACTGTGTTCCAGGAGAAATTGCAGAGATTATTGGCAGTATCAAAGATGTGAAATATGGAGTAGCAGTGCCTACAACATAAAACTTACTTCTTTGGACTATGCAGAAGACATGTCTTAGAGAATTAGATTGGATTCTCATGTATTTAATTAGGTAGTGACTCCAACTTTAGCTGCTGTTCCAAATATTGTCTTTTTATTAGAGCAGATGAGCAGAGGCTATAGCATCTAGTTTGCAGCTATTGATCTGGCAAATTTCTTCTTTTTATACCAATTAGCAAAGTCCACCAGATAGTTTTCTTCCACCTTACAGAGAAAGCAGTTTACTTCACTGTCTTACCTCAGTCTTGACAATTTTCTGGTTCTCTGTCAAAATCTGGCATTGCAGTAATCTTCATCACCTTGCCATCCCACATGGCATCGTACTTATCTATAAATGGATGCTATAATGCCAATCAGATCTGTTCAGCAGAGTGATGTGGTAAGATACATGTGTGCCAGAGAGTAAGAGATAAAAATCTAAAAATATCCAGGGGCTATGACATCACTGAGATTTTTAGAGGTCTACTGCATCTAGGGCATAGCTATGTATTCCCTCCTACCTGAAAGACAAGCTGTTGCATTTTTTACTTCCTTTAGTAGAAAAGAGTCCTAGTACTTGGAGGGCATCTTTAGAGTTTAGCTTAATAGACACCATATTTGAAAGTGTTTCTTCAGCCCATTTACAAAATGATCTGTGTGGTTGGCTGTTTTCAGTGAAGTCCAGAGAAAGAAAAAGGTCTGCAATTGGTCCAGGCTGGATTTCAAGCTGTTTTTCTTTCTGGGCCAGTGGCCTGACTTATGATGCTCAAGTGTCTACTTATCAAGATGCCCGGCTGAGCTTCTGGTAAACTCTGATAGGAAAATCACAACACAGATACCTGGCAGTTGAAGGAAAACATTACAATGCTATTATTCTATTGAGAAATATTTTCTGTTTACTCATTGGCACTGGTAGAAACAAATCTTTTATTGCCAGATAATGCTTGCAACCAATTCTGCAACCTAAACTTCCAGTCATTAACTAGGTGTTTACAGGTCATAAATTCAGGCTTGCAGAGAAGCTGTTTCTCATGAAATAGAAGCAGTATGTTTGAGGAGAGGCTCCACTGTGTCCTTAAGGTGAAAGTGAGTTACATGAGCTATTGACTCTGACTTTCATGAAGGCATTAACTCCTACTGCACTGCTACCTCTCCATCCATCCACATTCCTCATAGAGATTTTCCTTGACTACATTAATGATAAAAGACTGAGGCCTCAATGCTGAATGTATTATGTAATATGCTGACATTGGCTAAGCTGTCAGCTGAAGCATTAAAACCCCTCTCAGAGGTCACCCTAAATTACAGTATAGAAGGAAACCTCCCAGCAAGCAGAATATGGAGCAGTGCATCTTGTTGAGTACTTTTTCTGGGAAGATAGAGGGCCAGAAATGCATTCTATAATGATACATGGTCAGTGGATAACAGTTTGATGAGATTGTCATGGACTTGTGAGCAACAAGATTGGAGAGTAGTTTGTGAATAGACCTCTTGGAATGGGCATAGAGGGTGAGAATATTTACATCTCCCCTGAATGTTCATCAAAGGCCATCTCCTTCCTGGAAGAATCTCAATAATCAGATGTTCAAGATGGCCCATTCTGTGGATGTGATACACAGTTTTCCCAACCACTTAGTGCTTAATCAAACAGTTTATGAATAAAGTAGCCAGGTCTACGCAAACAGAAACATTGCCTGGGATTTCCTTCACCAAGAATGATCTGGCTACCACAAGTGCTGAGAACAAGTGAGTCCAGTACTGATATATCACCATTTATCTGGTGTCAGATTGCTCATATAACACCCTTTCATCATGATTTGTCCCAACTGAAAATAATTCGTAGGGCATGAATTCCCCTTCACTGCTTACAATGCTTCTCCCAGCACCCCATCTATGGATTTATGAATGCTTTATTCACCATCATGATCTCATACACATATTGCTTCTGACAAAGGAACTCACTTTAGAGCAAACAGAAATCAGGCAAAGAGCTCAACCCTTTGTGATGTGCTTGTCAGTGTACTCCATCATCCAGAAGCAACAGACCTGAAGGAATGTGGAAAGGCTATTAAGGGTTCAGTCATAGTGCTGCCTGGATGACAACACTTAGGAGGGTTGGGAAGCTGACCCTTTAAATTGTGACGACACAGCAACCAGTGTCTACTGTCTTTTCTATCTAACTAGGGGTGGGAATAAGAGTAACTACTCTCACTATTTTGCCTAATGGCCCATTCACAAAATTTTGCATTTCGTTCCTGCATGTTTCTACACCTTTGGGCTCTGTAAGGTCTTGCTTCCTAAGGTAAAAACAAAACAAAACAAAAAAACAACAAAACAAAAAAGTCTCTTTTCACCAGGAAGTACGAAGTGGTTCCAATAAACCAGGAATTGAGAATGCGACCTGGATATTTTGGGTTCACTATGACACTAAATCAATAGTCAAGGAATAGGCTGTAGTGAAGAATTCCAATTAACAAGGGAAAATAGATTCTTGCCACACAAGGAGTTACGTTTGAATATATCCAGAATCTAAAGGATTATCAAGGTCTACTTCCATGTAGAGTGGTAAATGTTAATAGAAGATCATGATTTCTACCAGAACATGATTTCTATGGGGTGAGACCCTTGAGGAATAAATATTCCGATCACCCCATATAAAACAGTCGTGATCAGCTGAGGTACTAGTCTAGGTAAAGATAACATGAAATTGGAAGTGAGAAAAGGAACTTTTTAATTAATAGTTATTTTTTTTCTTGAATAAACCATTATTATTAAAATAACCCATTTTCATTTTTTGACTTGAAATTTTATAAAATAGGACAATTCCAGACATGTTGGAATGTGCAATAGTGCCATATACACCTGTTTTTGAGTCTTTCACTTACTAACCATGTGAACTGTGTGAAATGAGAATAATGGTGCTACAGCATATCTGTGAACTCAGATCCTGTTTTACTATCTGTCAAATGAGATGTTTAGATTAGATTGTGTCAAATTTCTTTTACAACTTTAAGAATTTATAGTATTTTAAGAATATAAGGACAAAATCCAGTAAAGAAAAGATAAATGCATTTACTTATCATTGAATCCCCTTGATATGATTTTTTTCCTTAGTTCTTGGAGGAACTTTTGGCTTTTACCTGAGTTAGAATTTTCACAGAGGTAGAATGTCAACCAACTCCCTGAAACTCTAATTAGGATAAAACTGTATGGTTGACCTTTGAGGCAAATACAAAGTGAGTGAAATTCAACACCTATGTTCTAATCTAACAACTTGTCTGACAAAGAAAGGTAAAGATTGGAACCTCAGTAATGCAGTTAAAACAACTGCCTTGGGGAGAGACCTTAAAGATGGCAAACGAGTTAGACGTGGAGATCACCTTCCTCCCCACAAATACATCAGAAATACATTTACATGTGGAACAACTCATACAGAACACCTACCTAACGCTGGCAGAAGATCTCAGACTTCCCAAAAGGCAAGAAACTCCCCACGTTCCTGGGTAGGGAAATAGAAAAAAGAAAAAACAGAGACAAAAGAATAGGGAGGGGACCTGCACCTCGGGGAGGGAGCTGTGAAGGGGGAAAAGTTTCCACACACTACGAAGCCCCTTTACTGGTGGAGATGGGGGGTGGGTGGGGGGTGGGGAAGCTTCTGAGCCACAGAGAAGAGTGCAGCAATAGGGGAGCAGAGGGAAAAACGGAGAGATTCCCACACAGAGGATCGGTGCCAGCCAGCACTCACCAGCCTGAGAGGCTTGTCTGCTCACCCGCTGGGGCGGGCGGGGGCTGGGAGCTGAGGCTACGGCTTCGGATGTCAGATCCCAGGGAGAGGAATGGGGTTGGTTGCGTGAACACAGCCTGAAGGGGATTAGTGGGCCACAGCTAGCCAGGAGGGAGTCCAGAAAAATGACTGGAACTGCCTAAGAGGCAAGAGACCATTGTTTCGGGAGTGTGAGGAGAGGGAGTGTGAGGAGAGGGGATTCAGAGCACTGCCTAAGTGAGCTCCAGAGATGGGCGCAAGCTGCGGCTATCAGCATGGACACCAGAGATGGGCATGAAATGCTAAGGCTGCTACTGCATCCACCAAGAATCCTGTGTGCAAGCACAGGTCATTATCTACACCTCCCCTCCCAAGAACCTGTGCAGCCTGCCACTGCCAGGGTCCTGTGATCCAGGGACAACTTCCCCCGGGAGAACACACAGCACGCCTCAGGCTGTTGCAATGTCACGCCGGCCTTTGCCACTGCAGGCTCACCCGGCATTCCGTACCCCTCCCTCCCCCCGGCCTGAGTGAGCCAGAGCCCCCTAATCAGCTGCTATTTTAACCCCATCCTGTCTGAACGAAGAAGAACAGATGGCCTCAGGTGAGCTACATGCAGAGGCGGGGCCAAGTCCAAAGCTGAACCCCAGAAACTGTGCAAAGAAAGAAGAGGAAGGGAAATTTCTCCCAGCAGCCTCAGGAGCAGTGGATTTGAATCTCCACAATCAACTTGATGTACTCTGCATCTCTGGAATACCTGAATAGACAATGAATCTTCCCAAAATTGAGGCAGTGGACTTTGGGAGCAACTGTAGACTTGGGGTTTGCTTTCTGCATCTAATTTGTTTCTGGTTTTATGTTTATCTTAGTTTACTATTTAGAGTTTATTATCATTGGCAGATTTGTTTATTGATTTGGTTGGTCTCTTCCTTTTTTTTTATATATAGATATATATATATATATTTTCCTTTTTCTCTTTTTGTGAGTGTGTATGTGTATGCATCTTTGTGTGATTTTGTCAATATAGCTTTGCTTTTTACCATTTGTCCTAGGGTTCTGCCTATCCGTTTTTTTTTTTTTTTTTTTAATATACTTTTTAGCACTTGTTACCATTGGTGGATTTGTTTATTGGTTTGGTTGCTCTCTTCTTTCTTTCTTTCTTTTATGACTTTTTAATTTTTTATTTTTACTAATTATTGTTATTTTAATAACTTTATATTATTTTTTTTCTTTCTTTCTTTTTTTTCTCCCTTTTCTTCTGAGCCATGAGGCTGACAGGGTCTTGGTGCTCTGGCTGGGTGTCAGGCCTGTGCCTCTGAAGTGGGAGAGCCGAGTTCAGGACATTGGTCCACCAGAGATCTCCCGGCTCCATGTAATATCAAATGGAGAAAGCTCTCCCAGACATCTCCATCTCAATGCTAAGACCTTGCTGCACTCAACGACCAGCAAGCTACAGTGCTGGAAGCCCTATGCCAAACAACTAGCAACACAGGAACACAACCCCACCCATTAGCAGAGAGGCTACCTAAAATCACAATAGCTCACAGACACCCCAAAACACACCACCAGAAGCAGCCGTGCCCATCACAAAGAAAACATCCAGCCTCATCCACCAGAACACAGGCACCAGTACCCTCCACCAGGAAGCCTACCCAAGCCACTGAACCAACCTTAGACACTGGGGACAGACACCAAAAACAACGGGAACTACAAACCTGCAGCCTGCGAAAAGGAAACAACAAACACAGTAAGTTAAGCAAAATGAGAAGAGAGAGAAACACACAGCAGATGAAGGAGCAAGGTAAAAACCCACCACACCACACAAATGAAAAGGAAATAGGGAGTGTACCTGAAAAAGAATTCAGAGTAATGATAGTAAACGTGATTCAAAATCTTGGAAGTAGAATGAAGAAAATACAAGAAACGTTTAACAAGGACCTAGAAGAACTAAAGAGCAAACAAATAATGATGAACAACACAATAAATGGAATTAAAAATTCTCTAGAAAAAATCAATAGCAGAATAACTGAGGCAGAAGAATGGATAAGTGACCTGGAAGATAAAATAGTGGAAATAACTACTGCAGAGCAGAATAAAGAAAAAATAATGAAAAGAATTGAGGACAGTCTCAGAGACCTCTAGGACAATATTAAATGCACCAACATACGAATTATAGGGGTCCCAGAAGAAGAAGAGAAAAAGAAAGGGACTGAGAAAATATTTGAAGTGATTATAGTTGAAAACTTCCCTAATATGGGAAAGGAAACAGTCAATCAAGTCCAGGAAGCACAGAGAGTCCCATACAGAATAAAACCAAGGAGAAACATGCCAAGACCCATATTAATCAAACTATCAAAAATTAAATACCAAGAAAAAATATTAAAAGCAGCAAGGGAAAGCAGCAAATTACATATAAGGGAATCCCCATAAGGCTAACAGCTGATCTTTCAGCAGAAACTCTGCAAGCCAGAAGGGAGTGGCAGGACATATTTAAAGTGTTGAAAGGGAAAAAGCTACAACCAAGATTACTCTACACAGCAAGGATCTCATTCAGATTCAAGAGAGTAATTAAAAACTTTACACTCAAGCTTAGTTAGCAAAAGCTAAGAGAATTCAGAACCACCAAACCAGCTTTACAACAAATGCTAAAGGAACTTCTCTAGGCAGGAATCACAAGAGAAGGAAAATACCTACAATAACAAATCCAAAACAATTAAGAAAATGGTAACAGGAACTTACATATCAATAACTACTTTAAATGTAAGTGGATTAAATGCTCCATCCAAAAATTTTAACAGGCTGAATGGACACAAAAACAAGACCAATATATATGCTGTCTACAAGATACCCACTTCAGACCTAGGGACACATACTGACTGAAAATGAGGGGATGAAAAAAAGATATTCCATGTAGATGGAAATCAAAAGAAAGCAGGAGTAGCGATTCTCATATCAGACAAAATAGACTTTAATATAAACACTATTACAAGAGACAAAGCAGGACAATACATAACAATCAAGGGATCAATCCAAGAAGAAGATAGAAGAATTGTTTATATTTATGAACCCAACATAGGAGCACCTCAATACATAAGGCAAATGCTAACAGCCATAAAAGAGGGAATCGACAGTAACACAGTAATAGTAGGGGACGTTAACACTGCACTTTCACCAATGGACAGATCATCCAAAATGAAAATAAGTAAGGAAACAAGCTTTAGATGATACATTAAACAAGATGGACTTAATTGATATTTATAGGACATTCCATCCAGAAACAACAGAATACACTTTCTTCTCAAGCACTCATGGAACGTTTTCCAGGATAGATAATATCTTGGGTCACAAATCAAGCCTTGGTAAATTTAAGAAAATTGAAATCGTATCAAGTATCTTTTCCAAACACAATGCTATGAGACTAGATATCAATTACAGGAAAAAAATCTGTATAAAATACAAAGACATGAAGGCTAAACAATACACTACTAAATAACCAAGAGATCACTGAAGAAATCAAAGACAAGATTAAAAAATACCTAGAAACAAATGATAATGAAAACACGATCACCCAAAACCTATGAGATGCAGCAAAAGCAGTACTAAGAGGGAAGTTTATAGCAATACAAGCCTACCTCAAGAAACAGGAAACAGATCAAATAAACAGCCAAACCTTACAATTAAAGCAATTAGAGAAAGAAGAACAAAAAACCCGGAATTTAGCAGAAGGAAAGAAATCGTAAAGATCAATCAGAAATAAATGAAACAGAAATGAAGGAAACAGTAGCAAAGATCAATAAAACTAAAAGCTGTTTTTCTTGAGAAGATAAACAGAATAGATAAACCATTAGCCAGACTCATTGATTTGAATCAACAGAATTAGAAATGAAAAAGGAGAAGTAACAACCGACACTGCAGAAATACAAACGATCATGAGAGATTACTACAACAACTCTATGCCAATAAAATAGACAACCTGGAAGAAATGGACAAATTCTTAGAAAAGCACAACCTTCTGAGACTGAACCAGGAAGAAATAGAAAATATAAACAGACCACTCACAACCACTGAAATTGAAACTGTGATTAAAAATCTTCCATCAATCAAAAGCCCAAGACCAGATAGCTTCACAGGAGAATTTTATCAAACATTTAGAGAAGACCTAACACCTATCCTTCTCAAACTCTTCCAAAATATAGCAGAGGGAGGAACACTCCCAATCTCATTCGATGAGGCCACAATCAACCTGATACCAAAACCAGACAAAGATGTCACAAAGAAAGAAAACTACAGGCCAATATCACTGATGAACATAGATGCAAAAATCCTCAACAAAATACTAGCAAACAGAATACAACAGCAAATTAAAAGGATCATACACCATGATCAAGTGGGGTTTATGCCAGGAATGCAAGGATTCTTCAATATACGCAAATCAATCAATGTGATAAACCAAATTAACAAATTGAAGGAGAAAAACCACATGATCATCTCAATAGATGCAGAAAAAGCTTTTGACAAAATTCAACATCCATTTATGATAAAAACCCTCCACAAAGTAGGCACAGAGGGAACTTTCCTCAACATAATAATGGCCATATATGAGAAACCCACAGCCAATATCATCCTCAATGGTGAAAAACTGAAAACATTTCCACTAAAATCAGGAAGAAGATAAGGTTGCCCACTCTCACCACTATTATTAAACATAGTTTTGCAAGTTTTAGCCACAGAAATGAGAGAAGAAAAAGGAATAAAAGGAATCTATATCGGAAAAGAAGAAGTAAAGCTGTTACTGTTTGCAGATGACAGGATACTATACATAAAGATACCTAATGATGCTACCAGAAAACTACTAGAGCTAGTCAATGAATTTGGTAAAGTAGCAGGATACAAAACTAATGCACAGAAATCTCTTGCATTCCTATACACTAATGATGAAAAATCTGAAAGAGAAATTAAGGAAACACTCCCATTTACCACTGCAACAAAAAGAATAAAATACCTAGGAATAAACCTACCTAAGGAGGTAAAAGGGCTGTGCTCATAAAACTATAAGACACTGATGAAAGAAATGAAAGATGATACCAACAGATGGAGAGATATACCATGTTCTTAGATTGGAAGAATCAACATTGTGAAAATGATTATATTACCCAAAGCAATCTACAGATTCAATGCAATCCCTATCAAACTACCAACGTCATTTTTCACAGAACTAAAACAAAAAATTTCACAATTTGTATGGAAATACAAAACACCCCAAATAGCCAAAGCAATCTTGAGAAAGAAAAACGGAGCTGGAGGAATCAGGACTCCAGACTATACTACAAAGCTACAGTAATCAAGACAGCATGGTACTGGCACAGAAACAGAAATATAGATCAATGGAACAGGATAAAAAACCCAGAGATAAACCCACACACATATGGCCACCTTATTTTTGATAAAGGAAGCAAGAGTAAAAATGGAGAAAAGGTAG
Source organism: Eschrichtius robustus (assembly GCF_028021215.1). NCBI lineage: Eukaryota > Metazoa > Chordata > Mammalia > Artiodactyla > Eschrichtiidae > Eschrichtius > Eschrichtius robustus. The sequence continues at coordinate 121,716,807 of NC_090825.1, forward strand.
CCTCTTCAATAAGTGGTGCTGGGAAAACTGGACAGCTACATGTAAAAGAATGAAATTAGAACACTCCCTAACACCATACACAAAAATAAACTCAAAATGGATTAAAGACCTAAATGTAAGGCCAGACACTATAAAACTCTTAGAGGAAAACCTAGGCAGAACAGTGTATGACATAAATCACAGTAAGATCCTTTTTGACCCACCTCCTAGAGAAATGGAAATAAAAACAAAAATAAACAAATGGGACCTAATGAAAGTTAAAACTTTTGCTCAGCAAAGGAAACCATAAAGACGAAAAAGCAACCCTCAGAATGGGAGAAAATATTTGCAAATGAAGCAACTGACAAAAGATTAATCTCCAAAATATGCAAGCAGGTCATGCAGCTCAATATCAAAAAAACCAACAACCCAATCCAAAAATGGGCAGAAGAGCTAAATAGACATTTCTCCAAAGAAGATATACAGCTTGCCAACAAACACATGAAAGGATGCTCATCATCACTAATCATTAGAGAAATACAAATCAAAACTACAATGAGGTATCACCTCACACCAGTCAGAATGGCCATCATCAAAAAATCTACAAACAATAAATGCTGGAGAGGGTGTGGAGAAAAGGGAACCCTCTTGTACTGTTGGTGGGAATGTAAATTGATACAACCACTATGGAGAACATTATGGAGGTTCCTTAAAAAACTAAAAATAGAACTACCATACAACTCAGCAATCCCACTACTGGGCATATACCGTGAGAAAATCATAATTCAAAAAGAGTCATGTACCACAATATTCATTGCAGCTCTATTTACAATAGCCAGGACATGGAAGCAACATAAGTGTCCATCCACAGATGAATGCTAAAGAAGATATGGCACATGTATACGATGGAATATTAGCCATAAAAAGAAATGAAATTGAGTTATTTGTAGTGAGATGGATGAACCTAGAGTCTGTCATACAAAGTGAAGTAAGTCAGAAAGAGAAAAACAAATACCGTATGCCAACACATATAAATGGAATCTAAAAAAAAAAAAAAAAACCAGAAGATGGTTCTGAAGAACCTTGGGGCAGGACAGGAATGAAGATGCAGACGTAGAGAATGGACTTGAGGATATGTGGAGGGGGAAGGGTAAGCTGGGACGAAGTGTGAGAGTGGCAGGTATATATATCCACTACCAAATGTAAAATAGATAGCTAGTGGGAAGCAGCTGCATAGCACAGGGAGCTTGGTGCTTGGTGCTTTGTGATCACTTAGAGGGGTGGGATAGGGATGGTGGGAGGGAGATGCAAGAGATAGGAGGATGGGGATATATGTGTATGTCTAGCTGATTCACTTTGTTATAAAGCAGAAACTAACACACCATTGTAAATCAATTATACTCCAATAAAGATGTTAAAAAACAAACCCCAAAACAACCGCCTTTCATTTCTTCAACTCTATTAACAGCCAATCCTGTCGGCTTCATGGCTTGATAACTTCTAGAATAGTTTTTATTAACCATGGGTGAGCATGTGAATAAAAATGGAATTAGGCAGAATTGAATGAATCCAAAGAGCCAGTCCTTCAAAATTTTTACTTAAACCAGAGACTGGAGCACCTTAAGTACTGGTTCATTAGTTTGTTGACTGACTTGAGATTTGGCATTATCAAGGCATGATATGAATGGAGGAAATGCTTTGGGAAGAAGTGCATTTGAATCCTTTCTCTGTTTCTCTTTGGCTGTATTATCCTGAAAATACTACAACTCTCTAATGCTCAGTTTTCCTGTTTTCAAATAATTTCCGCTCTGCAGTGTTAAGATTAAATGAGATATTGGCTGTAAAGTGATTACCATAGTGCCTGGCGTATAAAAGAGGTCAATTAATTTTAAGAAAATCTCCCCTACAGGAATTTCAAAGCAGGCACAAAGAGGAAATAAGGTTGATTTGAATTAGGACAGAATCTGACCTGGACTGAAAGGTGTAAATGTTTTTGGTACCACTAACCAAGGTGGTAGACGTGCAGATAAGAACAATGATAAAGGAAGTTTAAACTTACTACTCCCCAGTGGAAAGACTCAGATTGGATAACACCCAGAAGCTCAAGTAGCCCTCAGTTATCAAGAAATGGTATGTGCATCTACAATCCGTCATAAAAAATAAAGGATATTTTGGATGCAGTTTTCTGGTTTTGTTCAGGTGTTTGGCATCAAGCACACTATAACCCTATTTAGAAATGAATACATTCCTGGCTAGAGCAATGAATAAATATTAGAAAGAAATGAAGTCGGTTTTTCTCCTTTTTCTCCCCTTGATCCGAAGGGGATGCCTGGAAATCTAAAACCCTGCCAGTTAATTGGATGTTAGCTAAGCACTGAGTTTGGAAATAACACTTTTCTGCAACTACTCATAGAATTATTTTTATTCTCCAGTGTCCTAGGGATTCTCCCAGGAGTTAATTGAGCTCAACCAACTACCCGCACCCCTTTTGCTCTCCTCCCAGATTGAAAGAAAGGGGCAGAGCACCAATGTCCAATTATTGACTTCATCCTCAATAAAATCTAATTGTTGGGGTTGTACTTTTAATTGAGAGATTTTGATAATTCATATTAGCTGAAGTTTGTTTTTGCTCCCTTGGTGAATAAACAGTTTCTAGTAATTTAATTGTCTACGGTAAAAAGGAAGAATTTAATCTAATTTAAATTTATATTTAGCATCCTAATTTATATTAGTAGCATCATTTACACACCAACAATATCAATTACCAATTACCGAGTATTCTATTCTTTTTTCTATACCAATTTTAACTTAATTGTATATGTGTTTTGTAGGTTGGCTTTCTACATTTGTCTAGAATTTGTGAAATCTGGAACTAAAAAAGTAAAAATTTTAAAACTCTCTGGGTGTTACCAAGGTTGTGAATGCAATATTGTGTAAGAATTACTCTATATATGCTAGTTGTAAGTATATTATATAGCTAAATAATTTTCTTACACATCTCAGCAATGCTTAAACTCTTCAACTGCACGCTTATGTGCACATGACAGTCATTATTAACCACAGCCTAATTATACCATAATCACTGAATCTGAGAAACCTAATTATAGAATCAGAGAAATCAAAGACTGAAGGGAAAAAAACTGAAGCAGAGCTTCATTTTTGCAAAAAAAAAAAAAAAAAGTCTAATTTATTAGGCATCTCTATAATCCTATGAGATAAGTTGCTTCTCTTTTTTTGTGTGGTCCTGGAATTCACACAGGAAGATGGGCACAGAATCAGCATTAAACTACTGAGATCTTAGCCACCAGACTTTCCACATAACTCTTCCTATATTCCTAAATAATCAGTCAGCTCATGTGCAGTTAGTACAGAATTGTTTTCTACCTGGTTTGATTCTCTGGCAGCACCATGAGAACGAGACAAGATAATGCATATCAATTCAGCAGTTATTTTACAGGTATCTGAACAAATATTCTGGTGCTATCATAGGGTCTCCAGTCATCAGTTTAGTCAACATAAGTTCAACATTACATATTAATTATACTTCTTTTTTGGGCTACCATTCTAAGTGCTAGGAAAATAGCAGTGACCAAATCATACTAAGTCCCTGCCTTAGTGGGACTTACATTCCCGTCAGGTAAAGAAATTAATTAGCAAAAACATTAAATTGTGTTAAATACTACAAAGAAAAATAGAGTAAGAAGATAGACAATGTTGTTTGGCTGGAGAAACCAGAGAGAACATTTGAGCAGAAAATCTGCATTTAAAAAGTGGTAAGCTATGCGAAGATCTAGGGAAGTGCTTTCACAGTAGGGGAAAGAAAATGCAAAGGCCCTGAAAGGAGAACTAACTTCAGCGTCTTCTCCAAACAACCAGATGAGGTCAGAGAGTAGGCTGGAACCGGGGTATACATATTAGGAATTTGGATTTTAGTCTGAGTCTAATGGAAAGTCACTGCAGTGTTTAAACAGGAAATTGAATGTTACTGGAGAGTAGATTCTTGTCCTGTCACTGAAAGAATTCAGATATGAGACATGGAGGTTAAGAAAGCAAAGTGAGGATTTATTAAGCAATACTACTCTCTCATGGGGAAAGTGGGCAGACTCAGGTTAGCGGCTGCCCTGAGTTTCTTTGGCAAGCCAGTTACGCGGGGCGTGAAAATGAATGGGTGGAATATTCACTGAGGAGGGAGGTGGTTTGGGGTCGTATTTTCTGATTTTCATTCCAGCTCCACCTTATGGAGAAGAGGAGGGATTTTTGTCCTTATTTAGTCCTGATCAGAAGTGTCATGGCACTGGTGCATGATAGGCATTTCTTATCTGCAAGGCTAATTTTATTGTAATGAGAGCATAATGAGCAAAATGTTACATCCCAACTCCAGAGATTCCTGCCTTTTCCCACGTTTCTTTGTCTGCCTCTAGGACCCTTGTCACCCCAAAATATGTGGTTTCCTGTCAGTCTGAAGGTCCCTGCTCTTCTTTGCCCAAGGACCCTGGTTGTTTACAAGATGTATGGTTTCCTGCCATCTGGCCCACACCCCCCTTTCTCTGCTCATATCTAGCTAGCTACCTGTTCTAGCAAATATACCAGATTATTTTTCTATATTAATTATTAAGGTATAATTTACATACAGTAAAATTTACTTTTTTGAAAAGTGTGCAAGTTCTGCTAATTTTGACATACACTTACAATCATGCATTTATCACCACAATCAAGATATACAACAGTTCCATCACTCAAAAGAATTGCCAATGTCCCTTTGTAGTAACCTCCACCCTCACTAAACCTTTTTACTATCACTATAGTTTTGCCTTTTCAGAATATCTTGTAAATGGAATCATATAGTAAATAGCCTTTCATTCTTTCACTTAGCATAAGGTATTTGGGATTCCTCCACATTGTTGAGTGTATCAGTAGTTTGTACCTTTTTATTACTGAATAGAATGCTATTGAATGGATGTACCATAATTTACCTGTTCCCTAGTTTTTCCCCTGTTTTTTCCCCGTTTAAAAGGTAATCTGTTGTAAACATCCACATATAGATTTTTGTGTGAACACAGGTTTTCATTTTACTTGGGTAAATACTGAGAAGTAGGATTACTAGGTCATACGATGAGGATATGTATAAATGTAGGAGAAACTGCCAAAGTGTTTTCCAAAATACCTGCACCATTTTGCCTTCTCATTAACAATGTGTGAGTGGAATTGCTTTACATCTTGACCCACCATGTTTCTGTCTTTTTTTTTTTTTTTTTGCCTTTCATATTTGTTTTTAATACATCACTCTGGTAGCTGATTGGAAGCTGACTGTATTAGGGAAGAATGGAAGACAAAAAGTGGTTAGGAGGACTATTGCAATAGTCAAGGTGAAAGATGATAGTGGTGTGAATGAAGATGGCCATGCCAAGGATGGTAAGAAACATCAATTTCAGGAGATAATTTGAAGGTAGGGTAAAAGGACTTGCTGAGGAATTGGACATTATCTGTGAGGGAAGAAGAGGAATGTGGGGCAATGAAATAAATGGGATCCACAGATGGAAGAATAGATTTTGAGATGGGAAATAAAGTCTCTTTTAGGATGCTATGTTCAAGATGTCTTTTAAATGTATAAGACAAAATGTCAAGTAATTAGATGGCTATACAAATTGAAGTTCAGAGAAGTGATCTGAATCAGGCATGAGTCTGTTACTTAAGTGGGGTTGGAGATTTACATTTGGGAATTACTGAGTCCTTGTGATATTTAAAACCTTTGTATGGGATAAGATTCCCTAGAGAGGGTGTATAGAGAAGGGAGTCCTGTGTCACCATAATACTTAGAATTAAGGAAGAAAAGGAGGAACTAGCCACAGTGACTGGTAGGAAGGGGCCAGTGAAATTAGAAGTCCACAAGGCAGTTTTACAGTCCAATTCTCATTATTGTCAAGTTTGTAGACAAAATCTATACAAGTACAAATAGTGCAAGATTATGTAGTTCTGAAGAATAATTGTCAGATTTTGGTGGTAGGTGCTGGCTGTCCTCCTTTGTCTTTCTCAAACACTTGGTACAGTTACTTTATGTATGAAAGAAGAGAAGGCTCAGTCCCAGGTTGAGAGTAGAAGGTAGGTCTGAACTCTTGTACTCAACAACTTTTGGGGAGAATAATTAAAAGACAGACCCGAGAGAGGAGGTTCGTATTGTGAGCATCTGAATAAAGGATACTTAATTCATTCTCATTGTTTCCACAGCACAGAGAGCATTGTGAAAACAACATAAATTGTAAAAATGAAACGTGTGTAGGATCCCGGCTTTGGAGTTAGGCAGGTTGGATTTGAATACCTCGTCTGCCCCTCTAGAGTCTCAATAGAGCACTAGAGTGATATTTTTATAACATAAGTCAGATCATGTCATTCCCCTGTTCAGAATTCTCCTTTGGCTCCCTATCTCCACAAAATAAAGTAAGAAGTCCCCATAAGATCTGATAATACCCTACATAATCAGTATGTTCCCATTACTTCTGATGACACTGTCTGTACGTTTCCCCATCCTCTCACTTCCTTTCAGATACCATGTGTGTCCTCACGATTGAGCACAGTAGGTGCATTAGCACCTCAGATTCTTGAAATGCTCTCCCTTCTTCCTGCAATGTTCTCTTCCTTGTGACTCATACCTTCTCCTCCCCTCCTGTAAGTCTTTGTTCAAGGTTACCTTCTCAGTGAGCATCCCTCCCTTCAACCCCTAAAGAATTGCAGCATCCCTCTACTCATTTTCTCTGCTTTATTTTTCTCCACAATGCTTTCCATCAATTGATATATATTATATGTGTGTATATATATGTACATACATATACACACACACACACACACATATATATATATATAAATTTAATGTCTTTTATTTCCCACTGATATGTAAACTCCCTGATGGAATGAATTTTGTATGTCTGATTTACTGCAATATCTCTAGAAACCAGAACGGAGTTTGGCACAAAGTAGGCACTCAATAAGTATATATTGGATAAGCAAATAAAATAATGTGCGTAAATCACTACACACAATGTCTAGATACTGTAAGACTACTACAAATGATTGTGTGCTATTATTACTGTTATTATCATTAATAATTTTAAAAAATTAAATTCCTTAAATGTTAACTGAATCAAATCCTAAGACATCAGCACATATGCATGATATTAGTCTTTATCAAAAGCTGAGTGGGTCGACTTTTAGCTTGGCTACCTTGAAGTCTAGGGAGTCTCTCAGGCCTGGGAGAGAATTGTGAAACTGGGACCTGCACCTTCAAAGCAGCTGAGCTATATTTAGCTGCACCTGCTTCTGAAGGGTATTTCTCTCTGTGCAATAAATGAGTTGGCCTTGCAGAACATATATGTCTTTTGTATAAGCCAGCTAGAAAACTGGCTGGGTTTTTTAGACAGTGAAATTGGATTGCAGAACCAGGTACGTTATGTCCCAGCCTATTGGCCACCAGCCTGGGTCCCTTCGGATCTTCTCCAGCTCTCAGTTGCTAAGAGGTTCAGTCCTAGCTTTAATATGTGATTTTCCCCTTTCCTAGATTATAGCAGCTATCTGTGTTGGTTAACAAAAATTCAGGTCTTGTCATAAAGTAAAGATAATCATGAAAAAGCTAAGATTTATGGTGAACCAGGGACTCTGCTAAAGGGCTTCCGATTGGTCATATCGTCTCAGTCTCAAAACTCCCCTGTTATGAGCTGCTTGTGTCTCCCCATCCCTGCAAAATTCACATGTTGAAGTCCTGACCCACAGTACGTCAGAATGTGACTGTATTTGGAGAGATCTCTGAAGACATGATTAATTTAAAATGAGATCTTTAGAGTGGGCCCTAACCCAATATGACTGGTATCCTTATAAGACGAAAATTTTGAACATAGAGACACTGGGGATGCATGCACACAGAGGAAAGACCATCAGAACACATGGAGAAGATGGCCATCCTGCATGCCAGGGAGAAAGGTCTCAAAGGAAACCAAACCTGATGACACCTTGATCTGGGACTTTCAGCTTTCAGAACTATGAGAAAATTAATTTCCATTGGTTAAACCATCCAGTCTTTGGTAGGTAGTCTGTTTTGGCAGCTCTAGCAAACTGACACACCTTCCATGATGTAAGCAGTGTCATTCGTTGCCTTTTTGAGATGAAGAAACTGAGGCCAGAAGAACAAGGACACTCAGCTCACAAGAGGCAAGGCTATGATTTAGAACCAAGGTGTCTGACAAGAACTCATGCTGGGCAGAGAAGGCCCATTATTGGCAGCAAGTGCAGCTTGAAAGAAGCAGAAGATTGGGTTCAGAGAGCCAGTTTCTGACTGGCTGAGATGCTTGTGGTAACTTGCTGGCAAGGTGTGGGGTTAGGTTCACAAGAAAAGTCCAATGCTGAGCCTTCATTTTAGATGGTTTCCTTTTCATTTTTGTTGTAGTCATCTTCCTTGTAGGAAGCATGTTTTTTTAAAAGGACAAAGGCAAAAAAATACATCAAAGTATGTTTCTGTATTAGCTTCCTATTGCTTCTGTAACAAATTTCCACAAAGTTAGTGGCTTAAAACAACAGAAATTTATTATTTTACAATTCCAAAGGCCACAAGTCTAAAATGGGTGTCAGTGAACCGAAATCAAGGTGTCATCAGGGCTTTGATTCCTCCCAGAGACTCTAGGGAAGATTCCCTCTCCTTGCCTTTTCCAGCTTCTAGAGGCCGCCCCATTCTTCAGCTTCCAAAGCTAGCAGCATAGCATCTTCACATCTCTCTCTAACTCTTCTGTCTCCCTCTTCCACTTATATGGACTCTTGTGATTACTTTGGGCCCACCTGGATACTCCAGGGTAATCTCCCCATCTCAGGGTCAGTTGATTAGCAAGATTATTCTGTCTGCAGCCCTAATTCACCTTTGCCGCACAAATAGTTCACAGTTTCTGGGGACTTGGACATGAACATCTTTGGGGAGGCCATTATTCTGTTTACTTTAGCTTCTATCTAAAGGAAAAAGGTAGCTTAGATATCAAAGTCATATTTATAAACATAAGAGTCATAGGCAGACAGGGTACTTTCTGGAGCTGCTAGGAGGGGAGCTAAAGTTGGCTAAGTTGAGCTCCAGGTAGGGTCAGGCAACAGGTCAGGTTCACAGAAAAGGATATGCAAAGAGAAAGAAGGAAGATAGCACCTTGGGAGCTCCCTGTGACTCTGTCCTCCCACCACAAACACTGCCTAAAGCCTATATGTTTGAGTGAGATTAATTTATCTCTATCTCCAGGAAGGATACCACCACCAAAAGTAAGCCAGTTAGTACATGGGATTCCCTTGGCTGTGATGATTGGTTTGGGAGTAGTCATATGTTTAAGATGCTAAGTCGAAGTGGAAGCCAGGATTTATGTTCAAAGGTTGGAGAAAAGAGAAAAAGTTTGACATGGACCAAGAACCATGAATCAGGTAGTATTGGGAGCTATGGGCAGTTACCCGGTGACAAGCGAGTAAGTCAGCCTTAGGATGACACTGACCATAGACGGGAGAGGCTAGAGAGGAGAAAAGGAAACAGGCCCTCAGTGTTATTCCTGAATTGCTAAATCCTACTCTTCTGAAAATTTACTCTTCTTTTAGATATTTTTAAAATGTGAACAATTCCATTTTCTCTGTTGTTTAGACCTGTTTGAGTTGGGAACTGATATATGTTCTTATACAAAGCACTCAGTAAATACATCACTTGGGAGATGTGGTGATACTGGGAGCACTTAGATTAAGAGATTTACTTCCTGAGAGTTCAATTTTGTTCAAGTTTAGCTTTGAGGATTTTTTTCACAAAATACCATGTTACAAACACTTGAAAGTCAGCTCTACATTCTACTAACTTTGTACCTTTTGCCTCTGCATATCCTCATATCTTTGATATTCTAAGCCTAACTGTTAATAGGAAAATTGGGATCAATAGATTTCAACCTTTCCTCAGAATATTATTTTCCAATTATTCTGTCTACCGTGGCTCTTTGAATTTTTTTCAGTTTTCCCTCAATTCTACATTGCTAATTAGGCCCTTCGGTAAAACCGTTTCAACAGTTTGCTTCTTTTGGCAAAGATTTAGTGAACATCTAGCATGTGACTGGTGTGCCAGACACTATTTATTTATTACAGGTTCAGGGAAAACAAGACAGATAAAATTCCTGCTCCTAGAAAACTTACATTCTTGTAATGGTAAAGACACATAATTACATTTAAAAAAAAAGGAACTTTATGTTAAGTGCTATAAAAATATCGCACCTTAGTAACCTATTGCAACAATAAAGATGTGCAACAAATCAATCCAAAGCTTAGTGGCTTGCAGAGAAATTACTTTCATCTGGGGGTGTTGTTGAATTCAGCTCATTCAGATAGGCTCAGATAGGTGGCTTGGCTCCAGGCTGCAGGGGCTGGCATGACTGCCTGTCTCTGGGGCAGCTGGGGTGGATCTGGTCTATAGATTTCTCATCTTCTTTAAATCAGAGGGCTATCTAAACATGTCCGCTGCAATGAAATGCCAGATGTGTAAGGAAGCAAACAAAAACAAGGGAGGTCTTTTAAGGTTATGGGTTTGAAACCGGCAAGCTATCACTTATAGCCATATACCACTGGTGAAAGGAAATCATATGGACAAACCAAAAGTTAAGGAGCAAAGATATATACTTTGCCCAGAGATGAAGCTATGGAAAGAAAAAGATGCAGGGAAGATGAATAACTGGGGCCAATAATTCAGTTTATCACACAGAGTTGAATGATTGGAGTGAAGAGTGTTACTTTAGATTGAGTATTTAGGCTAAGAGATTTTTGAGGTGAGATATGAATGAATCAGAAGAGGTGGCCATGTGAAGAGATAACTGGAGAACATTTCTAGTAAAAGGCTATGAGGTGAGAATAATTATAGAGTTGCCAATTGATGAGAAGAGGTAAGAGTGGTTGAAGCATGATGAGCAAGAGAAAGAGTGTTACAGAAGGCATTACAGATGTAGGCAGAGGTGAAATCACTGAGAATCCTATAGTCCACATAATAATGAATTTTATTCAAATTATAATCGGGGGGACCACTGGAGTATTTTAAGCAGAGGAAAATACTAACATAAGTTATATTTTTAGGATATTACATTGGCTGCTCTATGGAAAATTGGTTGTAGGGGCAAGAGAGGAAGAAGGGAGAAATGTTAGAGGTTATTTTAACGTTCTAGGTAAGGGGCAATGGTAGTTTAGACTATGAGGGTAGCAGTGAATATGAAGAGAACTATATTGATAATGCAATGTATTTTAGAGCGAGACCCAATCTGGTTGGGAGCAGAACTGGAGCTGTTTTGTAGGAGTGATGAGAAGTGAAGGGAAAAAATTACAGTTGGAAATTGGTTGCCATTTATTTAGATAAGAAAGTTGTGTTGTACATATGAAACATTGTTATAGTTCTAAATAGGTAACATTAACATACATTATTGTGTCGTTGTTTTTTTAACTTGAAGTAGATCAAAAAATTCATCCAGGTTGGGTTAGATTTTGGTTAAGCAGAAGAGATTCCAATAGCTTTTAGGCTTTATTTTTGAATTTTTGATAGGAAAGGTCTCCCTTTAGAAACATTACCTGTATCTCTAGGTGACAAGTAGATAAAGTAGGCAAATTAAACTCATTAGTATCAGCTCAGCTTGCACATGGATCTGGGTCTCTTGATCCTGTTTCACTCCACTTGTCCAAGAAAATACCTTGGTCATCAACTTATCATGATACAGAGAGGCAGAATTGACATATTGCTGAGAGGCTATACATGAAGGCTGCAAAGGCAAACAAGCCATTTTGTAGGGGGCATTTTGGGCAAAAGAAGCAACAAAAAGATCAATTCTGATAGATCAAATCTATCAGAATTCTATAAGGAAGCAGCTATACCAGAATAATACCTGGTTGTTATTAGTACCATTAAAGTCATGCTATTCTCAGGTAAGAGCCCAAGTGAACCGCAGGCAGCAATGGAAAATTAACCATGAAAAGATGGGACAGGGTGTTTAAAGGGCACTATTTAAGATTCACCCTGTGGCCCAGGGGTTTAATGGCTCAAATTAAACATTAAATTCAAGGATATGGGTAGGAAAATATACTTAGAAAATTCTTAAATGGTAAATAAGAAGCACAGAAATGTTCCATCGGTCAGCAAGAAGTTACTAACTCCCAGGGGCTGCTGGTAACCTGTCTGATTCCCGTGTCTCTTCCTTGCCTAAAATAGTGTCTTTAAGCAACAAATACTAATCGTATCTTTCCACTGAAATTTATCAGAGTATTCATCCCATGGAATGTACATTTATAGAGTTGTGAAAGTTTGGCATTCTGCAATTTTATTTTGTTTTTTATGTAACAGTTATGTTCATACCTAAATGGCACTAAAATACTAACATATTTAAGAGAAACATCTTAAGTACAAAATGTGTTTAGTCTTTACAAGCTCACTGCTCATGATATTCTAGATTATTTGGGGGGTAGTCATCTTGGTTCTTCATAGAGATGCTGACTTTTTTTGTTAGATATTGTGAGTGACCAAGATCTTGTGACAGTGGAAGAATTTGAGAAAAATAAAAATAATAACGACCAATTTTTAAGTGCCTAGTTGAGTCAGTCCTGGATTAAGCACTTTACATAAATGATCTCATACTGTCTTCATAAAATTCTGATTGAAGGACTAAAAAGGAGTTATGGTAGAGGAACAGCCCCAACCATCATGCTCCCCATTCACTGTGCAGCAGAACTTCAATCATCCAGCATATTCAGGGAATTCATGGAATTCTAGTTACCTTGGGCTCAAACTGAGAAATCTTAGATTCACCTCTCATCATTGATAATTCGTATGAGAACTCACTCTCTCTCCTATACTTGTAGGTTTCTAATGAACATGATGAACATTTCTGGAGTATTTAAATATGTTGTAGTGAATTAGGGTCATTTGTAAATGTAGGATAAAAGGGAATAAGATGGACTTGGGATTGACCCCTGACTATTCTCCAGAAGTCCATTCTCCATGGACTCAGTCCCTGCTTCTGGGCTTCCTGCCCTAGATCTTCTGTTTTCTTCTCAGCCCCCTAAGAGTAGAGTAGGTAATCAGGGAAATCATATTGGTTCCTTCAGTCAAGTGGAACCTTTGTTATTTTTTTTGGATGATGTAACAAATGGTGCCACATTTGTTGCTAGAAAACAGTTTCTTTGGTTAAGGATGCTGGTTCATTTATTACCACTCAAGGCCACATGGACTAAAGGGAAACCAGATGGCAGAGAATCCTTTGTGTCCATACCTAGGGACTGAACATCCATTGGGTTCTAAGTGACTCCATGAGGAAGGAGTCTTATCCCTTTGAGACTTCCTAGGGCACACACTCCAACATCCCTCTGCTAGTTTGTATAATTTTTGCTGAACTGAAAGATCCCCTGAGTTAAAGACCTAAAGCTTCAATTGATCCTAAGTTCCTCTTCCTTCTTGCCTACTACAAACCCTTCTATGCTTTTAGGAGTCAGTTACACTCATGTCCCTTTTGTTTATACTTCCATTTGATTAGCATAGTATACCAAGCAGAATGCATTCTCCAAGCTTCCAGACAGATGTCCAAGTTCAGCCAAGACTGGTTAGCCCTGTGTATCCTTTAGATTAGTCAGACAAATATTTAAAGCCAGAGATTGAGGAATTTTATCATCTTTATCAGAAAAGGAAAAAATGAAGCCCATAGAATTATTCAAAGAGCAAAACTCTGCAAAGATAGCAGTGGCTCTCATGAACGAATGTTTCTGCTATTATATTAGTATTAGGTTATTCATACTTATCTGGGGACCTTGAAGGTCCTAATGCCTTCATCTGGGCATGTTTCATAGATACACCGCAGGGGAGGTGAGAGAAGACTGAAAGTGCAGAGTTTTGTGCTCCTACCCCTCCAACAAGCAGCAGGTAACTGCAAGTGTTTCTAATCATGAAAATATGGATCTATGGGAGTTGTGGGGAAATATGTGCAGATGATGAGGCTTTGCAGAATTTGCAATCATTTTGCCTCACCTCTTGTGTTTGCCTGTGTATATAAAATGCATATCCTGTAGTGGTAAGTTGGGGAGGGCACCTTTTCTGGACACCATACAGGTCACCAAAGGGATACAGAAGTACCCAGCATGTGCCAAGCACTCAAATAAGCTTTTTTACATGAATTGACTTGCTTAATCCTCATGGAGAGGTTGTGAGGGAAGAGTAACAATCCCCAAAAGGAGATGAGGAAACTGAGCCTGGGGGAAAGTAAGTCAATTGTTATAGTTGCTAAAAGGACATGGTCTGAATTAGAAGCCAAGTGGGCTTGATTTCAGGGCCCACCCACTTGCCCTATTTTGCTTTTCTCTAATCAAGCCTACCTCAGGGAATTGCTCCTCTCTCACACTTTTGAGTCAAGAAAAACTCTTTTTTAAAATCTTTTTTTAGTTGAAGTATAGTTGCCTTATACTATTATATTAGTTTCAAGAATACATCATAGTGATTCAAAAGTTTTATAGATTATACTCCTTGTAAAATTAATATAAAATACTGGCTATATTCCCTGTGCTGTACATTATGTCCTTGTGTCTTACTTATTTTATACCTAGCAGTCTGTACCTCTTAATCCCCTTCCCCTATTCTTGCCCCTACCTCTATTCCACTCCCTACAGGTAACCACTAGTTTGTTCTCTGTATCTGTGAGTCTGTTTCTCTTTTGTTATATTTGTTTATTGGCTTTATTTTTTAGATTCCACATATAAGTGAAAAAATAGAGTACTCTTTTGGTTCAAAAGAAACTTTATGGAAGGAAAGAAGGGAGGATGAAGAGAGGGAAATAAGGAAGGAAGGGAGGGAGGGAGGGAGGAAAATAGTTTCTGTGGAAAAGAAAACTACTAGAGTAAATGTGTAGAGCAGTTCTCTGGATGTGTATGGGTTAGGGGAGTGGATTGGTCCTTACCTGATTCCTCCCTCAGGATCACTAAGGCACTTCTGGGAAGTTCCTAGGGAGCTAGTCTAGAAACCAGTAAGGTGCAGTAATCTTGGGGACAAGAACCACATAGTAGAGAAACATGTCAGCCCAGGGCACAGAGGAGGCAGAGCCATGAGTCTGCATTAAGTGTAGAGAGGACACCACACTCATTCATTTTTATTTACCCAAAGTATTTTGTAGCCACAAAGACAGTCATCTAAATAGGGGTTGGCCAAATAGAGTCCGTGTCTGTTTTCATATGGCCCTCAAGCTTAAGAATGGATTTTATATTTTGAAAACGTTGTAAAAATTAACAAAGTATATGTAACAGAAACCGTGTGTGGCCCACAATGCCTAAAATATTTACTGTGTGGCCCTTTTCAGAAAAAGTCTGCTGACCCCTGCCCTAGAAGGGTTGGCTGTGACTTTTGTTTTTTATCACCACCCACCTCAACTGAGACTAATTTGTGGTGATTCTGCCAGCAATACCTCTGCTGCCAAATTTGTCCTCTGAAGGAAAGCAACTCAACACCATGGTTAGTGGGTTCAACTTGTTGTCAAACCAGATAATGCTTCTGGAGGTGTTAGGCTTGGTCTCCGCCAGAAAGAAGTGTACATGCACACAGAGATGTGCTCTTCCCTCAGGGCCTGGTGTTTTCAGGAGGATGAGATATGTAGAAGTTCTACTTCCACCTCATTATAGGGTGAGACAAAAAATCCAGGAGGGGAATAGTAACTGTCCAGTAACACAGAATACTTGTGGAAAGGCTGAACTAGGATCTAAATTCCCTGGATTCTATTACACAAACATTTACTGAGTTTCTGTATGTGCCAGAAATTATATACAATGCTGAGCATGAAATAATGAAAAAAGACATACGAGGTAGACAGAAGATAGGATTGATTTTACAGATAAGTTCAATACTTTAGACAGATCTTCCAGGAAGAAGGCACTGCAACAGTTAGGAGTGAAAGATGAAAGGGGAGGTTTAAATGTTAGCTTTCAGACTAAAACATGTGTGTGATATTTAGGAAACAGAAGAGGAAATAAGATTGAGCCAGGATTGCCTCAGACCATGAGCAGATCAGACTACAACCAACACAAAGGAGAGCTCCCTGGTCAATATGACCCTTTGGAGGAGTCCCATTTTGATCAGAAATGGCCAGGCCTTGGTAACCCACCTTATGCAGTCCTTGCTCGGGTTGTCTGAGAAGAGCAAGCCTTTCATTCAGCAGCTAGGGTGGATCCTGAGGTTATTACAGATCTTTAAAAAGGGTAGCCTAGTGGTGTACTCCATGGATGTGTGTTGACTAAGTTCATGGAGATCCTGTGGAACGGGGGGAAAAGGAGAGGTACCATGAAAGACTCATGGCCAAATCTCTTTCTCCTTCTGAGGTATCAGTCCAAAATTAGTTATTCATTCCTTTGAATATATATGAATACATAGTTCTAGCTTCCTGGTAACCTTTGCTACATTCCTAGGAAGGGGGACATATCAAGTTCTTAACTACCTTAAACTGAATGAATCAATCATATTAATTTTCTGCATTATAAGGGAAAAAGAAGATTATGAATAATAAAGCCCTTCTTCCTTAGAACTAGAAGAAATCTAGAGGATGGTCATCTAAATCAACTCCCTTCCCCATTTTATAAAGGGAGAAATTGAAAATGAATCATACATGGCTAAGATGGAAGAACATAGAAGTGGGAAGCCAGAGAGGAGAAAACAATCACAGATTTTAAACTTTTACTAAGAACTATGTGCTTTACTTTTAAGTTTGATAGACAGAATTGATAGTCTATCAATTCACTAATTCACCTCCACTGCTACATCCTAGTCCAAGCCGCCATCATTTCTCCCTTGACTTGCTACATTAGCCCATCCACACAGCAGCCTGAATGATTCTCATAAAATCTCAGTCAGATCATGATATTTCTTTGCTCAAAAAGTTCTGCTAGCTTCCATGTAACTGAAAGTAAAAGGTAAAGCCCTTATAATGGCCTGAAGAGCCAAGCACACTCCTGCCCTTGTTACACATCCTGCTTCTCTCCTCAACCACTCACTCAGCTCAGCCACACTGTGTCTTTGATCCTTTTCTAACAAGTTAGAAACTTTTCACTAAGCTAGTCCCTTTCCTCAGAAGACTCTTTCCATAGTATGTGCACTTAGTTTTTACTTCTTTTGGTGAGATAATTATAGACTTAGAGAAGAGTTGCAGAAATAGTACAGAGTTCCATGTACCCTTCATCCACCTTCCCTTAATATTAATATCTTACATAACCGTGGTACAGTTATCAAAACTAAGAAATTAATATGGGTATAATGCTGTAACTGAACTGCAGACTTTATTTGGATTTCACCAGTCTGTTCACTAAGTCCTTGGTTTCAATTCCAGGATTCAATCCAGGTTACCAGATAGCATTTGACTGACATGTCTCCTTAGTCTCCTCCAACCTGTGACAATTCCTTAGTATTTCCATGTCTTTCAAGATTTTGAGATTCTGAAAGTACTACCTAGTTATTTTGTAAAGTGTCCTCCAGATTGCACACTAAATATGAAATATCTAGTGTGCAAATCTAGTGTGCATATCTAGTAGCAAATTCATATTTCATATATTGCACACTATTTCACTTCCTTCAGATCTCAGCTCAAATAATAGCTCAGTGAAGTCTTTTCTGAGCATTTTATTTAAAAAAATGTAACTCAATTTCCTCTCTTTCTACCACAATCCCCTGTTTTACTTTTCTCTACTTATAAATTGGATATTCTTTATTTCTTAATTACTAATTTGTTTATTGTCAGTCTTCCTCCACCAGAATGTTGACTCCATGAAAGCAAAGAATTTTGTATGGTTTGTTCATTGCTGTTTACCTAATTCTTGAAAATTCCTTAACACATAGAAGATTTTCAATAAAGGTTTACTGAAGTTAGTGAACTGGATCTTTTGCTGTTCTCAGGAATTCAGAAAGCAAAAGGAGCTTACTACAAAGTTAGAAATGCTATACAACATGATATAAATCCAAAGGTATTGGAATTATCCAACAAAGAGGCTGGACAAAGCTTTATGAGACACCTCACACAAAGTTGTGAATTTTCTTTGTCAAACCAGTCAGAACTAATTATTTAAAATGTATTTCTTGCTGAGCTGTGAAGGGCTAAATTTATAATTTTGGATTTTTTTACTTCTTTCTGAAAAGAATTGATGAAATTATGGAAATGAAAACCTCTTAGCCTTTATGACTACTGTAGTTTGCTCAGTAAAATGGATTTCACACACAGAAACATTTCACCCTCAAATGAGGCCTTTCAAAATCATTCCCTGACATTTTCACTCATGCAAGTGCAAATGCCTCCTGATTCATGGAGATCTGAAGCATTTTAAAACCCAGGCTGTTCTCAATAATGCAGGACTTGTTTATACAATCAGCAAATTTTGCAAGACTATTTTTTACTCTTCTCCCTTTTCATACCACTTTTAGTTCTAAAAATAGTATTAGAACTTCTTTCCAAAGGGGAAAAATAGAAGAAAGTGGGCAAAAGTTGAATCTGATAATTTTATTGTCTGTGACCATCTAAGATGTTGAACAGGGAAGGTTCTTTGAGCTAGGAGCCTTGGAATTACCGAGAATTTCACTGCTTAGGGCCAAGAAGAAGAATGAGTTCCAGTAAAAAATGAAAAAATGTTGGATTCTAACATCACATATTCTAAAAACTACCTAACTTCCTTGAACCTCAGTTCCTTTACCTAAAAATGAAGTATCATCCCAAATTACTAACTCATTTATTCATTTAATAAATATTTATTGAGTCATTTCTATGGCCAATCCTTGAGTATATGTACATGAAAGACAGAATTCCTCTCCTAAAAAATTTCACAGGTGAGGGATATAGGTACTCAGAAAAAAGAAAATTATATGATAATATGATGTTTATAGAATAGGAATATACAGGGAGCCATAGGAGCACAGAGGTGGTGTTTGGGGGCAACAGGGATGGTTTTCTGAATGAGTGATGTCTGAGAGGAGAGCTAAAAGACTAGAAGGATTGGCTAAGTGAAGGGCACCAGGGCAAAGGATAGAAGAGGATGCTAACTGGAGGGAACAGCAAAGTAATTTAATAGCATTTACTGGTATATGCCATGTGCCAAGTACTGGGCTAAGAGCTGTAAATAGAACAAGCATGTAAATAGACATGATTATCCTCTTCATTAAACTGATATTCTAGTTGGGGAGAGGGACATTATACAAATAATTTCAAAATCAGTTATTCCACAGTAATTGTGATTAGAGGCATGAAGAGCAGGTAGAGTCTTCTAAAGGTGATTCAAGGAAAAGAGCCAGACTGAGTGGTCAGAAAAGAATTTTTTGGCATTTTATTTAAGTTTTGAAGGATTATACACTACAAATTAAGAATAAATAAACTTGAATATGGGATTAAGGGACAAAAGGAGGGGAAAAATTTCAAGCATGTGTGACAAGATCAGATTTTCTTTGAAAGATCACTCTTGTTGCTATGTAGAGAACGGGTTGGTGAACACTTAGGGATTGTCTGCAATAGTCTGGGAGGAGATGACAATACCTTGAACGAAATGATGCCAGAGGGATTATGAGGCATATGGACAGTGCAGTGAGAGAGGAGAGTTTTGGATAACTTAGGTAGATATGACGTTGAGATCAGGAGAAGGAGTAAGTTGAGGTACTGCCAGCACAAAGATGATGAGCTTAGTTGTTAATAAGAATGAGGCATTTTATAGCAATGCAATCCTATCTCAAGAAACAAGAAAAATCTCAAATAAACAATCTAATCTTACACCTAAAGGAACTAGAGAAAGAGAAACAATCAAAACCCAAAGTTAGTAGAAGGAAAGAAATCATAAAGATCAGAGCAGAAATAAATGAAATAGAAACAAAGAAAACAATAGCAAAGCTCAATAAAAATAAAGCTGGTTCTTTGAGAAGATAAACAGGATTGATAAACCTTTAGCCAGACTCTTCAAGGAAAAGAGGGAGAGGACTCAAATCAATAATGTTAGGAATGAAAAAGGAGAAGTTACAACATACACTGCAGAAATACAAAGCATCCTAAACAAACAACTGTATGCCAATAAAATGGACAACCTGTAAAAAAATTCTTAGAAAGGTATAACCTTCCAAGACTGAACCAGGAAGAAATAGAAAATATGAACAGACCAATCACAAGTAATGAAATTGGAACTGTGATTAAAAATCTTCCAACAAACAAAAGTCCAGGACCCGATGGCTTCACAGGTGAATTCTATCAAACATTTAGAGAAGAGCTAATGCCCATCCTTCTCAAACTCTTCCAAAAAATTGCAGAGGAAGGAACACTTCCAAACTCATTCTATGAGGCCACCATCACCCTGATACCAAAACCAGACAAAGATACTACACAAAAAGAAAATTACAGACCAATATCACTGATGAATATAGATGCAAAAATCCTCAACAAAATACTAGCAAACAGAATCCAACAACACATTAAAAGGATCATATACCATGATCAAGTGGGATTTATCCCAGGGAGGCAAGGATTCTTCAATGTATGCATATCAATCAATGTGATACACCATATTAACAAATTGAAGAATAAAAACCATGTGATCATCTCAATAGATGCAGAAAAAGCTTTTGACAAAATTCAACACCCATATATGATAATAACTCTTCAGAAAGTGGGCATAGAGGGAACCTACCTCAACATAAAAAAGGCCATATATGACAAACCCACAGCAAACATCATTCTCAATGGTGAGAAAATGAAAGCATTTCTTCTAAGATCAGGAACAAGACAAGGATGTCCACTCTCACCACTATTATTCACCATAGTTTTGGAAGTCCTAGCCACAGCAATCAGAGAAGAAAAAGAAATAAAAAGAATGCAATTTGGAAGAGAAGAAGTAAAATTGTCACTGTTTGCAGATGACATGATACTATACATAGAGAATCCTAAAGAGGCCACCAGAAAACTACTAGAGCTAATCAATGAATTTGGTAAAGTTGCAGGATACAAAATTAATGCACAGAAATCTCTTGCATTCCTACACACTAACAACAAAAAATCAGAAAGAGAAATTAAGGAAACAGTCCCATTCACCATTGCAACAAAAAGAATAAAATACCTAGGAATAAACCTACCTAAGGAGGTAAAAGGGCTGTGCTCAGAAAACTATAAGACACTGATGAAAGAAAACAAAGATGACAGAAACAGATGGAGAGATATACCATGTTCTTGCATTGGAAGAATTGATATTGTGAAAATGCCTATACTACCCAAAGCAATCTACAGATTCAATGCAATCCCTATCAAATTACCAATGGCATTTTTTACAGAACTAGAACAAAAAATCTTAAAATTTGTATGGAGACACAAAAGACCCAAATAGCCAAAGGAATCTTGAGGGAAAAAACCAGAGCTGGAGGAATCAGGCTCCCTGACTTCAGATTATAATACAAAGCTACAGTAATCAAGACAATATTGTACGGCCACAAAAACAGAAATATAGATCAATGGAACAGGATAGCAAGCCCAGAGATAAACCCATGCACCTATGGTCAACTAATCTATGACAAAGGAGGCAAGGATATGCAATGGAGAGAAGACAGTCTCTTCAATAAGTGGTGCTGAGAAAACTGGACAGCTACATGTAAAAGAATGAAATTAGAACACTCCCTAACACCATACACAAAAATAAACTCAAAATGGATTAAAGACCTAAATGTAAGACCAGACACTATAAATCTCTTAGAGGAAAACATAGGAACAACACTCTTTGACATAAATCACAGCAAGATCCTTTATGACCCATCTCCCAGAGTAATGGAAATAAAAACAAAACTCAACAAATGTGACCTAATGAAACATAAAAGCTTTTGCACAGCAAAGGAAACTATAATCAAGACAAAAAAACAATGCTCAGAATAGGAGAAAATATTTGCAAATGAATCAATGGACAAAGGATTAATCTCTAGAATATATAAACAGCTCATGAAGCTCAATATTAAAAAAACAAACACCCCAATCCAAAAATGGGCAGAAGACCTAAATAGACATTTCTCCAAAGAAGACATACAGACGGCCACGAAGCACATGAAAAGATGCTCAACATCACTAATTATTAGTGGAATGCGAATCAAAACTACAATGAGGTATCACTTCACACTGGTTAGAATGGGCATCCTCAGAAAATCTACAAACAACAGATGCTGGAGAGGGTGTGGAGAAAAGGGAACCCTCTTGCACTGTTGATGGGAATGTAAACTGATACAGCCACCATGGAGAACAGTATGCAGGTTCCTTAAAAAACTAAAAATTGTATTACCATATGACTCAGCAGATCCCACTACTGGGCTTATACCCAGAGAAAACCACAATTCAAAAAGACACATGCACCCCAATGTTCATTGTGACACTATTTACAATAGCCAGGTCATTGAAGCAACCTAAATGCCCATCAACCAACGAATGGATAAAGAAGATGTACGTATATACAATGGAATATTACTCAGCCATAAAAAAGAATGAAATTGAGTCATTTGTGGAGACATGGATGGACCTAGAGACTGTCATACAGAGTGAAGTAAGTCAGAAAGAGAAAAACAAATATCATATATTAACACATATATGTGGAATCTAGAAGACTGGTACAGATGAACCGGTTTGCAAGGCAGAAATAGAGACACAGATGTAGAGAACAAATGTATGGACACCAAGGGGGGAAAGTGGGGTGGGGGTGATGGTGGTGTGATGAACTGGGAGATTGGGATTGACATGTATACACTAATATGTATAAAATAGATAACTAATAAGAATCTGCTGTATAAAAAAATTAAATTTAAAAAAAGGTTTATGACAAAATTAAAAAAAAAAAAGAATGAGGCGTCTTGAACCATCCAAATTGACATTTCTCTAGGGAGTTAGATATGCAGGTATGACCTTCAGAAAAAAAAAAATGATCCAGAAGGAAATATGAACTGTAGAGGAATGAAGCTATAGATGATTGATGTTTCTCATAAAGAGATTATAGACTGAGAAGAACATAGAGTGTGGGACCTAGGCTTGAACAATGCCAAGTTTTAATGGTTAGGTAGAGGCAGATGAGCCCAAAAAGGAGTTACAAGAAGCATCCTGAAATGGAGAGGGGATAGTGTGTTGAAACTGACTAGGAAATAGGGCATGGGAAGAAAATAGAAGACTATTAATTGAGATAATGTATATAATAGCCTGTCTATATATTACTATTATTGTATTAACCCACTGTCTCCCTCATTCTCTTTCAACATGCAAGATTGTAATAAATGTATATGTGTGTGTAGAATAGGTAGATAGATATTAATCAACCAGTTTGGACCCAGAATTACAAAAAATTGGTATATTTCTTTTATATCTATACTCTACTTATTGAGCGACATGTTGAAGGATTTTCATCAGTGGAAAGTTAGCAGCCTGGTGAAAAACCACTTTCTCTTTTATAGTCTCTATTTTTTCTGTACTTACAAATCCAAAACTAGAAGCTCTCTTCCAACGGATATTGTAGTGCGTTTGTGAGTAGAATGATAACTGCTTGTGTTAGTTTGTCAAGGGAACTTCAACATACCATGACTCTAGGAACCCAGCTCATTATGACTTATCTGGAGTAACTGCATCATGTGGATATTTTGGATTTTCAAGTGAGAGGTTTATGTTCAGAATGTCTTCTTTCACATTAACCTCAGATATTGTTGAATTAAAGCTCGTCAACTTTTTTTTTTAATTATTTTTTATTTTATTTATTTATTTTAGTCTGTGTTGGGTCTTCGTTTCTGTGTGAGGGCTTTCTCTAGTTGCGGCAAGTGGGGGCCACTCTTCATCGCAGTGCGCGGGCCTTACACTATCGCGGCCTCTCTTGTTGCGGAGAACAGGCTCCAGACGCGCAGGCTCGGTAATTGTGGCTCACGGGCCCAGTTGCTCTGTGGCATGTGGGATCTTCCCAGACCAGGGCTTGAATCCGTGTCCCCTGCATTAGCAGGCAGATTCTCAACCACTGCGCCACCAGGGAAGCCCTCGTCAACTTTTAAAACTTCCTTTTTTGTATAGTCTCTGATCACTTTTGTTCATGCCTTATTCTTTTAAAAAAATTGAGGTATAATTTAAATAAAGTAACATGTACAGATCTAAAGTATACAGTTCACTAATTTTGACAAATACAGACAACTATGTAACCTACACTAATATCAAAGTTTCCTGCCTTTCCTGAGTCTCCCCCCAGAGGCAACAAAACTTCTATCATGTATCACCATATATCTATCACCATAGCTTTGCCTGATCTAGAACTTTATACAAACATAATTATGGACAATATATGCTTTTTTATGTGAGCCACAGAATGCTCAGCAATATATGTTTGAGAATATTGTTATTGTGTGTATAAACAGCTGAATAATTTTCCATTTTATTAATATATCATAATTTGTTTAATCATTTTCTTGCTGATGAGCATTTGGTTGGTTTCCAGCTTGTGGCTTTTATCAAGAAAACTACCAAGGATACTCTTATCCTGGTCTACATGTGGGCATATGTTTTTATTTCTCTCAGGTAAATACCTATCAGTGAAGCTGAAGAGTCATTGGACAGATGTATATTTAACTTTAAAAGAAACTAACAATTTCCAAAGCAGATATACCAGTTTATAATTGCATCAGCAAGGTATAAAACTTCTCATGTTCCACACTTTTTTTCAATATTTTCTTTTGTCAGTCTTAGCAATTCTACTGTGTGTGAAGTGGAATCCCATTGTGGTTTTAATTTGCATCTTGTTACTGACTAATAATGTTGAACAGTTTTTCACATGCTTAATGGTTATTTGTAATATTCCTTTGTAAAGATTTTATTCAAGACTTTTCACCAAATTTTATTGAGTTATTTGTATTCACATAATTGAGTTGTTAAGTTCTTTATATAACCCGGATACAAGTCCATTTTCAGAAATAAGTATTATGAATATTTTCTCTCAGTATGTAGCCTGCCTATTCATTGTTTTTCATGATGTCTTTGATGAACAGAAATAACAGAGACCAGAAGATAGTGGAAAACATCTTTGAAGTACTTAAATAAAAGAACTATCAATACAGAATTCTATATCCAACAAACACATTCTCCAGGAATGAAAGCAAAAGAAAGATCATCTCAGATGATGAAAAGTTAACAGACGTGTTGTTAACCCTCTGCAAGAAATGCTGATGTAAGTTCATCATGCTAAAGGAAAACTTGAATTTTTACAAATATAGAAGGAACAGAGGTGGTAAATATCTGAGAAATGAATAAATATAAAAAATAATTTTTCCTCTTAAATACTTTGTATAATTTTTTAAAGCAAAAATTATAACATTGTCTTCTGGAATTTTCAACATATGTCAATATGTATATATATATATATATATATATATATATATATACACACACACACATTGCAGACATATATATTTATTTATCTGATACACACACACACATACACACACACACACACACACACATACATCTCACACAAAATATGGATGAAGGGAATTAAAGACCTAAAAAAATAGAAAGATATTTCATGTTCATAGGTAGGAAGATTTAATATTGTTAAGATATCAATACTACCCAAAATGATCTACAAATTAATGCAATCCTTATCAAAATTCCAACAGCTATTTTTATAGAAGTGTAAAAGCTGATTCTAAAATTCATATGAAATTGCAAAGAGCTTCAGATAGCCAAAGCAATTTGAAAAAGAAGAACCAAGTAGGAGGATTCACACTTTTGAATTTCAAAACTTACTACAAAGTAACAGTAACCAAGTATGGTACTGGCATAAGGATTAAGATACAGATTACTGGAATATAATTGAAAATCCAGAAATAAACCAGTACAGTTATGGTCAATCAGTTTTGAACAAGGATGTTAAGATAATTCAATAATAAACATTTTCATTATAAGTTAAGTGGTTTTAAAAACATTTATAGGACTATCGATATTTTCTAATTCCTCTCATGTCAATATTGCCAGTTTGTCAGTTACAAGGTTTGTGTATTTATTTTATTGACAAATTTATTATTATAAAGTTGTATGTAAAATTCCCTTGTTAACTTTTTAATGACTGGGGAATCTAAATAGTGATCCCCTTATTCATTACTGATAAGGTTAATTTGTGTTTTTTTTTCTTTTTGCTTGATCAGTCTAGCTAAAGTTTTATTAATCTTTTAAAAGAATCAACTTTAGGTTCTTATAATCTCTATTTTATCAGTTTTCTATTTCATCGATTTTTTTTTTTACTATATTTACTATATTTTTAAGATGCACACTTCAATCACTAATCTTGTATCTTTCTTTTTTTCTAATAATAATTTCTGATTTAACTTAAATCCACAAATTTTGATATACTTTGTTTTTGTTTCTATTCATTATTATATCTGATTCATATGTTCACACATTGAGAGAAGTACTATATTGCTGTGTAAGAGAGTTAAAGGCCTAGCCCAAGTTCCCTTGAATAGGGATTCACAGACCCAAAAATTGAATCTAGGCCTTTGGATATCAAACATCTTTCCACTATGTCAAAGCTGCCTCTCCACTGTGTAGAACCATTTCATATCTCTGTCTGAACCTGCCATTTTGACATTCACTTATATCTACTTGCAGTCATCGTTTTAAAAAGTCCATAGGCAGTGCTGTCAAGGTATCTGTATCATCTTTTCTGTTTGAATATAAAACTATAGGTGTCTCTTTAGAGAGAAATCAGAGAGAGAGCTGTGACTTTTCTTGAATTGTTCTCATTCACATGGACAACTGTTTCACAGAATTTAAAATATAAGAATATATAGACAACACAACTGTAAAAGTCACATCAAGTAACATTAGCATCCTAAATTAGAAGCAGAAGAAAGCAAAGGAGATACTTTTGATCATACAACATGCACATAGATTTTAAAAAGCCTTGTCAAAATCTTGTTTTCATATGTTCCTTTACCTACTCCTACCATTTTAAAACAGCAAATTTATTAATGTCTTCCAGTTTTGTGAAAAGAATTGATTTAACCACGTATTTTGACTTCTAAATACTACTCTAATGGCCTTTCCAAAAAAAATTTAAGAAATATGTGTTGGAATTTTTAGGGATTTTTAAATCTTAGATTAATACAACTTCAAACATGAGATTAGAAAAGTTCATGTAGTACTTTCCTTATTTTACAAATGAGGAAATTTTTCCCATTAGAGGAGGAGGAATATGTCCAAACCAGTGATCTAAGTGGAGGTCCTGATCCCAAATAGTGTTTGTGTGTGTTTGAGTGTGGGTGTGTTTTATTATTTTAAAATTTTAGATACATAGACATTGAAACATTTGAGTCTCTCAAAATAAGGTTCTATGAAGTTGAGAAATCCTTGTAAAATCTTCTTGAATCTTTTGCTAACTGTAATTAATTATTTGGAAATTAAACAGTAGTGTCTTGAAAAGAACTGGTTCTTCCAAGAATGAACAAGATTTAAAGACTTTTAGGTAATACCTTCCCTTGACACCCCAAATATCTGTCTGCCCACCAGTTGAGATTCCTCCCTGCCTCTTTTTTAGTCATCTACTCCCTGCTGAAATTGAAAGCGAGCAAAATATCAACCAAAAAAGGAGATGAGACAAATCAGTTATAGTACATTTTTCCCTGATACTAAGATATTATTGAAGATGTATATATGTGTGAATATATGTTAAAGGTTTATGTATATTAATCATACTATAATACATAAAATTCTACTCTGAATCATGGACTCAAACGTGTGTGTGTGTGTGTGTGTGTATGTATTCGGTGAGATTATAGGTACTCTTTAGTTTTGTTCTTTTTAAGTATATAATTTTCTAATTTTTTACAATGAAAACATATCTTTGTATTAGGAAGTAAAGCTTGTTTTTAATTTTTTTAAAAAAAATCTTACTTAAATCAGTAGGTGACTCAAGGCAGCAGCAGCTCACAGCCAGAGGATGGTTGGAGGGGAAATTTTGTCACAGCCCACATAGAGCTGGATTGTAACTTGAGGAAATAAGTTGAGGGAGCTTTGAAGATCAGCTCTGTCTACCTCAGCCAGGACTCAGGAAAGGCTCAGGATCCCCCAAACCTTCAGTCAGAAGCCAAATTACCCAGGGATCTTCCATCATGTTCAAACCAGAAGAGTTTGAAATCTGAGTCTTGCCTCAGCTACACTGCTTCTGGCGGGCTTTGATAACAAATAATGTGCTCCAGAGGCAACTCTCCCGCCTGGGAAAGATTGTCAGTAGAATCTATTTACTCGGTCACCTGAACATCTTTCCACCTCCCTGGAGCTTTCCCCCAGAAAGCACTCTCATTCTTTTATAGCTCCCAGTGGACTGCTTGCTAAGAAAGAATTTATTTTTTTTAAACTAGAGCCACTAGGAAATCTTTTCATTTGTGTTGCTCAAGGTCCATTAAACAGTGCCAGATATTCTCAGAATTGGCCTTAATTTTCTTTGTTTGAAATATTTTGAAACTTTACATGGGAAGAGAAAAAAATGAGATACTGCAAGCCCTGAAAGAAGCAGATTAACTTCTAAATAATAAAGTAATTCAGGTCAATTCAGTTCGACAAATACTCATTGAAGGCCTACTATGTGCAAGCACTGCCAAGTTCTGTGGGAAACAGTGAAACAATAATATATCCTTGTCCCCAAGAGTTTCTGGCCCAAACCTTGCCTGAATTCCATTTTTCTGGGGCTGTAAACTTACAGGGACACCACCTGCAGGTTTCCAAATATCTGTATGATCAGCATGCTGTTTGTGGCAAACTTAGTGAGTGGCCTTATTCCCACAAGCATAATGTGATGTCACCACAACTGATGACTAGCACTTCTCTGTAAAGGCTGGAGGGAGAGGACTAAGATGATGGCACGTGAACAGAGACATGGCTATTAATGAGAAAGAGAAGGAGCCATATATTTA
Organism: Eschrichtius robustus; assembly: GCF_028021215.1. Taxonomy (NCBI): domain Eukaryota; kingdom Metazoa; phylum Chordata; class Mammalia; order Artiodactyla; family Eschrichtiidae; genus Eschrichtius; species Eschrichtius robustus. Next base: position 121,745,734 of record NC_090825.1, read on the forward strand.
AAATTGCTTAGAGAAGTAACCACATTTCACCCACATCCTTTCAGATCCTCAATTTGCTTCAATTTTAAGCACTAACATACCACTCAATAATCTTTGTCCTAACACTTTTCCCCTGAGGTACTTAAAACACATTTAAACATGTATTTACTCAAATATGAACCCATACACATTCAATTACTCCCACACACCATGCTAAATGAAGACAAAATATAGCATGTAAAAATGCAAGGAAGAGGGATTTTTACATTAAAATTATGTAAAATAAATGCAATTTTATTTATAAATAAATAAGTAAAAATAAGGGAGGGAGATGCAAGAGGGAGGAGATATGGGGATATGTGTATATGTATAGCTGATTCACTTTGTTATAAAGCAGAAACTAACACACCATTGTAAAGCAATTATACTCCAGCAAGGATGTTAAAAGCAAAACAACATCACTATTAGAGACAATAACTGGTATGATTTGGGAAACATCCTTCCTGACATCTCTCTCTTCATATATATCATGTATAGATTTTATAGATCATATATAAAAATGTATATGCATAATACATATATATGATCTGTGAAGAGAAAGAAGGATTTTATACAAGTGCATATAAACACCTGTTACGTTTGTGAGATTTTTGCCTGTTTATTTTCTTGTGTGAGTGATGCCAGAATCACTAATCATTGATGAAATTTCTCCCCTCCCCTCCTCCAGGAAGAGCTCACGTGGGCACACTTTGAAATTCCTTAGAGAGCCTTCCTTAGAAGGACAAAATGATGGGCAATCATTGAGGAAACACTCCCTCAGAAGAACTGGTGAGTAATATCTCTAATAAGGGACAGTTCATGCAATTTGACAATTTTTGTTTTGAGAATATAGAGAAAAGCTGTCTATCACCTAAAAGCTTTTGTGATAGTGGGTTGTGCCTGATGCCAAAGTAGAGAAGAAGACCAACACTGTGTCTCAGGCCGTGTGCAGCTTTTGTCAGTAACTTCATAGGGAAGCAGTGTACTGTAGTGTACTTCCCCCAGGGAATGGAAACCAAATATTCCACACATCCCCACATCTGCGCCATCCATGCTCCCAACTTTCTTGGATTATTCAAAGGGATCGAAGAGCCTTTTGATGGAGATTCTGGATTTTCTGCAATTAAGGTATGTGGAAACTTCAGCAATTAATTGAGTAAAATAAAAGAGATGGGACTACATTTGTTCCCCAAGTTTGTAAAGCACTATCTACTGGATAGAACTGAGAGGAGTTACATATAGACAGAGATATAAACATAGATATTGATTTAGGTATTGCCAGGGCTGCTGTGTTGTACAGTTCCACCGTACAGCCTTCACATAGTACTTGCGGCCTAGGGTGGCACTGATGAATGTATAGAACTTACTGTATTTGTTATTTTGCTACTTGTTATTATAGAAATGTTACTGTATGTGGAAATACTTTATTGTATATAAAGCCACAGAGTACTAGGTTGTATAAATGCACCATAATTTACCTAATCAATCTTCTATTATGTGCATTTTAATCTACTATTTTCCTATTCCAGTAAAGATGTAATGAGCATCTTTTTACACATATTCTTGTGCATCTTCTACTTACTTAACTTCAGATGAGTACCTAGAATCAGAATTAATGGATAAAAAATAATTCATGTCTAAAATTGATACATATCTCTCCTCCCCTGCTTCAAATGTTTAAAAGCTCATGCCCAGATGAAAAATAACTATTAGGCTGATTTCTTGTTTGTTTTCTTTGTTAATGTTATGGCCAAGGTTTGAACGTCCCCTCATTCAGGCCAGTTCTGTAAGTGTGTGTGTCTATATGTGTATGAATTGTGATGGGGAGGGAGTTTGCTGGCTGTTGCAGACACACTAGCAAGCTGTGTACCAACACTTTTGCCTCCTGGGCACCCAGGTAGACACCGCATTACCCATCTTGCCTTATGATTAATTTTGATCATGGGATTGGGCCCTAGACAATGGAAGTAGGAAGAAATGGGTATGACTTTGAGGTCTAGCCCATAAAAAACCTTCCACAGGAATCCCCAATTTCTTTCTCTTTTCCCATCTACCTGCTGAGTGCAGAGTTACATCAGACCCTGAATTACTGCATGAAATACAGCCTCCCTCCAGCCTCAATCCTTTCCTGGCCACCAACCTACCTCAGACAGTGAAAAACTAGTTTTTATTGTATTAAGCCCTTAGCTCAGGAACTATTCTTTTTATAGCAGTTAGCCTATCGTGACTACTACAGATGCTATTTCACCAGAGTATACATTTTGATACCTTCTGAGATGTTGCAAGCAGCCGCCGATCTAATTTACATTCCTCTTAACAAGCAATTTATAACTAGGACAGATCAAAGCACATGAATTAACCTATGGATTTTATCTGAAACCAGGTTATATGAGCCCTATTTTAGCAAAAGGCTAATAGGAAGCTTAGAACCATACAGAAATATTAACTGAAAAGTAGTGTATATCCTCTCCATGGCAAGAGTCGGAGGTTTGTTCACAAATACTCAGATAGGGTGTGTGCTATTAGTGGCTTCTTGCTTGTGATTTCCAAAGGCTGCCCAATCACAAGCAGAGTCTCCCTAGAGCAAAACAAGTCAGAATAAGTGCTGGGGATTCGTGGAAAGAGCATGTGCTGGAAGTCTGGGATCCAGTTCCCAGGCTGCATCTGCCATTGACATGCTGTCTTGGGATAGCATTATCTTGGGAAAATAACTTTCCTTCTCAGGATATGCATATCCTCCTGTAAAAAAGGAGCCCGCCAAAATAGATGTGAGATTGCAAACAATATACATTTTGTTTATGAACTCAGATTGATCATGAATCTCTGTTGAAAAGAATTCTGATGCTACATCGCTTTCAGTATCCAAGCAGGGTCTTGTAGTGGCATATGTGTCATATTTTGTCAAGTCTATATTTACTGAGTCTTTGGATCCTAAAAAGGGCACTCAATGTTCATTCTTTTATTTAAATTTTATTTCAGTGTCTCAGATCCAATAACATAGCAGAAGGCTACAGGTTAATATTGGGAGTGATGTGTTATGAGTATGAGCTTTAAAGTTTAACAAACCAACTTCAAATCCCTGTTCTCCTACTATCTTGTTTGTGAGATTTGGGGCAAATTATTTATTCTCTCTATGCTCTACTTACCTCATCTTCAAATGTCAAAAACAATATCTACCTCATAGATACTTATTGCAATAAATTGAAAATAATGCATATAAAAAATTTAGTGCCAAACTTGCTACATGGTAAATATTGCACATGTGGCAGTAAGTCTTGTTGTTACTGTAGGGAAGGAGAATGTTAAGTGTCACAGCATGAGGAGATGGGTGTGGGAGCTCTTGAGGAAATTCTCCATAAACATGGCTGTGGACCGAGAATTGAGAAACTTGGTAGTACCTAGAAATAACATGGATTTCATATCATCTTGCAAAATTCTCCATTAATTAAGATTTTTCGTTTTAGCCTTTTGTGCCCTCTCCTAAGTCATAATTTTCTTTTCTGTAAAATGAGGATAACAACACAGGTTGTAACTTCCTTTTATTGACCAGTTACTATGTGGCAGGCATTGTGTTAGGATCTTTGCGTTCATTGTTTTATAGAACCCTGAGAAGAGCCCAGGAAGGCAGCTTTATTAGCCCCATGATAAAATGGAGGCTTACTGTGCCCAGGTTCACCCAGGTAGAAGTTGGAAGAGCTGAGATTAGAACCCCAGCCTACCTGAATCCAAATATCTGATCTTAAATACCCATCATGTTACATATCTCAGAGCCTTATGATAGGGATTAGATGGAGGAAAATACTCAATGTAGTTCCTGATATATATGTGTTTATTAAGAATAGTTACTGTTCCTCCCCCCTGACTCTTAGCATAGCTTTCAAGCCACCTCAAGGGGTATCCATAGGAATACTTTCTTGCCTTAATGGTGGGACCTCAGCTGTCAGACCCTGATGCTTAACTATGCTATTTCATATTGAATTTACATTTTTAGTTCCAACTGAAAGCTGGATTTTGTGAAACATTTTAATCATTGACCACCTCCATGCTCTCCTCTTAAAGTTTTTCAAAACTGTATAGGCTTCCAATGAACTCACCAGCACATGGCTACATCAGTTGAGCTGCCTCTACAAAGGAGGTTTGTGCAACCTCAGTATTTGTTCTATCCCCAAATAAAGCGTGACAGAGGAACACCTACTATCACTTTGATACCTATAGGAGGAACATACACACACACACACACACACACCCCAGAAACATGCCTTACTCTACTACTAAAAATTCCATATCTTCTTTCATCTTTTGTCAGCAAGGTTATTTCCTTTGTTGGCTTGTTTATTTGCTTTTTTTTTTTTCTTTAAAGAACTGAACTAAAGGGCTTTTCCTCTTAGTGGCCCATGGAATGAAAAGCTTTACTGCTTTACATACTGTGTTTTGCTAAAGCAATCAGTTCTCCCAGCCAATTCAGAAGAATTCTGACTCTGTAATAGAAAGAGCTGCCATTTGTAGACCTTGTACTATGTGCCAGGTAATCAAGTAAGTGTTTTATATAACAAAACAACCTTGTGAGAAAGGTATTATCATCATCTTATCTTACCAAAGAAGACAATGAGGCTTAGAGAAATTAAATCACTCCCTAATAGCACACAACCAACAAGGCACAGGGTGTTCCAGTCCCGATAGTACGAGCATTTGACTATTGTGCATAGTTCTCTTTCACCTTTATATTTTTATTGCTGAATCCACATAAGATAAACATTAAAACTAAGGGCTTATATTTATTGAGTGTTTACTGCATGCTGTGTACTATTTTACATTATTTATGTCATAATTCCTATTACTCTTATCTCAACCCTATAAATTATGTATATTATTTGTCCCCATTTTATAGATTTCTACTGAGGCATGAAGAAATGAAATTATTTGTACAAGCCTATACAGATGAGTTAGTAATAGATCCAAGATTTGTACAAAGTCAGTGTAACTGCAAAACCTATGCATTTAACCACACAGGGTACCACCTGCAGTAAAAATGCAGAGACTTCTTTGCTCCTCCTGTTTGAACCTATGTAACATACACACTGTCTTGAATTTTCCATTCCCAAAGAGTGTGTACTGTTGCAACATATTTTCTGTTTCAGTCTTACAAATAAAAAAAGTTTTTTCTTCTCTCAGGGGACAGATATACTATGGAGATATACATATATTTCTGTGAGCTTATTTCACACACACAAAGAGAGCAAACATCATTTATTCATCTCAGGAGAAATCTGGAAATCCCAGGCCTGACTAGCTTCCAACTACTCCTCAAGTGGAATTTTGAAAGAAAAAATATGTTGCTATTTTTGCCTTCCTCTCCACTACCAAAGTTCTTTGCTTTTCACTCTCAATCACATGGCCAACTCCATGGCTTTTGTAGAACACTGACTCATTGTAATGCACAATTGCATTTCCTCTTGTTTTATTCAGAACAAGTATGCACTCTCTAGTTCTTCTTTTACTTCTTTTTCCATTTAGTTTTCACATTACCTACTGGTTTGCTGGCTCCATAGCATGTTTCTGATGAGGTAGGACACATCTGGAAATGACCAAGAAGACTAACAAGAGCTCATATGACAGCTATGACTATCTGCCATCACTTGAGATTCTCCTGGGATATATGCCCTTAGAATCCTATTGCCCTATACTCCCTGTCACCTTGCTTAAGCCCTCTCAACAGTTTTTCCTTTACCTGTCACAAGGATCAGTAAAAGCGTTTTGTTTAAATGGATAATTGAAAGATTGGATTGTTTTTGTGCCAGTGTTAACAGGGTCATAGAATTCAGTGGCAGGAATGATGAATATGGAATCAGAACTTCTCAGTTCTACTGTGACTGTCTAGTTATAAGATCTGGCTTTTTTTCCCTCAAATTGGTTATAAGAACAGTTGTTACACAAGATTCACAGGACTTTTGGACATTCACCTTCAGTTTTGGGTGAGAAGGGATTGTGGAATTATTAAGGGCTATACAAATGGAACCTCCTCTGGGCAAGCTCTACACACTTTAGTGAGGTTAAGGATGGGTGTGAGCCATAGTCAATGGTCCACGCCACTACTAGCAGCATGAGCCAACTGACAGAATCCATCACTGAGTAAACAACATTTACTGAGCACTTGCTATGTAGCAGCCACTTTACTAGGTGCCAGAAGGAGAGAGAGTAATAAGGTACAGTAAATCAATCAGAGCATGCTTGTGGAAACCTGTTACATGCTGGTCACTGTGATAGGTCCTAGGCACACATCTGTGAAAGACTGTGTAGTATAGCTTCCTGGAAGCAAAGCAAAAAAGAAATTTAAACATAATGAAGTGGAAAAAAATAGAAGATGCTAGGGCAACACATTAAAGGGCTACTTGATTCAGACTAGTGGTATAAGGGAAGGTTTTGCAAAGGAGGTACCATGTACAGTGATATCCAAAGAAAGATATATTGATTTTCTACAGTTGTTATAACAAAGTCCCACAAAGTAGTTAACTTAAAACAACAGAAATGTAATCTCACAGTTCACGAGGTTGAAAATCCAAAATCAAAGTGTCCACACAGGTTCCTTCTGGAGCCTCTGAGACAGACCCTGTCCCATGCCCATCTCCTAGCTTCAGGTGGTTGCAGGCAATCCTTGGCTTTCCTTGGCTTATAAATTCATCACTCCAATCTCTGACTCCATCTTCACATTGCCTTCTTTTCTGTATCTCTGTATGTCCTTGTCTGTCTCTTACAGGGACATCCTCATGGGATTTAGTGCCCATCCTAATCTAATATAATCTCATTTCAATAATTATCCTAGTTACTTCTGCAAAGACAGTATTTACAAATAAAGTTTTATACTGAGGCTCCAGGTAGACATGAATTTTGGGGGGACATTATTCAATCACTACAAAGGAGTAGGAACTATGTTAGAGAATAATTGGTGAAAGGGCATTCCAGGCAAAGAGAACAGAATATGCAAAGGCCTAGGATGAAGAAAGAGTATGGCACACTCAAGAAATGTTTTAAAAATGTCAATGTGGGGGAGGAGCTTCAAGATGGTGGAAGAGTAAGACACGGAGATCACCTTCCTCCCCACAGATACATCAGAAATACATCTACATGTGCAACAACTCCTACAGAACACCTACTGAACACTGGCAGAAGACCTCAGACCTCCCAAAAGGCAAGAAACTCCCCACACACCTGGGTAGGGCAAAAGAAAAAAAAAAAAACAGAGACAAAGAATAGGGACGGGACCTGCACCAGCGGGAGGGAGCTGTGAAGGAGGAAAGGTTTCCACACACTAGGAAACCCTTCACGGGCGGAGACTGCGGGGGGTGGAGGGGGAAGCTTCGGAGCCATGGAGGAGAGCGCAGCAACGGGTGCGGTGGGCAAAGTGGAGAGATTCCCGCACAGAGGAGCGGTGCCGACCAGCACTCACCAGCCCGAGAGGCTTGTGTGCTCACCCGCCGGGGTGGGCGGGGGCTGGGAGCTGAGGCTCGGGCTTTGGTCGGATCCCAGGGAGAGGACTGGGGTTGGCTGCGTGAACACAGCCTGAAGGGGTTAGCGCACCACAGCTAGCTGGGAGGGAGTCTGGGAAAAACTCTGGACCTGCCTAAGAGACAAGAGAGTTTTTCTTGCCTCTTTGTTTCCTGGTGCGCGAGGAGAGAGGATTCAGAACACCGCCTAAATGAGCTCCAGAGACGGGCGTGAGCCGCGGCTATCAGCGCGGACCCCAGAGACGGGCATGAGACGCTGAGGCTGCTGCTGCCGCCACCAAGAAGCCTGTGTGCAAGCACAGGTCACTATCCACACCTCCCCTCCCGGGAGCCTGTGCAGCCTGCCACTGCCAGAGTCCCGTGATCCAGGGACAACTTCCCCGGGGAATGCAGGGTGCGCATCAGGCTGGTGCAACGGCATGCCAGCCTCTGCCGCCGCAGGCTCGCCCTGCATCTGTACCCCTCCCTCCCCCCGGCCTGAGTGAGCCAGAGCCCCGAATCAGCTGCTCCTTTAACCCCGTCCTGTCTGAGCGAAGAACAGATGCCCTCAGGTGACCTACACGCAGAGTCGGGGCCAAATCCAAAGCTGAACTCCCGGGAGCTGTGCGAACAAAGAAGACAAAGGGAAATCTCTCCCAGCAGCCTCAGAAGCAGCGGATTAAGGCTCCACAGTCAACTTGATGTGCCCTGCATCTGTGGAATACCTGAATAGACAATGAATCATCCCAAATTGAGGAGGTGGACTTTGGGAGCAATGATATATACATATTTTTTCCCTTTTTCTCTTTTTGTGAGTGTGTATGTGTATGCTTCTGTGTGTGATTTTGTCTGTATAGCTTTGCTTTTACCATTTGTCCAAGGATTCTGTCTGTCCATTTTTTTTTATTACTTAAGGTTTTTTTTCTTAATAACTATTTTTTATTTTATTAACTTTACTTTATTTTATTTTATCTTCTTCTTTCTTTCTTTCTTTTTTTTTCTCCCTTTTATTCTGAACCGTGTGGATGAAAGGCTCTTGGTGCTCCAGCCAGGCGTCAGGGCTGTGCCTCTGAAGTGGGAGAGCCAAGTTCAGGACACTGGTCCAAAAGAGACCTCCCAGCTCCATGTAATATCAAACGGTGAAAATCTCCCAGAGATCTCCATCTCAATGCCAAAACCCAGCTCCACTCAACGACCAGCAAGCTACAGTGCAGGACACCCTATGCCAAACAACTAGCAAGACAGGAACACAACCCCCATCCATTGGCACAGAGGCTGCCTAAAATCATAATAAGGCCACAGACACCCCAAAACACACCACCAGACGTGGACCTGCACACCAGAAAGACAACATCCAGCCTCATCCAACAGAACACAGGCACTAGTCCCCTCCACCAGGAAGCCTACACAACACACTGAACCAACCTTAGCCACTGGGGACATACACCACAAACAACAGAAACTACGAACCTGCAGCCTACAAAAAGGAGACCCCAAACACAGTAAGTTAAGCAAAATGAGAAGACAGAGAAACACACAGCAGATGAAGGAGCAAGGTAAAAACCCACCAGACCTAACAAATGAGGAGGAAATAGGCAGTCTACCTGAAAAAGAATTCAGAATAATGATAGTCAAGATGATACAAAATCTTGGAAATAGAATAGAGAAAATATAAGAAACGTTTAAGAAGGGCCTAGAAGAACTAAAGAACAAACAAACACAGATGAACAACACAATAAATGAAATTAAAAATTCTCTAGAAGGGATCAATAGCAGAATAACTGAGGCAGAAGAATGGATAAGTGACCTGGAAGATAAAATAGTGGAAATAACTACTGCAGAGCAGAATAAAGAAAAAAGAATGAAAAGAATTGAGGACAGTCTCAGAGACCTCTAGGACAATATTAAATGCACCAACATAAGAATTATAGGGGTCCCAGAAGAAGAAGAGAAAAAGAAAGGGACTGAGAAAATATTTGAAGTGATTATAGTTGAAAACTTCCCTAATATGGGAAAGAAAATAGTTAATCAAGTCTAGGAAGCACAGAGAGTCCCATACAGGATAAATCCAAGGAGAAACACGCCAAGACACATATTAATCGAACTATCAAAAATTAAATACAAAGAACAAATATTAAAATCAGCAAGGGAAAAACAACAAGTAACACATAAGGGAATCCCCATAAGGTTAACAGCTGATTTTTCAGCAGAAACTCTGCAAGCCAGAAGGGAGTGGCAGGACATATTTAAAGTGATGAAGGAGAAAAACCTACAACCAAGATTACTCTACCCAGCAAGGATCTGATTTAGATTTGAGGGAGAAATTAAAAGCTTTACAGACAAGCAAAAGCTAAGAGAATTCAGCACCACCAAACCAGCTTTACAACAACTGGTAAAGGAACTTCTCTAGGCAGGAAACACAAGAGAAGGAAAAGACCTACAATAATAAACCCAAAACAATTACGAAAATGGTAATAGGAACATACATATCAATAATTACCTTAAATGTAAGTGGACTAAATGCTCCAACCAAAAGACATAGACTGGCTGAATGGATACAAACACAAGACCTGTATATATGCTGTCTACAAGAGACCCACTTCAGACCTAGGGACACATACAGACTGAAAGTGAGGGGATGGAAAAAGATATTCCATGCAAATGGAAATAAAACAAAGCTGGAGTAGCAATTCTCATATCAGACAAAATAGACTTTAAAATAAAGACTATTACAAGAGACAAAGAAGGACACTACACAATGATCAAGGGATCAATCCAAGAAGAAGATATAACAATTGTAAATATTTATGCACCCAACATAGGAGTACCTCAATACATAAGGCAAATACTAACAGCCATAAAAGGGGAAATTGACAGAAACACAATCATACGAGGGGACTTTAACACCCCACTTTCACCAATGGACAGGTCATCCAAAATGAAAATAAATAAGGAAACACAAGCTTTAAATGATACATTAAACAAGATGGACTTAATTGATATTTATAGGACATTCCATCCAAAAACAACAGAATACACTTTCTTCTCAAGTGCTCATGGAACATTCTCCAGGATAGATCATATCTTGGGTCACAAATCAGGCCTTGGTTAATTTAAGAAAATTAAAATTGTATCAAGTATCTTTTCCGACCACAATGCTGAGACTAGATATCAATTACAGGAAAAAATCTGTAAGAAATACAAACACATGGAGGCTAAACAACACACTACTTAATAACCCAGAGATCACTGAAGAAATCAAAGAGGATGTCAAAAAATACCTAGAAACAAATGACAATGAAAACACAACGACCCAAACCTATGGGATTCAGCAAAAGCAGTTCTAAGAGGGAAGTTTATAGCTATACAAGCCTACCTTAAGTAACAAGAAATATCTCAAATAAACAACCTAAGCTTACACCTAAAGCAATTAGAGAAAGAAGAACAAAAAAACCCCAAAGTTAGCAGAAGGAAAGAAATCATAAAGATCAGATAAGAAATAAATGAAAAAGAAATGAAAGAAATGATAGCAAAGATCAATAAAACTAAAAGCTGGTTCCTTGAGAAGATAAAATTGATAAATATTAGCCACACTCATCAAGAAAAAAAGCGAGAAGTCTCAGATCAATAGAATTAGAAATGAAAAAGGAGAAGAAACAACAGACACTGCAGAAATACAAAGGATCATGAGCGATTACTACAAGCCACTATATGCCAATAAAATGGAAAACCTGGAAGAAAGGGACAAATTCTTAGAAATGCACAACCTTCTGAGACTGAACCAGGAAGAAATAGAAAATATGAACAGACCAATCACAAGCACTGAAATTGAAACTGTGATGAAAAATCTTCCAACAAACAGAAGCCCAGAACCAGATGGCTTCACAGGCGAATTCTATCAAACATTTAGAGAAGAGCTAACACCTGTCCTTCTCAAACTTTTCCAAAATATAGCAGAGGGAGGAACACTCCCAATCTCATTTTACGAGGCCACTATCACTCTGATACCAAAACCAGACAAAGACGTCACAAACAAAACTACAGGCCAATATCACTGACGGACATAGATGCAAAAATCCTCAACATAATAATAGCAGACAGAATCCAACAGCACATTAAAAGGATCATACACTATGATCAAGTGGGGTTTATCCCAGGAATGCAGGGATTCTTTAATATACGCAAATCAATCAACGTGATACACCATATTAACAAACTGAAGGAGAAAAACCATAATATCCTCTCAATAGATGCAGAGAAAGCTTTTGACAAAATTCAACACCCATTTATAATAAAAACCCTCCAGCAAGTAGGCATGGAGTGAACTTTCCTCAACATAATAAAGGCCGTATATGACAAACCCACAGCCAACATCGTCCTCAATGGTGAAAACCTGTAACCATTTCCACTAAAATCAGGAACAAGATTAGGTTGCCAACTCTCACCACTAGTATTCAACATAGTTTTGGAAGTTTTAGCCACAGCAGTCAGAGAAGAAAAAGAAATAAAAGGAATCCAAATCAGAAAATAAGAAGTAAAGTTGTCACTGTTTGCAGATGGCATGATACTATACATAGAGAATCCTAAAGATGCTACCAGAAAACTACTAGAGCTAATCAATGAGTTTGGTAAAGTAGCAGGATACAAAATTAATGCACAGAAATCTCTTGCATTCCTATACATTAATGATGAAAAATCTGAAAGTGAAATTAAGAAAACACTCCCATTTACCATTGCAACAAAAAGAATAAAATATCTAGGAATAAACCTACCTAGGAGAAAAAAGACCTGTATGCAGAAAGTTATAAGACACTGGTGAAAGAAATTAAAGGTGATACAAATAGATGGAGAGATATACCATGTTCTTGGATTGGAAAAATCAACATTGTGAAAATTACTCTACTACCCAAAGCAATCTACAGATTCAATGCAATCACTATGAAACTACCACTGGTATTTTTCACAGAACTAGAACAAAAAATTTCACAATTTGTATGGAAACACAAAAGACCCCGAATAGCCAAAGCAATCTTGAGAAAGAAAAACGGAGCTGGAGGAATCCGGCTCCCTGACTTCAGACTAAACTTGAAAGCTACAGTAATTAACACAGTATGGTACTGGCACAAAAACAGAAATATAGATCAATGGAACAGTATAGAAAGCCCAGAGTTAAATGCATGCACATATGGTAACCTTATCTTTGATAAAGGAGGCAAGAATATACAGTGGAGAAAAGACAGCCTCTTCAATAAGTGGTGCTGGGAAAACTTGACAGCTACATGTAAAAGAATGAAATTAGAACACTCCCTAACACCATACACAAAAAGAAACTCAAAATGGATTAAGGACCTAAATGTAACGCCAGACACCATCAAACTCTTAGAGGAAAACATAGGCAGAACACTCTATGACATAAATCACAGCAGGTTCCTTTTTGACCCACCTCCTAGAGAAATGGAAATAAAAACAAAAATACACAAATGGGACCTAATGAAACTTAAAAGCTTTTGCACAGCAAAAGAAACCATAAACAAGATGAAAAGACAACCCTCAGAATGGGAGAAAATATTTGCTAATGAAGCAACTGACAAAGGATTAATCTCCAAAACATACAAGCAGCTCATGCAGCTCAATATCAAAAAAACAAACAATGCAATCCAAAAATGGGCAGAAGTCCTAAATAGACATTTCTCCAAAGAAGATATACAGATTGCCAACAGACACATGAAAGAATGCTCAACATCATTAATCATTAGAGAAATGCAAATCAAAACTACAATGAGATATCATCTCACACGGGTCAGAATGGCCATCATCAAAAAATCTACAAACAATAAATGCTAGAGAGGGTGTGGAGAAAAGGGAACCCTCTTGCACTGTTGGTGGGAATGTAAATTGATACAGCCACTATGGAGAACATTATGGAGGTTCCTTAAAAACTAAAAATAGAACTACCATACAACCCAGAAATCCCACTACTGGGCATATACCCTGAGAAAACCATAATTCAAAAAGAGTCATGTACCACAATGTTCATTGCAGCTCTATTTACAATAGCCAGGACATGGAAGCAACTTAAGTGTCCATCAACAGATGAATGGTTAAAGAAGATGTGGCACAAATATACAATGGAATATTACTCAGCCATAAAAAGGAATGAAACTGAGTTATTTTTAGTGAGGTGGATGGACCTAGAGACTGTCATACAGAGTGAAGTACGTCAGAAATAGAAAAACAAATACTGTATGCTAACACATATACATGGAATCTTAAAAAAAAAAGAAAATGGTCAGAAGAACCTACCTAGGGGCAAGACGGGAATAAAAATGCAGACCTACTAGAGAATGGACTTGAGGATACGGGCAACGGGAAGGGTAAGCTGAGACAAAGTGAGAGAGTGGCATTGACATATATACAGTACCAAACGTAAAATGGATAGCTAGTGGGAAGCAGTCGCATAGCACAAGGAGATCAGCTCAGTGCTTTGTGACCACCTAGAGGGGTGGGATAGGGAGGGTGGGAGGGAGGGAGATGCAAGAGGGAAGAGATATGGGGACATATGTATATGTATAACTGATTCACTTTGTTATAAAGCAGAAACTGACACACCATTGTAAAGCATTTATACTCTAATAAAGATGTTAAAAAAAGACAAAAAAAAAAAAAAAGTCAATGTGCTGAAGGAAGGAGGACTAAGGGAGAATTGAAAGAGATAAAGGTGGCCAGAAAGTAGGGTCTGTCAATGAAAGGCTTCAGACTTTTTTTCTGAGAGTAATGGGAGATAGTGATGTTTCAGATAAAAGATTAGCATCATACATACTGTACTTCAGAGAAATCATCCTGGCTTTGGGCAGAGAATTGAGCATGAAGACAGTTGAGGACAAGACTCTTGTTGGGAGGCTGCTGCTGGAGTGGAGGTGAGAAAGGATGGTGGTGTGAGTCATAGGAGTGGCCATCCAGAGGGAGATAAGTTATGTATTTGGGAAAGAAATAAGACACTTAGTTTAAAAGGATTTGCAGGACTTTGCACTTTAAAAAATGTAACTATGAGAGGTGTTAGATGTTAACAAAACTTCCTTTGATAATCATTTAGTAATATATATGTATATATATCAAATCATTATGTCGTACATCTTCAACTAATACAACATTTTGTGTCAAGTTTATCTCAATAAAACTGGTGGGGAAAGAAAGAAAAAAAGGGAAAGAAAGGACTTGCAGGGGTTAAGGTTAAAGGGAAGTCATAGAGATACAGATTTTTATATGCCTTAATTTTTCAGGGAGTTTTTTCCCCATCTCCTAGTGGGTGACTAAATTCCCAACTGATTGCAGTGATTTTCCTCAGAGATAAAAGTGTTTAATATAAAGAGTGACAATACTGGGACAATTTCTTTAGATTCCTCCTGTGTTAATTAGAATTCTTTTGCTTCAAAATAACAGTAATTGAATATTAACTAATGTAAAAAAAAAATAAGAGGACTTATTCACTCACGTACTGAAAAGTAGGCTACAGGCTTGGCTAGATCTTATGATTAAAGCACAATAGTCACAATTTTTTCTCTCTTTGTATCCCTCAATCCTACTTTTGCTTTTCAGCCTGGCTTTATTCTTATATAAGCTCTTTCTCTGATGGTGGGAACAAAGTCTGCTGTAGCTCCAGCTTACATAAACTTTATACTCATAGTCCCTCAGAGCAAAAAAAGAGTCTCCCCCACTAATTTTGTTTAATTTCTTGGGAAGAGTCTAATTGTCCCAGGTTAGATCTTATTTCCATCCCTGAGCAACCTCTACCCTCAAGTAAATAGAATACTCTCTTAGGCTTGGACCTTGTGACAAAATTTGGGAATGAGTGAACTCATCTGAGCCTCATGGACCAAACAGATTACTATGGAATGAGTAAGAGATGGTTCCCCAAATGAAGGGCTATGAAATGCACAAAAATTATAACCAAAAATAACAGATATTCAACACACACACTGCATTGGTTGAAAGCAAAAGCAATTGTCTTAAGGCAAGGAAAGAGTAATACTCTTAATTCATAATTTATTCCATCTGCTTTTGTTATTGGCTAATTTATCCTTCCATCCTTCTATCCATCTATCCATTCACTACATGTTTATGAAGCACCCGCCGCTTAAAAGTAGCTAAGGAATTTTCAAAACTAAATAGCGTGTGATTTTTTCCTCTAGTTGCCTAAGATCAAAAGGGAAAGACAGATATTGCAAATACATATTTGGGTGGGAATTAGGCAATATACAGAGATGCTGGTTTATTAATATGGATCAATTCATTTTTGTTCAATGAATGAATAAGTGAATGAATGATCCCAAGCTGCTTAATTAAAATATTTACTTTCAGAAAAAGGGGGAGGACAGATGCTTCATAACTGCTAAGCAGGTCAGAATGAAATATTCAGTAACAGTATAAATAATTAACTACTAAATATTAAATATAGGATGAATATTCTATTTGGGAATTCAAGAGCAGTGTTGTGAAGAAAGTGGCATTTCAATGGGGACTTAAATAATGAAAAAAAGATTTCAATACCTAGAAGATTGTTCCAAGCTGGGGAAACACTAGGTATAAAAGGCAAGGAGGTGTGAAATGGTATGAATAGTTGAAAAAATGATAGGTGACTTGTATGGCCAAAATTCAGGATACCTAGAAGGTTAGAGAAAGGGATATGACCAGAAAGATGACGAGGAGATAAATTATGGAGAATATTGGACTTCAGACCAAGAAATGTCAACTATTTTCCATAGATATTTTCAAGCAACTGCAGTTTGGGGTCAAGAAATTGAATCATTTGTGAAATAATCTATGTTTCAAAGATAACTTAGAGAAGAATAACTGGTATTAATAAGTGCTGTCGTCCCTAAAATCAACCCAACTCTTTTGACCCTTCCATTTAGCTTCTATATCTCTGGGAATCTGTGAAGAAATTAGACATTTTAAAATATTTAAGAACATTTTCTCTGAAGAAAATAGACTTTCACTAGCTGAGCACTTTAGTAGTAAAAATTAATCTTTTTTAAAACTGTCACCATTCCTAGAGAAGAAGCTAAAGTCTGTGATTGCATGGCCTACTTTGCTTCAATTTATTCAAGACTAAATTGCAGCAAAGGCCAGGAACACAGAGTCATTAATACCTTCATGTTTTTACCTAATGCCATTGGGGGAAATCTCCAGAACCTTTTAGCACTCTCAGAGCTTCTGTTAAACATTAAGTTAGCCTGCATTTTAGCAGTCAGTCTGTGAATAGGTTTGTTCCATTTTCACCTCTGTTAACATGCCTTCATTCTCACTTTCTTTGTCAAGAGAAGAGAGATACCAAGGAATTTGTGTTTGGGGGTCTAGGGAAGGTATCTTGAAAAACAATTGTACTCTGAAAGAAAGGAAAGTGAGAAAATGTTCATCTTCAGATTTTAGTTTTTCCTCTTTGGGACCAGGGTTCAAATGCATCAGCCTACAGTTGTGAATTGACACATGCAGTGCAGGAAAGAGTCGTTAGAACTGTACACTCAGGGAGAGTGGCATTTCTCTATCTGCACCAGCAACAACATGATTCATGTAACCACACCACGTCTTCCCTGAAGACAGACAGCCCCCATGTGAGATGTGATCCTGCTGCTAGCAAGTGGGATGTGAGCAATAAGCCCTTTGAGTGCAAGGCATCAGTTCTCACTTTGGAAGGTCTGGCCCACACAGCCACCCCGGCCAGTCCCACATACCCTCACCATAAGGAGAAATTCAGAGAGTGTTAAAACAAGAAGAAACTTTGTAGACCACCGCATTATTTTTCCATGGAGAAAATAAGACTGAGAGATGCTGTTCATTGTTGGTCACTATTGACACTATAGCTACTAATGCTGAAAAAGTATAATCTCTTGTGGGTGAATAGCACTTTACAGTTTATGAAGCATCTTCAGGCCTAGTCTTAACTCCAATTTTCACAGCAAGTCACTGAGGTGGTATTTATCACCTCTATTTTATAGATGAGGAAACTAAGCATCAGAGAAGTTAAAGCAAATCATCTAGGGCCAAAGAGCTAGCAAGAGTTAAAAGCTGAGTCTGAAATTGTGCTATTCTGAGTATTAGACGACAACATTTACCCCTACATTATACTACTTCTCAAATAATGTCCCTCAAATGACTCTTTGATTGGTGTTATTATAAGAGATTCCAAGGGAGAATTCCAAAAGATTTCCCTGAGCTCCTAGGAAATCAGAAGCATGGAGTTTCCACTGAGTGCAAGACTAGGTACAGAAGAGAACATGGTATAGTAAGTACTATTTCCATCACAGAAAATTTACAATGTAACTGGGGACACTAGAGCAGCACAGGTTAAACAGAAAATTCAAAGTGAGCCACAATTAAGTGCTGAGTGGTTCTAGCAACATTCGATGCAGGAGTTGAGAGAAGTGAGTGATGAGTGAAGGCTAAAGAAACACAGAAAGGCTTACAATTAAGCCTTACAGAGATATGAAAAGCTAGGACTTTAGTGGCACATGAACCTGGGTACATGAACCCAGCACCACTTTATACTACCTGTTATTTTGGGTAAGCCACTAAAGACCTTCAAACCTCCATTTCCTCATCTGTAAAGTGTGGTAACTTGTATATCTTGGGGTTGTGACGAGGACCTAGTGGGATGAAATATTCAAGTGCTTTGCATAACTTTGGCCCAGAAAAATTTCTATAAGGCTTTAATAAAGACATGGAAGTTAGACTGGCACAGCTGAGTGTGTAAGATATTAGCGGCTGGTCCACTTGGTGCATGTGATGGTTAAGCAAAGAATGCAGCCACACATCTTTGTGCATCCTGCTTGGCTACAGGTTTGCTTGGGCTGACTTTGGCAATCTTGGTGGATACTGACAGAGAGGTGTGAAAAGCCCTGGGCTGATTGTTATACCTAGAACATCAATATTTGTAACTGGGTGCTTTTAGAGCTTAAGAAGAGGCTTAACTCAAGCCTGGGTTTGTAAAGGAAATCAGTAGAGCACTCTGAGGTCAAACGTCAATACTTCTAGGCAGTGATGGCTAGAAACAGGAGATGACCTGCCTACTCTAAGAATACCAAAAATTTCTCAGAGATGTGAATAAGTCTCTAAGGCAGATTCTTCCTTTTCCTGCGAGGGATCACTTAGAGAGTTCTCTTCATCATACTACTGGCATTCAAATATTTATTTGATATTAGTTAATTTGGCCATGAATAGAGACGATATAATACTAACACAGCAGGCTTTGGTTATAAGTGTTTGGTTTAATAACCTAAGTGAGTACCTTAATGAGAGACAGTGCAACTCTGAAAAAAAAAATTGGCAGAGATATGGGAAGGAGGCTGGAGGGTTGCCTTAGTTTCCTAGGGCTGTTATAATAAAGTGCCACAGATTGGGTGGTTTAAAAACAGAAATTTATTTTCACACAGTTATGGAGGCTGGAAGTCCAAAATCTAAGTGATACCTTTCTCCATGGGTGGTAGATGGCTATCTTTATGTTCATGTGGCATTATCCTTCTATGTGTGTCTTTGTCCAAATTTCATCTTCTTATAAGGACACCAGTCACACTGGATTAGGGTCCACCATAACAGCCTCATTTTAACTACCTCTTGCTGTATATCCAAATACAGTTATGGTCTGAGGTCCTTGGGGTTAGAACTTCAACACATGAATTTGGGGGGAACATAATTCAGGCCATGACAAAGATGCTAACTGCAGATTCCCTTGACAGACCAAGAAACAAAAAATTGAGGCCAAGGCATTGGTGGAAGATACAAAATGAGAGAAATAGGAGAGGTGTTATCAATACGGCAAAAATCTGGGCCACGGTGAGCAACAGCCCAGAAGGAGCTTCCTGTGACAGAGGAAAGATGATCAATTTATGGGGAGGAGGTAACAATAACTAATTTTAAGTCAAACTCTCCTCCTCTCAATTTACATGAATCTGTATTATCTTCAACTTTTAGGGAAATTTATTATCCACCACAACTTGGTTTTAGCCTCTTGTTAGCACTGTCTTGGGAATGAAGGGAAGGGTTACAGTGGTGAAAATTTTAAGGCAGAACAAAGGGAAGAGAGTTAAATGACAAGGAGAGGCAGAGACAAAATCTCCAAAAGTGACAGGGGGAGGAGCTAGAAGTAACAGTTCAGAGCGAGAATGGAGAAGAACAACCAGGACATATAATCACTCTCTGGAAATATATAGAAATATTGGGAGGGGTTGGATTGTTTTTGAAATTCATGTAGGATCAGGTTGACTTATTTTACTTTATATGATGTTTATCTACTATATAAAAGATCTTACGGGAGAAAACATGATTTCTCGATAATTACATAAAAGAGGGTGGAGGGGGGGCCCCTCCTGAATTCTTCCAGTTTGGCGCCAGCTTGTCAGCACCATATTCCTTACCAGAAACTCCGGTTGAGAGACAATTCATGCAAGCGGTTATTATCGCACCTGGCCGGGGCGGGTGGTTTTGGTCCAAGGATCCCAAACAATCTAGTGACAGATGAAGCCAGCTTCCTTTGGGACTGTATCAAAATAACAAGTCTTCTGTTCAAGGTCCTACTTAACACACAGCTGGTACTGTGAAGTGCAATGACCAATTGTTCCTTCAACTTCCAAAGGACTGTCTCCTAGAGAAGCTGTGTGGCTGACAGGGTCTTGGTGTTCCAGTTTGGTGTCAGGCCTGAGCCTCTGAGGAGGGAGGGCTGACTTAAGGACATGGACCACCAGACACCTCCCAGCCCCATGTAATATTAATTGGCGAGAGCTCTCCCAGAGATCTCCGTCTCATTGCTAAGACCCAGCTCCACCCAATGGTCAGCAAGCTCCAGTGCTGGAAGCCCCATGCCAAACAACTGGAAAGACAGGAACACAACCCCACCCATTAACAGAGAGACTGCCTAAAATCATACTAAGTTCACAGACACCCCAGAACACAACACCAGACGCACCCCTACCCAACAGAAAGACAAGATCCAGCCTCATCCACCAGAACACAGGCATCAGTCCCCTCCATCAGGGAGCATACACAAGCCACTGGACCAACCTTACCCACTGGGGGCAAACACGAAAAACAATGGAAACTACAAACCTGAAGCCTGCGTAAAGGGGACCCCAAACACGGTAAGTTAAGCAAAATGGGAAGACAGAGAAATATGCAGCAGATGAAGGAGCAAGGTAAAAACCCACCCGACCAAACAAATGAAGAGGAAATAGGCAGTCTACCTGAAAAAGAATTCAGAGTAATGATAGTAAAGATGATCCAAACTCTTGAAAATACAATGGAGAAAATACAAGAAACGTTTAAAAAGGAACTAGAAGAACTAAAGAGCAAAGAAAAAATGATGAACAACACAATAAATGAAATTTAAAATTCTCTAGAAGGACTCAATAGCAAAATAACTGAAGCAGAGGAACGGATAAGTAACCTGGAAGAAAAAATAGTGGAAATAACTACCGCAGAGCAGAATAATGAAAAAGAGGACAGTCTCAGAGACCACGGGAACAACATTAAATGCACCAACATTCGACTTATAGGGGACCCAGAAGAAGAAGAGAAAAGGAAAGGGTCTGAAAATATATTTGAAGACATTATAGTTGAAAACTTCCCTAACATGGGACAGGAAATAGTCAGTCAAGTCCAGGAAGCACAGAGAGTCCCATACAGGATAAATCCAAGGAGAAACATGCCAAGACACATATTAATCAAACTATCAAAAATTAAATACAAAGAAGAAATATTAAAAGCAGCAAGGGAAAAGCAACAAATGACATACAAGGGAATCCCCATTAGGTTAACAGCTGATAGTTCAGCAGAAACTTTGCAAGCCAGAAGGGAGTGGCAGGACATATTTAAGGAGATGAATGGGAAAAACCTACGACCGCAATTACTCTACCCAGCAAGGATCTCAATCAGATTCAAATGAGTAATTAAAACCTTTACAGACAAGCAAAAGTTAAGAGAATTCAGCACCACTAAACCAACTCTACAACAAATGGTAAAGGAACTTCTCCAGGCAGGAAACACAAGAGAAGGAAAAGACCTACAAAAACAAACCCAAAACAATTAAGAAAATGGTAATAGGAACATTCATATTGATAACTACCTTAAATGTAAATGGATTAAATGCTCCAACCAAAAGACATAGACTGGCTGAATGGATAAAAAACCAAGATCCATACATATGTTGTCTACAAGAGACCCACTTCAGACCTAGAGACACATATGGACTGAAAGTGAGGGGATGGAAAAAGATATTCCATGCAAAAGGAAATCAAAAGAAAGCTGGAGTAGCAATTCTCATATCAGACAAAATAGACTTTAAAACAAAGACTATTACAAGAGATAAAGAAGGACACTACATAATGATCAAGGGATCAATCCAAGAAGAAGATATAACAATTGTAAATATTTATGCACCCAACATAGGAGCACTTCAGTACATAAGGAAAATGCTAAGAGCCATAAAAGGGGAAATCGACAGTAACACAAAAATAGTAGGGGACTTTAACACCCCCCTTTCACCAATGGACAGATCATCCAAAATGAAAATAAATAAGGAAACACAAGCTTTAAATGACACATTAAGCAAGATGGACTTAATTGATATTTATAGGACATTCCATCCCAAAACAACAGAATACACTTTCTTCTCAAGTGCTCATGGAACATTCTCCAGGATAGATCATATATTGGGTCACAAATCAAGCATCAGTAAATTTAAGAAAATTGAAATCATATCAAGTATCTTTTCTGATCACTATGCTCTGAGACTAGATATCAATTACAGGGAAAAAAAAACCTGTATAAAATACCAACCCATGGAGCTAAACAATACGCTACTAAATAACCAAGAAATCACTGAAGAAACCAAACAGCAAATCAAAAAATGTCAAGAAACAAATGACATTGAAAACACAATGACCCAAAACCCATGGAATGTAGCAAAAGCTGTTCTAAGAGGAAAGTTTAAAGCAATAATATCCTACCTCAAGAACCACAAAAATCTCAAATAAACAACCTAACCTTACACCTAAAGCAACTAGAGAAAGAAGAACAAAAAATAACCTAAAGTTAACAGAAGGAAAGAAATCATTAAATGAGATCAGAAAGAAATGAAGGAAACTATAGCAAAGATCAATAAAACTAAAAGCTGGTTCTTTGAGAAGATAAACAAAATTGATAAACCATTAGCCAGACTCATCAAGAAAAAAAGTGACAGGACTCAAATCAACAGAATTAGAAATGAAAAAGGAGAAGTAAAAACTGACACTGCAGATACAAAGAATCATGAGTGATTACTACAAGCAACTATATGCCAATAAAATGGACAACCTGGAAGAAATGGACAAATTCTTAGAAATGCACAACCTTCCGAGACTTAACCAGAAAGAAATAGAAAATATAAGCAAACCTATCACAAGCACCGAAATTGAAACTGTGATTAAAATCTTCCAACAAATAAAAGCCCAGGACCAGATGGCTTCACAGGCGAATTCTATCAAACATTTAGAGAAGAGCTAACACCTATCCTTCCAAAATATAAACTTCTAAACTCTTCCAAAATATAACAGAGGGAGGAAAAAATCCCAAACTCATTCTACGAGGCCACCATCACCCTGATACCAAAACCAGACAAAGATGTCACAAAAAAAGAAAGCTACAGACCAATATCACTGATGAACATAGATGTAAAAATCCTCAACAAAATACTAGCAAACAGAATCCAACAGCACATTAAAAGGATCATACACCATGATCAAGTGGGGTTTATCCCAGGAATGCAAGAATTCTTCAATATATGCAAATCAATCAATGTGATACACCATATTAACAAATTGAAGGAGAGAAACCATATGATCATCTCAATAGATGCAGAAAAAGCTTTTGACAAAATTCAACACCCATTTATGATCAAAACTCTCCAGAAAGTAGGCATAGAGGGAACTTACCTCAACATAATAAAGGCCATGTATGAAAAACCCACAGCCAACATCGTTCTTAATGGTGAAAAAGTGAACCATTTACCTCTAAAATGAGGAACGCGACAAGGATGCATATTCTCACCACTATTATTCAACATAGTTTTGGAAGTTTTAGCCACGGCAATCAGAGAAAGAAAAGAAATAAAAGGAATCTATATCGAAAAAGAAGAAATAAAGCTGTCACTGTTTACAGATGACATGATACTATACATAGAGAACCCTAAAGATGCTACCAGAAAACTACTAGAGCTAATCAATGAAATAGTAAACTTTCAGGATACAAAATTAATGCACAGAAATCTCTTGCATTCCTATACACTAATGATGAGAAATCTGAAAAAGAAATTAAGGAAACACTCCTATTTACCACTGCAAGAAAAAAAAATCAAATACCCAGGAATAAACCTACCTAAGGAGACAAAAGACCTGTATGTAGAAAACTATAAGACACTGATGAAAGAAATTAAAGATGACATAAACAGATGGAGAGATATACCATGTTCTTGGATTGGAAGAAACAACATTGTGAAAATGACTATACTATCCAAAGCAATCTACAGATTCAGTGCAATCCCTATCAAACTACCACTGGCATTTTTCACAGAACTAGAACAAAAAGTTTCACAATTTGTATGGAAACACAAAAGACCCCGAATAGCCAGCAATCTTGAGAAAGAAAAATGGAGCTGGAGGAATCAGGCTCCCTGACTTCAGACTAAACTTCAAAGCTACTGTAATCAAGACAGTATGGTACTGGCACAAAAACAGAAATAAAGATCAATGGAACTGGATAGAAAGCCCAGAGATAAACCCACACACATATGGTCACCTTATCTTTGATAAAGGAGGCAGGAATATACAATGGAGAAAAGACAGACTCTTCAATAAGTGGTGCTGGGTTAGCTGATTCACCTCTAGGAGCACCTGGAGAACATGTGACTTTCTGATATAAGCCACAAGGGTTTATACTGTAGGGGAAAGTTGAGTACATGACTTTGTGATTTGGGATTAGGCAACGGTTTAATCTTTAACCAAAACTCATGATTTTCCATGTCCTTTGCTCTTGTATTTTTACTTGAATGTTTTTGAGCAAGTTGCTGAACCTTTATGTGCCTTGTTTCCTCATCTATAAAACAGGATTGATATTCTCACTAAGTCATAGGTTTGTTGTGTGGATTAAATAATATCCTTATGTGTTAAAAAAAAAAAAGAAGTGGTGCTGGGAAAACTAGACAGTTA
This sequence comes from Eschrichtius robustus, assembly GCF_028021215.1. Classification (NCBI taxonomy): domain Eukaryota; kingdom Metazoa; phylum Chordata; class Mammalia; order Artiodactyla; family Eschrichtiidae; genus Eschrichtius; species Eschrichtius robustus. The sequence goes on from NC_090825.1 coordinate 121,770,464, forward strand.
CATGTAAAAGAATGAAATTCGAACACTTCCTAACACCATACACACAAATAAACTCAAAATGGATTAAAACCTAAATGTAAGGCCAGACACTATAAAACTCTTAGAGGAAAACATAGGAAGAACACTCTTTGACATAAATCATGGCAAGATCCTTTTTGACCCACCTCCTAGAGAATTGGAAATAAAAACAAAAATAAACAAATGGGACCTAATGAAACTTAAAAGCTTTTGCACAGCAAAGGAAACCATAAACAAGACGAAAAGAAAACCCTCAAAATAGGGGAAAGTATTTGCAAATGAAGCAACTGACAAAGATTAATCTCCAAAATATACAAGCAACTCATGCAGCTCAATATCAAAAAAACAACCCAGTCCAAAAATGGGCAGAAGAGCTAAATAGACATTTCTCCAAAGAAGATATACAGATTGCCAACACACACATGAAAGGATGCTCAACATCACTAATCATTAGAGAAACACAAATCAGACCTACAATGAGGTATCACCTCACACCAGTCAGAATGGCCATCATCAAAAAATCTAGCACTCTAGCACTGTTGGTGGGAATGTAAATTGATACAGCCACTATGGAGGACTGTATGGAGGTTCCTTAAAAAACTAAAAGTAGAACTAACTTATGACCCAGCAATCCCACTACTGGGCATATACCCTGAGAAAACCATAATTCAAGAAGAGCTATGTGCCACAATGCTCATTGCAGCTCTATTTACAATAGCCAGGACATGGAACCAAAGTAGGTGTCCATTGACAGATGAATGGATAAAGAAGATGTGGCACCTACATACAATGGAATATTAGCCATAAAGAGAAACGAAATTGAGTTATCTGTAATGAGGTGGGTGAACCTAGAGTCTGTCATACAGAGTGAAGTAAGTCAGAAAGAGAAGAACAAATACCGTACGCCAACGCATACATGTGAAATCTAAAAAAAAAAAAAAAAAAAAGTGGTTCTGATGAACCTAGGGGCAGGACAGGAATAAAGATGCAGATGTAGAGAATGGACTTGAGGACACGGGGAGGAGGAAGGGTAAGCTGGGACTAAGTGGGAGAGTAGCATTGACATATATACACTACCAAATGTAAAATAGATAGCTAGTGGGAAGCAGCTGCATAGCACAGGGAGATCAGCTCGGTGCTTTGTGACCACCTAGAGGGGTGAGATAGCGAGGGTGGGAGGGAGACGCAAGAGGGAGGGATATGGGGATATATGTATATGTATAGCTGATTCACTTTGTTATACAGCAGAAACTAACACTACATTTTAAAGCAATTGTACTCCAATAAAGATGTTAAATTAAAAAAAAAGAGGATGGGGGATTTTAACATATAGAAGTTGATGCATCAGTCAAATAGGTTTTTGTTGTTAGTGCTTTCAACTCTGAGCTTTTGCAACATGTTTCCAGCTTCTCAACCAATAGTTTTCAAAGATATTCATTTGGGATAGCTCTTGGTAGCACAAACAGAGCTCTTTTCTAACTAGGAATAAAGGGGAAACATGTAAGGAAGATCAGAAGGTACTACAGTGAGTCCTGGGGTAAACAGATCTAAAAGATTTTATAAGGAGAAGTGGGCAAAACCAAAGTCTGAGGGGGTAACTTCTCTCCTCAGAACTTCCATGACTGCTGATTTCATTAGGATGAAATTCAGTCATCTCACCATAGCTAAAACTCCTGCTTCGTCTGGTCTCACCCACCGCTGCCACCTCACCATGTACCACTCTTCTTCATTCTGAACCATCTCTGCTGGCATTCATTTCCCCCTTCCAACATGCCCGTCTTGTTTCTGCCTTAGTACCTTTGTCTAGGAGTCCATTCTGCTCTTCATTCTCTTCTTTCAGATCTTCTCACAGATTCTCCCTCTTCTCATTCAAATTTCATCTTAAAGGCCACCTTCTTCAGTAAGGCTTCTCTGCTTACTCTAAGGAGGCCACCCTCCCCCATCATCATCATTAATTATTACTTACTAATTTTTTTTCTTATTTTTAAATGTATTTTGTGTTTATGTCCACTAGGATAGAAGCATCTGTAGGGGAGGGAGCTTATTATCTTGTTCTTCACCATATCCCCAGCAGAGGAAACATTTGTTGAATGAATGAGTGAGTGAGTGAGTGAATGTCACCCTCATCCACGTTTGGGGGACATAGAATCCACATATGCACAAACCCCTCTAAATGTATTGGAAAGCCAGATGTTCAAAACATTCACCTTGGCCAAATATTAAATCTCTTCCTCACTAAAGTTTTTAATCAGAATTACTTTTCTTCTCACCCCCCAAAAAAGCTTTAAAATAATTTACAAACCATAGAATTACTTGCCTTGAAAGAGCAACTAAAGAGTATAGTCCAATTATCCCACTTATTGCTTCATATGCCACTGCATTACTCCTACTAAGAGGTTTTCTCATGTCTACATGAATATTTCTAGTAAGTGAGGACCCCCCCCAACACACACACACAAGATAGTCCAATTTATCTTCTGACAACCTCCAATGTTGTAAATGTTGCATATAGGGAAAAATAAACTTCCTTTTATTCTTTCATTTATTCTGTCATCACACATATTGATGACGTAGGCATCTTGCCATGTGTTACCCACTGTGCTAGCTCTGTGAAGGAATATGAAGGGCTACAGTACAGTAGTGAGTATTAGAAGCAGTCTCTTCCTCCACAGAGTGTTCAAGGAAGCTGTGAAAATAGATTTCCTGTACATAATTACAAGAAAAGCACTAGAAAAGAGGTAGATGGTGCCATTAGAACCCATAACTGAGGGATGTAACCTGGACATGAAGGGAGGGCTATGTGTGTGCGTGCATGCGTGTGTGTGTGTGTGTGTGTATGTAGTCTAGAGAATGAATAGGGGGTAGATAGGACAGGGAGGAGAGTCAGTTGTGTTCTTGAAGAGGGAAGGGTGGTTCCAAGCAAAGAGAAAAATGTGTCTGAAGATTCTAAAACTTTGAATGCGCTGCTGAGACTTCAGCATGAAATCACATGGACACTTGAATGTTATCTTCCTCAAAGAATTCCACTGTGGCTGGAGCAAAGACCAAGGGACAAGGAGATGTGGCTGGAGGGAGATGAATAACAAGATCATTCAGGATATGCAGGCTGTCTAAGATTCAAACTTTACCTAAAGTGATGAGAAACTATCCAAGGGGTATAAGCAGAGGAAAGACATGACTTGGTGGAAAGCAAAAGTAGGGAGATGGGTTATGAGGCTATCTATGGTCATACTCCAGGCAAGAGATGAAAATGTCTTGGACTAGAGTGGTGGATAGTTGAGATAGAGAAAAATTGAACAATGAGAGATATTTGGGAGGCTGAACCCACGTGTTGATGCTAGTTCCCTTTGCTCAATTACACAACCTAGGGAGCTTCACACCTTCACTTGACCACACTTCAGCTCTTTGAAGGCAAGCATTGCCCCTCCTCTCCCTTATTCCAAGTTGTATTTATCTAAGCAATAGAGCTGTGGTCCTCCCAACTGTCATTCAAACACCACAGTCTGACATCCTCTATCATTCTAGTTACTGTAGTCCAGATACATACTGTCTCAGTGTCTATTGATGGTGTATCTCATAGTATCTCCAAGTATGCATCTCAACCCTCAAGTGGTAAAAAGGGCAAAAGAATAATTGCTGGGAGAGGTGAATCAAGAAGACTGAAAAATAGAAGAAAGAATCATCTGGTTCTGAAACCTTCAAGAACCAATCATATTCCATTTGACCTCAGGGCCTGTTTTGGTAACCAGCATACATTATACTTTTCTGCATAATGAGATATAACACAAAGATTAAGCAATAGACCTTAAACCTAAAAACAAATTTATTTAAGAAACAGTGCTTAGTGAAGCAAAAATTATTCCTGTCTTAAAACATGGGCCTGTTTTTCTTGTGATCACAGAAGGGGGTGATTTCTGAGAGCAGATGCACAGCCAGGTCCATCAAAAATACCAGTCACAGAGACACATTCATTTTGAACCAGCATATTCTGTTGACATCTCCCCAGGAGAAGGAACCAGAAACTGATATTAACTTTAGATTTAAGCTGAGACTGCAGCACGAAATCATATGGACACTTGGGTGTTATCTTCCCCAAAGAGTTTCATTTTACATAAATTGCAGGAAACCTGACACACATATTAAAATTTACTACGGTTGAATGAGAGTCAGGGGGAAAAAAAAGGAGACAAATGTTGCTTCCATTAATAACATCCATTATCACCTGATACATGTTTTGTTCTCTTGGGGTTATTTCCTGACACAGATTTTCACACCAACCAAAATGTTGTGTTTTCAATGGAAATACAGCGGATGTATTCAACCACGGAGAAGATCTGGCTAAAATAAAAGAAAACGTTCTTCTGTGTGTTCTTTTTTTTCTTTTTAATTTGGTATTTGCCTTTGTCTCCATCACCTCTGTGCAGTCAGGCACCCATCAGCTCCATTGATAGAGTGTCAACTTTGATCAAGAACCTTGATGGATGCCTGTTAAATAAGAGCATCTCAGGACACCAGAGAAAACCCTTGGTGCTCCACAAGCTCTGGTGTCTGTCTTAGCTCACAAGGTGCCCAGATTCACTCCAGGAGTGAGAATCCTGGAACCTTCTACTTTTCTCTGCATGATCATTTCTAACTTTGTCCTAGTGTTCTATGTGTAGATGTTAAAAATGAGAGTTGAGAGAATGCCATGCTTATACATTACTGGAGGAAACACAAATTGGTACATCCTACTGGAAAAGCTACCGGAAACCTTAAAAATATCCAATCTAGTTATCCAATAAGATATCTTCTGGAGAACTATCTTAAGGAAACATTCAGAGACTGAAATTGTATGAACGAAGAGAAATATAAGCTGCAACATAATTACTATCAAGAGAAGAGGGATAAATTTAAATAATTATTTAGTTATTGTATAGCCATCTAACTGATGCATTGTTATATACCCTGTACAAAAAGATATTTTCAAAGGCCAAACCTCTGAGGCTCTGGCTTAAATGAAAAAGAGAGGTTATGAAATTAAACACCATCATACCAATTTTGTAATTTTAAATTATATATGTAAATATACACACATGTTTAACAAAGTTAAAATCACAGTGGCACATGGTAGGCACATGATAAATTAATTGTTGAAAAATGAATATACAACAAAATCTAAATTGTGCATATATTTAGGAGATTGATTTTGGGTGGTTATGTTTCTTCTTTATACTTTTCTATATTTTCCTATTTGTATACAATGAGTAGTTAATTCTTAGAGTCAAAAGCCTCTGCAAGCTGAGTTAGGGAGAATGCTATTTAATATAAGCAAAGTATCATGGGGGAATTGAAACAACTTTCTCAAGTTTATGACAGTATTAACAATATGGCTAAGACTGCAATATGAACATCTTTCCTTCTGGGCCAGCTAATTCCCATTGAACAAAGCAGGAATATTTCTGAATTATTCCCTGAAAACCAACCCTAAACCCTCCTGATCCTTGTTAAATGACAGAAGACCGGGTTCCATGCAGGTACAATTCCTAGAGAATCTCATCTCAGCTGTAAGACCAAGGTCTTAGTCCTGGACACAAATACAGATATCAAATTGTGTGCCTTTGGTTTCCTGCTACTGAGAACTCTGAGCAGAAATGTGTCACTGGAAGAGCAGAAGACAGGCGGTGTGAAGTACAGTTTCCAGTTGAAGTATTCCCTGCAATATAGCTGACCTGTCTCTTGGAGCTCACTTGGGACACTATATTTTAATGTCTATCAAAGTCATTTGACTTAAAGCTTGGTTTCAGAGACCAACTAGCAGTATAATTAAATAATAATAATAAGGACTATATCGATTTCAAGATCATTGTTTGCCAGACACTATGTTTAGTGCCTCCTGTGATTGATGTCATAGAATCCTTACAAAAACTTTGAGATAAGTGCTATTGTTATCCTCATTTTTCTCAAAGAGCACGTAGCTAGTAAGTGACAAAGTAAAGACTCAAATCATGATCTGTATCATTTATGGACACTGATTCTTTTTTGTTTTTCTAACTGAGACTTTTTGGAGCAGTTTAATGTTGACAGCAACACTGAAGGGAAGGTACAAAGATTTCTCTTATGCCCTCTGCCTCCACACCTGCACAGCGTCCCTCCTTTTCAACATCCCCACCTGAGTGGTACATTTGTTACAGTGATAAACCTACATCATAATGACCCAAAGTCTGTAGTTTACATTCAGTTCACTCTTGGTATTGTAGGCCCTATGGGTTGGAACAAATGTATAATGACATGTATCTATCATTGTGGTATCATAAAGAGTATTTTCACTACGGAGAAACAACTTAACAGTAAATTATAAGAAAGTAGAATAAAATGTAGAAGGGAAATTTTAGCATGAAGGCATTATTTAGAGTGAGAGAATCAAGGGACATTTTCTCTGAAGAAGTGACATTGGAAAGAATTTTGAAAGATGCTTTCATATATCTCTATGTTAAAGGGACTTATTTAACTAGACCCATTTCATCTTTTAAGTCTCAGTTTAAATGGCATTGCTATAGCTGGGAATTCAGTATCTGTTCAATTTTAAAAGTAAATGTTTAACATTTAATGTTTAAGTTTAATGTTTAAACTCCCTATAAGTACTTATTGAAATTTTCAGATTTTTGTGCCTTATGGAGTTTTTTACACATAGTAGGTGATCAATAATGATAATAATCTCAACACTAGATACCAAAAAAATTTTCTAGATACATTTAGAAAAAGTGTGCTGGGGTTCGATTCCTATCCATATATTCCTCAAAGCTTAGGGATTTTTTTTAAAAAAGAAAAAAATCTAGTTATGGAAACTTAGAAAAGCACATCCAGAAAATTGCAATTAAGTTTTTCAAATAAATGAACATAGCACATAAGTCCTTCCTCCATAAATTGCCAATTACTATCCTTCAGCCCCTTGGTTATAATCTGGACTAGAATTACTTTTGCTTTTGGAGCTAAATCCCTAGAGTCTTGTGTTCTTGGTTGGTGCAGACAGAGTAAAGTTATTGTAGGCAAACCTCCTAAATTCTGAATACAGTGTTTTCCCACTTACTGCCCTCACAGGTCTATAAGGTAATGGAAAAGAAAAAAAAAGAAAAAAAAAAGATAATGGGAAAGAAAGAAAAAGGAGGCAGTTTGAATACTGGGTTCATTAAAAAGCAAAAGACAAAGTCATTGTAGCATCTTGATTAATCAGATATAATGATGTTTTCCTTGAGCTTTAGAAAATAAATTTCTCTAGACTTAGGTAATAGCATAAGCAGAAATGGAAAAACAAAAGCATTTATTTAGAAACTTTGACCACCTTAGCACCATAACTAACCATACTGATAAGAAACCTAAAGCAAAGGGAAGTGTTCTAAAATCCGCTGAATAAAATCGCATACTTAGAATATTGGATCGCATATTAAAAGTCTGAGACCATGGTTCTTGCTTCCCAAGGGACCTGTACTGTCTTGAGAACATAGCTTCACACAGCTGCACTTCCTTTCTCCTATGCTAATACAGTGCAGTGCTTCATTATGGAATAGGTGGGAAGAAACAACTGAAAATGTGAATGTGTGATATCAGTATTGGATAAAAGATTTAAAATTAGATGAAAGGCAGCAACACTCTGGCCTGTATAGTTGCCTTCTGTCCCCCCTCCCCAAGAAAAAAACACACACACCAAAAAAGCAAACAAACAGAACACTTTCAGGTGAGTGAAAATGACATGCATTTGGGCTCATTGCTTACATGGATAGAGGCTTTGAATATTAATTCAGATGTACTCTGAGAGTTTACAGCACTGAGCTACATCACTTCTGTCTCTTTGGGGAGACACTGACACCGTCAGTCAGTCCTATATCTACCTGTGTATATGCTGAGGCTGAAATAGAATCTAGGAGAGCATTCCATGTAAATTCCAGATTCTAGAACTCCTCAGATTCTACCATTTCCCAGTCAACATTACTGGCCCCTTCAGAAGCATAATTCACAATTTATCGACTTCAAGGAAAGAAATGCATCTTGCTACTGTGGTCACTGACTAGTCTTCAAGATCCCATTAGAGGAGGAGAAAAGGTGTAAGTGTGTGCGTTTCTGTGTGTGTGTGTACCCATATATCTACTCGAACTTCAGTTTAGAAAACAAAACTTCTAAATTGCCATGAAAAAATAGGAAAGTTTTTGTATATGCACACATACACCCACACACATTCCACTTTCAACTTTGTCATTTTGGGCAAAGAAAAAGAGAAGTGAGAGCTAATGGTGATGATAATGATTCTCAACCACCGTAAGTACTGCCCATCTTCAACCTATTACCCAAAAATCATCATCATCATTCATAAAACAAAAATTAATGGGCACATCTTGAATCTCATACTGCAAAGTCCAAGGTGTTTTACTTGGAACTTGTAATTGACATGTGTGAAATAATATATGGTGGTTTCATGCTACAGAGGGGGATTAGTGAGGTTTAATTAGTGTTTAGTGAGTGATGCCAATCACAGAAGACAACATATATCCTCCAGTGAAACATACAGCTTCTTGTATTCTGTCATGACTAGTGCCTTTCATTTGACCCCCTCCCTACTTGCCTGTCCCAGCTATCTTCTCCAAAAAACCTTGAACCCACCTGGACCTGGCAGATTATTGTGTGGCTGACTTCTCTCTTCCCATCTGCAACTGTAAGAGCTGCAAAGACCCCAGTCCCCCAGTGACAGTGGATCTCAGAAAGTCATTACATCCCTGACTGCTCATGGTAGTCAGTTAGATAATTGTGGAAATAAGCATTTAAAGGGTTAGTTTCTTAATCTGTGTATCCTTTAAAGCTGCAAATAGAAAAAGGGCTAGGATTTTATTTATTCATTTATTTAGCAAATGTTTATCATACATTTTCTTGTACGAGGTCCTGGAGACCTCATCTCCATTCACTCTTCTTCATAAGCATTTACCTAGAGTCAATTATCTGGCATTAAAATTATGCCGTTCAAACACTACTAGTGTGATTTTTTTTTCTCTCTCTCTTTTTCCTCACTCTGTATTTCATGAGTTTTCTGCATGGATGTCCTCCTTCTCTTTCTCTGCCTAACAAAGTGCAAACCACTCTTAAAATCTCAAATCCAATCCCAAGACCATGAAGTCTTTTCAGATCACCTCAATGATAAATGAACTTTCCTTGATCACCTATCCTATTGACTTTATTACTTATACCACTCATAATGGACACTATATAATCCCTTTCCCTGGATTGTGGGCTGGACCTAGTGACTTACTTTTAATGAATAGATTATGGCAGAAGTGATGAGATGTCACTATTGAGATTAGGTTATAAAAGGCTATGACTTTCCTCTTACACTCTCTGTTTACTGCTCTCTTTCACTTTACTCTGATGGAAGATGGTGCCATATTGTGAGCTACCGTATAGAGATGTTCATGTAGGAAGAGACTGAAGGCCATAACCAGAGAGCTGAATCCAGTCAACATTCTCATGAGTCAGCTTGTAAGTGAGTAAACCTCATTTGAGTGTTGCGATAACCATAGCCCCAACTTATCATCTTAATTGTAGCCATACATGAGACTCTGAGCCAGGGACCTAACTTACCCATGAATGGATTTTTGACCTACAGGAATTGTGAGATAAATGTTATTTCAACCCACTAAATTTTGGAGCTCTGTTAACACAGCAAAGATACCTAATCCAATCCTTCAATTGTAACTCCGATCATATAGTCTTTCATTCATCAAGTATTTAGTGGTATCTACTCTTCTTTCTGCCAGGTTCTGTGTTAGGCAAGATGAATCAGAGAGGAAGAGAGGAAGGAGAGGCAGAAAAATATTACTGTTAAGAAACAAGATCCAAATAAAAGTGTAAAATAGTATATACGTTTTTATATTTCCTATATTATTTACTCAACATTGTTTCTGAAATTCATCCACGGTGTAGCATGTAGCCATAGTTTTCCAATTTAAGGTACTGCATAGTAGGTAGCTTATTAAATAAATATGCCACAATTAATTATTATATCCTATTTCTGATGTACACGTTGGTTGCTTCTGTATTTTTTCTGTTGTATATTTCGTTTTCTAATAGTTTGGTTAGGATGTTTGTATATACGTTGCTGAGGGAAAAGAGAATAGTTTTTATTTCTTATATTGATACTATCCTTATCTGATTATTCTCAGTTCCAGTCAACACTTTGCAACTAATTTGAAATACTCAAGATGCATTACTTTTTACTCTATTATCTGAAAGAAACTGTGTAGGATTTGAGTTCTTTGTTCATTAAATGTTAGTTGAACTCATTTGGCCTGGTATTTTCTTTGTAGGAAAACTTTCAATCGCTAATTCAACTTCTTTAATGATTATAGGATAATTTACATTTTCTATTTCTTCCTGAATCAGTTATGGTAATTTGTATCTTTTAGAATTTAGTACATTTCATCTAAGTTTTCAAAGTTATTGACATAAAATTATTCAATATATATTTGTAATTTCTGTCATATCTGTAGTTATATCATGTTTTCATATTTATTTTATTAATCTGTCCAGAGGTTTATTACTTTTATTAGTTTTGAGAACATAGAAATTATTGTGTCCATTGATCCTATTTTATTTAACTTTTTATTCTTTTTTTTTTTTTAAACATCTTTATTGAAGTATAATTGCCTTACAATGGTGTGTTAGCTTCTGCTTTATAACAAAGTGAATCAGTTATACATATACAATATGTTCCCATTTCTCTTCCCTCTTGCATCTCCCTCCCTCCCACCCTCCCCATCCCACCCCTCTAGGTGGTCACAAAGCACCGAGCTGATCTCCCTGTGCTATGCGGCTGCTTCCCACTAGTTATCTATTTTACATTTGGTAGTGTATATATGTCCATGACACTCTCTTACCCTGTCACATCTCACCCCACCCCCTCCCCATATCCTCAAGTCCATTCTCTAGTAGGTCTGTGTCTTTATTCCCATCTTGCCACTAGGTTCTTCATGGCCTTTTTTTTTTTTTTTCCTTAGATTCCGTATATATGTGTTAGCATACTGTATTTGTTTTTCTCTTTCTGACTTCACTCTGTATGACAGACTCTAACTCCATCCACCTCATTACAAATACCTCCATTTCATTTCTTTTTATGGCTGAGTAATATTCCATTGTATATATGTGCCACATCTTCTTTATCCATTCATCTGTCAATGGACATTTAGGTTGCTTCCATGTCCTGGCTATTGTAAATAGAGCTGCAATGAACATTTTGGTACATGACTCTTTTTGACCTATGGTTTTCTCAGGGTATATGCCCAGTAGTGGGATTGCTGGGTCGTATGGTAGTTCTATTTGTAGTTTTTTCAGGAACCTCCATACTGTTCTCCATAGTGGCTGTATCAATTTACATTCCCACCAACAGTGCAAGAGTGTTCCCTTTCCTCCACACCCTCTCCAGCATTTATTGTTTCTAGATTTTTTGATGATGGCCATTCTGACCAGTGTGAGATGATATCTCATTGTAGTTTTGATTTGCATTTCTCTAATGATTAATGATGTTGAGCATTCTTTCATGTGTCTGTAGGCCATCTGTATATCTTCTTTGGAGAAATGTCTATTTAGGTCTTCTGCCCATTTTTGGATTGGGTTGTTGGTTTTTTTATTATTGAGCTGCATGAGCTGCTTGTAAATCTTGGAGATTAATCCTTTGTCAGCTGCTTCATTTGCAAATATTTTCTCCCATTCTGAGGGTGGTCTTTTAGTCTTGTTTATGGTTTCCTTTGCTGTGCAAAACTTTTAAGTTTCATTAGGTCTCATTTGTTTATTTGTGTTCTTATTTCCATTTCTCTGGGAGCTGGGTCAAAAAGAATCTTGCTGTGATGTATGTCATAGAGTGTTCTGCCTATGTTTTCCTCTAAGAGTTTGATAGTGTCTGCCCTTACACTTACGTCTTTAATCCATTTTGAGTTTATTTTTGTGCATGGTGTCAGGGAGTGTTCTAATTTCATACTTTTACATGTATCTGTCCAATTTTCCCAGCACCACTTATTGAAGAGGCTGTCTTTTCTCCACTGTATATCCTTGCCTCCTTTATCAAAGATAAGGTGGCCATATGTGTGTGGGTTTATCTCTGGGCTTTCTATCCTGTTCCATTGATCTATATTTCTGTTTTTGTGCCAGTACCAAACTGTCTTGATTACTGAAGCTTTGTAATATAGTCTGAAGTCAGGGAGCCTGATTCCTCCAGCTCCATTTTTCGTTCTCAAGATTGCTTTGGCTATTTGGGGTCTTTTCTGTTTCCATACAAATTGTGAAATTTTTTGTTCTAGTTCTGTGAAAAATGCCAGTGGTAGTTTGATAGGGATTGCATTGAATCTGTAGATTGCTTTGGGTAGTAGAGTCATTTTCACAATGTTGTTTCTTCCATTCCAGGAACATGGTATATCTCTCCATCTATTTGTATCATCTTTAATTTCTTTCATCAGTGTCTTATAATTTTCTGCATACAGGTCTTTTGTCTCCTTAGGTAGGTTTATTCCTAGATATTTTATTCTTTTTGTTGCAATGGTAAACGGGAGTGTTTTCTTAATTTCACTTTCAGATTTTTCGTCATTAGTGTATAGAAATGCAAGAGATTACTGTGCATTAATTTTGTATCCTGCTACTTTACCAAATTCATTGATTAGCTCTAGTAGGTTTCTGGTAGCATCTTTAGGATTCTCTATGTATAGTATCATGTCATCTGCAAATAGTGACAGCTTTACTTCTTCTTTTCCGATTTGGATTCCTTTTATTTCTTTTTCTTCTCTGATTGCTGTGGCTAACACTTCCAAAACTATGTTGAATAATAGTGGTGAGAGTGGGCAACCTTGTCTTGTTCCTGATCTTAGTGGAAATGGTTTCAGTTTTGCACCATTGAGGACGATGTTGGCTGTGGGTTTGTCATATAAGGCCTTTATTATGTTGAGGAAAGTTCCCTCTATGCCTACTTTCTGCAGGGCTTTTATCATAAATGGGTGTTGAATTTTGTTGAAAGCTTTCTCTGCATCTATTGAGATGATCATATGGTTTTTCTCCTTCAATTTGTTAATATGGTGTATCACATTGATTGATTTGCGTATGTTGAAGAATCCTTGCATTCCTGGGATAAACCCCACTTGATCATGGTGTATGATCCTTTTAATGTGCTGTTGGATTCTGTTTGCTAGTATTTTGTTGAGGAGTTTTGCATCTATGTTCATCAGTGATATTGGCCTGTAGTTTTCTTTCTTTGTGACATCTTTGTCTGGTTTTGGTATCAGGGTGATGGTGGCCTCGTAGAATGAGTTTGGGAGTGTTCCTCCCTCTGCAATATTTTGGAAGAGTTTGAGAAGGATAGGTGTTAGCTCGTCTCTAAATGTTTGATAGAATTCGCCTGTGAAGCCATCTGGTCCTGGGCTTTTGTTTGTTGGAAGGTTTTTAATCACAGTTTCAATTTCAGTGCTTGTGATTGGTCTGTTCATATTTTCTATTTCTTCCTGGTTCAGTCTCGGCAGTTTGTGCATTTCTAAGAATCTGTCCATTTCTTCCAGGTTGTCCATTTTATTGGCATAGAGTTGCTTGTAGTAATCTCTCATGATCGTTTGTATTTCTGCAGTGTCAGTGGTTACTTCTCCTTTTTCATTTCTAATTCTATTGATTTGAGTCTTCTCCCTTTTTCTCTTGATGAGTCTGGCTAACGGTTTATCAATTTTGTTTATCTTCTCAAAGAACCAGCTTTTAGTTTCATTGATTTTTGCTATTGTTTCCTTCATTTCTTTTTCATTTATTTCTGACCTAATCTTTATAATTTCTTTCCTTCTGCTGGCTTTGGGGTTTTTTTGTTCTTCTTTCTCTAATTGCTTCAGGTGCAAGGTTAGGTTGTTTATTCGAGATGTTTCCTGTTTCTTGAGGTAGGCTTGTATTGCTATAAACTTCCCTCTTAGCACTGCTTTTGCTGCGTCCCATAGGTTTTGGGTTGTCGTATCTCCATTGTCATTTGTTTCTAGGTATTTTTTGATTTCCCCTTTGATTTCTTCAGTGATCACTTCGTTATTAAGTAATGTATTGTGTAGCCTCCATGTGTTTGTATTTTTTACAGATCTTTTCCTGTAATTGATATCTAGTCTCATAGCGTTGTGGTCGGAAAAGATACTTGATACGATTTCAATTTTCTTAAATTTACCAAGGCTTGATTTGTGACCCAAGATATGATCTATCCTGGAGAATGTTCCATGAGCATTTGAGAAAAATGTGTATTCTGTTGTTTTTGGGTGGAATGTCCTATAAATATCAATTAAGTCCATCTTGTTTAATGTATCATTTAAAGCTTGTGTTTCCTTATTTATTTTCATTTTGGATGATCTGTCCATTGGTGAAAGTGGGGTGTTAAAGTCCCCTACTATGATTGTGTTGCTGTCGATTTCCCCTTTTATGGCTGTTAGTATTTGCCTTATGTATTGAGGTGCTCCTATGTTGGGTGCATAAATATTTACAATTGTTATAGCTTCCTCTTGGATCGATCCCTTGATCATTATATAGTGTCCTTCTTTGTCTCTTGTAATAGTCTTTATTTTAAAGTCTATTTTGTCTGATATGAGAATTGCTATTCCAGCTTTCTTTTGATTTCCATTTGCATGGAATATCTTTTTCCGTCCCCTCACTTTCAGTCTGTATGTGTCTCTAGGTCTGAAGTGGGTCTCGTGTAGACAGCATATATATGGGTCTTGTTTTTGTATCCATTCAGCCAGCCTGTGTCTTTTGGTGGGAGCATTTAATCCATTTACATTCAAGGTAATTATCGATATGTATGTTCCTATTACCATTTTCTTAAATGTTTTGGGTTTGTTGTTGTAGGTGTTTTCCTTCTCTTGTGTTTCTTGCCTAGAGAAGTTCCTTTAGCATTTGTTGTAAAGCTGGTTTGGTGGTGCTGAACTCTCTCAGCTTTTGCTTGTCTGTAAAGGTTTTAATTTCTCCATCGAATCTGAATGAGATCCTTGCTGGGTAGAGTAATCTTGGTTGTAGGTTTTTCTCCTTCATCACTTTAAGTATATCCTGCCACTCCCTTCTGGCTTGCAGAGTTTCTGCTGAAAGATCAGATGTTAACCTTATGGGGATTCCCTTGTGTGTTATTTGTTGTTTTTCCCTTGCTGCCTTTAATATGTTTTCCTTATACTTAATTTTTGACAGTTTGATTAATATGTGTCTTGGCGTGTTTCTCCTTGGGTTTATCCTGTATGGGACTCTCTGTGCTTCCAGGACTTGATTAACTATTTCCTATCCCATATTAGGGAAGTTTCCAACTATAATCTCTTCAAATATTTTCTCAGTCCCTTTCTTTTTCTCTTCTTCTTCTGGGACCCCTATAATTCGAATGTTGGTGCATTTAATGTTGTCCCAGAGGTCTCTGAGACTGTCCTCAGTTCTTTTCATTCTTTTTTCTTTATCCTGCTCTGCAGTAGTTATTTCCACCATTTTATCTTCCAGGTCACTTATCCTTTCTTCTGCCTCAGTTATTCTGCTATTGATCCCATCTAGAGTATTTTTAATTTCATTTATTGTGTTTTTCATCATTGCTTGGTACCTCTTTAGTTCTTCTACATCCTTGTTAAATGTTTCTTGCATTTTGTCTATTCTATTTCCAAGATTTTGGATCATCCTTACTATCATTATTCTGAATTCTTTTTCAGGTAGACTACCTATTTCCTCTTCATTTGTTAAGTCTGGTGTGTTTTGACCCTGCTCCTTCATCTGCTGTGTGTTTTTCTGTCGTCTCATTTTGCTTATCTTACTGTGTTTGGGGTCTCCTTTTCACAGGTTGCAGGTTCGTAGTTCCCGTTGTTTTTGGTATCTGTCCCCAGTGGCTAAGGTTGGTTTAGTGGGTTGTGTAGGCTTCCTGGTGGAGGGAACTAGTGCCTGAGTTCTGGTGGATGAGGCTGGATCTTGTCTTTCTGGTGGGCACGTCCATGACTGGTGGTGTATTTTGGGGTGTCTGTGGCCTTATTATGATTTTAGGCAGCCTCTCTGCTAATGGATGGGGCTGTGTTCCTGTCTTGCTAGTTGTTTGGCATAGGGTGTTCAGCAGTGTAGCTTGCTGGTCATTGAGTGATGCTGGGTCTTGATGTTGAGATGGAGATCTCTGAGAGATTTTTGCCGTTTGGTATTACGTGGAGCTGGGAGGTCTCTTGTGGACCAGTGTCCTGAAGTTGGCTCTCCCACCTCAGAGGTACGGCCCTGATGCCTGGCTGGAGCACCTAGAGCCTTTCGTCCATACGGCTCAGAGTAAAAGGGAGAAAAAATAGAAAGAAACAAAGAAAGAAAGAGGCTCTAATATAGTGAAGTAAAATAAAGCTATTATAAAGCAAAGCTATACAGACAAAAATCTCACCCAGAAGCATATACATATACACTCACAAAAAAAAGGAAAAGGGGAAAAATTAATATATCCTGCTCCCAAAGTCCACCTCCTGAATTTGGGATGATTCGTTGTCTATTCAGGTATTCAACAGGTGCAGGCACATCAAGTTGTTTGTGGAGTTTTAATCCGCTGCTTCTGAGTCTGCTGGGAGAGATTTCCCCTTCTCTTCTCTGTTCACACAGCTCCTGGGGTTCAGCTTTGGATTTGGACCCGCCTCTGCGTGTAGGTCGCCTGAGGGCGTCTGTTCCCCGCCCAGACAGGACGGGGTTAAAGGAGCAGCTGCTTCGGGGGCTCTGGCTCACCCAGGCCGCGGGGAGGGAGGGGTACGGAGGAGGCGGGGCGAGCCTGCGGCGTCAGAGGGCGGCGTGACGTTGCACCAGCCTGAGGCGCGCAGTGCGTTCTCCCGGGGAAGTTGTCCCTGGATCACGGGATCCTGGCAGTGGCGGGCTGCACAGGCTCCCGGGAGGGGCGGTGTGGAGAGTGACCTGTGCTCACACACAGGCTTTTTGGAGTCGGCAGCAGCAGCCCCAGCGTCTCACGCCCATCTCTGGGGTCCGCGCTGATCGCCGCGGCTCGCGCCCGTCTCTGGAGCTCGTTTAGGCGGCGCTCTGAATCCCCTCTCCTTGCGCGCCGTGAAACAAAGAGGCAAGAAAAAGTCTCTTGCCTCTTCGGCAGCTGCAGACTTTTTCCCGGTCTCCCTCCCAGCCAGCTATGGTGCGCTAACCCCTTCAGGCTGTGTTCACGCCGCCAACCCCAGTCCTCTCCCTGCGATCCGACCAAACCTGAGCCTCAGCTCCCAGCCCCGCCCGCCCCGGCGGGTGAGCAGACAAGCCTCTCAGGCTGCTGAGTGCTGCTTGGCGCCGAGCCTCTGTGTGGGAATCTCTCCGTTTTTTCCTCTGCGCCCCTGTTGCTGTGGGGTCCGCGCTGATAGCCGCGGCTCGCGCCCGTCTCTGAAGTTCGTTTAGGCGGTACTCTGAATCCCCTCTCCTCGCGCACCAGGAAACAAAGAGGGAAGAAAAAGTCTCTTGCCTCCTCGGCAGCTGCAGACTTTTTCCCGGACTCCCTCCCGGCTAGCTGTGGTGCACTAACCCCTTCAGGCTGTGTTCACGCCGCCAACCCCAGTCCTCTCCCTGCAATCCAACTGAAGCCCAAGCCTCAGCTTCCAGCCCCGCCTGCCCCGGCGGGGGAGCAGACAAGCCTCTCGGGCTGGTGAGTGCTACTCGGCACCGATCCTCCATGCGGGAATCTCTCTGCTTTGCCCTCCGCACCCCTGTGGCTGTGCTCTCCTCCGTGGCTCCGAAGCCTCCCCCCTCTGCCACCCGCAGTCTCTGCCCACGAAGGGGCTTCCTAGTGCGTGGAAATCTTTCCTCCTTCACAGCTCCCTCCCACTGGTGCAGGTGCCGTCCCTATTCTTTTGTCTCTGTTATTTCTTTTTTCTTTTGCCCTACCCAAGTACGGGGGGAGTTTCTTGCCTTTTTGGAGGTCTGACGTTTTCTGCCAGCGTTCAGTGGGTGTTCTGTAGGAGCAGTTCCACGTGTAGATGTATTTCTACTGTATCTGTGGGAAGGAAGGTGATCTCCGTGTCTTACTCTTCCGCCATCTTCTCTCCTCCGACTATTCTTTTTTGATGTTTAATTTTCCTTCCTCTTAGTTTCTTTATGCTAATTCTGCAGTTTCTTTTTATGTTGAATCCTCAGAATGTCAGAAATTAATTTATCTGCTCTCAGTTCAGAATCACCCTTTTTTTTGCCCTATTTTTTGATTCTGGAGCTGGACTCTGCAAATCAAATATTTCCTTTTCCATCTGCCTCTATGTTAGACCCTGACAGTAAGGGGCACTGGGCGAAGACCGCAAGGATGGAGGAAGAAGTGGCTTCTTTCTGTTTTTCCACTGTAGCAGGTAGACTGGTGCATGGCTGGTCCCTGCAGCCTTCCCAGCAAGGGCAGTCAGTGCCATGTGCAGCTGTCTATTCAGAAATGTTCTTCACCAGGGGGTCATGATGCTCTCCTGGTCCTGGTGAGCGGCCTCCAGCAACTGTCATGGCAGGTTGTGTGTTTGCAGAAAACCTGTGCCATCTCTCAAAGGTCTAAATTTTATCATTACAGAGCCTCTCTTCTGGGTATCTTCCTTGCTCTTTTTTCTGCAAGCAGTAAGGATGGCAGCTGCTTTCTGCAGTCATTCTCTCCGTTACGTCTTGGAGTTCCCTTCTGCCCTTCCAATAGTAGTTCACCATTTTTTCTCAACTAACAATTCTTTATATTAAATGTTTCCTCCTCAAATTTCCGGTATGGTTTCTGTCTTCTAACTGGACCCTGATTCATTTAATTCATTAATTATCACCCTCTCCTCCTTTTTAAAAATGTAAAAATTTAAGGCAATAAAATTTCCTCCACCTGTATATCAGTGCCCATAAGCTATATCACGTAAGCTTATATTTTATTTATGGCTAAGTAATAAATATTTTTAGATTTCCACCTGAATTTCCTCTTTGTTCCAGACATGGAACAATGTTTCAAAACACTTTTTTCTAAATGTATCATTTATTATTATTGTTTTTCTAATTATATTGATATTCAGAAAACATAATCCGAATGATACTAATCCTGTAAATTGTGATGCTTGCTCTTAGGTCTGTTTTTAAAGACTGTTTCATCTCCAATTATAGGGTTATTTCAGTTATCTCCTACTGAATACTAAACTGTCCCAAAATTTGCTCGCTGAAATAATTTATTTTTATCTCTCACAATTTTACAGCTGAACTTAGAGACTGGATTCTCATATGCAGTGTCAGTGGGGGGGGGCTGATACTGGAGATATCTTAAGGCTTGAGAGAGCCAGAAATCCAAGAAAGCACCTTCAACCATATTTCTGGCAACTCATGGGGAAGAACTGAAATATCTGGGGACTAGCTGGGCATCTCTCTCCTTGTGTTCACTCTGTTTGAGTAGCTTGGGGTTCTTTACCGTATGGTTGTCCCCAGGTAATTGAATTTCTTACATGGGGGCTGCTGGTTGACCCTAGAGCATACATTCTTATTGAACAAGATTGAAGCTGTAAGGCTTCTTATAATCTAACCTTGGAATTCACATGGCATCCCACCTTATTGATTACACAGGGTATTCCCATATTCAATGTATGTAGGGCTACACAGGATGTGAGCACCCATAGGTATGGCTCATTTCACAGGATGACTTTGGAGACTACAAGGATGTTCTTGCATGACCATTTGAAGGTTAAATGTGCTCTTCTAATCTTCCCTAACTTACTGTTTCGTTTTTGTCCATTTTGATTTCTTCTTTGCCCCCAGATATTGTTTAGAATACTTTAAAAAATGTATTGTTTTTGTTACTGTTTTCTAACTATATCTATTTATGTTCATAATAGTCTGAATAATATCAATTTTTCTAACATGTGCTGTGACTTGTCTGTTTGATTTCTAATATCTTAGAGAGTTGCTTTAAAATGTCCTGCTGTGAAATTTGATTTGTTAATTCTACTTAAAGTTCTATCAATATTGGCTTTCTAGTTTTTGAAGGTATATTATACATACATATTTAGAATTTTTATCTCCCTAATATATTGAATATTTTATCATTTGCTTATCTCTCTTTATGTTATTTATTTTAACTATATTTTTGCCTTAAAGCTATTTTTCCTGATAGCTACATAAATATACTAGTCTAGTTTTGATTAGTATTGACTTGTTAAATTTTTCTATACTTTTACTTTCAACTTTTCTGTATTCCTAAGTGTTAGGTCTGTCTCTGGTAAACAGCAC
This sequence comes from Eschrichtius robustus, assembly GCF_028021215.1. NCBI lineage: Eukaryota > Metazoa > Chordata > Mammalia > Artiodactyla > Eschrichtiidae > Eschrichtius > Eschrichtius robustus. The sequence continues at coordinate 121,790,678 of NC_090825.1, forward strand.
ATAGTTCTGTTTGTTGCTCTTTATTTAATTTATCCCAACAATTTTCATATTTTAACTGGAGAATTTAGTTAATTTACATTAATTGTGTTATACTAATATTTGGATTTTTCACAATCTTTTTTTATACCTTCAATTTGACATATATCTTCAGGATTTTTTGACTTTGTTTCACCTCTTGATTTCTGTTGCACTAAGTAGTAATTTGGATTTTAAAGCAGCTTTATTGAGATGTAATTGGTATACAAAGAACTGTACATATTTAATGCATACAGTTTAATGAGTTTGTACATATGCAAACACCTGTGATACCATCACCACCATCAAGGTAACAGACATGTCCAACGCCTTCCAGAGCTTCCTTGTGCCCCTTTGGGTTTTTCTGTTTTCTTGTTTGTTTGTTTGTTTTTGTGGTAAGAACACTTTACATGAGATCTACCCCTTAACAAATGTTGAAGTGCACAATAGCATATCGTTAACTATAGGCACCATGTTGTAGAGTAGATCTTTAGAACTTATTCGTCTAGCATAACCGAAGAATAGTAATTTGGATGTTATTCCTTCTAAGACCATTTCAACATGCTCCCTTAATTAACTGAAGTCAAAAATGAACCAGTGTCTTTGCTGTCATTGTAAACAATATAAAAACTTTAACATGTTTTAATTCTGACCATCATTACTCTCAATGTGCATATTTCTTCCCCTATTTAAGTTTTATTTTGTTTTATTTATAACACTTAAACATTTATGTAATAATTGTTTAGATTTCTTTACATGATAATAATGTCATAGTTCCCGTTCTTTCTTCTATTTCAGACTTTTTATCTGAGATTAGTTTTCTTCTACCCAGAATACACCCTTTAGGTATTTTTTTAGTGAGGTAAACACTTGCAATGTTCCTTAAAAATCTGAATGCCTTTATTTTGTCCTTCCTTCCTCCCTTCCTTCCTCCCTTGTGTGTGTGTGTTTGTGTGTCTGCAGATTACAGGTACTTTGCATTTTGGCCACATCAATGGTGGATATTTTTAAAATGGATTTTAAAAATATTTTATCCAGAATATGTAGTTCTTTCAGTTGCAAAGTGATTTAGAATAACCAGTCCATCAAAGGGCTAGGAACAGAAGTCCTCTAGAGGTTTCATGTGTATCCTTAATGCTTACTAACAGTGTATCCCTCAGAACTCCTGTATTCTGTAATCTGTGGGGGCAAAGGGGTGGCTGAGTACGTAAGGCAGTGGGTGGGAAGAAGGGTCCCACATCATTCCATCTACATTATCCTACTTTTACATGAGATTTAACTTGGGAAAAAACGTTTTGCTGAGGGAAAAGAAATTAAACTGAAAAAAAAATTAGTCCCAGCCATTAGGAGGCACCTAAGATGATATACACTGCCTTATTGAACTGGATTGGGCTGAGCAATTACTTTCCTAATATGTTTGGTGTGGGCTTCCTAGAATATACAATTCGTGAAAAATGACCCTCAAGCCTACTTTGATAATCAATCTTAAAGCCCCCTCTGAATCCTCAATTTGTTGAAATGCCCAGTTTACTAATGTTTTTCCTAAACCAATAATCTGAAATGTGGAAATGCCTTCAATATAACAATGGAATATATCAATGTTTTCAAAGTTGCCCTGTCTTTGAAATGGTACAAAAGCAGTTTCATGTTGTAGGTGAAAGCAGGTTTGGTTTGTACTTAAGGCAAGTAGAAAGGTGTACTTCAGACACCCAGGATGGAGAACGTAGAGTCAGTATTACATTGAAATTCTTAAACCTCCAGGCTGATTTCACATTTCATAAAGGACAGAATTCTTTGAGAGGAGAAGGCTAAAGTAAGGAGAAATAGACCTAATCCCTGCTGCCTGTCTCCCTAGCTAGGATCCAAGTGTTGCTTTTAAATTTATGAGATCAGAACATCAAAAGATAGCAGCTAAATATATTCAGATAGAGTGGAAATTTTGACATAAATTTAGTGACTTATTTTTCCCCTCAAGAAATGAGTGCATGTGTTTTACAAGCTATTATTTAGGACTTGATTTACATAGAGACCCATTTATTTAGGAAAGAATCAATAAGTAAGATTCCAGAGAAGAGCATCAACTCAATCAGATGCTCTAGGGCTGCAGTGTCACTGCTTATCTGTCCCCTCTGCTCCTATCAGAGCATAAATAGATGACCTCTCAGAGTGTCCCCCACTGATGAAAGGCCATGGTGGGGCATCCAACAGCACCACACAGGGACCCTTCCCTTCTGTGCACTTTCATGAAAGGGTTAGGATCTGTGGGCTGCTGAACTCTTTTCAAGCGTAGGACAGAGGTTGGATTGTCCAACAGAGCTTGTAACATGTTTAGGAAATAGACTTTACTTGGAAAGCTCCTAACAGTTTCTTATCTGGTTTGTGGGTAAATACACACATGTGTATTTATCAGGTTTTTTTTTTTACACAAAAAATGTCATAGAGCAGAAAAATGAATGTATAGAATGGTATGCATCACTGCAGTTAAATATCAAAATAAAATGTTCAATGGAAACAACAAACAAAAAAAGGAAGGTGCAAATAGCTGGCATTTATGTAAAAATTGTGAAACACATAATAATAGTTTATATTGTTTATCAGTATATTCCCATGTAGTTAAAGTTCAAAAACATGCTTATGAGTGATTCACATCATCTTGAGGATAATGGTTATCTTTAGGAAGAGACAGAAGGGAAGGAGGACTATGGATTTTCCTCTTTTATAATGTTTTATATCTTACTTTTAAAAAAGAGTCAGCTGAGACAAATGTGACAAGTAGCAACGAACATATGTTTTATCTTGGTAAAGATTACATAGATGTATATAATATTATTTATTTATTTTTGCTTTTCTGGGTGTTTTAGATGACTTATTATTAAGCTTGTAAAAATAAAAACACAATTTTAGTAATAGTCCCTTCTAATAGAATGCTCTGTGATCTTAGAAATGCTCTAAATCTGTTCTGTGCAATATGATAGCCACTAGCCACATGTGGCTACTGAGCATTTAAAGTGTGGCCAATGCAACTGAGGAGCTCAATTTTTAATTTTATTTAATTTTAATTTTAATATCCACATGTGAGTTATGGCTATTTTATTAGACAGCATGAGTCTAGAATATAAGCTCCATAAAAAATGCAGAATTGGTCAGTCTTCATTAACTATAATTCCAGTACCTAGAACCAGACTCTGTACCAGGAGGTACTCCATACATAGTTTCTGAATTAATGAAACTGTGAGTCCCAGTGCATATTTTCCATTTTCCTCCTGTGAGTTGGTTGACAAACATATCGTGTCACAAATTCACCAAGCCTAGAACTGTTATTATCCTATAAAATCAATATTTTCTAGTAGCCATCATTTTCCTACCTATACTAACAATTCTTAGTGCATATTTTAATTAGACTATACTGATTATTGTGCGTTAATTTAACCTTGTTCTGTTCCTTCTACTGTGCTATGATCTATTTTTTAGATATTCTGTCAGTATACAAGGTAGGGCTAATATCATACCAAATATCTCATTGACAAATTTTTAGAGGTTTACAAAAATTATGAGTACTTTAAAAATCTGAGCTCCTGAGGTCCAATAAAAAATAGACAAATAAATGTTTACCAGAAAGAAGGACATACCATGGACCAGAGAAATTATCAATCTAATGTGAAAGAAAACAAAAGTTGACAAGAAACAATGTAAAAATAATCTTTAAAAAACATGCAAATATTAAAAGTAGGTTTAATTTTTGACTAAGGAGGAAATAGAAGATGGGGATAAAAATTGTGACCAAAAAGATATGGTTGCTCTTATTCCTCCATTCTACTTCCTCTCAAAAATACTAAGAGATACATTTTGTGGTATGTAAATTGTACATTGATAAAACTGATACAAAGATGCTGGGAAAGAACTGCATGTGAAAAGATTGACTAAAGTCTGAAAAAGCTAACACAAGTGAAATATAGATGAAAAGAAAGGAAAGAAAATGGACAACAATATCTCAGATGACAGAATGTCTTTTCAATTCCCTACCCAAGAAAGAAAAATGTTAAAGAAAATAGGAAGCTGTCTGTCTCAAAAAAGTAAGTCAGAAAATTGAAGGGACAGAAATAGTTCAGCAAGGGTAATTTACCTTCCATTTTATCTTTGCATATGAAGAAAGTGGGTAGAGGATAAAGAGGAAGATCCCTGTTGATGGGGAAATGACTTGGGGACCAGTGGACATGCAGTCAAACTTCAGCTATGTCTACATCAATAAGGATGTATTAAAGTGCCATTATTTATTGATTCACAGTAGCCACTGGCCAGATGAGGTGAAACTGACCTAAAAGGCAGAAGAATCAAGAGAAACAATATCAGTTGAATGGGACTGATTCCCATTAATGCAAAGAGGGGTTGGGAAATGATTAGAAACCAATTTCGTAAGATCTTTTGATTGTGCATAGCCAGTAAAATAAATAAAGGCTTAAATAAAAGCAAAATGTTTCATTTCATGGCTCTCTAGAGCCATTATCAATCAAAGGAGGAAACTTTGCTTGCAGCTGTAAGAAATTGATTAGCTTTCCCTAAAAGCATTCTTCAAAGGTCTCTTTAAATGATAGTGCTACAAAATAAGATAGGGTAGGGGGAGAGCAAATTAAAGTGATTCTAAGCACTACATATTTGGTGAAAGTCAGAATATAATGGCAGGTTTCATCAAAGGGAAGTGCCCCAAATATTTCTGACTACCTCAGTCCTTGAAGCAAAATTCCAAATTGAGATGTGGAATTGCTTGGACCAGGTCACTCCACAACCCTATTTTGAAAAAGCCATTCAAGAGCTTACTAGTGCAGATGTCATGTATTTTATGTGGAAAAGGGCCCAGATGTGGAAAAGCACTGCCTTCTGGTTACTCTTAGTTTATTAAGACATAAAATGTGATTATAATATGCCTACGTACAGCCTAGGCATGAGAATTGAGAATTTATTGGATTTAGACTAGTTAAACCTTAAATGATATGGAGGTGGAATGCATTTGAAAGAGGAGAAAACAAGCTTTGGTACAAATTTCTCTAAATGTTACATTGAAAAACAAGTTAATAAACTCTTTGGACTATTTTGTTCATTCAACAGAATTGACTAGTTTATCATGTTTATTAAGCACCTAGTATGTTTCAAGACATTGTGATAAATATTATGCAAAAAACAGAGGCTTAAATAAGAATAAAAGTAGTTAATATTTATGATTTTGCACCACATGCCAGTCACTATGGTAGGGCCTTACATAAATTACTTCATCTAATTGTCACCACACTCTGAAGAAGACATATTATTTGTCCTCTTTTTTTTAGGAGAAAGAAAGATGACAGACATAGAGAATGGACTTGAGGACACGGGGAGGGGGAAGGGTAAGCTGGTACGAAGTGAGAGAGTAACATGGACATATATACACTACCAAATGTAAAATAGATAGCTAGTGGGAAGCAGCTGTATAGCACTGGGAGATCAGCTCGGTGCTTTGTAACCACCTAGAGGGGTGGGATAGGGAGCCTGGGAGGGAGACGCAAGAGGGAGCGGATATGGGGATATATGTATACATATGGCTGATTTACTTTGTTGTACAGCTGAAACTAACACAACATTGTCAAGTAATTATGCTCCAATAAAGATGTTAAAAAAAATTTTTAAATAATGGTTAATAGTTACAATTTTAGTGAATAAAATTGAAACGAAATATGAATAAAAATGGATGCTTCAGTGAAAAAAGAAGTAAGACTCACATTATATGAGAGGAATGGACAAGTGCTGTAGAAGTTCAGAGAATTCTTTAAAACTAATAGCTTTTTCAAACAAAAAGAAAAAAGATTAATATTTGAGTTGAAAAATGAATATAGGCCATGAACTGCCACTTGAAAAAATGGAAAATAAACAATATGCAATAATGTTAGTGGTCACATGTTAAAAAACAAAACAGAACAAAATTCACTGAGTGCTGATGTCATTTTTTTAGCTCTCAAATTACTAAGCTCTAAAGGTGATAAGTACATAGAGATAAGGCATTCATAATCTCCTGGGGAGAGTGTAAATTGCTGTAACCTTCTGGGATAGACATTGGGGCAATTTGCCATTTGTCACATTTAGAGATAGTATTTAAAATGCTTATACCCCTTTTCCAAATATTTTCAATTCTATTTATTTATGCAAAGGAAATTATAGGTACAAATATAAAATGTTGACTTGAAGAATATCTATCACAGGGTTGTTCAGAAGTAAAAAATTGGAAACAACACAGTGCCCAACAAAAAATATGAAGAGCTTAATTAAATATATGTTCCAATATGATAGAATAATGGGATACTCTGTAGACATTAAAGTGAGGTTCTTAAGAAATATTTAAGAAAATGAGGACAAATTCACATTTAATTAAGTGAAAAGTGATATATAAAATGTTATACATCGCCTAATCTCAATTTATATTCATATATATGTATATATTATTAATTCATTAATGTAGACATATTAAAATATTAGTAACTGCAAGCAACAAAATGTTAAAAGAGTTTTCTCTAGGTAATAGGATTATAGAAATTGTTAATATTGGATACTTTCTTCATTTTTCAAGTATTCTGAAATTTAAAATATATATGTATATATTAAAATATTAAATAATTATTAAATTATTTTTATCTCATAATTAGTAAATTTAAAAATTAAATGAGAAGAGAATCAAGGGCACTAATAGATAAAATATTTCCAAGCAAGGCTTCATGGATAAGATTTCATTCGGAGTACAGGATTGCTGGCTAAGATACATAAAAGACAGTGTAGAAAAAAAGAGATGTTCTGAATAAAATGTATCAGCAAAGATAGAATATTATAGAGGATGCTTATGAACTTAGAATAGATCAGCCAGGAAGAGGACAGAAAGAGAATTTAGAATGTTTAGAATGTTACTAGAATTAGAATAAATGCAAACTCTATATAACCACATTAAAGGACAAGGGACCTTGGACAAGTAGCATTCAGTTGATTATCACCAGCCCAGATAATCTGTGCACTCCCTTATCCATTCACTCAATGATTTATTCATTTAGAAAGTATCTCGAATACTTACTATGCACCATGCCTTGTTTTATTTATTTATTTATTTTATTGAAGTATAGTTGGTTTACAATGTTGTGTTAGTTTCAGATGTACAGCAAAGCTATTTACTTATACATACATATATATCTATTTTTCTCAGATTCTTCTCCCTTATAGGTTATTACAAAATATTGAGTGTAGCTCCCTGTGCTATACAGTAGGTCCTTTTTGGTTATCTAATATTTTATACATAGTAATGTGTATATGTTAATCCTAAACTACTAATTTACCCCTCCCCCCATCCCCTTTGGTAACCATAAGTTTGTTTTCTATGGCTGTGGGTCTATTTCTGCTTTGTAAATAAGTTCATTTGTATCATTTATTTTTCTAGATTCCACATAAAAGTGGTATCATATGATGTACGTATTTCTCTGTCTGGCTTACTTCACTTAGTATGATAATCTCTAGGTCCAACCCTGTTGCTGCAAATGGCATTATTTCATTCGTTTTTATGACTAATATTCCATTGTATAAATATAGCACATCTTCTTTATCCATTCATCTGTTGATGGACATTTAGGTCGCTTGCATGTCTTGGCTATTGTAAATAGTGCTGCCTTGAACATTGGGGTGCATGTATCTTTTCAAATTAGAGTTTTCTCTGGATGTATGCCCAGGAATGGCATTGCTGGATCATATGGTAACTCTATTTTTAGTTTTTTGAGGAACCTGCATACTATTTTCCATAGTGGCTGCACCAATTTACATTCCCACCAACAGTGTAGGAGGGTTTCCTTTTCTCCATACTCTCTCCAGCATTTATTATTTGTGGACTTTTTGATGATGGCCATTCTGACTGGTGTGAGGTGATACCTCATTGTAGTTTTGATTTGCATTTCTCTTATAATTAGCGGTGTTGAGCATTTTTTCATATGCCTTTTGGCCAAATTCATATGCCTTTTGGCCATCTGTGTGTCTTCTTTGGAGAGATGTCTATTTAGATGCTAGGAAATATGAATGAATCAAACTGAGGTCTCTACTTCCTTAAGGAGTTTGCAGTCTGGGACAGAAATAATCTTATAAATTTTATTTTTTTTTCTCCTCCTGAATTCCACCCCAGATCTCAAAGAAACTTTAGGATCCTGTTCTGTCCAGTTGTAATACAATAATCTATGTCTATAAAAGTTGTCCATTTGTTCAGTGAAAGGGAACTTCATGTTCCATCAAGTAAATGAAGCAACTAGGCCCTGATTTTGCCACTCGATACATTCCAGTCTCACTTATTGAGTCCTCACTATATCTTCTTGCCTACCTCTTAGATACAAGCTACTTCTCACTGTTCTCCCAGCTAGATCACACCCTTCCAGTCTGAACTGTCCTTTCCCAATCTCTACCTAACAAACTCTACTCATCTTCTACAATCCTATCATATGGTACTTTCTCAGATCAGTCGCTCAACCATTATCCTTCCCTCATTCATACTCCTAAGCCACTTTATTTATTGAACTTATATTTGACTTTCTCCTGAGAGCTCTGCAAACCCCTATATTCAAGGTATTATTGTATTATATAATTCCTTCCACAAAGTGCAGTGAAGAAGAAATGAAAAATTTAAGTGACTCTATAAGACCCTTAATGAATCTATAAACATGGGATTAAAGTAATTTATAATACTATTAAAATAAATTCTGGCTGGATAACCAGCTGAACAGCTTTATCAACTGACTTCTTATTCATTTATATTGTTAATATAGAGCAGTGCTTTTCAAACCATTACTCAGTCATAAAGTCAGTTTAGTGGGGCACAATCAACATTTTCTAAAAAAGAAATAGAAAAAGAGAAAGGATTGGGAAAATATCAGACTATATGACCTACAGTAAAAGCAAGTATTGTGCTATTGAAGTTCTGGTTCATTGTGTGTGTGTGCATGTGTGTGTGTTTATTAGATTGTGAAGAAAAGTTATTTTTAACATAGGTTATGGATAAAAGAAGTTTGAAAGCTACTTACATAAAACTTGTGACACATTCCCGTCACATATCCCCACCCATAAAGGAATGTGACATGCTACTTCTTAAATTATCCAGCATTCCTACACTCTGTAAAAAACCAGCATTTTCTTAGACCGCTTAATTTCTCCTCACATTGTCACAAACACTGCAGTTGGATTTCTTTTCAAATATAAAGTTTTTATTACTTAATGTGGGTTGTGAGCATTAAGGCCATGATGAGATGTAGATATTGAGATGTCAGGTTTGCTCACCCACTAGATCAGTTATCTGCTCTGTTCTCAGACCAATCCCAGAGTCTGAGCAGTTCAATCCATGCTTAAGCAAAGTCATAAATTACCCTGGTTTCTGGATCTCCAGTGCTCAGGAATAGTTGCAACAGCAAATATTGAATTTTCCAAGATTTCCTGTGGAACTTGTCAAATTATGGTATGTCTGCATGGGCTGGCAGTTGAATTCATTTAGGATAAGAGACTATGTCTATTTTTTATAGTTATATTCATAGCCATCACCAGCACTGGCTCATAATAAGTGCTTAGTATTTATTGAATGAATTACACTAGAGAGGGACCCTAATTGAAAAAAAAAGATAAGAAATACCATTTTTGTACATTTTCAGTTATAGAATCTAGTCACCATGAGTGTTTGAAGTATTTTTAAAATTACCATTAGCAATTTCTTGATTGGCAATACCTAAAAATATGAAACTAATTTGGAAAAGCTAAAATTAGAAGAGGAATTGGTATAGTTTCCAAGTAGTTAATTTACAGCAAGCAAACATCTTCCTTATTGGAAAAATAGTGGAATCAGAAAATGGAAACAGTAAGCTCGTTAGTTTCATTTCACCCAAAAAAAGGTAAAATGTATAAGCAGCAAATTGGGTCAGTTTTCCAAAAGTCCATTACAGTTTAAGGTCCCCCCTCCCCCACCACCCTGTTTTAATGGGCTGAAGTGTTGTCGCTAACCCAGGAAAAAAAAATTAAAGGAGTGTGTTTTAATGTGTAGATTCTGCCCTTAAAGAGTGAGTGAGCTTTAGAAACAATCACTATAGTGGTCTAATTGCCTAGGACTTAGAATGAGATCTTGGGAAGGGAGGCAGGGAGAGGATAGTTGCATCATGCTTGCCAGGCACCAAGGCAAGAGGTTCTTTGAATACCAGCTCACCTGCAGCACAAGACTTCCTAAAGAGAAATTAAACATGTTTCAAACACTTTTGTAAATGCCTCACCTGAATCTTTACTGGGACTTTTCAAAGCCAAGGAAGCAACATAGCAGGTTACAAACTCAAATATCTGAAGAGGCTAGGCAGATAAGGGGTTGAGTATAAATGGAATTATTTGTGATTATTCAATTCATGACTATTAGAGAATTTGTGTGTGCTTTTGTTTGCTCAAAACATACTTAAGATACCATTAGCAATAAGCATTTGTAGGTTGCTAAGTAATCACACTGAGAGAAGAACCAACTTGTCAAGAAAGAGAAAGTTTCTATCAAGAAAACTCAAGTTGAATCATTTTAAGAAATGGATGCAAAAATTTTTTATTTAAAAATAATTTCATGATTGGACAATTATGCAAGTATAGACAGGATTGAAGAAAACAATTAGAGATATAAGACAGCCAGAGAATGGCAACAGTGGGAATCCATTATCACCCCTAGGTTTGAAGGAGCAGGAGGGGAAAAGGTGTTACCAGACCCAGAAGAGTTGGAGCCATGCAGGAGTGGCTGGCTGGTAGATGCAAGGACTGCAGAGGAGCATAGTCACTGCCAGCACCGTAAGAAAGAAGAAGGGAGGGCAAGGGAGGAATAAATGCTCTACCCTCTGTCTCCTTCCACTCTCCAATCTCCTATCAGTGTCTCCCATTGGTCCAACTCAACCAGAGACCAGAGGGCAAGAGCCTAGGCCATTCAATGCACAGAGGTCAGCCTTCCTGGGACAAAGAGCAGGGAAGAGAAGGGCAAGATATAGCTGATGGAGGCAAGCTGAGGATGACCATTAAACCCAACAATACTCTTTTTGTCTATAAGCTTTTCAAGAATTAGATTGACCCAAATGACCTTTGTTCCCCTAATAAATGAACAAAACATTTTGTCAAATAAAGATAACCTGAGATGTTCACACTGGGTTAGATCTACTATTCTGGTGGACTTGGGCATTCAGTTTTTTCAAACAGCTTATTTGACTACTTTATTTCAAAGGGTTTACTGGTTGTTTGTTGGTTACTTTTTTGGTGTTCCCATAGATGCTGCCACCCCCTTAAATTTTCAAAGATACTATAAGGTTTAAAGTTCAGTCTTCCAGAGATCTATCTGGGCTCCAGGGCATTTCTCCTGAAGATGCATATAACTCTTGTAATAGAATCCAGCAGTTAAAGTCCCCCAGACCACTGCAGTGCATTTCATCAGCAGGGTAAGTGACTCTCCCATTTCCTATTGCTTGAAAGAGCAGTCGGATTCATGAAAGCACATCATGCCCTTCCCTGTGGCACAGGTATGCTACTAAAAAAAAGAGAAGAGAAAGAAAGAAAGACTGATAGGAAAAATGCAAGGTACTTAAGCAAGCAGGACCACTATTGCTCTCTAAAAGATAGATGATTGCAGTGAACATGATGTCTGGAAATGTAGTTTGCCCAAATTAAAGTGGAACATAAAAATAAGGAGGGAAAGAATCTAATTTCCATTTAAAGTTGCTATCGATGGTAGTTGTACAATATTCTTTGTCACACCTTCAGGTGATAGACCTACAGTGCTGCAGAGCAGTGGTAATTCAAAGGTAGCCAGGGGCAAGAGAAATATAGAACTCACATCTGCCAAAATAGATCTGAGCATCGAGTTGGCTAGAGAAACGTGGCAGGAGAAAGGGCAGGATGCCATTATGAGGGAGTAATAAATTGCAGTTTATGATGTCTGCCTGAATAATAGGAAATGAGGAGGGAAGGGAGGTTTTCTTGAGTTTTCCTCTGAGAAGAGTTGTGGGAGGATCCAGTTGGGCAGTGACTCTTCAATCCTTTTTGACTCTTGTGAAGTCAAGAGACTACTTTGCCATTTATATTTCAAAAGAAAAATTATGTCCTAGTTGTATTCTCTCTAAGAAGAAAAATAAAACTTTGTCTTACTAACTAAGCTAATCATAGATTTTTCTGTGAAATCATGATAATGACTGTGATGGGAATTTTCTCCCAGAGGTGTGGGCAGAGCACTGGACTAATAGTAAGGAGACCCACTGCTTCTTCTCTTAGTTCTTGTGATTATAAGCTGGGCATCAGGCATCAGGCACAAAAATTCCTATCCTTCAGCCTGGAAAAATCTCAATCAAGAAGAGGAGCTGGATAGAGCCTCATATCAAACTCCTCCCAGGAAATGAATCATCATCCCTTCAACAGAATTCAAAATGTTGCCCTAGTTTCTGATCTTCACACTTGCCTACACAGACATTTCTGAATCTCCATTGCATTCTCCTGCTAATAACCCCCTGACTACATTCCTCTGACTTCACACCCATTCATTGGTTCAAATTTAGCATTCTTATAGATGTGTTATTTGGGCAACTTATATAATCTCTGAGAGAGCTAATTTAATCATCTGAAAAATTCAGACAATTACAATATCATACAAGGTTGATGAGAAGTTAAATGTGCTGTAGTAAATAAAGTGATACGAACATAAAAGAAAAAATCATAAATTGGATTTTTTCAAAATGAAAAGTTTTCTCTTTGAAAGACACTATTAACACATTTTTGACTGGAGACGTATTATGGCCACAGGTGTTAGTTTCTGCAAAATCCCCTGGTCAGTAATGAGTTAAGAAAATGAGAAGACAAAACAGAATGGTAAAAATATTGGGAACACATTTAGCTGACAACAGAATCTTAGTGAGAACATATAAAGTCCTATTACAACTCAATAATAAGCAGACAAGCAATCTAATAAAAATTTGCAAAAGATTTGAACCGATACTTCACAAAAGAAAATATATGAATGGTGAATAATCATCTGAAAAGATACTCAATATCATTAATCATCAGGAACCGAATATTAAAACCACAGTGAGATGCCATTTTATACCCATTAGAATGTCTAAAATCAAAAAGAAAGTAAAAAGTGTTGATGAGAATGTGGAGCAACTGAAACTCTCATAAACTGTTTATGGAAATATAAAATTATACCACCACTTTGGAAAATATTTGGCAGTCTCTTAAGCAGTTTCTCAGCCATTCCATCATAAGTATCTACTTCTAGAGAAATAAAAACACACAAGGACATAAATGTTAGTGTTCATTGCATCTTTATTTGGAATAGTCACATACTGGAAACAATACAAATGCCCATCAATAGATGAATAATGGGTAAACAAATATATCCATACAGTAGAATACTACTAATATGTAAAAACAATAATCTACTATATACACAGTAAAATGAATGAACTCAAAATCATTATTCTGAGTGAAAGTAGATACAAAATAGCACATAGTGTATTATTCCATTTATATAAATTCTTTAAAAAATGCAAACTAATCTACAGAGGCAAAAAGCAGATTGATCTCAGATTGCCTGAGAACAAAGGTAGAAGGTGGCGTTGCCTGTAAAGGGATATGAGGATCCTTCTGGGGATGACGGACGTCTTCTGTCTTGATTGAGGTGGTTGTTTCACAGGTGTATATATCTATCATAATTCATCAAATTATATACTTTTCATGGATGCCGTTCATCATAAGTAAATTATACGTCAGCAAAGTTGACTTAAAAATAAAAGTGAAGTGCTAAGATCCCAGCTTGGCTCAGAGTTCTCAATATGAGGAGAGTGTTATTCTTGTTATTATTTTTTCTCTAGTTATTATTTGCACCCCACCATTGACATCTGACTCTGCTCCATCCATGTTTGATACTATGTCTCCATTCCACTTTGTGTACAGTGGATAGTATAGTAGTATTAGGCCAAGGGGAGCCCTTCCAGAATCACTTAATAGAGCTTCCTTTTTTAGAGGGTACATGAGAGGATCAAATGATGACACATTATATGGGAAGCTGTAGTATAAAGATTAGGCTTTGTAGTTTCATCATTATTATTATGTGCTTACTCATCTGATGCCCACTCAGAAAGCTCACACTGTCCCCGGTGAAGGGAATATAAGTGGACAAAAACACCATGAGTCTCAAGGTTATTTTCTGCCCTTCTATGGGTCCATCTACCAGTAGCATCCTGGAATTGGTAGATCTGATGGATAAGAACAGGGTTTGACATTAAGTGGATCTGGATTCAAATTTCAAGTCTGCCACTCACCAGCTAGCTGTGTGAACTTCATCAAGTTACTTAATGTCTATTAGACTCGGTTTATCATATATGAAATGGAGGCAATAGTAATCCCTGGTATAGTTGTTGTGAGATTAAAGAACAAATTGATGTTGTAGAATATGTTGCACAGCACCTTGGATCTAGTAAACTCAAAGCAGATGGTAGCTGTTCTTATACTCTGCCCAGTGGTCAGGTATGATGTGTTTGTTTAGCCACCAAGGAGCCAACCCTGGAGCTATGGATCCATTTATACTGTGTGGCACATTACTGAGGTCTTCTCTGTGCACCCACCTTCCCTCGCTCTCTGCTTGAAAAACTGTGTGCTAAAGGTCAGGGTGGAAAACGGTCTCGCTCTATGTTCTCTCCTCTTGCTGCAGGTAATTTCCTCTGTCCATATGCCATTAATGATGTGATTATCAGTGCTGGTGGCCAATCATGTGATCTAATCAAAGCACAAAATCACTCTCATCTCTCCCAACAGCTCCAGATGGCATCTGAACACTCATTGGTAATAAACAGGGAGAGTTTGGTTGTTTTTTTTTTTTTTTAATTTTTAAAGTCTTCTCTAATCAACTTGGATAATTAGCTCAAAAATAATAATAATTCTGAATCCTCTCCATAACTCATATGCAAAACCCTAAGATCATGAAGACGAGAGAGCTGCTAATTAGTTATTTTCATTTTACCTGAAAAGAACAGGACTAAAGGCATTCATTCAGGAAACTGAAATCTCATCTTCAAAAGCAAGTTGGATGAAGAAGTGAGGCCAGCATTCAATGGCTTGCTGCAAAGAAGTAGAGAATGAGGCAAATGTTAATGTGCACAACAGGCCAAGGCAAATGATTCAAAGTCATCCTAAATTTAGGGAAAAAAGGGGGGAAACTATTTGCTTCCTGTAAGTGAAGACCTCAACTCATCAATCATGTTATTCCGTAGAATACAGATAGGAATTCTACAAAGTCTGAGGATATAATGAGGATGTTATATTGTCTTTATTAAAAAGAATCTGACTTGCCCTTTATAGTGCATAATCTGCAGAAATGTCAACATTTCATTAGAAGTGTCCAGTTTCTTTCAATTAGTGAGGGTGGCAAAAAATGTTCCTGTTGCTCCAAGAGAGGTAAAATGAACTGTTATGGATCCCACTGCAGGCAGAACCCTGGGTGTTGATAGGTATCCTGCAGAGTTTTAGATGCACCTACCAGAAAATGCTCTTCCATTACATGTGGACATATGTAATGAAGCAAAGGATAATAGACTCCTTTTAGGCACAGAAAAGCCCACTAAGAAAATGAGATCAGGGCTGAAAAGTTAGGGTTTATCAGATTCTTGTCTTCCCCAAATCAGAACTATATCATCCTTATGAAAATGTTAGCAATGTGTCTGAAGAAATGGAGACAAAGGAATTTTTTATTTAATAACCTCACTGTTTAGACGAAATTCCCCTGTGAAAACTGTAGAACTCTTTACATGAGTTTCAAAGTTTATGTATCACATAATTTGAAATCCTGGGACCTCAAAAATACAATGACTAAGTTATGAGGCCTTACCATGTCTGTAAAATAAGATGATGATTTTACTGTATTTTAGGTATCATAAATTTTAAAACTATTAATAAAAGTAATTGTATAGGGAGATCTGTCATTTTTGCTGCTCTGTCATCCATCCCCCTTTACTTAGTAACAAAACCTTGGTTTTTCATGAAACCACTTCTATCTACAAATGTCCAGTTCCTAGCCAGTAGGAATATTGCCTCCCCAGGACACAAATAACCACCACATTGTAAGAACCTTCTAAAATTGAAGCTAACACAGAGCAAAGCAGAGCCAAGAGCTGGGGAGAGAGACTGCAATGTAATTTGAGTCCCTGGACCCAACCAGGCCTGAAGTAGGATACTTTGGACTCTTCCCTTGCAGGAACGCAATAAATGTCTTTTGTTTGCTCAAACCAGGTTGAATTCATTTCTGTCACTTGAAACAAGACAGTCCTAGCTAATATAGGAATGCAATTCTCATACTTTGAAGTTGGATATGACATCTAGTAAAGAATGTTCAGTTATGTGGAAATGTATCCTGATTTTCAGATCAGTGTCACTATTCTTCAGAGGCAGAGAAAAAAAGGAAGAGTGAAGAGAGGTGATGCTAATGAGCTAGTGATGATTAAGAAGGAGAGATTTTGAAGAACCCGGTCCTTTTATAGCATAAGAAGGGCTCTAGGAATTACATTAGACCCAGAAGGAAGATATCTTGGAAAAATTTTATTGCTAATTAAATCATGCTTAATTTCCATAGGCAAAACTGAAAAAAAAAAAGTTTCTGGCAGGAATAAAACCTGCATGAAGAAAAAAATAAAAAGATGATACTTAATGCATTTCTTAATGGTACCATTAAGTCCCCCCAGTACTTATAGGAAGGCAGTAATTTACTGGGATCTAAAAAAGTGCAGTCTGTTGGTGGGAATGTAAATTGATGCCACTATGGAGAACAGTATGGAGGTTCCTTAAAAAACTAAAAATAGAACTACCTTATGACCCAGCAGTCCCACTACTGGGCACATACCCTGAGAAAACCACAATTCAAAAAGAGTCATGTACCACAATGTTGATTGCATCTCTATTTACAATAGCCAGGACATGGAAGCAACCTAAGTGTCCATCGACAGATGAATGGATAAAGAAGATGTGGCACATATATACAATGGAATATTACTCAGCCATAAAAAGAAATGAAATTGAATTATTTGTAGTGAGGTGGATGGACCTAGAGACTGTCATACAGAGTGAAGTAAGTCAGAAAGAGAAAAACAAATAACATATGCTAACACATATATATGGAATATTAAAAAAAATGGTTCTGAAGAACTTAGGGGCAGGACAGGAATAAAGATGCAGACGTAGAGAATGGACTTGAGGACATGGGGAGGGGGAAGGGTAAGCTGGGAGGAAGTGAGAGAGTGGCATGGAGATATATACACTACCAAATGTAAAAAAGATAGCTAATGGGAATCAGCTGCATAGCACAGGGAGATCAGCTCAGTGCTTTGTGACCACCTAGAGGGGTGGGATAGCGAGAATGGGAGGGAGACCCAAGAGGTAGGAGATATGGGGACATATGTATATGTATAGCTGATTCACTTTGTTATCAAGCAGAAACTAACACACCATTGTAAAGCAATTATACTCCAATAAAGGTGTTTAAAATATTTTTTTAATAAATAAATAAATAAAAATAAATTAAAAAGTGCAGTATATCTGACTAAAGGTCATGCAAACACTAAAATGTTTCTCCAAAAATCTGTCTGAGACAGAAATAAGGATGACCAGCTCTTCTCAGAACCTTTCAAGAATAGTATAGTATAAGCTTATCAATGACTCTGGTGATTCAAATTTTCCCTTAAGCACATGTGGGAACTATATAGCAAGGTGGCGAAAGCTGAGAAATATTATTTTTTAAATTTATTATTTATGTATTTATTTTTAGCTGTGTTGGATCTTCGTTGATGCATGTGAGCTTTTCTCTAGTTGTGGCGAGCAGGGGCTACTCTTTGTTGCAGTGCGCAGTCTTCTCATTGAGGTGGCTTCTCATTGTAGAGCATGGGCTCTAGGCATGCAGGCTTCAGTAGTTGCGGCACATGATCTCAGTAGTTGTGGCTCATGGGCTCTAGAGGGCAGGCTCAGTAGTTGTGGCACACGGGCTTAGTTGTTCCATGGCATGTGGGATCTTCCTGGACCAGGGCTCAAACCCATGTCCCCTGCATTGGCAGGCAGCTTCTTAACCACTGTGTCACCAGGGAAGTCCTGAGAAATATTATTTTTGACATCCATCATGGCTTTATGGGCTGTCAAAAGGAGCCCTTCCAGCAAAAGCACAAACAACAGCACACTTCCCACTTTTTGCATTAGATAGTATGGAAAACAGTGATGGTTCTGGAGCCTGTCACGAGCTTGCCCCTGCCTAAATCTCCATTGGCAACTACACCACCAATGAGGCTCTCTCACTCTAAACCCTGGCTGTACTGAACTGTACAGTATTCTTGACTCCTTTGTCAAGTATTAGTTGACTGTATATTCTTGGGTTTATCTCTGGGCTCTTGATTCTGTTCCATTAGTTTCTTTGTCTGTTTTTAATGCCAGTACCATAATGTTTTAGTGACTATAGCTTTGCAGTATAGCTTGAACTCAGGAAGTGTGATGCCTCCTGCTGTGTTCTTCTTTCTCAGGATTTCTTTGGCTATTCAGGGTGTTTTGTGGTTCATATAAATTTTAGAAGTGCTTTTCTCTACTTCTGTAAAAAAATACCATTGCAATCTTGATAGGGATTGCATTCAATATATAGATGGTTTTTGGTAGTATTGTCATTTTAACAACATTAATTTTTCCAATCCATGTACATGGATGACTTTCCATTTATTTTTGTCTTCTTTCATTTCTTTCATCAGTGTCTTATAGTTTCCAGAGTAGATAAGTTTTACCTCCATATTTAAATTTATTCCTGAGTATTTTATTGTATTTGATGCTGTTGTAAATGGGATAAATTTCTTTATTTCTTTTTCAGAAAGTTCATTGTTAGTGTATAGAAAGGCTAATGCTTTTTATATGTTAGTTTTATATCGTGCAACTTTACTGAATTAATTGATTAGATCTATCCATTTTTTGATTGAGTCTTTAGGATTTTCTATATATAAGATCATGTAATCTACAAATAGAGACAATTTTAATTCTTCCTTTCCAGTTCTGATACATTTTATTTCTTTTTGTTGCCTGATTGCTCTAGCTAGGACTTCTAGTACTATGCTGAATAAGAGTGGTGAGAGTGGGAAACTTTGGCTTGTTCCTGATCCTAGAGGAAAAGGTTTCAACCTTTCACCATTGAGTATCATGTTAGCTGTGGGCACATCATATATGGCCTTTAATATGTTCTTTAATATGTTCAGCTTTTATCATGAATGAATGCTGAATTTTGTCAAGTGCTATTTTTTCTGCATCAATTGAGATTATCAGATGATTTTTTTCTTTCATTCTATTAATGTGCTGTATCATATTGATTGATTCATGTATGTTGCATCCTTGAATCCCAGAGATATATCCCATTCCTTCATGGTGTATGATTCCTTTCATGTGCTGCTAAATTCAATTTGCTAGTATTTTATTAAGGATTTTTACATCTGTATTCATCAGGGATATTGGTCCCTGTAGTTTTCTTTTCTAGTCGTGTTTTTCCAGTGTTGGTGTCAGGATAATGCTGGCCTCATACAATGGGTTTGGGAGTGTCCCCTCCCCCCCTTTTGATATTTTGGAAGAGATTGAGAAGAATTGGTATTAATTATTTTTTAAATGTTTGGTAAAATTCACCAGTGAAACCATCTGGTCCTGGGCTTTTCTTCACTGGGCGATTTGTGATTTCTGACTCAATTTCCTTACTAGTAATTGGTTTATTCAGATTTTCTACTTCTTCCTGATTCAGTCTTAGTAAATTGTGTGCTTCTAAGAATTTTTAAAATTTCTTCTAGGCTGTCCAGTTTCTTGGCATATAGTTGTTCATAGTAGCTCTTGTGATACTTTGAATTTCTGTGGTATCAATTGTAATGTCCCCATTTTTTTTTTTATTGATTAATTTATTTATTTATGGCTGTGTTGGGTCTTCGTTTCTGTGCGAGGGCTTTCTCTAGTTGTGGCAAGCGGGGGCCACTCTTCATCGCGGTGCGCGGGCCTCTCACTATTGTGGCCACTCTTGTTGCGGAGCACAGGCTCCAGACGCGCAGGCTCAGTAGTTGTGGCTCACGGGCCCAGTTGCTCCGCGGCATGTGGGATCTTCCCGGACCAGGGCTCGAACCCGTGTCCCCTGCATTGGCAGGCAGATTCTCAACCACTGCGCCACCAGGGAAGCCCCCCATTTTTTAATTTATTTATAATTTTGTTGATTTGGGTCCTTTCTCTTTTTCCTCAGTTAGTCTAGCTAAAAGTTTGTCAGTTTTGTTAGTCTTTTCAAAGAACCAACTCTTAGTTTGGTTAATCTTTTCTATTGTTTTTCTGTTCTCAATTTCATTTATTTCTGTACTTTTTAATAATAATAATCTTTATTGTTTCATTTCTCCTGCTAACTTTGGGCTTAGTTTGTTCTTCTTTTGATATTTCCTTAAGGAATAGAGTTAGTTTATTTATTTGGAATCCTTCTTGTTTCTTAATGTAGACATTTGTTGCTATGAACTTGCCTCTTAGAACTGCTTTTGCTTAGTCCCACAAGTTCTGGTGTGTAGTATTTCCATTTTTGTGTCTCAGGAAACTTTCTTATGCACTCTTTAATTTATTCTTTGGTCCATTGATTGTTCAAGAAGGTGTTGATTAATTTCCATATGTTTATGAATTTTCCAGTTTTCCCCTTGTATTGATTTCTAGTTTCATGCTATTGTAGTCAGAGAAGAAACTTGGTATGATTTTAGTCTTCTTGAATTTGGTAACATTTGTGTTGTGGACTGTATATGGTCTATTCTAGAAAATGTTCCATGTGTACTTGAGAAGAATGTGTATTCCGTTGTTGGATAGAATGTTCTGTATATGTCTGTTAGGTCTATTTTGTCTATAGTGTTGCTCAAATCTGTTCTTACTTTATTGATTCTCAGTCTGGGTGATCTATCCATTATTGAGAATGGGGTATGAAAAACCCCAGCTCTTATCATATTACTGTTAATTTCTCTTTTTTTCTCTGTTAGTTTTTGCTTTATGTATTTAGGTGTTCCAATGTCGAGCACATAAATATTTGCAATTGTTATAGCTTCCTGATGGGTTGAACCGTTGTTGAACCGTTTCTCATTATATAATGACTTTTTTGTCTTTTTACCATTTTTGATTTAAAGTCTATATTTTTTGATATAAGTACAGTCATCCTGGATTTTTTTTCTTTTTAGGTTTACCATTTGCTTGAAATGTCTCTTTCCATACCTTCAACTTCAGTCTATGTATGTCTTTAAGGCTAAAGTGAATCTCTTGTAGAAAGGATATTGTTGGATATTATTTTTTTAATCCATTCAGCCATTCTATATTTTTTACATTTATTTATTTGTTTATTTAAATAAGTTCAATCTGTTTACATTTAAAGTAATTATTGATAGGTAGGGGCCTACTATTGCCATTTTGTTAACTGTTTTATAGATCTATTGTTTCTTATTTCTTATCCTGCTATCTTTGTGTATGTGTGTGTTTTGATGTCTTCTGGTATCAGTGTACTTTCACCTCTTTACCATGTTCTCTTGTGTAATTCATAGACGATTTTCCCTTGTGGTTACAATGAGGCTTACATAAAATATCTTAAATTTATAATACCTTATTTTAAATTGATAACTTCAATAGAATTCATAAACTTTACAGTTTTACTTCTTCTTTCCTTCACATTTTAGGTTATTTTTGTTATATATCTTTTTTTTTTACATTGTGTTACTAATAATAGATTGTTGTAGTTATGGTTATTTTTACTACTATTTTTTCATGTTCAAACTAAAGTTGTGTGTGATTTACACATTGCTATTACCATATTATAGAATTAATTACGACTATATATTTACCATTACCAGTGAGATTTACACTACCTTTTCATGTTTTTATGATGTTAATTAGCATTCTTTTACTTCTACTCAAAGAACTTCCTGTAGCATTTCTTGTAAGCCAGGTCTGGGGTAAGCGCTCCCTCAGCTTTTGTTGGTTTAAGGAAGTCTTTATCTCTCCTTTGTTTCTGAAGGACAGCTTCACCAGGTATAGAATTCTTGGTTGAGAGTTATTTTCTTACAATAGTTTGACTATGTTATCCCTTTCTCTCTTGCCTTAAAGGGTTTTTGTTGAGAAATCCACTGATTGTCTTACAGAAGTTCCTTGTATGTAATTTCTCTCTTTTCTGTTGCTGCTCTTAAACCTCTTTCTTTGTCTTTGACGTTTGACAATTTAACTGTAATGTGTCTCAAGGTAGCCCTATTCAGGTTCAACCTATTTGGGGTCCTATGGACCTCATAGATCTGGATGTCCATTTCTCTCCCCAGGTTCAGTAAGTTTTCAGCCTTTATTACTTTAAATATACTTTCTGTTCCTTTCTTTTTCTCTTATCCTTCTGAAATTTTCATAATGCAAATATTACTTCTATTCATTGTGTCCCGTTATTCCCATAGGCTGTCTCTACTCTTCTTTATTTTTCTTTTTTCTCTTTTGACTGGGTAATTTCTAATGTTTAATATTCCAGGACACTGATTCTTTCTTCTCCATTGTCAAATCTACTTTTGAAACTCTTGATTGAATTTTTTAGTTCAATTATATTTTTCAACTCTAGGAATTCTTTATTTTTGTTGTTGTTTTGTTTTGATGGTTGCTATTTCCTTATTGAACTTCTCATTTTGTTCATACATTATTTTCCTACTTTTGTTTAGTTATCTGTCTGTGTTTTCTTATAGTTCACTAGACTTCCTTAAAAGGATTATTCCAAATTCTTTGTCTGATAATTCATAAATTTGCATTTCTTTAGGATCAGTTATTGAAGCTTTATTAGTTTTTTTTGGTGGCATAATATTTACCTGATTTTTTGTGACCCTTGTATCCTTACACTGGTATCTACATATTTGATTAATCGGGTTCCTCTTCCAGACTTTATAGGTTTGCTTTGGCAGGGACAGTTCTTCACCAGTCAGCTCAGTTTGGGTTTTGGTTGTGTCTGCTGGTAATGTCCTTGGGCAGTTGGGACCTACTATTATGGTGTATTTTTGGGTGAGGCAACTGTTCAAACTCTGAGGATGGGGATGGGGGTGGGGAGGATCACTGGCTGACAATAGTTGGAGAGGACTGATGGAATGGTTCCCTACCCAAGTGGGGCTGTAGGATGGGCTCCACAGTTGCCTGGATTCTCTGGTCAGGCTTACTAGACTGTCAGGACTAGGTACTATATTCAGTAGTAAATGGGCCTATGAATTAGCTTTCCTGACCTGGCAGAACAGCAGGACAGGACTCAGGGCCAATACACCTCATTATTTGGGAACCTGAACCAGGCCAGAGTGTGCACTTAATTCCCTGGTCAGTTGAGGTCACCACGTTTGCTCTGAAGATGGAGGTAGCCATGGATTGTTCAAGTGCCACTGGACATAGGGCTGTTGAATGGGCTATGCAGCTTCCCATATGTTGCATGGGTTAGGTTACCTATTTGAACAAGCTAAAGGCTATATTCAGCAATGAGTGAGACTACAAATTACATTCCCTGCCTGGATGCAGTGGGAAAAACAGCTCTAAAGCTGCTAAAGCTCTTTGTTTTCTTACCTCAAGCTGACCCACTTCCCAAGTTCCCTGATCAAGCAGGGCTACTGGCTTTGTTCTGCAAACCCTTAGCTCTGCCTGCCTACCTATAGGCTCAAGTGCCACTGGGGCACACAGCTTCCAGGAGTTGTCACCAGCCCTTCTAGTCAGATGGGGCCACTCTTCACAGTGAGTGGTGCTATGCCTCAGCTCCCTTGCCTGGGTGGAGGAGGAGTGGCCATTGCAGGCTACTCTCAGTTTCCCAAATAAGCTCTCTGGTTGGGAGAGGCTGGGTGTTACCCTCAGCCTTGGCCATGAATTAATATCCCGGCCTGTGTGTAACACCAGAACACTCCAGGCCCAGTACTGGTTTTGCTCTGGGGATGATCAGCTCTGCCCACTCACTTTTCAGCTCAAGTGCCTCTGGGCTGCACTGCTTCCAGGAGTTGTCACCAGCCCTTCCAGTCAGCTGGGGCCAGAAGACACTCTCCACAGTGGATGGGGCTGTCATTGAGCTCCTTGCCTAGATATGGGCAAACTTGAGCTCTAGGGCTAGCAAAACTTGTTTGGGGATCTAAATCAGGCAGATCTGCTCCCAGCTGAGTTCCCTGGTCAGAGTGTGCCCCCAACTTGGATCTGCAGATGAGTAAAGCCGCTGTTTGGGATTACTACTTGGGCTCTACAGGAATGAACTCTGTCTGCCAAGAGCTGCTGGTTGTTCAAGCCCCTCCCCCTTTCTCCTTCACAGTCATATTGCAGATTCCTCTGCAATTCTTGTGGTGCAACATCAGAATAGGGGCTTCCACAAAGCAACCCACAATCCTGGGCAGCTTTGGGAGTGCTGGTTGTTCTCCCGGCTTCTCTTTTCCCACTGGAGAAACCAGAGGCTCAGGGAAGAGCTCTCCATGTGGTGCTGCACTGGTCTGAGGGAGGGGCAATACAGTCACCTTGTAGCCATTTCTCTTACCCTTCTAATGCAGACTGTCTTGGTCTCTGTGGTGTAGGAGGTCCCTGGTGTGGTGTTTATTAGCTCTTGAATTTCTCCAAGATCCATATCTTGAAACCATTCACTCCCCACGTTTTTTGTCATACCCATAATCTTTCATGATTTCCCTAATTGGCTCTGTCATAAATCCTGTGAAGTCATGTACATCATCTGGACACAGTTTTCTCCAGCAGGAATGTGTTGTTTGGGGCTTGATGGCTTTCACAGATTTTTCTATAAATAATGGTATCTCCACTGGTATAATCCTTACAGACTTTCATGATGTTCTCTCTATCAGGGTTCTCTTCCATGTTGTTGAGAATCCTTTCCATAGAGTACTGTGTGTAATGAGGCTTAAAGATCCTTATAAGCCCCTGATCTAGAGGCTGAATTAGAGACATTATGTTTGGGGGCAAGTAGACCACTTCAGTGCCTTAAATGTTGAACTTATGGGGTTCTGGGTGGCCAAGAGCATTGTCCAATATCAAAAGAACTTTAAAAGGCAGTCCCTTACTGGTAAGGTACTTCCAACTTCAGGGACAAAGCATCAGTGGAAACAATCCAGAAAAAGCGTTCTCATTGTCCAGGCCTTCATATTGTACAACCAAAAGCCTGGCAGCTGGTGTTTATCTTTTCCCTTCAAGGCTCAGGGGTTAACAGCTTTCTAGATAAGGGCAATCATGATCATAAATCTGAATGCATTTGCACAAAACAGTAGTGTTACCCTATCCCTCCTGCCTTCAATCCAGGTGCTTGCTTCTCTTCCTTATTAATAAGTGTCTTTTGTGGCATTTTTTATTCCAGAATAGGGCACTTTTGTCTACATTTAAAACTTATTCAGGCAGATATCCTTTCTCCTCAATAATTTTCTTAATGGCATCTGGGAACTTGTCTACTGCCTCTTGGTCAACACAAGTTTCTTCTCCCATTATCCTGACATTTTTTAAGCCAGAAATCTTTCTAAAATTATCAAACCCCATCCTTTGCTATAATCCAATTCTCCGCTTTAGACTCTTCATCTTCTTTTTGCTTTAAGTTGTCATGTAATGACTTCACTCTTTCTCAAACCATATTAGAATCTATAGGTATGCCTTTCTTACAGCAGTCCTGCACCCACATTTTTGATACAAGATAACAAAGCTATTTCATAATATGTGCAAGGTTTTCGCGCCTGCTGGCATAGCTTCAGTGACAGCTTCACGACTTTCCTCTTTTTATTTAGGTCTTTATGCTGGGTTCATTTATCTTGAGACGGTGGGCAACTGAAGTTGCAGACCTCAGTCTACAGAGCATATCCAGCAATTTAGCTTTTTCTTGTAATGCCATGACTTTTCTCTGCTTCTTGGAAGCATTTCCAGCATCATTAGTGGCACTTCATATGGGTCCCATGGTGTTACTCAAGGTTTACGGTATTGCACTAAATATGATGAAAAGTATGAGAGAATCATGAGAGATCACTTTTACCATGATGCACAATCTACTGGAGAGACGAACTGCTCACCTGGAGGTGACTAGCATCACCTGGTGTTTTAAGCAGGTACTCAACAACACTTGAGCTTGCCACAACAGCAGTAGGAGGTGGCTACAAAATTATCACAGGTGTACAGTACCTACTGGACTGAGGGCCCAGTCATGGTGGAGCAGAAACTAGCCACATACTCTGTGCCCGGTCCTAATTCCTAACTTAGAGAACCAAGGGTTTAATAAAAATCATTGTTATTTTATGCCACTATACTCTGGAGTGGAGTGTCAATAGATAATCAGAACATGTGTAGTAACATGGAATAGCTCTTACAATTAAACGAAAAGCTTAAGAAACAGGTCTCTGAAAACACAGGAGCCAGGAGCTCTGGAAACTTTAGTAACAGAAACCAATGAAAACTCTCTTCTGGACCACCATCTCATACTACCATTTTCAGTGGTTGAGTTACTCTACTCAAGATTAAAATTCCAGGGAGAAACAATCTGATTGGAACAGTTTATGAATTGTTTCCATTCTTACATCCAGGGTGGATTTATCCCAGCTAAATCACTTGGAGTAAGAGTTAGGGAAGGATTCTTTGCTAAAGCAAAATCAAGATGTCCTATCAGAGGAAGGGAGAATGTACTGGGGCCAAGAAAACAACAACCCCAAAATAACTGCAAAAATAAAAAGATTTTTAATTACTACTTTTTTACTTGACCCCTCTGGCATAGAGGGGGAGCATGCTTAAAGTCTTTCAAAATACAAAGTGGCAGCTTTCAAGGAGATTTATATTTGAGCTAATTCTTAAATGTGAGCTAAGGGGAAAAAAGTAACATTCTATTGTTTGAAAGAATTTGAACCTAATTTGTCTGTAACACTTAAGCAAAGAGAATTACCCTCATGCAGTCTTTGGAGGAATCTACCTGTGTTTCATTCATCTGATCATTCAAAGTGCAATCACATTTCCACAACAGGATGCTTTGTGAGCTAACAGCAGATAAGGAGTTTCACAGCAGAGGAGAGCACAAAGCAGTTCATCATCATTTGTTTTTGTAATTGCTTGGAGCCAAGTATCTTTCATTATGTTCAGTGAACACTCTATATCCAGGCTGGGGAGGCCACCCTGAGCACGGTGGGCTGGGTTATGAATCAGGAGATCAGCTGCCTTTTGCCTTGAGAAGAGAGAGCCATGAGTTAAGAAATTCGCTCAGCTTAGATATAATCAGCATGGATGGGACTAATGTGGATGGGCTCTCCTAGTTTAAAAGATTCTGCTGTGTGGGATTTTAAGGGATAAAGGAGATATACTGAACAAAATCTACTCTTTTGTTTTTCCAGAATTTTACCTTCTAGATTAATTATACCTTTATCCACATAATCCCATTTTTACATATTTTTAAAGAAGGAAATATTCAAACAATTATTAACACAGGATTTAAATGCAATAAATATTTGTCAGGTCTTTGCTAAGTGCCAGGTATGGTGCTAGGCACTGAGGTACAATAGAGAACAAGACACATGTAGTTTCTGACTCCATGGTGGTTACCTTCTGTTGGGGGAAGCAGGCAATAAACAAGTAATTTTAGATAGAGATAGATCCTATGAAGGACATACAAATAACTTGTGGAAGAGATTATGAGGCAGAAAGTGTCCAGAGAAGTCAAGACCCACCTCTCTGAGTTGGTGACAATTCACCTGAGATCTAAAGGATCAGAATTGATTCAGGGGGAAAACTTTGCAGGCAGATGACATATGAGCATAGCAGCCCTGGGCAGAGGGAAAGGCTCAGCCTACATGCTGATAGAAAGCTGGTATGTCTGGAACTGGGCAGGGAGTAACCATTCATGGCTTAGCAGGCCATGCTAAGGAATGTCAATTTCATTCTATTTTCAATGAGAGGCCATTAGGGTGATTCAAGTGGGAAAAATGTTGTGGTCTGATTAACATATTTGAAAAATCACTAGCTACTATGTAGAAGGTCAGCTGCAGGGATAAGACTGGAATCATGAAGACCAGTGAGAAGACTACTTTAGAAATCCAGGTAACATATAGTGTTGGCTTGGACTAACATGATGATAGTGGCAATGGAGAAAAGTAAACAAAAGATCTCTTTTGGAGGTAGATTAGAAGTTGGAGGAAGGGATGGAGAGTAGGAAAGTCAAAGTATGGGCAGGACAGGAGGAGGCACAGAGGACTTACTGATTTTTTGTTTTAATCATCAGGGTTGGGGAAGACGTGGAGAACAATACTCAGGGGAGAAAAAATCAAAAGCTTTGTGTTAAGCTAAATATGAGATGACTAAGAGACAGCCAGGTAGAGATGGTAAGAAGGAAGATGAACACATCAACCTTGAATTTTGACTTAAGAGTGTAAAAATCTATGGGAAGACCTCAAAGACAGCACGGAACTATTTCGAGAACAACTGGCTACACTGCCGGCTATGGTCTGAATGTTTGTGACCCCACAAAATTCAGATGTTGAAATTCTAACCCCCAAATATGATGGTATTAGAAGCTGGGGCCTTTGGGAGGAGCATAAACCATGAGACTGGATTCTTATGAGTGGGATTAGTGTCTAATAAGAGGACCCAGAGAGATTCCTAGCCTTTTTGGCTGTGTGAGGATACAAAGAAAAGTCTGAAACCAGTCGAGAGCCCTTACCCAACCATACTTGAATCCTGATCTCAGACTTCCAGTGTCCAGAACTGTGATAAATACATTTCTGTTGTTTATAAGCTAATCAGTCTATGGTATTTTGTCATAGCAGCTCAAATGAACTCCAGAGTGTCTCTAGGACAGGTTTTCTTTAATGTTATTTAGTTGCATCAGAATGACATAGAGAGTTTGATAAAAATTCAGACACTTGAGTCCCACATATCAGATCAGAATCTCCATGGTGGTGCCCATGAATATGCATTTCTAGTAACTCCCCAGGTAATTCTAATGCCTTTCAAAATTTTAAGACCTCTGTTCTGAGGTATTGATATTTTTTCAGGAAATTGTACTTCCTGACCCATCTTTCCTTCAAGTTAAAGATACTTCCTTGAAGTTGTTTTAGAGTAATACAGCAATTCTCCCATTTCCTGGTTCATTTCTCTGCTCTTCAGAGGCAGGAGAAACCAAGGGGGCACTGGGAATTCATAGGGTCCTCTGGCTTTGTCCCATTGTCACTTTCCGTTGCGAACAGAAGTGATTGGAGGAGATTGAGGAATAAGTTGTGAGTGTTACATTTTATTAAAATCTCCCCAGGCTAGCCAATGATAGTAACTTAAAGAAAAATTGCAATTCATGTAGCTTTGAATCATAGACCATTAGAGCTAGAAAAGATTTTAGAAACAACCTACTGGTTAAGCCAACAGGATCTGTTCATCTCCTGCCTTCTGCATTTACTAACTGGGTGCCCTTACGAGAGTTACTTCACATTTCTGTACCTCAGTTTACTCCTCTATAAATGAGGAAAATAAGAATACCCACTTCACGGTGTTGTAAAATAATAGAACAAAGACTGACACAAAACTACCGATAATCAGAAAGCCATATAATTTTTGAGCCAGAAGAGGCTGTAAATACATCCAATACACTCACACTGTAGGTAAGAAAAATAAGACTCACAGCTGGTTTGGTGGCAAATGAGAACTAGAGGCCAGGTTTTAAAGGATTCCATCGCTATAGAAATCAAAAATTTGATTTCATTCCATATCCATTTCTCTGGTTTAAACCACAGATCACTTAGGAGAAGTACCCTTTCCTGATACTTATTACTTATAAAAAGTCTTGCCGCACTGCTAGAGAGCATAAATGCTTTCAGAGGATTGCCTGGTTCACTGCACTGAGGTTTTGCACTTGAAACATCAGCCCATTGTATAGTCAGGCCAAGTCCTCATTCAAGTTCGTGGTCTGGAAGCATTTTAGGACAAGTAGGGAAAACAGACAGGTATGAATATAGTAATCAATTCAGAAAACCAGTGTCAGTTTCCACTGTTTTGGGACCATCAACCAAACATTTTTGATGCCCAATGACTTTGTGAAGTCACAGGAAAACCCAAAAACAGCAACTTTTCTGAAACCGTGTAAATAACACCCAGGCTCAGTGGGTATAAAGGGAAGCAGCTGACAATTTTGCTGCTGTATCTCTGCCTTGAGTGTTTGGGGTTGGTTTTGTGCTTTGGTTATCTTAAGGCCTTTTTTCTCTTCTTTCTCATTTCTTTCTTTGGCATTTTGATCAGGCTTGCTTATGAATCCTAGAGAAGTCCCATTTTAGGGACAGAAGCTATAAGAATGGAAATTGGTTTCTAAGGAGCCTCTGAACACTAGCCGTGTAATAAATGTCACTGGTGTTGCTGTTCTCTTCTGATGGACTGCTCGTGCCTTATATTTGACAGCTAATGAGCTCCATTAATCAAACCGAGGAACAAATGCTATTTCCCACCCTCCCCTCCTACCTGAAAAGGTGAGGGGTTCCAACCGTCACTCTGGCAGACTGATAGCACTGAATAGGAGCAGAATAACAAGGAAACCTGGAAGGTTAATTAAGGTAGTACCCAAAAGTTGTTTTTAAATGAATTTAATTAACCTGTGATCTCTTAAAATTAGAATATGTTACAGCTAGAATGAAGACAAATTTTATTCTACTATATTTTTTTAAAACTTCATTTTAGAAAATAGAAACTGAGTAAGTCTCTGGGTAAAAAGTAGTAGGGAGGGTGTTAATTACCACCTGGGCTCTTTCAAATCTATCCTTATTTTCTGTGTATCTCAGAATGGATGATTTCCATTCTTGGAGGAAGAATTTGTAACAGTAACATCTGGTGCTGTTGTCAATCACCCAGGTTTCTGGTAGCATACTCCCTCACCAAATGTATGTGCTAGTCACCCCTCATCATGATTAAGCACAAGTAACACAGTGAAGAAAGGCAATAAGAGTATGGCTAAGGGAGTGATTCAAACTGCCCGAGTCCAAAACCAGCCTCTATAGCTTCCTAGAAGTTTGGCCTTCAGCAAATTACTGAACTTCCTCTCTATCTCTTGTTTTCTCCTCTCTGTAAAATAGGGATACCAGTAGCATGCACCATAGGGGATTGTGAGAAGACTTAAAAGATACAAAGCCTAATGCATGTGAATTATTGAGTACCAGGTCTGGAACATAGTAAGCTCTTTTTGAATGACGATTATCTGGCAGGGTTGGTTTTTTTTGTTTTTGCTTGTTTTGTTTTATTTTAACGTGGGGCCCATAACACCTGGAAATAGAGTTCCACTGATGGGTTTTGGGGGCGTCCCTTAAATACCCTGAAAATATGTGCCTACATTTATGCTACATGTGTATTCTTTCTGGAGGAGAAAGTTCAGTTTTCAAGAACTTCTTAAAAGAGGACTGCAACCCCAATATAGTAAAGAATCACTCCCAGAAGACATCAGTTTCAAAGACCTCATCAAGTCTGTTTGAGTGCTGGTGCCAATACAATGAAGACACAAACTGCTGAGCTATTACTGGTTCTTGAAAAGTAAAGGGTCCTGCAGGCCACTCTGTCCAATTCCTTTCCATTCTTCTCCCTGGCCCAGCCTGATACAAATGAAAAGAACACAGACTACAGCACTCTGAAAGTCATCATATCACCAGGAGCTAGAGTGCTGAAGGAAGGCTAGAGTGCTGAAGGAACTCCCATACAAGGTGGGAGTTGAGTTGGAAATGGAAGAAAAGCCTAGAGTCAATGTGAACTGGACTAGAATACTGTGTGACATAGATAACCTTTGGTAGCAGAGGATAGAATTTTAAGTTAAAACACAGATGCCCTTTGTATAATAGTTATATATATACTTAAATATATACATAACTATTTAAAATATAGGTTTGATATTGAATATAATATGATCATATAGATTTTAATGCTTAGTATATGGCTCTGGTAGGTACTTATGTTTCTTTTAGGTGAGTCAAATACACACAGACACACATATATATAACAAGAACATAGCTGCAATTCAGATATGGCAACATTAGGACAGTTGAACATGTGTAGCTGAAGTTTTAGAAACATAGGAGCATAAGTGTTTGGGCATTCCTGGAAGGGGAATTTTGTCACCAAGTCATGGAGGCAAGAACACATCTGGAATATTCTAGAGATAGTAGAGTAAATCATTTTCCTAGAATGGATGAATGGTCATTCTGTATGGCCCGGTGAAGTCCCTTGGAGATGCCAGTGCTAAGAGGAAAATGGTTAATCAGCGTTCCTTAGCAATAGTGCCACACATGTAAATTTACATAGAAGACTGATATAGTCATTCCTTCAATTCTTCAATTACTCAACATAAGTTTGTTCTCTAGTTCTGTGAGTCAGTTTCTGTTGTGTAAATAAGTTCATTTGTATCATTTCTTCTTAGATTCTGCATATAAGCGATATACTGTGTGAAGTAAGTCAGAGAAAGAGAAATATCGTATGATATCGCTTATATGCAGAATCCAACCAGTGTTTTGATCATGTTGCTGCTTCCTGTGAGTGTTTTAAGTTGAAGCCTCTTAACTTAACTTGAAGGCAAGATCGCATGCACTATGAATGATGTTTCAGTAGAAGCTGTGAATCTGAGTAAAATGATATCAGAATTATCCCCTCCAAAGTTACACACACTGATATTTTTGGATTTTTTTTAAATTATGACATCAAAGACCCTTTCAAATGTCAGAATTAATTAGTTCCTTGTTCATTATGTGAATGAGGCAGAAAAATATCTGAATGTTACTCTGATTCTGCAACCTTTCCAACTGACTGTACAGGCAGAGAATTGGCTTCACTAATAAACAACAATGTCATAAGAAAAAACCTAGAACTTTCATACCTATTATCCTTAAAAACTGGGAAGACATCTGCCTTTCCCTTCCTCCTTCAAAACACAGACAGATGGAGGTCAGAATTACCAGCATCCTGGGAATGTATGTTCTGAATTCTCCTGTCCCAAGTATGATGGCAACTGGAACCAAGAACCTTTAGAAAGTTTAGGCCAGTAATCTTGTTCTAGAAATCTGTCCTAAGGAAATAATCAGAGTTGTTATGAGGTTTCCTAGCAAGTATAGTTCTTTTATTGCTACATGTAAAAGTCAAAACTTGGAAGCTAATCAGTCTTTTAAATAGAGAAATGGATACATAAAATATGGTATTCATAGAATGGAATGGTATTCAGTTATTAAAAGTCACAGATTCATGTATTTTATAGTGTCTTATTCTATAAAAAAAGCAATGATCAAAACTAGACAGTCAAATTTTGTAATAGTATGGACTAGGTCTGATCTACTTGTCACCAAATTTGTAGTATTTAGAAAAACACCTGAAACAAAGCATATTCTCCCTCCTTCCCTTCCTCCCTCCCTCACTCCCTCTCTTCCTTCCTGCCTTCCTTTCTTTCTTCCTTCTCTCCCTTCAGCCGGCCTTCCTTCCTTCCTTTGTTCCTACCTTTCTTGCATAATAATTATATACTACTGAGTAAATTAATGAATACATGAATATTATGTATGCATTTATTGATAAAGAAACAAAAGACTGGAATAGACTCTAGCAAAGTATTAATAACAAAGTGTGGGATCTCAAGTGATTTTATATTTTCATTTTGAGTATTTCTTCATTTTTCTCCATTTTCAATGACTGTATTACCTCAATTATAAACAAGTTTTGAAATATTAAAGAAAATTTAAGTTATTCTTCAACTCTTCTATGGAGTTTGGAAAATTGCTGCCATCTTGAATTTTGTTCATAAAAGGGTTATTGTGGGAAATGAGGGCTTTTAGAATGTTTTTTGACCTTTGGAGGTGACTGTAAACAGAGGCCCAAGCCTCACTCTGATGCTGTCCTCAAGAAGGTCACATGCTCATGGGCAATTTGAAAAGAGTCCATCTGCAACTTACAGAGGTCATCTTGAAGGAATTCTCAGCTTCATGGAATAATAAAGGGCCCAAGATTTCTTTTTTTAAACTAAATTATCATCCAATTTTTCTACTTTCTCCATCCTTGCTTCTGTGTTTTAAGCTTTTTCAAAACCGAGTAAAGTTTTAGATTAGATATTTTACTATTAATAGTTCAGATTTTGAACAAAATGTTGATTTATATTTAGACACAACCAGTTTCAAAATATCAACACCATTCCATAAATGTTATGTCTTTTTTAGTGATTGTTACTCATATTTGTCTTTTTTTTCCCCAAAATGAAGGCTTTGTTTTGTTTTGCTTCTCTTAATCTCCATGATAATCACCATGATAAGAGAGCATAAAACAGGAGCTGAATCCTTCTCAGTTACAAGCCCTTTATAAAACACTAACAGTGCACAGCAAATTAGACATGCTATGACTCTATCTTGATTTGTGTTTTCCATAGAAACTATCTACCTAAATGCATTATTGATTTAAATTCTACGGTAACAGAGTGGCAACATGAAAAAGAGTAGAGTAGGAAGAAAAAATGATAATAAAGTCCTAATCTACAGCAAAATTCATGGTGGCTACCAGCCAAGGGAAATACTGTATCTGAAGCCCAGAATTACTAGCAGAGAAATTCCAAGTTGGCTATGTAGCTGAAAAAATGAATCTTCCCCAGGAAAAGAATAGGAGCTGTAACCCAGGGAACAGTGTATGTGTTTGTGTGGTTGGGGAGAATAATGCTGAAGACTTTGGAAATAATATAAGTAGGCACAAGTTCTTGCACTCCTGACATCTAGGAAGTAAGAAAATTTCTAGTGAATACTGGGCAGCAAGTCTGGCAAGGGATTGATGGAGCTCAGTCTTTTCTCAAAAGCATATTGCAAGTTGGCCTCAAACCATTTTTTTCACTAGTTTTAGACTTGACTTGAGCACACTTCTCCTGAAACAAACATCATCCATCTCACCATGAATTCACTAATACTGAACCCACTTATTGCCTGTCTGGGGCTTTCTCCTTCATAAATCTCTTACATAAAATCCTATCTCCTCTGAGAACACCCTTTTGAGAGCCTCTGTCTTCTGATTTTCTCTAACATTTATTAACAGCACCCCATATTTGACACTTATCTGTACTCAGTTCTTTGTTAGTTACTTTTGTTTGGTCAAATATATTCCTCTTCCCTACCGGATTTGGCATTTATGTAAATTCTTATCATTAAAAATAGTCCAACGTATTTTATTATTTTTTTGTATATCTGACCCCCTGCTATGCTTGATATATTTAAGAGAAATGAGTAGGTCTGATTCATTCCTCTATTCCCAGCATTTGGCAAAGGGCTTTGCCCGGTAGTTACAGAACTTAACCTCTATTGTATAAATATTTCTTTCCACCTTATGATAGGAATATCTATCTGTGGGTATGTATATTGAATGAACATTCTACTCCTTGGGCGTGTCTGTTACTACCACTAGAATCACCTTCTCAATGTCCATGCCACATAAAGTTGTAAGCTCTTTAGGGTACTGAGATAACATAGAAAAAAGAATATACGTGACCACAAGAATTTTAGGGAACATTGTTGACATCATGGCATTCAATGGCATTGTGAAAACAAACAATGGAATATATTAAGACCAGCACTAGGAGTTAATTATTACTAAATCTTATAGCCCCCAACTGTGATATTTTTACAACGTCCTCTCAGTCCAGCCATTTCCTATTATAATCACCAATATCCACATTAAATAGTGAAGAGACATTATCAGGAGAAGCAAGGTGAGCAAGCCTGCCAATGAAGGATTTTCTTCCAATATGGAGATTTTTCTCTTTGAGTTTTTATTCAAGAATCTTCTATTCTTCTGAGACTCTTGGCAAATTGTCACATAGAACCCATGCCTTGAGCACTGGAAAGTTTTTAGATGAACTCTAGCTCTCCTGGCATATTGACACCTAGGCTTTCTCATATATTAATGTCTTGGCAGAACACAAAAATTACAACTCCCAATTACAATAGTAGAAAGGTGACAGCAAACTTTCTAAGACAAATATAGAAAGTGGACTATCAGTCTGTGACCCTGTTTAACTGAGAGACTGTTAGAGAACAAAGATGCCAACCAAGGCAGGTGTGATTTCTGACTCTTCCTTATATGCCTAAGCAACATTTTCTACTGTCACTTGCTACCATTTTGGAATAATAGGACAGCAAAAGTTTTAAAATTCAGTATTGCAAGTCTCTTTAGGCAACATGATGGCAAATATGTAGTTTGACTGAATTATTCACTTTTCAACTAGTTATTTTGACAAAATGAGCAAGTGTCCAGAAAATGTTGAATCTGGAGTTCAGGGGGAGAAACAATGAGTTCAAGGTAACTTAACCACACTGAACTGAATGTCCTCGCCCATCAAATGGAAATGATCCTACTTATACCACATTACTCAAGAGGAGTTGTTCTGGAAATCAGATCAGAGAATGGGCATGAGAGTGTTTTGGGATTTATTATGCACTATCCCCATGAAAGTCAATATTGCTATAATGAAACATATAGTGGACACACCAGCATTTATTTCATCCCTTCTTCACTGTGGAATAGCCATGCACTTTGGAGAGGATTTTTCCATGTCCAGCTTCAGAGCTGCACTCTAATTGGCACACGTCAACTTATGCTTGACATTTCCATGGTCACATGGGTTGATTCAAGGGTTAGCATGTAATATAATTTGGCCTCATCAGATTAAATGAAATCCTTTTGTTAGATGGTTAGAAGAACAGTGCTGGCTTGCTCTCTGTCTCTCTATCCTTGTCTCTCTCTCTCCCCCTCCCTCCTGCTTTCCTTTTTTCCATTTCTCCATGTTCATAGCACCATCAGCTGCCATTTTGTGGCTGAAGAGGAACCAGTCTTAGGATGAAATAGACACCATCGGAGACAGAAAGATAAAAAGAATGGAAATCGGCTCACCCTCTTGAGTCACTTTTCAAAATCTTTATATTCTACCTTTGAATACCATGGTTACTGAAAATGCTTAAGTATAAGGCAGTAAGATTTTTAGTCTACCACTCAAAAAAAAAACACAAAAAACTCTCTCAATAAAGAAACGATGGCTTTATTAGAACCCTAAAACATCTTTCATAATACAGGATGTTCTCTTAAATATTTAATTTTGAAAAGAAATTAATACTGACTATTTGAGTAAGTCATTTTAGCCTAAGAATCAATCAGTACTATCTTGGAATGTTCATAAAGGTTACCTGACAGAATCTGTTAAAAAGAAAAGAAAAACTTAGTGTGAGTTCAATAATTATTCTTTGGAGATATAATTTTATAATTGAAAGTGTGGAATGAAATTTTAAGAAAGACTTTTTTATCACATTTTGAGGATCCACACAATAAGTTACATTAATATAATGTATAAATATATATACACATATTACATTATAACATATATTATGTATTATACTATATGTAATTACTATAATATGGATTAAGGTGAATATAAGGTGAATAAGAAAAAACAGCCATCAAAACCATACAGTTAAGTACTGGTGGCTTAGCATAACATTTCCATGATAACAGCAGACACAGATGCCAAAAGTGCTATGTCACCACAAACATTAAACAGTCTAAACAAAAGTGAAAATCATTTTCTCTAGAAAACTGTTAGAAAACTCAAATTTTGGTTATAATAGGGCAAAGATGCATATCCAGAGTTTAAATCAAATACTCCCATGAAAAATGAGTTTGGAGAAAAGCTATATTCCAAATTAATATATCACTTTCAGAATACACTATTTAAAATACATAAGTAACTACATTAATAAATTATATATCAGAGGTAAACTTTTATAATTTGCACAAATAATTGTTTATATAGTCATATGCAGAGAGCCAT
This sequence comes from Eschrichtius robustus, assembly GCF_028021215.1. Lineage (NCBI taxonomy): Eukaryota > Metazoa > Chordata > Mammalia > Artiodactyla > Eschrichtiidae > Eschrichtius > Eschrichtius robustus. The sequence continues at coordinate 121,828,548 of NC_090825.1, forward strand.
TTTCAAAGCCCCCTTTGGCTGCCATGCATCTCCAGCTCTGTGAAGACCCTGTAGTAGAACACCATGGAGTAGCACGGTGGTTAGAACCCAACATCTAGAGTTAGAAACACTCAGTTCTCCAGTTATTCTGTGACTCATGTACATTTCTTAATCCCTACAAGCTTCCATTCAGTAAGTAGAGTTAATCACAGTATCTACTTTGTAAATATGTATAAAAATCAAATGACATAGTACAAGATAAATGTTTGGCATAGCCTGGTACATCTTAGATTCTAACTATTTATTGAACAATTGAATGAATGAACAGAAAGAGGAGGAGGAACACCATTCAAGTGCTTACAAATTATTTCCTTTGCATTCGTGGTCTTTGAGAGAAAGATCATCTTCATGTAAGGTCTATAGATGACTCCTCCATACAGATGTCCATAATTCTTTCTTGTCAGGTTCATCCTCTCTTAATTGTAAAATTTTACCTTCTGGCCTAGACTACTAATGGGAGCACCAGAATCCTGCTTCTGAACATTTTCATTTGACAGGCATTTTCTAACCATAAAATTGTCATAGCATATGTTAATGATATTTCAGAGGGATACTTAGATAATGACTGTAAAGTCTCTTGAGATCTTTGGATAAAACTGTCTCTTTAACCATAAGCTGTTTTAATGGAAATATTCTTTTCACGGATGGGTCCTTTTGAAGAATTTTTCCCTTTGTGATATGAGTTATTTTTTAAAAAATTAATTTCAAGTAGAAAATGTACAACTTACTTTGTAAAACTAAAATCAGTTTCTTTCTGAATCCATTATTCCACCTTGATAACAATCATCCGAATTTTAAAATATATGTAGAGCCTTAAACACAATGCTGAAAAGCACAAAAATTCCTAAGACACAAGCAACTTAGCTTATATTTGGTTTTTGGTGCTCATGTCTATTAAGTCATTAAAATCACATCATTTTGTAACTAAGCTATTAAAAGGAACAGATAATAAAATGGTAGTTAACATTTATTGGGTGCTTATGATATGCTAAGGACTATTAAAAAAACACTGAGTATTACCTCAGTTAAATATTCAAACAACCCCATTAGGTAACATTTTTATTATTCTCACTTTATGAGTGTAAAAACTAAATTTTAGAGAGGGATTAAGTAACAGGTCTAATATCACATAGTGGCACCAGGAATTAAAATTAGGCTGTATGATATCAGAGCCCACACTTGTAGCCACTACGCTGCACTGGTTCCACTATATTTAGTAGAGTATATTGACTTTGTAGTATAATAGTATTTGATGCCAAAAATAAATGATATTGGTCTGCGGACATACTCTGAAGACCTCTGCATCTGATTCTGTCTTCCAGTCTTTGTTCAAAGTGTCTTTCTTCCTTTTTCCCCCCTTTCTCCTTCTGTCCATTAATATATAGCATCTATGTGCCAGGCTCAGTGCCAAGTGCTGGGTTATAGAGATTGATAACACATTACCCCTTCCCTCTGATGCATACATGCTGTTTGGGGAAAGAAACCAGTACACGAACTACGATCTAAGCTGTGTAAACTGTTATGTAAAAGAAAAGTACAGGCGTTTCTCCAGAGCTGTCGTTCTCAAAGTATGGTCCTGAACTAGCAACATCAACATCACCTGGGAACATGTTAAAAATGCACATTCTTGAGCCCCACTCCAGACCTACTATTGGATCAGAAACTCTGGGGGTGGGATCCAGCCATCTCTGTTTCTACAAACCCTCCAGGTGATTCTAATGCACTGAGGTTTGGGAATCACTGGTCTAGAGCACAGGCATCACGGTAGGATTTCTAGAGAGTCCAATGCCTGAGTTGAGCTTTGAAGGATAGAAAGAAACTCACTGGACAAAGACCAGTGTTCCAAGGAAGAGAAGCCACATGGCCAGCTCCAGGGATGTGAGGGAGCATAACCATGCAGGGAATTGCAAGCCATTCCATACGACCAAAGCTTAGTAACCCTGAGGTGCAGGGGGAGGGATATGGGGACAGATGCAGCTGGTTAAATGCAATGGATCAGATCATGAAAATTCTTGTAAGTCATGTTGATGGGATTCAGTTTTATTTTGAGAGGAGTGGAGCATCATTGAAGGATTGGAATCAGAGCAATGTTTTGCAGTGGGCAAGACTGGGCATAGGAAGATCAAGTAAGATCATGGCATAAACATAAGTGAGGAACAGAGAGATTCTAAAAATTAAAAACAAACAAAAAACAAACAGCAGTGGAGGAAGAGATAACAGGGTATATTTTAGAGGTATTTTGATAAAGTTATGTTACTCACTGGAGGTGGGGAACTACCCAAAAGAGATGGAGGATCCAGGATAAACCCTGGGTCCTAATTTGGGCATCACTTCATATATCATTCTGCCCACCTCTTGCATTCTGTCCCAGGGCTTCCCTGTTGACTCTGAGGTGTGAGAAGCCATAGAACCACTTGCCACCAACCCATGCATAACACAGAAGTGAAGAGGTGTTAATGCTCCTTGGGGGCAAATCTATAAACAATGGGAGAAAAAGCCAGTGGATAAAGTATTCCCATTCTCTGAGACTAGTTTAAACAACTTCTTGGGTGGCCAACTTGATAACACATCTTTGTATTGCCTCTTTCTCATTCTCTGCTTAATTACTGCACCTCACTCCTGTACCATGGATTGCACTCCCTAGCGAAGTAGTAGCAATAATTCTTTGCCTCAGTCTCTGCCTTCTGGGGAACTCTGGATAATTTGCCACTGTTATACTAAGCACTTTGTGATCATTCTACTGTATACAAAGTATTGTGCTAGATGCTAGGGATCAAACAGTGAACCAAACACTGCCACTGTTATCACAGGCTGAGAATCTATGTCATATACAGACAAGCAAACTGACAATTAAATGTAGTATTATAAGTACTCTGATGGGGAGATGTGGGTGCTATGGAAACACAGGAGAAGCTTCCTTAAGAAAAAAACTTGAAAGACAAGTTGGGTTGACATCAGAGAAGCATTCAAATGAAGACATCTAATAGGCTAATAAGATTTGGGCTACAGAATTGATTTGGGATTCATTAGTTTACAGTCAGTCTTTGAAGTCATCAGAATGGATGAGACGGGAAGAAATTATAGGAGACAGTCCTGTTTGGGGAAGGGGGGCATTTACAAGTAAGTTCAGTAAGCCACCATGGAGCTTAAGAAGTAGCGGCTAAAGTAGCAGTTATTGGCCCCATCACTAACTAGCTCCGCAATAGTGTGACAGATACCTCATTTCTCTAACCCACTGAGGCTTACTTTCCCTATCTCTCGTAGGAGTGTTTTTGTTTAGGTAATTTTCACATTCCCTCTCCTCCAATGGCATTTTTTCATCCATTAGCTATTATATTAAGTCTGCAGGTAGATGGAATGTAGGAGATTGGGCAAAAATGAAAATATATATTCTTAATTCATATCCTATGAAATACTTCCTTGAGTAAATCTCTGTTTTATTCATGCAAAAGAAGAAAAAATATACTTGCTTTCAGTCTGAGTTCCAGATAAAAGGCATATATAGTTCTGCAAAATATAAGCCTATTACCTAAATGCACTCAGGCATGACCAAATGGCTTATGCAATAGTTGAGGAAAGCAAAAGATCCTAAATTTCTGATCCCCAGATGTTTTGCAGTACACATGCTCTTCTCTGTCAGGAAAAGTCTTGCATAATGGTGCAGGGAGCTGGTTTTTCAGCTCTCCTGAGCCTCCCTCAGAGTGCCTGGCTAAGTATCTGCTGATTCACAGCAGATCATTTCCCTGAACACTATTTTCTTCACACTGAGCCCCAGTCAGGAGTGCCCGAGATCAGAAGGCAGACTGCATCTGTGCTCTGTTCCAGCAGTGCCAACCAGACTCCTGTCCTGCAAGTTTCAGCATGGTGGGAGATAAAGGGGCAGCAAAGCACTGGGCTAGGGCCAAACACCTCACTGGAATCCATAAAACAAAGCAATACAAAGCAGTGGCTTGGACCAGTGCTTCTCAAACATATGAATTGCCTGGAGAACTTGTTGACATGAAGATTCTGATTCAGTAGGTCTGTGGTGCAGTGGTGTGGGGGGCTGGCTTCAACCTCCTTGACAGAGCCAATCATTAACCTCTCTTCCTGACTCTGTAGTCAGTGACTTCACTTTGGGAGCTTGTAATATGCCATGGCAGGATTATTAGTAGCATGGAAATCAATAAACACTACAAAGGAGCCCCCTCCACACACACGACCCAAAAAAGCTGATTGTAAAACATTTACCAGCACACCACTGGGGATGAAGTCTGAGATTATGCATTTCTAAAAAGATCCCTGGTGATGTGAATGTTGCTGGTTCCTAAACCAGCTTTGAGTAGGAAGCATTTATAGCACAGGCTCTGGAGTCACCAGGTCTAGGAATAAATTCTGACTCTATCTCTTAAGTAAGTGTAACTTGTATAACCTAATAAGTTATCTTATGGCATTTTATCTTGCTGTATTTGGTTGCCTAAACTGGTTTGACATTTTCTACTCTTATCTCTCTGGACTTCAGTTTCTCCATCTCTAAAATGGAGAATGGGGATCAGTTCCTACTTCCTAGTATTGTAATTTTTTTGTTGAGGTAGAGCTAATTTACAATATTATATTAGTTTCATGTGTGCAACAGATTCAAAATTTTCATAGATGATACTCCATTTATAGTTATTATAAAATATTGGCTATATTCCCTGCTATATAGTATATCCTTGTAGCTTATTTACTTTATACATATTCGTTTGCACCTCTTAATCCAATACCCCTGTCTTGACCCTGCCCCCTGCCCTCTACCCACTGATAACCACAAGTTGGTTCTCTATATCTGTGAGTCTGTTAGTCTGTTTCTATTTTGTTATGTTCTCTGGTTTTTTTTTTTTTTTTTTTTTTTGATTCCATGTATAAGTGATATCATACACTATTTGTCTTTCTCTGCCTGACCTACTTCACTTAGCACAATACCCTCCAGGTCCATCCATGTTGCCGCAAATGGCATTATTTCATTCTTTTTTATGGCTGAGTAGTATTCCATTGTGTCTATATATACCACTTCTCCTTTATCCATTCATCTACTGATGGACATTTAGGTTGCTTCCATGTCTTGGCTATTGTAAATAGTGCTGCTATGAGCACTGGGGTGCATGTATCTTTCTTAATTAGTGTTTTTGGTTTTTTCCTGATATATACCCAGGAGTAGAATAACTGGATCATGTGGTAGTTCTATTTTTAGAGGAACCTCCATACTATTCTCCATAGTGGCTGCTTTCATTTACATCTCCACCAACAGTATATGAGTGTTCTCTTTTCTCTGAATCCTTGCCAAAATGTGTTACTTGTAGATTTTTGATGATAGCCATTCTGAAAGGTGAGAGGTGGTATCTCATTGGGGTTTTGATTTGTATTTCTCTGATGATTAGTAGTGTTGAACTACTTTCCATATGCCTGTTAGCCATCTGTATGTCTTCTTTGTAAAAATGTCTCTTCTGGTCCTCTGCCCATTTTGCAATTGGGTTGTTTGTTCTTTTTGATACTGAGTTGTATGAGCTGTTTATACATTTTGGGTATTAATCCCTTGTCAGTGATATCATTTGCAAATATTCTCCCATTCAGTAAGTTGTCTTTTCATTTTGTTGATGGTTTGCTTTGCTGTGCAAAACCTTTTAAGTTTAATTAAGTCCCATTTGTTTATTTTTGCATTTCTTTCCTTTGCCTTAGGAGACAGAGCCAAAAAATATTACTAGTATTTATGTCAAAGAGTGTTTTGCCCATGATCTCTTCTAGGATTTTTATGGTTTCTGGACTAACATTTAGGTCTTTAATCCGTTTTGAGTTTATTTTTGTATATGATGTGAGAAAATATTGTAATTTCATTGTTTTACTGGTCCAATTTTCCTAGCACCACTATTGAAGAAACTGTCTTTTCTCGATTGTATATTCTTGCCTCCTGTGTCATAGATTGCTTGACCATAAATGTGTGGGCTTATTTCTGAGCTCTCTATTCTGTTCCATTGATCTATGTGTCTGTTTTTGTGGCGGTACCATACTGTTTTGATTACTGTAGCTTTGTAATATAGTCTGAAGTCAGGGAGTAAGATACTTCCAGCTCTGTTCTTCTTTTTCAAGATTTTTTTGGCTATTTGAGGTCTTTTGTGTTTCCATGCAAATTTTAAAATTATTTTTTCTAGTTCTGTGAAAAATGCCACGGGTATTTTGATAGAGATTGTATTGAATCTGTATATTTCCTTGGGTAGTATCGTATTTTAACAATATTAATTCTTCCAATCTATGAACATGATATATCTTTCTGTCTGCTTGTATCATGTTCAATTTCTTCCCTAAGTGTCTTATAGTTTTTCTAGCACAAGTCTTTTACTTCCTTAGGTAGGTTTATTCCTAGGTATTTTATTCTTTTTGTTGCAGTGGTAAATGGGATTGTTTTCTTAATTTTTTTTTAATGATAGTTTGTTGTTAGTGTATAGAAATGCAACAGATTTCTGTATGTTAATTTTGCATCCTGCAACTTCCAAATTCACTGATGGGCTTTAGTAGTTTTTTGGATTTTAGTAGTCTTTAGGATTTTCTATGTATAGTATCATGTCATCTGCAAACAGTGACAGTTTTACTTCTTCCTCTCCAATTTGGATTCCTTTTATTTCTTTTTGTTTTCTGATTGCTGTGGCTAGGAATTCCAATACTGTTTTGAATAAAAGTGGTAAGAGTGGGCATCTTGTGTTGTTCCTGATCTTAGCAGAAATTCTTTCAGTTTTTCACCATTGTGTATATTACCTGTGGGCTTATCATATATGGCTTTTATTATGTTGAGGTATGTTCCCTCTATGCCCACTTTCTGGAGAGCTTTACCATAACTGACTGTTGAATTTTGTCAAAAAACTTTTTCTGCATCTATGTAGATGATAATATGGGTTTTATGCTTCAGTTTGTTAATGTGGTATATCACACTGATTGATTTGCTGATATTGTAAAATCCTTGCATTCCTGGGATAAATCCCACTTGATCATGGTGTATGATCCTGTTGGTGTATTGTTGGATTTGGGTTGCTAATATTTTGTTGAGGATTTTTGCATGTATGTTCATTAGTAATATTGGCCTGTAACTTTCTTTTTTGTGCTATCTGCATCTGGTTTTGGTATCAGAGTGATGCTGGCCTTGTAGAATGAGTTCAAAAGCATTCCCTCCTCTGCAAACTTTTGGAATAGTTTGAGAAGTACAGGTGTTAACTCTTCTCAAATTGTTAGGTAGAACTCACCTGTGAAACCATCTGGTTCTGGACTTTTGTTTGTTGGGAGTTTTTTTGTTTGTTTGTTTTTGTTTTTTTAACTACTGGTTCCATTTCATTACTGGTAATTGGTCTGTTCATATTTTCTATTTCTTCCTGGTATAGTATTGGCAGATTGTACATTTACATTTCTAGGCATTTTTTCTAGGTTGTACATTTTATTGTCATATAGTTAGTCATAGTAATCGCCTATGATCCTTTGTATTTCTGTGGTGCTGGTTGTAAATTCTCCTTTTTTATTACTGCTTTTATTGATTTGGGCCCTCTCTTTTTTTTGATCAGTCTGGCTAAAGGTTTATCAATTTATCTTTTCAAAGAACAAGCTTTTAGTTTTATTGATCTTTTCTAATTTTTCTTGTCTCTATTTATTTCACTTATTTCTTCTCTGATGTTTATGAGTTCTTTCCTTCTACTAACTTTGGTGTGTTTTTTTTCTCTTTTTCTAGTTCCTTTAAGTGTCAGGTTAGGTTGTTTGTTTATTTGAGATTTTATTTCCTGACGTAAGCTTGTATAGCTATAAACTTCCCTCTTGGAACTGCTTTTGCTGTGTCCCATAGATTTTTGGATCATTGTGTTTTCTTTTTCATTTGTCTGCAGGTATCTTAAAGTTTCTTCTTTGATTTCTTCAGTGATCCATTGGTTGTTTACTAACATATTGTTCAGTCTCCAAGTGTTTCTGTTTTTTGCAGTTTTTTTCTTGTAGTTGCTTTCTAGTCTCAGAGCATTGTGGCTGGAAAAGATGCTTGATATGATTTCAGTTTTCTTAAATTTACTGAGGCTTGCTTTGTTGCCTAGCATATGATCTATCCTGGAGGATGTTCCATATGCACTTATAAAGAATGTGTATTCTGCTGCTTTGTGATGGAATGTTCTATATACCTCTATTAAGTTCATTTGGTATAATGTGTCACTTAAGGCTCGTGTTTCCTTATTGATTTTCTGTCTGGATGATATGTCCTTGATGTAAGTCGGGTGTTAAAGTTCCCTAATATTATTGTGTTACTGTCAATTTCTCCCTTTATGTCTGTTAACAATTGCTTTATGTATTTAGGTGCACCTATGTTGGGTGCATATATAATTACAATTGTTATATCTTCTTCTTGGATTGATCCCTTGATCATTATGTAATATATTTCTTTGTCTCTTGTAAAAGTCTCTGTTTTAAAGTCTATTTTATCTGATATGAGTATTGCTACCCCAGATTTCTTTCGATTTCTATTTGCATGGAATACCTTTTTCCATCCCCTCACCTTCAGTTCGTGTGTCTTTAGATCTGCAGTGAGTCTCTTGTAGGCAACATGTACATGGGTCTTGTTTTTGTATCCATTCAGCCAGTCTGTGTCTTTTGATTGAAGCATACAGCCCATTCACATTTAAAGTAATTATTGATATGTATGTACTTATTGCCATTTTGTTAACTGTTTTACTGTTGTTTTTGTAGTTCTATTTTGTTTTTTTCTTCTTTTTGTTCTCTTCCCTTGTGCTTTGATGACTATCCTTAGTGTTATATTTGGATACCTTTCTGTTTTTTGCATGTGCATCTATTATAGATTTTTACTTTGTGGTTACCATGAAATGTGTGTGTGTGTGTGTGTGTGTATTTATATATATCAAGTTGCTAATCTCTTAATTTCAAATGCATTTTAACAACCACGCATTTTTACTCTCCTCCCCTCATAATTAATGATTTTGACATCATGTTTTACATCTAATTGTTTTGTGTATCCTTTAACTGCTTATTATGGATTATTTTACTACTTTTATCTTTTAATCTTCCTACTAGCTTTGTGCATGGTTGATTTACTATCTACTATATGTTTGCCTTTACCAGTGAGATTTTTTCCTTTCATAATTCTCATTTTTCTAGTTGTGGCCTCTTTTTTCACTAAGAGAAGTCGCTTTAACATTTCTTCTAAAGCTGGTTAGGTGGTGCTGAACATTTTTAGCATTTGCTTGTCTGTAAAACTTTTGATCTCTCCATCAAATCTGAATGGGGGCATTGCTGGGTAGAGTACTCTGGTTATAGTTTTTTCCCTTTCATCACTTTAAATATCTCATGCCACCCCCTTCTGGCCTATAGAATTTCTACTGAAAAGTCAGCTGATAACCTTATGGGAGTTCTCTTGTATGTAAGTTGTTACTTTTCCCTTGCTGCTTTTTATATTCTCCTGTATCTTTAATTTTTGCCATTTTAATTTCAATATGTCTTGGTGTGGTCCTCTTTGGGCTGATCCTATTTGGGTCTCTCTGTGATATCAGGGCTTGGATGTCTGTTTCCTTTCCCAGGTTGTGGAAGTGTTCAGCTATTATGTCTTTTTAAATGTCCTCAGCCTCTTTCTCTTCTCCTTCTGGGACCCCTATAATGCAAATGTTAGTATACTTGATGTTGTCCCAGATGTCTCTTAAGCTGTACTCATTTCTTTTTATTCTTTTTGCTTTTTGGTTCCACTTCAGTAATGCACACTATTCTGCCTTCCAGCTTGATGATCCATTCCTCTGTACCATTTAATCTACTGTTGATTCCTTCTAGTATATTCTTCATTTCAGTTATTTTATTCTTCCTCTCTGTTTGTTTGTTTGGTTGTTCTTTATATTTTCTAATTATTTTTTAAAAGCTTCTACCTTCTCGTTCTCCTGATCCATTCTTCTCCCAAATTCTTTGATCATCTTATGATCATTATCTTGAATTTGTTCTTAGATAGATAGACTGCCTATCTATCTCCTCTTCACTTAGTTCTTCTTCTGGGGTTTTATATCTTGTTCCTGTGTTTAGAACATGTTCCTCTGTCATCACATTTTGCCCAACTTGCTGTTTTTATTTCTTTGTATTTGGTAGGTTAGTTATGTTTGTTTCCTGATATTGGAGAAGTGGCCTTTTATAGGAGATGTCCTGTGTTTCCAAGCAGTATGCACCCCTTCGGTTACCAGAGCAATATGCTCTAGTGGTGCCCCCTATGTGGGCTGCATGGGTCCTTCTGTTGTGGCAGGCTGAATACTGTGGGTGTTCTTGTAGGTGGGGCTGCAACCCAGTCTGGTTGGTTGCTGGGACCTGCTGTTGATAGGACTGAGTCACAAGGCAGCTGGTTGTGGAACCCAGGGATCCCCAGGGCTTGTGCTAGCTCGGTGGGTGGAGTTGAGACCCAGGATATCCCAGGGCTGGTGCCTGCCTACTAGTGGACAGAGCTGGGTCCTGGGGTCTGGCTACAGGGCCCAGGGATACCAGAGCTTGGGTCAGACCACCAGTGGTTGGGGCCAGGGCCCAGTCCATCTCAGGGTTGGTGCTGGCCTGCTGATGGGTGAGCAGGATCTGCAGGTTGTGTGGCTATGGTTTCCCTGGAGCTGATATCAACCTGCTGGTGGGTATGGGTGTTCTCAAGGCTAGAACAGCCTTGCTAGTGGGTGGATCTGGATCCCAGAGTCTCTGGCTGCAAGGCTTTGGGGATCCCAGATCTAGTGCCTGCACTGGTGTGTGGGGCCTGGTCCTTGGCTCTCTGGTGGACAGGGTCATGTCCAGGGGTGACTATGGGCTCAGGGGTTCTTAAGACAGCCTTGTCAGCTAGTCAGTGGGACTGTGTCCCACCCAGCTAATTACTTGGCCTGAGACATCCCAGTACTGGTGTCTGTGGGCTGTTGGATATGGGCAGGGCTGCATCCTGAGGCTAAAAAGCCAGAGGGAGGATTCTAAAATTGCACTTGCCAGTACCAGTGTCCACATGGTAGAACATGCTCCCAAAAATGGCTGCTGCCAGTTTCTATGTCCCACTGGTGAGCTCCAGTTGTCTGCTGCCTTTCCCAGAAACTCTTCAAAATCAGCAGGTAGGTGTGACCTAGACTCCTTTCAAATTACTGCTTCTGCCCTGGATTCTGGAGCATGTGAGATTTTGTTTGTGCCCTTTAACAGTAGAGTTTCCATTTCCTTCCCACTGGCCTTCAAAGCCAAACAATCTAGGGGTTTGTCTTCCCAGTGCAGAACCCCTAGGCTGGGCAGCCTGATGTGGGGTTCAGACCTCTCACACTGTAGGGAGAAACTCTGCAATTACAATTATTCTCCCATTTGTGGATTGCCCACCTGGGGGTATGGCTCTTGACTGTACCACAACTCGTCCCTCCTACCTGTTTCATTGTGGTTCCTTCTTTATATCTTTCTTTGGTTGTAGAAGATCTCTTCTGGCAGGTTCCTGCCTTTTTCAATACGTGTTCTGTAAATTGTTGTAATATTGGTGTGCCTGTGAGAGGAGGTGAGCTCTGGGTCTTTCTACTCCACCATCTCAGGTGATCTCTGCAAGCAGCAAATTAAATAATGTGCTTTGAGCATAGTGCTTGGCACAGAAGAGCATTAATAACTAACTATCAGTGCTTGTTATTTTTACTTACTAGAATATAATTTTATAAAATTATGATGCCAGTGACAGAAAACCAAATAATATGATAAGCAAACACTTTTTTAGAATGGGTAAATAAATATTGTGAGATATCACTATGTACATGTTAAACATTTTTGTTTCTCATTTAATTCTTTTTTTTTAAACCTAACAACTCTACAATGTTAAGATTCCAAGATGTTTGGAGGTGAGGTGAGGATCAGGGCTGGGAGAGGGAGAAGGAAGAAAACTCATTTTGTACCATGTGTATCATGGAAAATACAAAAGTTGTTTTTTTGGAAAAAGCAGTCTCTTTCTGTTCTTTCATGAAGATAAAAGTGTTTCTCCTTGACACGGAGACAACATTAAGCATTTTATATTTCTGAATCCCATCACATGCCTTTCATCCCCAAGCTCATTAATAACTTATGTTCAGGGTAGGGAAGGGTTCTCTTAACTTCCTATGGAGTGAAGTTTATAGTCACACAACCAACTTTCCCAGAAATCACTTGCATCTTTCCCGTGCATCTGGGTGATTAATACCCCCTTCAGAAGATAAATGAGTGTTTGTATTACCTGCTGATTCTACGTTACCATAACAAGTCCACCCCCCCCGAAAGACTCCAACAGGACAGGGCTAGAACATGAATCATGACACTTGGGAAAGGAAACTGCTTTTCATTTCCCATACAAGATGTGATAAAACTGGCAACACACACATTTCATGATGTTTGTTTTAAGTAGAAAGAAAAAAAGATGATTGATAGATGTAGAAATTCCAAGGATTAAAAACTATTGTATAGAGTCTATTTTCACCTAACTAACTCTTTTGAGGTGGGTGATTGATAACCAAAAAATTGCATCCACGTGTGATGTTCATTAAAGTAAACTATGCTAACATACAGATGATTTTGTCTTAGCCAGATATTTTATTGTCATTTTAATGACAGTAATTTTCAACATTTTTTTTGTTTGTTTTTCAGCACCAACACACTAAAAAAATGAGACACAGTGACATCAGTAACAACGGTTCTTTCTTACAACATTAATTCCCAGAGATATTTGGAGTGTATACATCAGGGGTGTGAAAGGGAGGCTGATCACAACTTCTGTCATTTCCTCTCTATCCTATTATTTCTGATTGGAAGTCAACTTAGTTAGGAAAGAAGCACACATATTCTCCTCCACTTTAAGTCGTACTATTTGTAGCAAGAAAAATAGATGCAAAATGAAGGGCTTCTTAACCATAAAGGCCATAAAACCCAAACAAAGATGTTGGGCCATATGCATTTTTCAATGCTCAAGATTCAAAATTTTCGTAAGGCTCTCACAAAGTCTGTGAACCAAGAAAATTGTTTCAGTGGTAAGAACATGGAGTTCAGAGACGTGAAGACTCCATCCAAATTCAGGTCTGCCAGTTACCACAGCTGCGAACTTTCATCTATTAATTATTCTCTCTGAGATTCCCTTTCTTTTTTCATCTCTGAAATTGAATATCAACCTTGCAAAATTGTTGTAAAAGTGGAAAAACCCAGTAGAAAATGTCTAGCACAGTTCCTGGATTTATAAGATCTTGGGTGCATGTCAGCTCCCTGAGAGAAGAAGCTCAAATATTTTACTTAAAAGACAGAAGTGGTATGGCAGTGTTCCCTCATCAAGGCAACTAAATGTGCAATATTCAGAAATTGTTCTCTTATTGCTGGTCTCCTATAGGTCTCCCAGCCTCCACCATGGTTCTCTCATTTTGATTGCACTAGCAATCCTGTCATATTATCTAGCTGCCTTCTCATTTGACATGTTCTCTGTGTGACAGTCTTATGCTCCCCCAAATTTGAAATCCAGACGAAAATGGCCTGAATGCTTAATCATTAGAACCATTCTACTGAGTTGAAGTCCCTCTGGCTTTATTTCTTTCTGAGCAGTGTTTTTTTCCAAACTGTTACACACTCTCATTCTGCTCCCCATGGAACAGCACAGGGATTAGTGTTGAACTCAGTTAACTTTGGCTTTGTTCATGCAAACAGGAAATTTGGGGATTGAGGAGGATGCTGGGAACTAGTGCAAAGACTAGGGGAGGCGCCAAGACAGAAAGCTGAGGGTTGAAGTAGCCTTAAACCACAGCTAGCCTGTGGCCCTGTAAATTGTGCCTGCCAACCCACTGAGCAAATTGAAAATCCCAAACAGATCAAGCAGGAATGTGAAATGTGGCCAGAGAGAGAACTATAGCCACAGTACAAACGGAAGTGCTGCTCAAGAATTGTTCATGGTACAGTGATGCTAATTTCAGAAGAGCAATACAATAAAGTTGCCAGGCTAAATGATAGCCATGTACAGATGGGTATAGATCACCAGACCTAGGAAAGAAAAGCAAAACCCAAACAGACTGGCTGCTAAATGGAATATTTCTGAACCATGTAGACAGGGAAACTGTTTAAGATTTTAGAGTCCAATTGTCCAGCTATAGCTTCCTAGATCTCCCTTCCTCTTAGGGAGTTTATATACTGTCAGAACTCTTTTAACTGCAAGATACCTCCGATGTCCCTCACTCTAGAGAGAAACATAAGGTACTTATGATTTTCACTATGTTCTGCTCACTTTAGTATATATTAAAGCAGCTTATGGGGTGATTATGCCCTTGTCCCTTACTATATTTTATTTAGAATACATATTTTAAAAACTATATCAATATACCCAATTTGGTAAGAGTTTTTATGATGAATGGATGTTGAATTTTATCACATGCTTTTTCTACATGTATTGAGATGATCATGTGGCTTTTGTCTTTTCTTTTGTGGATGTGGTGTATCACATTGATTGATTTGCATATGTTGAACCATCCTTGTGAACTTGGGATTAATCCAGCTTGGTCACGGTGTATGATCTTTTTTATGTGTTGTTGGATTCAGTTTGCTAATATTTTGTTGAGAATTTTTACATCTATATTCACCAAAGATATTGGCCTGTAATTTTCTTTTTTGGTGGTATCATTGATTTTGGTATCAGGGTGATGGTGGATTCATAGAATGTCTTTGAGAGTGTTCCCTCATCTTCAATCTTTTGCAAGACTTTGAGAAGGATAAGTATAACTTCTTCTTTGTATGCCTGGTAGAATTCACCTGTGAAGCCATCCGATCCTGGACTTTTGTTTGTAAGGAGTTTTTTAAATAACAGATTCTAGTTCACTTCTAGTGATTGGTCTGTTCAAATTATTTATTTCTTCTTGATTCATGATAAAAACTCTTTCTTACCAAAGTGGGTATAGAGGGAACATATCTCAAGATAATAAAAGCTATTTATGACAAACCCACAGCCAATATTATACTCAACAGTGAAAAGTTGAAATCCTTCCCGCTAAAATCTGGAACAAGACAAGGATGCCCACTCTCACCACCTCTATTCAACATAACATTGGAAGTCCTAGCCACAGCAATCAGACAAGAAAAAGAAATAAAATGTATCCAAATTGAAGAGGTAAAATTGTCATTATATGCAGATAACATGACACTATATATAGAAAACCCTAAAGACTCCAAACAGAAACTGCTAGAACTGATAAATGAATTCAGCAAGGTAGCAGGATACAAGATTAACAACACACAGGAATTGGTTGCATTTCTTTACACTAACAATGAAATATCAGAAAGGAAATGTTAAAAAAACAAAACAAAACACCTTTCAAAATCACAGACCCCCAAAAATCAAATACATAGGAATATACGTGACCAAGGCGTTGAAAGACTTACACGCTGAGAACAACAAAACATTATTGAAGGAAACTGAAGATGATTCAAAGAAATGGAAAGATATCCCATACTCTTGGATTGGAAGAATTAATATTGTTAAAATAACCATACTACCCAAAGCAATCTGCAAATTTAATGCAATTCCTATCAAATTACCCATGACATTTTTCACAGAACTAGAAAAAATAATCCTAAAATGTATATGGAACCATAGAAGACCCAGAATTGCCAAAGCAATCCTGAGGAAAAAAGAACAAAGCAGGAGGCATAACCCTCTCAACTTCAGAAAATACTACAAAGTTATAGTAATCAAAATGGCATGGTATTGACACAAAAACAGACATATGGATCGAAGGAATGGACTAGAGAGCCCAGACATAAACCCACATGCCTATGGTGAATTAATTTTCAGCAAAGGAGGCAAGAATATACAATGGGAAAAAGATGGTCTCTTCAGCAAGCAGTGTTGGGAAAGTTGGACAGATGCATGTAAATCAATAAAGTTAGAACACACTCTCACACCACACACAAAAATAAACTCCAAATGGCTTAAAGACGTAAACATAAGACACGACACTATAAAACTCCTAGAAGAGAACATAGGCAAAACATTCTCTGATATAAATCATACTAATGTTTTCTGAGGTCAGTCTCCCAAGGCAATAGAAATAAAAGCAAAAATAAACAAATGGGACCTAATCAAACTTACAAGCTTTTGCACAGCAAAGGAAACCATAAACAGAATGAAAAAACAACCCTCAGGATGGGAGAAACTATTTGCAAATGATGCGAGGTACCGCCTTACACTGGTCAGAATGTCCATCATTAAAAAGTCTACAAATAAATGCTGGAGAAGATGTGGAGAAAAGGGAATCCTCCTACACTGTTGGTGGGAATGTCAGTCAGTACAGCCACTATGGAAAACAGTATGAAGGTTCCTTAAAAAACTAAAAATAGAGCTACCATATGATCCAGCAATCCCACTCCTGGGCATATATCCAGACAAAACTATAATTCAAAAAGATACATGCACCCCTATGTTCATAGCAGTACTATTCACAATAGCCAGGACATGGAAACAACCTAAATGTCTATCAACAGATAAATAGATAAAGAAAATGTGGTACATATGTGCCATGGAATAGTCCTCAGCCATAAAAAAGTATGAAATAATGCCATTTGCAGCAACATGAATGGACTTAGAGATGATCATACTGAGTGAAGTAAGTCAGAAAGAGAAAGACAAATACCATGTGATATCACTTATATGTGAAATCTAAAACATGACACAGATGAACTTATCTATGAAACAGAAACAGACTCACAGACATAGAGAACAGACTTGTGGTTGCCAAGGGGAGGGATGGAGTGGGAGTTTGGGGTCAGCAGATGCAAACTATTATCATCTATAGAATGGATAAACAACAAGGTCCTACTGTATAGCACAGGAAACTATTCGATATCCTGTGATAAACCATAATGGAAAAGAAAATGAAAAAGTATTTATGTATGTATAACAGAATCACTTTTCTGTACAGCAGAAATTAATACAACATTGTAAATCAACTATACTTCAATAAAAAATTATATTTATATAAGTATATAATCACAACAAAAATCAAAAAGATGCATTAATTATGACTTAAACATGATTTTACCTTATTTTCTAATCTTCACTATGGCTCCACAATGAGCATGGCTTATTTTGATAATCAGAAAAACAGACATGAAATTAATTATATATACAAATATGTATATATTTCATTATATCTATCTAGGTTTCAAAATGTAAACAGCAAAGTGACCAGAAAGAAGAATACAGAATATTAATACTAGCTATTGCTGGGTTGTAAGGCAGTGTTGATTTATTTTTCCCTTTTATACTTCCCCAAATGTTTACTTTCATAATGATTTTAAAAAGTAATCTTTATGGTGTTAATTGATACCGGAAAATGCCTTCTTAAGGCATTGCAACTCACTGTGTTTGGTTACCTGGGCTGGTCTGACACTTTCCACCAACTTTCAAGTTGAATAGTTATGTAAAAGAACATCTTTCAGAGTGTATTCCTTAGAACACTAGTTCTTGGGATGTTAGTAGTTGTTTACAACAGAAAAAGTATCATGTACAAGTAAATTAGGAAAGGCTGGGTTACCAAAGTTAGACAAACACATTAGAACTTTAAAAAAAACCTTTAATATACTAGTGTGCCCTTTGCATTCACATGCCAACAACAGAGTAAGCTTTACTTTTGAAACTTACTCGATTATGAAACCTTTTTCTTTGAATAACAGGTTGGATTATTTTTTAAAGGAATGCAATTTGGAGAAGAGTGATATCCAAGCTTAAGCAAATCTAGATATCAATATATGAAAATTATATATGTCTGTATATGTTACATATGTATTTATAATTTTTAAACTTACTAGTTCATGTATTAAAAGATTCATTACACATGTCCTTTAAAGTGCCCCTTCCCTTAGTGTGGTCTAATAGCATCCAGTTTGTAAAATGTCCGATTTCTCTTCTACATGATATTGCTTCCAGAGCACTGTGAACATACCTCTATTATAGCATTCACATCAATGCATTGTATTCATTGGAATTTCATAGAATTTTTAACCATTATGATGTTCTTGAGGGCAGAGATATTTTCTTAGTCAGCACTATTGACACATTACAGGTGCTCAATAAATATTTATTGAATAGATTAATTCGATATTATATAACTCAAGGTACATGAGATTTTTCAGGAATAAGAGAGGAAAGACTGGAGTAGTGCCTGCAAGCTTTAGAAAGAATATATCTTTTTAAAAAGTAAGAGGAATAAAAGAGTGCTTTGGATGTACAAAAAGAACTCATACTTGAATCAAATTAGCTTGATAAAAGTCCTGGAGGAAAATGAAACTGACAGGGCAGGTCCTCCAAATTAGGTGTAAAACTTCTCTTGAACCAAGCTTGTAATAAAATGTAATGAAAATAGTCGAAGCAGAGCAGACAGTAGTATCTTCAAGAGATGTGTAATTTAAGATGTGGTGAAATAGTTCATTAAAATGAGAAGAGCTGAAGGCATAGGAGTAAAAGGGACTTAAGTTTAAAGATTGAAAAGGAAAATGTGGCCCTTGGCAACACAGATGCTATTGAGGTCAGCTTGTATACTTTTTCTGAATCCCTAATTGCTCTTTTTCTTGCCTATGCTTTGCAAATTCACCTTGGGGGGGAAAAAATTCCATCAAAACTTGTGATGCAATTGGGATACATTATTTCAAACGGATGTACTCCCATGACTGATTTCAGTGATTCTGTTTTGGGTGTTGAAACAATATAGCTAAAAGTTGGGAGGGGAGATTCAATGAGCCACCTCTTTGTTTTTAAATCCTCTCACTTTTGTCATCTCAATGGCTTTACATTTTAGCACATCAGTGTATCCGTCCAGCTCTCATTGAGCCCTAGAGACAGGCTTCTGCCTGTGGCATGGCTGAAGTAAACACTAAACTGACTCAGATAAACAAAAGACATTATATCAAATAAGCAAACGCTTTCTCTGCACCCTTGTTTCTCACTTTGCATTGTACTTTTGAATGTCTTTGTGTCCATAATATCACAGGATGGAAATATAAGCAGCACTTTCATTGGCAAGAATGATACCCCATAGCTTATACAATTGGTTGAAGATTAAAAATCTCAGTCAATCAGTCATTTACCTCTTTTGGCCAAATATCCATGTGATTAAAAAAAAATACAAAGCTATTTTTATTTATTAAATACTATATTTGCATGATTTCTAAATCCTCAAATCATCCATACAAAATATTTATAAAATATCTGTTTTATAGATGAGAAAACAAAATCCATGATAATAAGGGTCTAGATTTGCCTATTGACAAAAACCAGGCTTTTTCTGCCACCTTAATCTCCATGACTTAAACTCATTGATGTTTTATTTGTTAAAAAAAAAAAAAATCCAATTGGTTCTATATGGCCAAGACAGCCTTAAAATTCCCCTTGGCTTCCCTAAAATTTAGACAGCTTGCTTGCTAACTATAGGCCCCTGACCTCCCTTTTCTTAGGTACTTAATTCAGAAAACTTTTCTTTATAAATTCTTGCTGTGCTTCTTGGAGATGTAAATCTTCCTCCAAAATCATGCCAGTTTTACAACCCAGGAATGTCTTTCTAAAGGATCTGAGAGTTATCCCTGTTAGATGTAATTATTTAAGGAGACAGCGCTCCTATCTTTCAGACTTGTGGAAGGGTAGGAGCTTAACTCTGATAAGCACCAATAAGCAAACATGCATAGTCTAATCACGATGACCAAACTCTCCCCTAAAGTCCAGCCAGTACCTTTCCTCTAGCTCACCTAGTGCTTTAAAACCCTCCTGTATTTTGTTTCAGCAGAGTAGATTTCAATCTCTCTCTCCTGTTGCAATAGTCTTAAGCAAAATCTTCCTTGTCTGTTTAACTCATCTGGTGCAGTTTTTCTTTCACAGATATTAATGAAGGTCAGGTTTTAAAAAGAATATTTTAATATGTAATCAGAACCTTACTCTTTTAGCTCAAAGCATCTGAAAGACTGAGATATTACTTGTTGAAATATGGTATCTCACTGAAATATTGCATTCCTTATTTCTTTCCATAGTTTTGCTCTCTCTTGAGAATATATTTCATCTTGGAATCCAGAGCTCTTCCTACAGCTGTCTCCTCCATCTGCACCCAGATCATTCTCTGGCCACAAGGAAACACACACAACAAACGGGGCCAAATTCTTTCTCACCTCTAAGCTTTACACGTCATACCTTCAGTCTAGAATGCTCTTCTTTGCTCATTCCCATCTTATCCCAGCCAATTTTCCATTTCTCTTCCCTTTGTGATAAGTCCCATTCACATTTCAAGACACACTATGTCTTGGAAGTGTTACTCATGCACCACTGTCCAGGAAGCTGCTAGGTGCACCTCTCAAGCTTTGTTTTTTTCTCATTGTTTTTTTCTCATATTTACTCGGTAGTTAATGCTTTAGAGGAAAGATCTAAATATTTCCTCCTTTGTCCTCTCAGAATCCAGCACAGTGCTTGGAACAAAATAGACATTAAATCAATGTTAGCTGAATGGATATTAAGATGAGAAGTAGATTTTATTTATCTCATTTTGATCATCTTTTCTAACCAAGAGCGGCATTTTTTTTTTAAAGATAAACAAAATCAATAAACTTAGCCAGGCTCAACAAGAAGAAATGAGAGATTCAAATAAACAAAATAAGAAATGGAAGAAGAGAAATAACAACTGATACCACAGAGATACAAAAAAATCATAAGAGAATACTGTGAACAGTTATATGCCCAAAACTTGGACAACCTAGAAGAAATGGAAAAATTTTAAAAACGTACAGTCTGCCAAGACTGAATCAAGAAGAAACAGACAATTTAAACAGACTGATCACTAATAGTGAAATTGAATTTGTAATAAAAAAGAAAAAACCTCCCAGCAAACAAAACTCCAGGACCAGATGCATTCACAAGGAAATTCTACCAAACATTTAAAGAAGAACTAATAGCTATTCTTCTCAGACTACTCCAAAAAATCGAAGAGGATGGAACACTCCCAAATTTATTCTATGAGACACAATTACCCTGATACCAAAACAACAAGGAAACTACAAAAAAAGAAAATCACAGGCCAATACCTTTAATGAATGTAGATGCAAAAATCTGCAACAAAATATCAGCAAAGAGAATCCAACAATATATAAAAAGTATCATACACCATGATCAAGTGGGATTTATTCCAGGGATGGAAGGATGGTTTAACATTCAGAAATCAGTCAGTGTGGTACATCACATTAACAAAAGGAAAGATAAAAATCACATGATCATCTCAATAGGTGCAAAAAAATTTTTGACAAAATTTAACCTCCATTCATGATAAAAACTCTCATCAAAGTGGGTATAGAGGGGACATATCTCAATATAATAAAGGCCATTTATGACAAACCCACAGCTAACGTCATACTCAATGGTGAAAAGCTGAAAATCTTTCCTCTAAATGCAGGAACATGACAAGGATGCACACTCTCACCACTTCTGTTGAACACAGTATTGGAAGTCCTACCCACAGCAATCAGACAAGAAAAAGAAATAAAATGTATCCAAATTGGAAGGAAAGAAGTAAAACTATCACTATGACAGATGACATGACACTTCATATAGAAAACCCTAAAGTCTCCACCCCAAAACTATTAGAACTATTAACTGAATTCAGCAAAGCTGCAGAATACAAGATTCATGTACAGAAATCTGTTCCTTTTTTTATACACTAATAATGAACTGTCAGAAAGAGAAAGTGAAAAAAAAAAAAAAACACAACAAATTTAAAATCACATCAGAGAAGGAGAGCAAGGTGGTGGAGTAAGAGGATGTGGAGCTCACCTCCTCCCCACCGAAACATCAAAAATATATCTACATGTGGAAAAATTCTTACTGAAAACTAACTAACTGCAAACTGGCAGAGGGGCTCCTGTACAACCAAGACTGTAAGAAAGATATACACATAATAGGGTAAGAAAGGAAGAAAATTAATCAGGTCAGGACCTGACCCCCTGGGAGAAGACTCAGAGGAAAAGGGAGATTTCATGGGTGGACACCCAACATGGGGAATGAGCAGATTGGGCCACAGACTGGGTGTCCCAGTCCTGGGGTCCTACTGAAAACAATAAGCCCCCTTGGCAGGTTGGAGTATTATTGAGACAGATAAAAAGGCAGGAGAAGCATGGACTCCACTCATGAGGAGCATGCACAAGCTGACTAGTGCCTGAGGCATAGCAGAGAGACATCTGCCCTAGTCAGTACCAAGTTTTCCATGACTGCCTTGCACGTATCCCAGCAAGCCAAGCGAATGCTCCAAACCCACTCACTCACTCCATGCCATAATGCAGCATTGGGTCTGGGGCAGCCAGGACCAGAGAAAAGACTTGACCTTGGGATTCAGAGGTGACCTGGTCATGGGATGGAGTGCAGGTGGGGCTGTGGCAGCCATTGTTGGTACTTTCTCAGACAGTGCATCAGAATCAGCCTATGTTTCTGATGGTAGCCACTCCACCACAGCTCACCCGCTGACATGCTCAGAGAAACCATGTGGGCTCTGCCTCCCTGCAGAGCAGTTCCACAAAAGGGTGGGAGTGGGAGAGTCTAGGGGTAGTATTTATGTATGAGAAACAGAGGGGACTTGCCTCCAAGGCAGAATAGAAAGAGGTCTGCCCTAGCAGCTGACAGGTTTCCTGTGACCACCTCACCGAGCACCCAAGCCCAAGCTGAGCTCCAACCCTGCTCTGTCCACGCAGCAGCATGGCACTGGATCTGGTGTGCTGTGACTGGGGACAAGACTCGATGGTGGGCTGCATCTAAGCAGAACCACAGGTAATTACAGAAACAGTGCTTTGGACCACTTAAGCACATGGGCCCCACTTGCTTCAGCATCTCCTCCTCTGGGGCAAAGATCCCAGAGCAGGGAAGGGGGAAAATACATATTTAAAGCAAACCGAGCCAGCTTGAGCCCAACCTTCAGGGCTTCTGCTCCAGCAACTTGGAATCAGACCCTGCCCCTGACAGGGCAGTGGTGAACACCACTGAGCATAAAGGAAGTACAACCTCATGCCTGGGGCTGGATCTAGCCCCTCCATCTCCATCCCCAACCCCTGCCAAGGGGACAGCTGCCAGCACACCCTGAGGAAAGATGTGACTGGTGTCCACATCAAATCTAGCCCTCCTACCAAGGCATTGGTCACACACAGTTTTTTTAGGTACATTCCCACACAAGAACACTCTTTCAAGAGCACAATAGGTAACTGTTTTACCTAAATTCATTGAAGCAGAGAAAGTTAAGTAAAATGAAAAGACTGAGGAACTACACTTAATTGAAAGAGCAAGAGAAAACCTCTGAAAAAATAATGAAACAGAAATAAACAATTTACTAGATAAAGAATTCAAAACATTGGTAATAAAAATATTAATTAGGAAAAGGAATTTATCTGAACAATGAATATTTTGACAAGGAACTAAAAATATAATAAAACAATCAAGAATGAATAATTCAATAGCTAAAATTACAAACACACTAGAAAGAATGAATAGCAGATTAAGTGAAACAGATGAATGCATAAGTGATCTGGTAGATAGGATAATAGAAAACATCCAATCAGAAAGAAAAATAAAGTTTTAAAAATGAAATCTAAGAGCTTTCTTGAATAACATTAAACTTTCCAATATTTGTGTTACAGAGGTACCAGAGGGAAAAGAGAGAAGAGGATCAAAAAGGTATTTGAAGAAATTATAACTGAAAACTTCCCAAAACTGAGGAGGAAAACAGATATCAAGGTACAGGAAGTACGGAGATTCCAAACAAGGTGACCCCAAACAGACCCACAGCAAGAATATCATAATTAAAAATGGTAATAGTTAAAGATAAAGAGAGAACTCTAAGTAAAACAAAAACAGTCATATACACGGGAACCACCATAAGGCTATCAGCTGACTTCCCTGTAGAAATTTTGCAGGCCAGAAGGGAGCGGAATGATATATCCTAAGTGCAGAAAGGGAAAAAATCCCAATTTAAGATACTCTACACAGCAAGATTATCAATTAGAACAGACAGATAAAGGACTAGACAAGAATAAACTAAAATAATTCATCAGTACTAAACATACCCTAAAAGAAATGTTGAAGGGTCTTCTCTAAATGGAAAAGAAGTAAGAATCTATAGGAAAGGAAAAATACAACTAGGAAAGGCAAATATAAAGACTGAGAGTCAACCACTTAAATAAGCCAGTACCTAGATTAAAAGACAAAAAAAAAAAAAATGTAAAAGTAACTATAAATACAATAAACAGTTAAGGAATAAGCAAGAAGAATGAAAAATATGACATCAAAAACACAAAATTTGGGCTTCCCTGGTGAATCAGTGGTTGAGAATCTGCCTGCCAATGCAGGGGACACGGGTCCGAGCCCTGGTCTGGGAAGATCCCACATGCCGTGGAGCAACTAGGCCCATGAGCCACAACTACTGAGCCTGCGTGTCTGGATCCTGTGCCCCGCAACAAGAGAGGCCACGACAGTGAAAGGCCTGCACACTGTGATGAAGTGTGGCCCCCACTTGCCACAACTAGAGAAAGCCCTCACACAGAAACGAAGACCCAACACAGCCAAAAATAAATATAAAATAAATAAATTTAAAAAACAAAAAAAACCCACAAAATTTGGGGCAGGGAGTAAAAAATGTAGATCCTTTAGAATGTGTTTGAACTGAAATTACTACCAGTTTAAAACAGTTCAGCATAAAGGAACCCCATGGTAATTACAAATCAAAAACTTATAACAGATACACACAAACCAAAAAGAAAGGAAATCAAGCATAATACTAGAGAAAATCATCAAGCCACAAAGGAAGAAGCAAAAAGAAGAAATGAACTGAAGAGAAGTAAAAAAAACAAAAACAAAAATAAAACTGGAAAACAAGTAATAAAATGATAATAAGTACATACCTATCAAAAATTAATCTAAATGTCAATGCACTACATGCTCCAATAAAAACATACTGGGTGGCTGATTGAATAAAAAATACAAGACCCTTCAATATGCTGACTACTAGAGACTCATTTCAGTGTGAAAGACACATCTATAACTAAAGACAAAAAAGGGTATTATAAATGAAAAAGGGATCAAAAAAAGAGGATATAACACTTACTAATGTATATGCATCTAATACAAGAGCACCTAATTATATAAAGCAGACATTAACAGACACAAAGGGAGAAATTAAAAATAATACAATAATCATAGGGGACATTAACACCCCACTTACATAAATAGACAGATGACCCAGATCGAAAATCAACAGGGCAATAGTGGTCTTAAATAACACAATAGACCAGTTGTACCTAATAAATATCTACAGGACATTATATCCAAAACATCAGAATATACATTCTTTTCGAGTGCACATGGAATATTCTCCAGGATAGATCACATACTAGGCCACAAAACAAGTCTCAACAAATTTAAGAGGATGGGAATTATATCAGCATTTTTTCCACCACAGTGGCATGAAACTAGAAATCAACTATAGAAATAAAAGTGGGAAAGGAACAAACACATGGAAACTAAACAACATGCTACTAAGAAGCCAATGGATCAATGAAGAAATCAAGGAGGGAATCAGAAAATACCTTGAGACAAATGAAAATGGAAACACAAAACTCCAGAAATCTATAGGATGCAGCAAAAGCACATCTAAGAGGGAAGTTTAGTGATACAAGTTTTATTCAAGAAACAAGAAAATTTTCAAATAAACAACCTAAGCTACCACCTAAAAGAATTAGAAAAAGAAGAAAAAAAGAAATACGAAGTCAGCAGAAGGAAGGAAATAATGAAGACCAGAGACGAAATAAATAAAATAGGGATCAAACAAAAATGTAAAAGAGTGAAAGCAAGATTTGGTTTTTTGAAAAGGTAAACAAAATTGATAAACTTTTAGCCAGGCTCACCAATAAAAGAGAAGACCTAAATAAACAAAATAAGAAATGAATGAGAAGAAATAACTGATACCTCAGAGATACAAAAAAAAAAAAATCATAGAGAATACTATGAACAGTTATATGCCAAAAACTTGGACAGCCTTGAAGAAATGGACAAATTTCTAAAAACATACAACCTACCAAGACTGATTCAAGAAGAAACAGACAATTTAAAAGACTGATCACTAGTAGTGAAATTGAATTTGTAAATTAAAAAAACATCTCCGCCCCTCCCCACCCCCAGGGCAGGATGTCTTCATGGGGGAATTCTATCAAACACATAAAGAAGAACTAACACCTATCCTTCTCAAACTATTCCAAAAACCTGAAGAGGACAAAACACTCCCAAATTCATTTGACAATGCCACCATTATCTTGATACCAAAACCAGATAAAGACACTACAAAAAAACAAAAAAAGAAAATTACAGACAAGTATCTTTGATGAAATCGTCCACAAAACATTTGTAAACAGAATCCACCAATATATCAAAAGGATCATACACCATGATCAAGTGGGATGTATTCAAGGGGTGCAAGCATGGTTCAACATTCACAAATCAGTCAACGTGATACACCACATTAACAAAAGGAAAGATAAAAATCACATGATCATCTCAATAGATGCAAAAAAAAAAAAGTGACAAAATTCAACATCCATACATGATAAAAACTCTTATCTAAGTTAGTATAGAGGGAACATATCTCAACATAATAGAAGCCATTTATGATAAACCCACAGCTAACATCATACTCAATGGTGAAAAGCTGAAAGTCTTTCCGATAGATAAATTCAGAACAAGACAAGGATGCCCAGTCTCACTGCTTCTATTTAAGAGAGTATTGGAAGTCTTAGCCACAGCAATCAAACAATAAATAAATAAATAAAAGTTATCCAAATTGGAAGGGAAGAAGTAAAACTGTCACTATTTGCAGAAGACATGGTAATTTATATAGAAAACCCTAAAAACTATTAGAACTAATTAATGAATTCAGCAAAGTTGCAGGATACAAAACTAATATACAGAAATCTGTTCCTGTTCTATATACTAATAATGAACTAAGAGAAAGCAAGAAAATCATTCTGTTTAAAATCACACCAAAATTAATAAAATATCTAGGAATAAACTTAATAAAGGAGGTGAGGGTCCTATATTCTGAAAATTATAAAACAATGAGGAAGGAAATTCAAGATGATACAAAGAAATGGAAAGATACCCTGTACTCTTGTATTGGAAGAATTATTACTGTTCAAATGGCCATACTACCCAAAGCAATTGGCAGATTGAGCGAAATTCCTATCCAAATATCTGTGACTTTTTTCATACAACTAGAACAAATAACCCTAAGATTCACTGGAACCACAAAAGACCCTGCATTGCCAAAGCAATCTTGAGTAAAAAGAACAAACCTGGAGATATTACTCTCCCAGACTTCAGACTACACTACAAAGCTACAGTAATCAAAACAACATGGTACTGGCACAAAAATAGACACATAGATCAGCAGAACAGAATAGAAAGCCCAGAAATAAACCCATGCATCTATGATCAATTAATCTATGACAAAGGAGGCAAGAATATACAATAGAGAAAAGACAGTCTCCTAAATAAATGGTTCTGGAGAAATAGCTACATGTAAAATAATGAAATTGGAATATTTCCTCACACCATATACAAATATAAACTCAAAATGGATAAAAGACCTAAATGTACAACATGAAACCGTAAAACTCCTAGAAGAAAACATAGGCCGAACATTTTTTCACATAAATTGTAGCAATATTTTTCTAGATCTGTCTCCTAAGGCAAAAGAAATAAAAGTAAATATAAACAAATGGAACCTAATTAAACTTAAAAGCTTTTGTACAGCAAAGGAAACCACTGACAAAATGAAAAGACAACCTACTGAATGGGAGAAAATATTTGCAAATTATATGACTGATAAGGCGTTAATATCCAAAATATATAAACAGCTAATATAACTCAATATCAAAACAAAACAAAACAAAAACAACCCAATCAAAAATGAGCAGAAGACCTGAACAGACATTTTTTCCAAAGAGGATATACAGATGGCTAACAGGCACATGAAAAGGTGCTCAACATTGCTAATTTTCAGAGAAATGAAAGTCAAAACCAAAATGAGATATCACCTCACACTTGTCAGAATGGCTATATTTAAAAAGGACACAAATAACAAGTGTTGACAAAGATGTGGAGAAAAGGGAACCATTGTACACTGTTTGTGGGAATGTAGATTGGTGCAGCTATTATGGAGAACGTTAATGGAGGTTCCTCAAAAAAACAGAAGTATGACCCAGCAATTCTACTCCTTGGTATATACCGATAAAAAATAAAAACACTAATTCAAAAAGACACATGCATGCCCATGTTCATAGCAGCACTGTTATAATTGCCAAGATATGGAAGAAAACTGTATCCATCAACAGATGAATGGATAAAGAAGATGTTGTATATATACACAATGGAATATTACTCAGCCCTAAAAATGAATGATAGTCTACCATTTGCAGCAAAGTAGATGGACCTAGAGAATATTATGCTTAGTGAAATAAGTCAGACAGAGAAAGACAAATACGGTATGATACAGCATACATGTGGAATCAAAAAAATAATGCAAATGAATGTATATAGGAAAACATAAACAGACTCATAGATGTAGAAAACAAACAAGTGGTTACCCAAGAGGAGAGGGAAGTAGGAAGGGGCACATTAGGTGTACGGGATTAAGAGATACAAACTGGTATGTACAAAATAGACAATAAGGATATATTGTATGGGGGACCTTCAAGATGGTGGAGGAGTAAGACATGGAGATCACCTTCTTCCCCACAAATACATGAAAAATACATCTACATGTGGAACAACTCCTACAGAACACCTACTGAACGTTGGCAGAAGACTTCAGACTTCCAAAAAGGCAAGAAACTCCCCATGTACCTAGGTAGGGCAAAATAAAAAAGGAAAAACAAAGATAAAAGAATAGGGACAGGACCTGCACCTCTGGGAGGGAGCTGTGAAGGAGGAAAAGTTTCAACAGACTAGGAAGCTCCTTCACTGGCAGAGATGGGGTGTGGGCAAGGGGGGAAGCTTCAGAGCCACGGAGGAGAGCACAGCAACGGGAGTGCAGAGGGCAAAGCGGAGAGATTCCCACACAGAGGATCAGTGCCGACCAGCACTCACCAGCCTGAGAGGCTTCTCTGCTCACCAGTCAGGATGGGTGGGGACTGGAAGCTGAGGCTCAGGCTTCAGAGATCAATCCCAAGGAAAGGACTGGGGTTGGCTTCATGAACACAGCCTGAAGGGGGCCAGTGTGCCACAGCTAGCCAGGAGGGACTCCGGGAAAAAGTCTGGAACTGCCTAAGAGGCAAGAGACTGTTGTTTCTGGGTGTTCGAGGAGAGGGGATTCAGAGCACCACCTAAACAAGATCCTGAGATGGGCGCGAGCTGTGGCTATCAGCACAGACAACAGAGATGGCCATGAAACGCTAAGGCTGCTGCTGCAGCCACAAAGATCCCAGAGATCTCCATCTCAAAGGTAAGACCCAGATCCACTCAATGACAAGCAAGCTACAGTGCTGGACACTGTATGCCAAAAAAACTAGCAAGACAGAAACACAAGCCCACCCATTAGCAGAGAGGCTGCCTAAAAACATAATAAGTTCACAGACACCCCAGAACACACCACCGGAAGAGGTCCTGCCCATCAGAAAGACAAGATCCAGCCTCATCCACCAGAACACAGGCACCACTCCCCTCCACCAGGAAGCCTACACAATGCACTGAACCAACCTTACCAACTAGGGGGAGGACACCAAAAACAATGGGAGCTACAAATCTGCAGCCTCCAAAACGGAGACCCCAAACAGAGTAAGTCAAGCAAAATGAGAAAACGGAGAAATACACAGCAGATGAAGCAGCAAGGTAGGAACCCACCAGACCAAACAAATGAAGAGGAAATAGGCAGTCTACCTGAAAAAGAATTCAGAGTAATGATAGTAAAGATGATCCAAAATCTTGGAAATAGAATGGAGAAAATACAAGAAATGTTTAACAAGGACCTAGAAGAACTAAAGAGCAAACAAAAAATGAACAACACATTAATTGAAATTAAAAATTCTCTAGAAGGAATCAATAGCAGAATAACTTAGGCAGAAGAACAGATAAGTGACCTGGAAGATAAAATAGTGGAAATAACTACTGCAGAGCAAAATAAAGAAAAAAGAATGAAAAGAATTGAGGACAGTCTCAGAGACCTCTGGGACAACACTAAACGCACGAACATTCAAATTACAGGGGTCCCAGAAGAAGAAGAGAAAAAGAAAGGAACTGAGAAAATATTTGAAAAGTTTATAGTTGAAAAGTTCCCTAAGAAGAGAAAGGAAATAGTCAATCAAGTCCAGGAAGCATAGCGAATCCCACACAGGATAAATCCAAGGAGAAACACGCCAAGACACATATGAATCAAACTATCAAAAATTAAATACAAAGAAAAAATATTAAAAGCAGTAACAGAAAAACAACAAATAATATACAAGGGAATCCCCATAAGGTTAACAGTTGATCTTTCAGCAGAAACTCTGCAAGGCAGAAGGGAGTGGCAGGACATATTTAAAGCGATGAAAGGGAAAAACCTACAACCAAGATTACTCTACACAGCAAGGATCTCAATCAGATTCAACAGAGAAATTAAAAGCTTTACAGACAGGCAAAAGCTAAGAGAATTCAGCACCACCAAACCAGCTTTACAACAAATGCTAAAGGAACTTTTCTAGGCAGGAAACACAAGACAAGGAAACGACCTACAAAAACAAACCCAAAACAATTAAGAAAATGGTAATAGGAACATACATATTAATAACTACCTTAAATGTAAATGGCTTAAATGCTCCAACCAAAAGACATAGACTGGCTGAATGGATACAAAAATAAGACACGTATATATGCTGTCAACAAGAGAACAACTTCAGACCTAGGGACCCATACAGACTGAAAGTGAGGGGATGGAAAAAGATATTCCATGCAAATGGAAATCAAAAGAAAGCTAGAGTAGCAATTCTCTTATCAGACAAAATAGACTTTACAATAAAGACTATTATAAGAGACAAAGAAGGACACTACATAATGATGAAGGGATCAATCCAAGAAGAAGATATAACAATTGTAAATATTTATGCACCCAACATAGGAGCACCTCAATACATAAGGCAGATGCTAACAGCCATAAAAGGGGAAATTGAGAGTAAAACAATAATAGTTGGGGACTTTAACACCCCACTTTCACCAATGGACACATCAACCAAAATGAAAATAAATAAGGAAACAGAAGCTTTAAATGAAAAATTAAACAAGATGGACTTAATTGATATTTATAGAACATTCCATTGAAAAATCACACAATACACTTTCTTCTCAAGTGCTCATGGAACATTCTCCAGGATAGATCATATCTTGGGTCACCAATGAAGCCTTGGGAAATTTAAGAAAACTGAAATCATATCAAGTACCTTTTCCGACCACAACACTATGAAACTAGATATCAAGTACAGGAAAAAAATCTAAAAAATACAAACACATGGAGGCTAAAAAATACACTACTTAATAACCAAGAGATCACTGAAGAAATCCAAGAGGAAATCAAAAAATACCTAGAAACAAGTGACAATGAAAACACGACAACCCAAAACCTATGGGATGCAGCAAAAGCAGTTCTAAGAGGGAAGTTTATAGCAATACATTCCTACCTCAAGAAACAAGAAACATCTCAAATAAACAATGTAATGTTACACCTAAAGCAATTAGAGAAAGAAGATCAAAAAAACCCCAAAGTTAGCAGAAGGAAAGAAATCATAAAGATCAAATAAAAAATAAATGAAAAAGAAATGAAGCGAACAATAGCAAACATCAATAAAACTAAAAGCTGGTTCTTTGAGAAGATAAAGGAAATTCATAAACCACTGCCAGACTCATCAAGAAAAAAAAGGAGAAAACTCAAACCAACAGAACTAGAAAGGAAAAAGGAGAAGTGACCACTGACACTGCAGAAATACATAGAATCATGACGAATTACTACAAGCAACTATATGCCAATAAAATGGACAACCGGGAAGCAGTGGACAAATTCTTAGAGAGGTATAACTTTCCAAGATTGAACCAAGAAGAAATAGAAAATATGAACAGACCAATCACAAGTAATGAAATTGAAACTGTGAATAAAAATCTTCCAACAGACAAATGTCCAGGACCAGATAGCTTCACTGGTGAATTCTATCAAACATTTAGAGAAGAGCTAACACCCATCCTCCCAAACTGTTCCAAAATTTGCAGAGGAAGGAAAACTCCCAAACTCATTCTATGAGGCCGTCATCACCCTGATACCAAAACCAAAGATGTCACAAATAAAGAAAACTACAGGCCAATATCACTGATGAACTTAGATGCAAAAATCCTCAACAAAATTGTAGCAAACAGAATCCAGCTGCTCTTTACAAGGATCATACACCATGATCAAGTGGGATTTATCTCAGGAATGCAAGGATTCTTCAATATACTCAAGTCAATCAATGTGATAAACTATATTAAAAAATTGGAGAAAAACCATATGATCATCTGAATAGATGCAAAAAAAGCTTTCAACAAAATTCAATACTCATTTATGATAAAAACCCTCCAGATAGTAGGCATAGATGGAATGTACCTCAACATAATAAAGGCCATATATGACAAACCCACAGCCAACATCGTTCTCAATGGTGAAAAACGGAAACCATTTACACTAAGATCAGGAACAAGACAAGGTTGCCCACTCTCACCACTATTACTCAACATAGTTTTGGAAGTTTTATCCACAGCAATCAGAGAAGAAAAATAAATAAAAGTAATCCAAATCGGAAAAGAAGTAAAGCTGTCACTGTTTGCAGATGACATGATACTATACATAGAGAATCCTAAAGATGCTGCCAGAAAATTACTAGACCTGATCAATGAATCTGGTAAAGTAGCAGGATACAAGATTAATGCACAGAAATCTCTTGCATTTCTATACACTAATGACGAAAAATCTGAAAGTGAAAATAAGAAAACACTCCCGTTTACCATTGCAACAAAAAGAATAAAATATCTAGGAATAAACCTACCTAAGGAGACAAAAGACCTCTATGCAGAAAACTATAAGACACTGATGAAAGAAATTAAAGATGATATAAACAGATGGAGAGATATACCATGTTCTTGGATTGGAAGAATCAGCATTGTGACAAGGACTATACTATCCATAGCAATCTACAGATTCAATGCAATCCCTATGAAATGACCAATGGCATTTTTCACAGAACAAGAATAAAAAATTTCACAATTTGTATGGAAACACAAAAGACCCTGAATAGCCAAAGCAATCTTGAGAAAGAAAAATGGAGCTAGAGGAATCAGGCTCCCTGACTTCAGACTATACTACAAAGCTACAGTAATCAAGACAGTATGGTACTGGCACAAACACAGAAATATAGATCAATGGAACAGGTTAAAAAGCCCAGAGATAAATCCATGCATATATGGTCACCTTATCTTTGATGAAGGAGGCACGAATATACAATGGAGTAAAGACAGCCTCTTCAATAAGTGGTGCTGGGAAAACTGGACAGCTACATGTAAAAGAATGAATTTAGAACACTTCCTCACACCATACACAAAAATAAACACAAAATGGATT
Organism: Eschrichtius robustus; assembly: GCF_028021215.1. Classification (NCBI taxonomy): domain Eukaryota; kingdom Metazoa; phylum Chordata; class Mammalia; order Artiodactyla; family Eschrichtiidae; genus Eschrichtius; species Eschrichtius robustus. Next base: position 121,862,258 of record NC_090825.1, read on the forward strand.
AAAGACCTAAATGTAAGGGCAGACACTATAAAGCTCTTAGAGGAAAACAGAGGCAGAACATTCCATGACATAAATCACAGCAGGATCCTTTCTGTCCCACCTCCTAGAGAAACGGAAATAAAAACAAAAATGAACAAATGGGACCTAATGAAACTTAAAAGCTTTTGCACAGCAAAGGAAACCATAAACACAATGAAAAGACAACCCTCAGAATGGGAGAAAATATTTGCAAATGAAGCAACTGACAAAGGATTAATCTCCAAAATATACAAGCAGCTCATGCAGCTCAATAACAAAAAAACAAACAATGCAATCCAAAATTGGGCAGAAGACCTAAATAGACATTTCTCCAAAGAAGATATACAGATTGCCAACAAACACATGAAAGGATGCTCAACATCACTAAATATTAGAGAAATGCAAGTCAAAACTACAATGAGGTATCACCTCACACTGGTCAGAATGGCCATCATCAAAAAATCTACAAACAATAAATGCTGGAGAAGGTGTAGAGAAAATGGAACCTTCTTGCAGTGTTGGTCGGAATGTAAATTGATACAGCCACTATGGAGAACAGTATGGAGGGTCCTTAAAAACTAAAAATAGAACTACCATATGACCCAGCAATCCCACTACTGGGCATATACCGAGAAAACCATAATTCATCAAGAGTCACGTACCGCAATATTCATTACAGCACTATTTACAATAGCCAGGACATGGAAGCAACCTAGGTGTCCATCGACAGATGAATGGATAAAGAAGATGTGGCACATATATACAATAGAATATTACTAAGCCATAAAAAGAAACAAAATTGAGTTTTTTGTAGTGAGGTGGATGGACCTAGAGACTGTCATACAAAGTGAAGTAAGTCAGAAAGAGAAAAACAAATACCATATGCTTCCAAATACCATATGCTTCCAAATACCATATATATGGAATCAAAAAAAAAAAAAAAAAGGTTCTGAAGTACCTAGGGGCAGGATAGGAATAAAGACGCAGACATAGAGAATGGACTTCAGGACACGAGGAGGGGGAAAGGTAAGCCAGAACGAAGTGAGAGAGTGGCATGGACATATATACACCACCAAATGTGAAATAGATAGCTAGTGGGAAGCAGCTGCATAGCTCAGGGAGATCAGCTTGGTGCTCTGTGTCCACCTAGAGGGGTGGGATATGGAGGGTGGGAGGGATACACAATAGGGAGGAGATATGGGGATATATGTATATGTATAGCTGATACCCTTTATTATACAGCAGAAACTAACACACAATTGTAAAGCAATTATACTCCAACAAAGATGTTAAAAAATTAATAGTATAACTCCCAGCCTATATGCTTCAAAAAAAATAATAATAATAATAATTCTGCTTTTCTGGAGCAGGGGTTGGCAAACTTGTATAAAGGGCCAGAGAGTAAATAGTTTAGATTTGCCACATGATCTCTGTTGTATCTACTCAGCTCAGTCATTGTAGCCAAAAAGCAGACACAGTAAAATGTAAATAAAGGAGTATAACTGTGTTTCAATAAAACATTTTTTATAGACATGGAGAGAAAAAAAAGGATATTTTGCATAGCACAGGGAATTATAGCCATTATCTTGTAATATTTTTTAATGGAGTCTAACCTGTGAAAATACTGAATCACTATGCTGTATACCTGAAACTAACATAATATTGTAAATCAGCTATATTTCAATAATTTTTAAACGCTAGGAGTTATATTTAGTTGTTTTCACTTCTGTTATGTGTCTCAAGAAAAATGGACTGCTTTATTTTTAGTGGCTCTTCCGGGTAAAGAAATATTCCCTAGCCTCTGTTGGGAATTGCTTTTGTGAAATCGCTAAGTGTGTGGGCTTCAGAATAGAGAAGATCTAGGCTTTAACCCCAAGTTTGAATTCCAGCTGTGTACCTGAAATTTGTGTGGTGCTAACAAGCTACTTAACCACTCTTCTCTTTAATCTCTTTTTCAGTAAAATGGGGATAATATTACTTATCACATGGTTATTGTCAGGATTAAATGGTTTTATTAGTTTCCCAGGGATGCTGTAACAAATTAGCACAAATTTGGTGGCTTAACACAACAGAAATTTATTCTCTCACAGTTCTAGAAGCTAGAAATCCTTAATCAAGGCCTTGACAGGATTGGTTCCTTCCGGAGGCTCTGAAGAAGTTTCCATTTCATGGCCCTCCCCTAGCTTTTGGTGGCTGTCTACCAATCTTGGTGTTCTTTGAATTCTAGACACTTCAGTCTAATCTCTGTCTTCATGTGTTTTTCTCCTCTAGGTTTTTGTGTCTCAAATCTCTTTCAGTTCTAGGCACAAAGGCTGACACAGAGTAAGCGCTGTATTTGTGGAAGTTGTTCTTATTATCAAATGCCCATTTCGGTGGATGTTGGTGGGTGAGTGGAAGAGGTAGGGGAATGAAACTCGGACTCCCACACAGCAAGTAGCTAAACCTACTAATGAATATGTTCTTTTTAAAAGCATCGTAATTGGCCGCTTGTTTGTGGGTCCCCGAACAATGACACACATCTTCTCCCAAGTTTTGCTTTCTGCAGCTGCTAAAAAATAACTCACAAGTCCTGCCAAGAAAATAATGAAACATTCCAGACTATTAGACCTTAGAAGAGTTTAATCGAAGACTCAGTGATCTATACTGGCTCTGGAGGCTTCTTCAAAGCTGGAATCCACAATGTAAAGACCGTGGCATGAACCACAGTGGAAAAGAGCAGCATCTGTGAACAGCAGAAGATGTGCCTCTTTTCTGGTTAGTTACCTACTGTTCTGCAAAGGTGCCTATGACTCAGAGGTGAATTCTACCACATATTCATATGACTATATCAGAGTTTATGTATTTTAAATGTCCTTTGACAGGGTAATTTATTTATATATGAATTTGTATTAGTTCTCCCTATTTTTCCCTTTGTTGTCTTCTGAACATGTTGCCAGGCACTATGTATTTTCTGGTCCCCTTGCCTCAAGCCAGTTTTTCAGGGTAGAAAGCAAAGAAAAAGCTGCTTGAGGTCAGTAGATCTTCCTATTTGGGGGTCAAAGTCCTCAGAATATTAAAGTTTTGATGTTGGGTGTTCTAGGGAAGGCAGGAAGAAAAGAGAGCATCACCCTCACTGGGAAGTGGCAGGTGCTTGTGGATGGATGGGATGGTCAACGTATGCACCAAGGGAGGCTGTTACCTGGCATAGGATCCCAGACCTTGGCAAGCATCCCCATGTCCTTAGTGAGGCATGGGAACAAGGAGCATGTGAGGTAGGACAGTGGGTACATATCAGTATTAATCAGAGTGAATGGCTCAATGGCCCAAGGGGTCTTCCGATGGTTTAGTGATGCTGAAACACCTTGGTACCACTATAGGGAAGAGGAAAACTCAAAATGGCTGAGATTGAATTTTCTACTAACCCGCTGGAATGAGGGCACAGAATCGAATTTAAATAAATGTTGTTGATATTTTTGCACATCTGAGTTTGTGAACAAAGATTCATTAGATTTTGCACACATATTTGTTTTTTACACCAGTCTTTGGAAGTGTGCCATCAGGTATTATTGTTCCCCTCAACTAATGTAAAAACCAAAGCTCACAGCTGACTCAGCTAAAATAATACAGCCAGTATGTGACAAAACAGAGCCTAGCAGTTCTGACTCCTAGTTTAATATTCTTCTCACTACACCTAAGTATGAAGCATACCAGTAGAAAAAAGAAAGAAACCTTATAGTCACCATTCAAGGCTGTGAGAATTCGTGGGTATGTGCCAGATATTGTTCTATATGCCACACCCACTGAGAGCTATTAGGCAGGTTGAAATAACTGTATTTTAAAAATATTAGGATACCTTATATGGTTAAAGAATCATGATTCTAACCAGGCAACACCATTCTGTTTGTGAGGAAGTGGAGGCACCACGGGAGTAATTACTGTCATGGTTTCAGTTATCCACTGTATATCCAGCTCACCTCCAAGACAAGGAGCATGTCGGTCAGGCTCACTCCTCCATCCCCAGTGTCTAGAACCATGTCTGGCCCATGAAGGTGCCTAGAAAGCATTACTGTAAGAAGGAAAGGATGAGCAAATGATTCCAACAATCGAGAGTTACATGCCTAAAAGGGGGGCTAGAAACAAGTCTAGAAACATAGCGAAAGCAACTTAACTTCACCTGAGAGTAGAAGATTTCTTCTAAAATAACCAGTGGATCTGTTTCCAGAAAAGAGCACCCAGTAGTACTGAGGGAATTTAGTACTAGCCTGGGTCCCAGGTAAGCTTTGCAAGCCAAATGACCCTAAGGCTAGACTTTGGGGGGAAATGAGTGGGACATAGTAGCACTCCATTAAGACTCAAAGAGTTGTGTTGGATGAGTTGGAAGGGGATATCTGAGAGTTATTAGAAGTATTCCTACCTCACCACCTCTGCTGGAGTTTCTATTGGTCATCTGGATTCTGCTTCTATAGGCTTTCCTTCCACTTGACTATAATCCTTGCAAGCCTAATCATCATTGGGTGAGTGGTTGAATTTTGTTAGATTTGGGACATAATGGAAGGTGGTATATCATAGCACGTGAAAATAAATTTAAAAAGAACATTAGACATCCTACAATTCTGTCTTTCCATTATTAAAAATATTTTCAATATTGAATAGTTTGCCTGTTTTCTAAAATACAATTTAGTTTCTTGCCATATGTGTGGCTCTATCAGCCTCCCATAAATATCTCAGCTAATCCAGCCAGTCCTTAGAACCTTGACACATCATTTCATTTCTTTTCCACCCACAGAAACCTTTGCTCACCCTCATCAGGTTGACGTGGCTTCCAAATGGATCCTTGACACCAGACCCTTGAAATTTTGCTGCCAATTCTACTGTCACCTCAGATGATAGTAACAAAAACAGTAGCAAGAGTGGTGGCTCAGCTGTTTCCTCTGGATATACATCATCGAATATTGAGAAGAAAGAACATCCAGAGCTAAATGTTCTATTTAAACCAGTAGTTGCTGCTCAGAAAATAAATAAAGATGCAGACCCAAAGTCAGTAGTTTATACATTCTTCATCCAAGAGCACTGTATTAAAGGAGAGAGTCTGTGCTGATCAGTGACTTTAGTGAAGGCTGAGAAAGTTGAAGAAAATTTACAGATGATACACAACTTCTAAGCCACGTGGCTGACAAGGTCTCGCTGCTCTGGCCAGCTGACAGGCCTGAGCCTCTGAGGTGGGAGAGCCGAGTTCAGGACATTGGACCACCAGAGACCTACTGGTCCCAAGTAATATCAATCGGCAAGAGCTCTCCCAGATATCTCTGTCTCAGTGCTAAGACGCAGCTACACTCAATGACAAGCAAGCTACAGTGCTGGACAACCCATGACAAACAACTAGCAAGACAGGAATGCAAACCCACCCATTAGCAGAGAGGCTGCCTAAAATCATAATAACTTCACAGACACCCCAAAACACACCACAGGACGCGGTCCTGCCCACCAGAAAGAAAAGATCCAGCCTCATCCACCAGAACACAGGCACCAGTCCCCTCCACCAGGAAGCCTACACAACCCACTGAACCAAATTTACCCACTGGGGGCAGACACCAGAAACAACAGGAACTACGAACCTGCAGACTGTTAAAAGGAGACCCCAAACACAGTAAGTCAAGCAAAATGAGAAGACAGAGAAATACACAGCAGATGAAAGAGCAAGGTAAAAACCCATCAGACCAAACAAATGAAGAGGAAATAGGCAATCTACCTTAAAACAAATTCAGAGTAATGATAGTACAGATGATCCAAAATCTTGGAAATAGAATGGAGAAAATAAAAAAGATGTTTAACAAGGACCTAGAAGAACTAAAGAACAAACAAACAATGACGAACAACACAATAAGTGAAATTAAAAATTCTCTACAAGGAATCAATAGCCGAATAACTGAGGCAAAAGAACGGATAAGTGACCTGGAAGATAAAATAGTGGAAATAATTACCACAGAGCAGAATAGAGAAAAAAGAATGAAAAGAATTGAGGACAGTCTTGGAGACCTCTAGGACAACATTAAATGCACCAACATTTGAATTATAGGGGTCCCAGAAGAAGAAGAGGAAAAAAAAGGGACTGAGAAAATATTTGAAGACTTTAGAGATGAAAACTTCCCTAATATGGGAAAGGAAATAGTCAGTCAAGTCCAGGAAGTGCAGAGAGTCCCATACAGGATAAATCCGAGGAGAAACACGCCAAGACACATATTATCAAACTATCAAAAATTAAATACCAAGAAAACATATTAAAAGCAGCAACAGAAAAACAACAAATAATATACAAGGGAATCCCCATAAGGTTAACAGCTGATCTTTCAGCAGAAACTCTGCAAGCCAGAAGGGAGTGGCAGGACATATTTAAAGTGATGAAAGGGAAGAAACTAAAACCAAGATTACTCTACCCAGCAAGGATCTCATTCTGATTCAACAGAGAAATTAGAAGCTTTACAGACACCAAAAGCTAAGAGAATTCAGGACCACCAAACCAGCTTTACAACAAATGCTGAAGGAACTTCTCTAGGCAGGAAACACAAGAGAAGGAAAAGACCTACAACAACAAACCCAAAACAATAAAGAAAATAGTAATAGGAACATACATATCAATAACTACCTTAAATGTAAATGGATTAAATGGTCCCACCAAAAGACATAGACTGGCTGAATGGATACAAAAATAAGACCTGTATATATGCTGTCAACAAGAGTACAACTTCAGACCTAGGGACCCATATAGACTGAAAGTGAGGGGATGGAAAAAGATATTCCACGCAAATGGAAACCAAAAGAAAACTAGAGTAGCAATTCTCATACCAGACAAAATACACTTTAAAATAAAGACTACTACAAGAGACAAAGAAAGACACTACATAATGATGAAGGGATCAATCCAAGAAGAAGATATAACAATTGTAAATATTTACGCACCCAACATAGGAGCACCTCAATACATAAGGCAAATGCTAACAGCAATAAAAGAGGAAATCGACAGTAACACAATAATAGTAGGGGACTTTAACACACCACTTTCACCAATGGAAAGATCATACAAAATGAAAATAAAGAAGGAAACACAAGTTCTAAATGACACATTAAACAAGATGGACTTAATTGATATTTATAGTACATTCCATCTAAAAACAACAGAATACACTTTCTTCTGAAGTGTTCACGGAATATTATCCAGGATAGATCATATCTTGGGTCACAAATCAAGCCTTGGTAAATTTAAGAAAATTGAAATCGTATCAAGTACCTTTCCCGACCACAACACTATGAAACTAGATATCAATTACAGGAAAATAACTGTAAAAAATACAAACAAATGAGGGCTAAACAATATGCTACTAAATAACCAAGAGATCATTGAAGAAATCAAAGAGGTGCTCAAAAAATACCTAGAAACAAATGACAATGAAAAAACAATAATCCAAATCCTACTGGATGCAGCAAAAGCTGTTCTAAGAGGGAAGTTTATAGCAATACAATCCTAACTCAAGAAACAAGAAACATCTCAATGAAACAACCTAACCTTACACCTAAAGCAATTAGAGAAAGAAGAACAAAAAAACCCTAACGTTAGCAGAAGGAAAGAAATCATAAAGATCAGATCAGAAATAAATGAAAAAGAAATGAAGGAAACAATAGCAAACATCAATAAAACTAAAAGCTGGTTCTTTGAGAAGATAAACAAAATTGATAAACCATTAGCCAGATTTATCAAGAAAAAAAGGGAGAAGGCTCAAACCAACAGAATTAGAAATGAAAAAGGAGAATTAACAACTGACACTGCAGAAATACAAAGGATCATGAAAGATTATTACAAGCAAATATATGCCAACAAAATGGACAACGTGGAAGAAATGGGCAAATTCTTAGAAAACACAAGCTTTCGAGACTGAAACAGGAAGAAATAGAGAATGTAAACAGACCAATCACAAGCACTGAAATTGAAGCTGTAATTAAAAACCTTCCAACAGAAAAAAACCCAGGACCAGATGGCTTCACAGGCAAATTCTATTAAACATTTAGAGAAGAGCTAAAACCTATCCTTCTCAAACTCTTCCAAAATATAGCAGAGGGAGGAACACTCCCAAACTCATTCTACGAGGCCACCACCACCCTGATACCAAAACCAGACAAAGATGTCACACAAAAAAGAAACTTACAGGCCAATATCACTGATGAACATAGATGCAAAAATCCTCAACAAAATGGTAGCAAACAGAATCCAGCAGCACTTTAAAAGGATCATACACCATGATCAAGTGGGGTTTGTCCCAGGAATGCAAGGATTCTTCAATATATGCAAATCAATCAATGTGATAAACCATATTAACAAATTGAAGGAGAAAAAACATATGATCATCTCAATAGATGCAGAAAAAGCTTTTGACAAAATTCAACACCCATTTATGATAAAAACTCTCCAGAAAGTAGGCATAGAGGGAACTTATCTCAACATAATAAAGTCCATATACGACAAACCCACAGACAACATCGTTCTCAGTGATGAAAAACTGAAACCATTTCCACTAAGATCGGGAACAAGACAAGGCTGCCCACTTTCACCACTATTATTTAACATAGTTTTAGAAGTTTTAGCCACAGCAATCAGGGAAGAAAAAGAAAAAAAAGGAATCCAAATTGGAAAAGAAGTAAAGCTGTCACTGTTTGCAGACCCTAAAGATGTTACCAGAAAACACCTAGAGTTAAAAAATGAATCTGGTAAAGTAACAGGATACTAAATTAATGCACAGAAATCTCTTACATTCATATACACTAATGATGAAAAATCTGAAAGAGAAATTAAGGAAACACTCCCATTTACCACTGCAACAAAAAGAATAAAATACCTAGGAATAACCCTACCTGAGGAGACAAAAGACCTGTATGCAGAAAAGTATAAGACACTGATGAAAGAAATTAAAGACAATACAAACAGATGGAGAGATATACCATGTTCTTGGATTGGAAGAATCAACATTGTGAAAATGACTATACTACCCAAAGCAATCTACAGATTCAATGCAATCCCTATCAAACTACCAATGGCATTTTTCACAGAACAAGAACAACAAATTTCACAATTTGTATGGAAACACAAAGGACCCTGAAGAGCCAAAGCAATCTTGAGAAAGAAAAACAGAGCTGGAAGAATCAGGCTCCCTGTCTTCAGAGTACACGACAAAGCTACAGTAATCAAGGCAGTATGGTACTGGCACAGAAACAGAAATATAGATCAATAGAACAGGTTAAAAACCCCAGAGATAAACCCATGCACATATGGTCACCTTATCTTTGATAAAGGAGGCCAGAATATACAATGGAAAAAAGACAGCCTCTTCAATAAGTGGTGCTGGGAAAACTGGACAGCTACATGTAAAAGAATGAAATTAGAAAACTCCCTAACACCATACACAAAAATAAACTCAAAATGGATTAAAGACCTAAATATAAGGCCAGACACTATAAAACTCTTAGAGGAAAACATAGGCACAACACTCTATGACATAAATCACAGCAAGATCCTTTTGACCCACCTCCCAGAGAAATGGAAATAAAAACAAAAATAAACAAATGGGACCTAATGAAACTTAAAAGCTTTTGCACAGCAAAGGAAACCATAAACACAACAAGAAGACAACCCACAGAATGGGAGAAAATATTTGCAAATGAAGCAACTGACAAAGGATTAATCTCCAAAATATACAAGCAGCTCATGCAGCTCAGTAACAAAAAATAAACAATTGAATCCAAAAATGGGCAGAAGACCTAAATAGGTATTTCTCCATAGAAGATATACAGATTGCCAACAAACACATGAAAGGATGTTCAACATCACTAATCATTAGAGAAATGCAAATCAAAAGTACAATGAGTTATCACCTCACACCAGTCAGAATGGCCATCATCAAAAAATCTACAAACAGTAAATGCTGGAGAGGGTGTGGAGAAAAGGGACCCTGCTACACTGTTGGTGGAAATGTAAATTGATACAGCCACTATGGAGAACAGTATGGAGGTTCCTCAAAAATCTAAAAAGTGCCATACGACCCAGCAATCCCACTACTGGGCATATACCCTGAGAAAACCATAACTCAAAAAGAGTCATCTACCACAATGTTCATTGCCGCACTATTTACAGTAGCCAGGACATGGAAGCAACCTAAGTGTCCATCTACAGATGAATGGATAAAGAAGATGTGGAACATATATAGAATGGAATATTACTCAGTCATAAAAGGAAACGAAATTGAGTTATTTGTTGTGAGGTAGATTGACCTAGAATCTGTCATACAGAGTGAAGTATGTCAGAAAGAGAAAAACAAATACCATATGCTAAAAGATATATTTGGAATCTAAAAACAAAACGGTTCTGAAGAACCTAGAGGCAGGACAGGAATAAAGATGCAGACGTATAGAATGGACTTAAGGACATGGGGAGGGAGAAGGGTAAGCTGGGATGAAGTGAGAGAGTGGCATGGATATATATACACTACCAAATGTAAAATCAATAGCTAGTGAGAAGCAGTCGCATAGCACAGGGAGATCACCTCGGTGCTTTTTGACCACCTAGAGGGGTGGGATAGGGAGGGGGGTGGGAGGGAGACACAAGAGGGAGGGGATATGGGGATATAAGTATACTTATAGCTGATTCCCTTTGTTATACAGCAGAAAGTAACACAACAATGTAAAGCAATTATACTCCAATAAAGATGTTAACAAAAACTTACATTCAACGAAATGTACCCATTTGAAGAGAACAGTTCACTGAATATTTACAAATACATATACTCATGTAATCTCCATCCCACTGGTTTTTAAAAATAAATCTTATTGGTGCAATTATTTGCCATAGGTGTCCTTTTTGATTGCATTATTTCTATCTGTGAGTCCTATTGGAATAAAAGATAAAAGAATGGTAATTTCTGAACTTTCCTGAAATTTATTTTAATGTGGTGGTTCAATTTTTTTAGTTTGAGCAAAGGTACCTGTGACTTAAGTTTAAATTAGGAAGCTCTATGAAAGACTTTTGGAAATGTTCCTCTGTTACTTATTGTTCATTGTAAAATAAACCTATTTGAAGGAAAAGAAAAATCAGTGGCAATACTGATAATAGGTTTTATCTACAGAGTGTTTACTGGACCATGACTTTTCATAAATAATGTCATTAACTTCTCACAGCAACGCTAAATGATATAGTTACTATTTTATAGATGATGAAAAATATTGAATCTCTGGTGATAGACAGAGAGTGACAGTGTTGGAATTGGAACAGCACTGACACAATCTCAAATCCATCCAAACAGTTTGTCTGAGTGGTAGCCTTGTGTTCATTGAAGAAGTCTGTCTATTAAAGAAGTAAATTGCCCTAACAAGAGAACAGATATAATCCTCAAATGAAGATCTCGATGATGGCATCCCTGCCCAGCAGCCTGCAAAGTGCCATGCTCAAGTGAACAGCTGCATCCCCCAAATATTACTGCTTCAATACTTCATTGTTAGGGGCAAGTCAGTATTATGTTTGCTTGTATTACTTTAATCTCTGCTCTAGGCTTATGCACTCTTTATTTGGACTTATTGTCTTATTTGGTTAATTTTGTCATTTTGTTTAGTAAATTTTGTTCAGGCGCCTAGTGGCCCTGAGACACACGGTGCCAAAAAATAAACATTATTAAAACGATAGCTATTAATATAAACATTGCCAAGAGATAATTTGTAAGGGTGGGAGAAAAACAAAATATTGAAAGTATGGTTGCCAAAGCAAAGCATCTCTACTACTTCCTCTTTCTTTTAAGTACTGCCTCTCTGTTCTTTAGGTGAACAAGTAAGAAGAGACTTATAAGGTAGTTCTGGGAAAGAAGATTCAACATTAAGTGCTTACAAATGGCCAAAGACACAAATACAAATACATAACCCAGGAGAAGCCTGTTTATATGCTTAGATGTGGGTTTATGAATTAATGTATTCATATTCCATGGTTATTTCAACAAACACATTTTAGCTCTACTGCCTTGAAGACAGTAGAAGGGTTTAATTGCTGAACACCCCACTTTTGAAATGTTCACTTTCCCAAAATATGTTCTGGGCCAAAGAGATTATCAATAAAGATACTAAGATAAAGTCAGGACACATAAAAGGCAAAAGGTTTAGACATTTGTTGGTTAGTGAGAAAAGAACATGAAGTAGCCTTATAAAGCATAAAGGAAGATAGGGGAGAATGTTTTCCCAATCTTTATTGGCTCCATTCCTTCCCCAGAAGCAGAATTGAGGACAAAAAAGAAAGAATCTCTCATTTTTATACACTCTTTGTTGCTTATTCTTTCTCGTGGTGAATGGAGGGTGAGTAGATAGAGTTTGGTAAAAGAGGGAGAATATGATAAAGGAAGCAACAGAATGGTTTTGGAAAGATTTACCATCTTTAAAATTCAGTGGAGAAATTCTTTAATTTCTCTCCCAGGAGAGAATACAAGACTTTCTGCTGTTGCCATCTTAAACTGTACCCAGAGAGTGTTCCCAACCTTTGAGAGATGTTTTTCCATCCTTGGCCAGGTCTCTGTTACCTACCTAGATAATCACAAAGGCTGAGGTCAAAACTAACTTTGGCTAAATATCAAAATCCCTAGTGGAGTTTAGCAAACCTATGTATCCCCAATCTCACCCCAAAGTGAGGTTGGCAAGACTGTAGGTTTACAAAACTCCAAGATGATTATGATACCCAGCCAGGATTGAACACCAATGAAATGATGGCATAAAGCAATGCCACTAAATTCTTATGTGCATACTAATTATGTGGGTATCTTGTTTAAATGCAGATTATGATGCAGTAGCCCTAGAGCAGAGTTTGAAATTCTTCCTTTTTAGCAGATTACAAGGTGATGACAATGCTACTAATTCCTGGACCGCAGGTTACATGGCAAGGGTTTAAAGAATCCATTTTAGAGTCAGACTATATGAATGTGAAAGTTGTATTAAAAAAAAAAAAGTTATACTTCTCCCCCTGTAATACTGGCCCATTGGTCCTGACTAGCAACAATTAAAAAGGATCATCTGACTAGGGGAAACTAGAAGATTTTGTTGGATGCATAGTAATGCCCATGCTTTGAATGTAACATATAGTGTTGTATTAGGAGAGAGATGGCTGACTTTATAAAGACTTCGTTTACTTCAAAATTAAAATCCGTTTCCCAGAACAGCACCGTAACTACCCAGATTCATTTTACAGGGTAGGTTCAGGGAGGCTAAGACAGCTTTATTTGGAGAGATGTCTTGCTACTGGCATCTTTATCGTCTGTCCCAAAAGGACTTAATTCTGCCTGAGTAATCACGTTTTACTTCAACATCCAGGGTTTCTGCACAAAGGCTGAATCTCCTTATCTATAAAATAAAAATATACTGATGCCATTTGAAGGCTAAATCAAATCATTAATGTAAAGCCCTTTACTTCAGTGTCTAGCAAATAGCAAGAGTTCAATAAATGGCTATGATAACGGCGTTCTTTCCACTTAACACTCCTTGCCAATTTAGGCAGAAGATGACTGGTGAGTGTGTGAAAGGAACTGGATCAACTTTACAGGAAAACAGTTTCTTTCTCTGGTTCAGGTGGATAAATGGAGCTCACTCTATCCCACCTCTCTTCCCAGTTCTCAGGAAGCTGTCTCCATGGTCTAAGCTTGGAAGAGCTCCCCGGACTTCTCTGATAGAAGAACTCAGAGGAGGAGCAGAGAAATTTCTGTCCAGGAAGCATGGATAATTGCTGAAAGTCTACTTCCTGTGCTTGAGAGATGTTTCTAGAAATAATCCAGAAAACTTCTTTTAAAAGGGGGGGGGGGGGCGGAGGCTGGACTCTGAGTTTATAATACAACCTGGAAGTACAGGACTTTTTATTTGCCAGTTCAGACTTGAGCTAAGACTCACACAATATATAAAGCACTCAGTTCTTCCTGAGTTCAATTGAAGCCATAGATGCCCAAATGCACAGACTATTCTGCTTTGTGTGGTGGTTAAATTGCTCTTGTTCAAATGGAATCCTGTTTTACTACCTTTTTCAGTATTCATCCAAATTCTTTACTTGTGTTCAAAAGGCCAGGATTAATTTGATCTCTATGCTGTCCATATTTCCTCCTAGTTTTTCCAGTTAAGCGCATTGACTAATCTTTGCAGAAGGGGAGATTAATGTAAAAGTAATAATGAAACATTTGACTGATATTAGGTGCTTGTCATTCTTCATTAGGTGCCCCTGAGTCACCTTCTCATAGCCCTGCAAACAGAATAAAATGGGATCTGCTGTAGTCCGTGTAGCATATTAATAAGAAGAAATGTAAACAGGAGAAGGCTTTCATTTTGGTAGAACAAACAGAGCAATATGCACCTCTCCATCTCTCAGCTTTTTGTACTTTCTCCAGGGGCTCAGTCTAATTAGCTATTTCATATTAATCACTATTTGTGCAGTGGATTCTTCCTGTGGCAGCTTTCCATTTTTAGTTGCCCGGAAGACCAAAAGACTTTTATGTTTCCTTGGATACTCTACAGGATCCTAAAGTAGAAAATAACAATATCATGTGTGTGTATTACAATTTATTCTTTTCCAATTCATTACATCTTTCAGCTCCTTTGACCCTCAAGAAGTTGCTTGAGAAATGTTCAAGCCAGGCACACCCCTCAGTAACTAGTAGTGCCATACTTTGTACCTATTCAAAATAAGTATTCAAAATAAGGTTGTTTTTTTTTTTTTTTTTTCAGATGGATGGATCTCCATTTGCCAGATGAAGGAAATGAAGCACAGAGATGCTAAGGGATAAAAGAAGACAGAAATATTTAATGACAATAGTTAGATGAGCTCTCATTTCTCTTGATGATATGTTTGGATGCTAATAGATAAACAGACTTCAATGGCTTATAAAAGGTTTAATTGAACTGTGATCAACTGAACTATAAGTAAGGGTATGTTATAAAAGTCCATACCAATTATAAATTTAAAATATTTATAGTACTTTTATTTTCAGGTAATATTTCCTTCCAATATTTTTGTAAAGCAATCAAATAACCCAAATTAATTTAGTAACACTATAGTATTCTCATTATTCAGAGAACTGTTTGGGAATAATGTACTTTTAACCTATACTAAAAACAAATGTATCGAAGGGATGATGTGTATTGGTTCTTCATGAACTTATACATGAACTTAATATTTTATAGAAATTAATTTTGTGTTTGAAGTTGAAAATTTAGATTCCATCTCCTTTGATGCACATATGGATATGACATTCTCAGACATTCCTTTCACAGAGCTGCTAATCATTCTTTTAATAATGTTCCCATTTGTGTTGTATTTTCAGAAGAGCCATCCTCTTACATTAGAGTATCAGTTATCCTCTTTTGGCCTATACCCTTTGTTAGAGAGCCAGTATATGTCAGTAAATATCACAGGCAATATGGCAATCCAACCGCCCTGACCAGAGTGGAACAGAGTGGGTCCTTGACTAGATCACCTTGCCCACGGTTTTGAAATAATATCTCCAATACTGAGTAAGTTGGTTTGGGGGAGACTGGTGCAGGAGCTGAGGTTCCCCTGAGGCACAGCTGGCTGTGCGTAAAGGATGAGTTGAGATAGGAGCAGAGAGGAGAGAAGACAGGAGAAGAGTAAGAAACAAGAAAGGACAAGCAAAGACAGAGGCAATGGGTGAACCAAGCAGTAATTCTGGCAAAAGGCATCCATGAATTTCCCCTGTTTACTTATAATGACCTTCCCTTTTGCTTGACTTCAACTACTTTACATTTCTTTTCACTGTAATATGATAACACTTTACTTAGACCTTTAGGCAGTATTTTTTACATTTTTCTTAGGATGATGCCTCCAACTTCTAAAAGCATCAAAAATATATTAAGTTATTGCATAAACAACAAACTACCATCTTCTAGAGAAGGACGTTGATTGTTTAAGGAGAATTTTATGCTTTACAAATGAAAAGTAATAGATTAAAAAGTGGAATTGCATACAAAAAGTGATTGAAACCCAGGTCTGTGAATGAAGAATCCAACCTTTCCTCCTATATTGATTTTATGTAGATGAAGCCAAATAAATTGTGTCCTTAGAAAGAAACAGTGTTAATAGAATTGTAGTGTTTGGGGGTTGAAAAGACATCTACTGAATTAAATATGATGCCCGACTTAATTCAGTAATTCCATTTTCACCAAGTAGACTTATTCCACCGAGTAGACTCAGTAGGACCTGACAGCTTGGCGTTTGATTTTGTTTTAAACTACAATACTTTTTAGAATAAAAGGAAAGTCTAAGGTTTTCATTTGAGAAGTAGAATGGATCATGTTCTTTGGAGCAGACCAACCTGGGATTGAGTCTTGACGCCACCTCTTATTGCAGTGTTATCTTGGGGAATTTACTTAGCCTACCTCAGGCTGGATTTCCTCATCTATAAATTGGGCTAATGATAGTTCCTACTTCTTAGAATTGTTATAAAGAATGACAGAAAAAATGCACACTGTGGTCTAAAAAATAATAAGTGACAATTAGTTTAGCTCTTTCTTTTTGGTGTTAGGGGAAAAGTGATTGGAGATCTTTTATATGTGATATACTTTTGATGTGAACATGAGTAGATTTTTAGTGAGCTTAGAATGTGAAGCATCATAATATCACCATACATATGGCATTCTCTGGCTTACAAAGCATTTTCATGATGTACTTACAGCATTTAGATCTCCCCACTTACTCATTCATAACTTCCACAAACATCCATTAGATGCCTGCCATGTGCACATTGTGTCTTGCAATGATACTATTTTAATAATAATAATAGTTTTACTTTTAATTTTTTTAAGATGCAAAAAATGAGGACTAGAGCATTTAAGTTACTTGTCCAATATTTACACAGTTGGAAAGAGTCAGGCCAACATATTGAACCTGCAGTCTGACTCCAGGGGTAGAAAAAAAGATGTTCTCTTTAGGTCTGTGGAGGGTGCTCTGCTTCTAGAACTGAGGTGCCTTAGACAGAATTAGAACAAGTCATGTTTCTACTGAATATATTTTTACTGATTTAGTTTCATTTGCCTGAGGGCTGAAGCCAAGCTGGTGCTATGATTCATAAGCCTCATTTTCCCATATGGTTGACTTAGGATTTTCTCTTGACAACAGTTGATTAACCACTCTTGTGATTTTAGTTCACTGATGATAACTTGACCTGATTTCAACTGATTTCTATTGGCTCTCCCACAGTAGTGGGAGTTGTTAGATAGCTAAGCTAGGAGCTAAATTAGTATTGGGTTTTGAGGACACCCAGACAACTTCCCACCTCTAACCGAATTATATTCTTTGTACAACATATTTGAAGTGAGAAGAGATTTAGATCCTATAGTAAATATTCTTGGTAATTTTTCTAATAACAATAAACTACTTTCTATTAAAATAGTATCATTGCAAGACTCTCTGGTCAAGGACATCTCTAAATTCAATTTGCTGGAATCTATCTTTGGACAGGAAAAATCCCTAGAAAAAAAAATAGATGAGAGTTGATGATACTACACTGCAATGGGTGATCTTAAGGTAAGTCCTATAAACACAGATCCCGATAGCTACAGATATTCATCAAGCATCCAGTAACTTACATATTTCAGTATTCATTGGCAATAACCTGGTCTACGAAAAGAAATTTTCTAAATCTGTCAACCATGTGCCCTTAAAATCTCTTTAAAATAATTATATTAACATTTAACATTATTCACATTGAAATATTTAAACTGAAAAGTATTTTGATCAAAAAGAATATTAGGGGGGCTTCCCTGGTGGCGCAGTGGTTGGGAGTCTGCCTGCCAATGCAGGGGACGCGGGTTCGAGCCCTGGTCTGGGAGGATCCCACATGCCGTGGAGCAACTAGGCCCATGAGCCACAACTACTGAGCCTGCGCGTCTGGAGCCTGTGCTCCGCACCAAGGGAGGCCGCGATGGTGAGAGGCCCGCGCACCGCGATGAAGAGTGGTCCCCACTTGCCGCAACTGGAGAAAGCCCTCGCACAGAAACGGAGACCCAACACAGCCATAAATAAATTAAATAAATAAATAAATAAATAGTTTAAAAAGAAAAGAAAAAAAGAATATTAGGAGGAAAAATCACAGTATAGTAAATTAGGTAATCTCTTTGGATGGCTTAAGAGGGGATGATCTTGGCTACATTGACACTTATTTTTCTCCCATCCTTCTTAAAATGACCATCCGCTCCTGTTTAAAGTCTACAAGGCAGATATAAGTTTTTTGAAGTTTATTCTGTATTAAATAATCTTATTTCCAGGTTAACTCAATATTCAAGACAAAAGGAAAGACAACTTCATCAACAAATGCTGAGCAAGTATCAGCACAGAGTAATTTTTAGCAAGTTTACAGAAGAAGGTAGAACTTAATAGTCTGTTCTAGAAGCAGATGGCCAAAATTGAAATCCTGCTCTGTGTATTACCAAGGGTGACCTTAAAAATTTTACCTAACTTCATTAAGCCTCCATTTGTCCATCTGTAAAATAAGGGGATCATAATAGTACCTGCCTAATAAGGTCATTTTGATGATTAAGTAAAGATAATACACAGCATACAAAGGCTTGGAAGAGTGGCACATAAAAATTACTTGTTAAATAACAGCTACTATTATGACCCAGAACAAAACTGGAGTCATTGTTTTATTTTTCAGAGAAACATAAATAAGCTTTGGAAGTGTGAAAGATCACAAATGAGATATATTATTTCTCAGAACCTGGGTTCAAACACATATTACCTGTGTTCAAACACATATTACCTGTGTTCAATCACCATTATGTTTTCCCTGCATTGTAACTACAGCCTTCTAACTGGCATTCCATTCTTAATCTCTCCAAACCATTCTACACAGATATCCATCCAGAGTGATTGTTTTATAACTTAAATCTGTTTAGATCTGATACTTTAGACCACTCCAACTTTCTCTCATTCCTGTCATTACCTCACATTCAATGTTTTCTGACAGGAACATATTCTGCTCCACTCCCATCACTCCCCCCAGCCAATACCCAGCCCACACAGGTACACAAATTCACCTAGAAAACCCTTACCCACTCTTTAGGCCAAACATAGACTTAACAATTTATCCAGAAATTCTTCTCTGATCCTCTCAAGTCTTGTCTATATGTACTTCATCTATGCTCTGTGACACCTTGGGCATCCTTGAATCAAGCTAGATCACTGTATCTAGAAAAAGTCCAAAGACAGATGGCAACAAAATTGAGTATACTGTAAATAATCACTAAAATATTTTTTGAAATTGAAAGCTCAGTGGAATATTTTTAAAGGAATATAAATATACCATTACTATGATGCTTAACATCCATGTTTTAAAATGACCTACCCAGTGCTGTTATTATGGAGTATGAAAGATTAGCAAAATATGGACATGAAATAAGATTCATCACCATGCAGCTCCAACCCATGTTCCCAGCTCCTTTTCCCACACATCCCTCTTAATCGTTGTGATCTAACCGCTTTGAATACTGTGTGATACTCTTGAGTTTACCTTCCATATGCCAAAGCCTCTCAGCATTTACATAAGATGTTCCTTTTGCCCAGAATGCACTCTCCACATTTCTCTGCCTGGTAAAGACCCACTCATCTACAGAGCAGCTCAAATGTCACCTTCCTAGCCATATCTGAGAACAAATCCGGCTCTTTCTCCAGCTGTGCATGTAGCCAGAAGAGTTATTCAGGGTCCTGTTAAAATGAGTCCATACTGGTGCTACCCAATACAGTAGCCACTGACCAATAGCTGCATGTGGCTATATAAATTTAAATTAACATGAAATAAAATTCAGACTTCAATGGCTCAATCACATTTGCCACATTCCAAGTGTTCAATAATCACACATGCCTAGTGGCTAGCATATTGGGCAGTGCAGAAAATTTCCATCAAGTTCTATTAGAAAGTACTGATGTATACCTTATAACTAGTGCAGTGTCACCTATAGGCATTCAGTAAATAGTCTATGATTGAATGAATGTTGAATAAACTAGTATCTCTATTACAGTCTTTATATCTGTCAGAATTCTGGCAAGAAACAGACTTCAACTCAGTTGTTTTAAGTGAAGAGAGTTTAAACAAAGGTCCACTTCTGAGGGATGCACAGTTAAGGGAACAAGCAAGAAATATTGGGACACCCAGAGAATAGCAACAATGGAAGTCACTACCACCAAGAGAGCTGAAGTGGGAAGAAAGGAGTATTTTCAGTTTTTCAAATAAACCCAGGTTTGAAGGCTTCCTCCCTTCAGGGAAGGAAGAGGCAGTGTTGCCCAGAATCCAGTGAGAGTTGGAGCTGCGGAGGAGCAGTGGATGGAAGGAGTAACAGACACGAAAGCACACAGCCACTGTTAGAAGCTAGGTGTGAAAGCTGGGAGGAAGTGAGGGAGGAAACTGTCATGCCTCTGAGGGTCTTGCCCATGACGCCATTGGCTGAACTCAACTTGAAGGCAGCTGGTAAGAGAGCAATTCATTGGGGTCAGTCTCTCAGGGCACAGAGCAGGAAACATAAAGACAGAGAATGAATCTATGGGGTAGGGAAGTAAAGAATAACCACATTTTTCATTACATAGCTTAATTTATCTGTTAATATGTTTTTCTTACCCTCAAGACTGGGATCACGTTAACTTATGAACGGTGTCTGATTCACCTCCAGTGCATAGCACAATTCACGATGAATAGAGTATTCAATAATGTTTATTGACTAAATGAAGCAATCTTTATCTTTCCTATATTAGGTAGCTGTTTTCAGAAATTAGGGTTAGTGTCTGTGTAGATGGCTTGTCTTCATATTATGGTACATACACAGCCTTCAAACCTGGATTTACTTGACAAAATGAAAGTACTCCTTTCATATGTTTTAACAATTGAAGCCATACTTTCAGGTTTTGATGCAATTGTCAATATATCCTCTGACAGGCTTAGCAAATATGCCGTTTTCATTTTCCTTGGCATGTATCTTATCCTGATGGCACAAGTTGCTGACAAGCCAGTCCCTAACAGAAAAGTGTGATCAAACACTCAGCAAAAGTACCACTTTCTTAAACAATAAGTCACCATCTGCTTTCAGATCTCCTGGCAAGATTTTTGAGAAAACGGATTGAAGCAAGACGAAGGAGCACCACACCAGAAAATGGCTTTAAAACAACATTAACAGAGAACCTGGTAACAAATGAGGAAGGGGAGGAGTAATGTTTCCTATCGACAGAAATGTGTTCCATGTCAGCTTTATTTTCTGTTTGCCAGGATGTCACATACGAAGTGAAACTCTGCGTAATTACACTCTGTCATTATACTTAAGTGGCTTTTCTATAATTTTAAAGGACTCAAGTTCTGCCTCCTATTGATTTTGGTTTATGTGATATTCCAGCATAATTCCCACTCCTATTCGTGATTTAGAGACTGATATTAGGGGTAGAAAATTGGGGTAGGATTTCCAATCTTCTGTCATATTATACCTCCTCCTAATAACAGTAATAACAACACAATAATCAGTAGCATTTATGAAGTGTTTTCTGTGTGCTAAGCTGGTAAACATGGTAAATGCTTTAACTGCATTAGCTCATTATAGAAATGAGGAAACTGAGGCTCAGGGGATGTTAAGAAACTTGCTCAAGGTGTCATAGTTAGTTGGCTAAACTAAAGTCCTTAACCATTATACAGTTAACTCTTAACCTCTTGTGTATGCTAACTTTAATTGGAATCTTTGGAATAGTTGGAGGAAATTGCTTCCATATTTCTAAAATGTATACTTTTGATATTATCAGTAGTTGTCCAACATGAAGTTTTGCAGAATTATAGAATCTAAAATGCTCTCTTTATAAAAATTAAAAAGCATGTCATCAAATATTTATATCTGTAGAAAGACTATGCTAGTATGCTTCAATAAAAGTGATAACCGGAGGCTTTCGTGGAGAATAACTATTGCAAACCAGTGGTCATCTCAATGTGTCAATACTTTTAAAATTAATTGTTCCTAGAAACTGGAATTGCTTTTTTTCATAGATTAACTGGCTTTTTATTCAATGTAATACGGCATTCATAGAATATATACAGTACTATTTGTTTAGTCTACATGTACTTGAAGAAAAAGAAACTCTTTTAGAACAGGTCAACGTGTCTTGATGAGATAGGTATGTAATATCTGAGAATATGTCAGTATATGGTCAGAGTCCCATAAATGGCCCAGCAACTAGAAGGAAAAAGAGATCCCTTAAGATCCAAAGTAGCTGGGTAAGGCTTCATAAAAGAGAGTCATCATAGCAACTGTTCATCCTTGGACACATGATTTAACATCTCTGAGCCTCAGTTTTCTGACCTACAATCACAATGGCCTACATCACGAAGTCATTAAGAGATTTAGACATGACAACTTAAGTTATAACTTAGCAAAGTCCCTGATATGCTAAGATGTGGAATTTGAGCTGTGTCTTAAAGACACAAAAAACTCCAAACTCCAGGCTGACCTCTACATACTCATTCAACTATTATTTTAGAGACTTTGGATGACAGAATTTTCCCCCAAAACTCCTCTTTCCGCCCTTCAAAACTCCTCATCAAAATTTGATTTAGACATTCTCAACTTTCAGGGACAGTTTGGATGCCTGTGGAATAATATTTTGTTATACCTATGGAATGCGCCTATTTGGGGGGTGCCTGTCAAATATGCTGTTTTTTTACACATTATTGTTTCTTACACACTGGCCTTAATTTTATCATCTGTTTCCTGGTCTCTAAACCTAAAACCCCCTAAAGCTATTTCACTGGTCCCACAGCATTGTTCCATGCCACTCATTCAGTCATTCATCAAACACTAAGCGGTGAACAAAATAAATCAAGTCCAAACTCTCATGGAACTTGGATTCTACTTAAGGAAGACAGACAGTAAACAAATGAACATATTAAATATAGGATATCTCATGTGATAATTAACGTTAAGGAGAAATATAAATCATGGTAAGGGTATACAGTGTGGTCAAAGGCATTGTTTTGGAAAAAAATGGGGAGGAGGAAAGTTTCCTTGAACATCGACAAATCTAAACAAAGTGAGGGAGAGTCTTGAGGGGATCCAGGAAAAGAGGATTTCTGGCAGGGAGGGGGTCCAGGGAAACTGCTCTGTGCCAGGAGTATCCTGAGAGGCATCTGGTGTGGATGGAGCAGGGTTGAGAGATGGGAAGGTGGTGGGAAGTGAGATCAGAGAGAGCCAAAGGGCATTAAGTGAGATGGGAAGTGGGTTTGGGTGGAAGAGTTAAGGGGGTATGACTTGCATTTTAAAAGACCCACTCTAGCCTCTGTAAGAAGGCTAAGCTACGGTGGTATCGGGTGGAAGCACGGAGACCAGTGAAGAGAGTGTTGCAATAGTCCAGGTAAGAGGCGCCGTGAGGTCGTCCTACAGTACTGGTGGCAGGAGTAAATGGTTTCTGGCCAAATTCACAGTATCTTTTGAAGGAGGCCTCATAGGATTGCTGATACATCAGTTGGGGTAGGAGAGAAAGAAGGAGTCAGGGGTGATTCCAGCATCTTTGGCCTGGCCAAAACTTACTCAGGAAGGAGGATATCCCCAAGATTATAAGCCCTTAAATTGCAATAAATTCCCAAGTCCCCTTCATCCATTTCTATCGTCCTTCTGGCCCAATACCTTAACTTTCCAAATTCTCACCATGAGAATGGGGAAAATAGAAGCGAAAGGAGGTCCAATCAAATAAGCCATAAATGGACCCTTTACTGCAAACTGTGTCAAGCCTCAGTAATACTAATAGCTGAATTGCATGTATCAGATTGGAAAAGATAGATAGGAATTCTCCGTCTTTCTCACTAATAATGTTATGGAGGGCTCTGATTAGATGGTTAAAGTCTAAAGGCCTATTAGTTTAACAGGGCATTCTATTTAGTTTCCTGGGAATGAATGGAGCAGCCCTATCCCAAAAAGAATGTTCTGCAGAGTTTACGGTAAGAGTGACAAATTTGGAGTTTTTTATCTGAGTTTCTGTTATTTTTTTTTATCAGACTTGTCCATGTGCGTATTAAAGAATAACTCAATCCCCTAGGGTTACTCTGTATTATCTAAGAAAGTCCATATAGTATGGTATAAGTTAGACAGCCTGGATTCTGGAAAGAGAGTGCCTATGTTCACAACCCCATCTGCCACTTACTGCAGTGGGTCATTGGCTAAGCTCCTGATCTACCTAAGCCTCACTTTCCTCATCAGTAAAATAAGAATAATAATTGTACCTCTAAGTAATTTCAAAGCACTTAGCCTAGGTTCTATCTTAATAAAAGTGCTGCATATATGTTAGATATTATGAATTTTTAATTTAATTTCTAACTACTAGGGAGAAACACACCAAAAAAGGCAATAGTCATATTAACTAAATTGTTTCTCTCTTCTTTCGCACTTTCAGCCCACGTGAGCCTGCAGATGTGCCTAGGGGAAGCATTCCATAAACAAACAATTTGCATAAAATCATCTGTGCCTCTTCAAACTTGTGCAAATATTCAGTTCGGGCTCCATTCAAATTTCAAGCTCGAGTTCCTGCCAATTTTATGTTAGCAAAACAGGCTTGTTCATCTTAGAAGCCTCATAAAATGATCTGTCACTTAAGAGATTGCTCACGCTCACAGGGAGATACTGAGACGTCATCCCAAATCAAAGATATACAAATTGGGTCCATTTTGCATTTGGAAATCTGAGTAAGCAAGGCAATTTTACTTTGGTCTTATCTCAGTGGTTGGTGGTAGAAGTAGCCACAACACTTACCCAATCCCTGACCTGGCTCCTCAACATGGCAGACATTACAGCAGAATAAGAAACCCTCCACATAACTCAAGCTGCCTGGGATCCAGGCAACAACAGATGCTTTGCATTTCAGTTACTCCTGCATGCCGCCTCCTGAATTTATCATCTCTATTCATTTTCTGCCACACATTGAAATTCTGACTTGCACTGAAAGCCATCCTGATCTGCACAAGATTGCCTATTTTGTTGCCATTCACTGAAGTGATAATGATTCAATATACCTAACAGGCAAAAGCTCTCTCAGAGCATTTCACTGCTCAGCACTGTTGCCGCAGTCAATTCCACTCTTCTTGTTTCCAAAGAGAAAAGTGTTACGGTTATTAGTAGTTCAGTGTTCCACCGGGACCTGAGAAATTAATTATAATAATAATAATAATAATAATAATAAAGATGAATGGGAATCTGATTCTACCACAATCAGATTTTTTAATTTCATGGGTTAACCAAGAACATATGCCATCCCAGTGAAATTTACTTTGAAGATTTATTTTAGACTTTGATACTTTCTGTACCTTTTAAGTCTTTTGGAATTTTCTTAGCCTTTGTGATTAAAAGCATACAATTCTAAAAGACCCTGTGGTCAAGTTTGCAATGAAAAGAGCCATGAAAGAGAAATAATGGAAGAAAGACTTCTTTTAAAAGCAAAAGTGAGAAATCATGGCAGGTTAAAAATGATGAAACGTGTTTTCATCTATGGGATTTTAATCACCATATTTTTTTCGTATTCTTGGCTGCAAGCATATTCTAAAATGGGTTATTGCATATAGACTGAGGCCTATAAAATATTAACTAGCAAAGTTAGAGTAGTTCCTATTGGCAGATTGCAACTTAATGAAAGTGAGACCACATCAGGGAAGTCTAGGGATTTTTATTGCATTGTGTAGTGGAAAGTGCACAGGACTAGGATCCAAACCCCACAGGCTCTACGACCTTGGGCAAGTCTCTCGATGTCCATTCAGTCAGACAAAAAGCACTAAGCACCTCCTTTGTACTAAACACTGGGCTTGAAGGGTTGAATGCAAGGATGACTAGGACATAGAAGCTGCAGTCACAATTCACTGAAGAAAACTGACATGCACGAATAATGTTTGTGTGATGTAAAAAACCCTGTAAGTGGACACCTTTGAGCCGTCCATAGTCTCCTTCCAAGAAGATTGCACTTCCCACCCCCTGTGAAATTACGCATGCTCATATGACTTCTTTAACCAAGTAAAAATGAACAGAAGTTACTTAAGCCATTTCTAATGAGGAGCTTGCTTGAAGAGCCAGTTCATGATTTCCCATGTTCCTTTCCCTCTGATGTGCAATCATGGAAGCACATGTCAGGGTAGAGTTTCCATCAGCCTCAGACCCTGAGTGACTGCCATGAACAAAGCCCTACCTGCTGATCCTCAAGACACTTAGCTATAAGGAGAAAGAAATCTCAGTTGTTTTCACCCTCTGAGATTGTGTCCTTGTTACCACAGTAAAACCTAGCCTACTCTGACTTGCATGTTGTATTAGCAACCTGGATCAGATACTGTGAAACAACAGAGAAGGATCAATTAAATCTGAGTAAGGCTAGAAGTCCTGCTAGACTAATTCTAGAAGCCTTCCAGAAGTAATGACCATTGACCTAGGTCTTGTGTGGCTTTAGATGGGCAGAGAAGGCATATGGAATTTGAGAGAGAGGAAAGAGTGGGCTGAAACGTATAGAGTCAGGAGAGCACATGGTAGGCTGTTTGATGGGACTGGAGCTCAGTGCTGAGATTGTCAGGTGATAAGACAAAGAAGGGTAAGTTATAACTAGAACATTTTTGGAATTTTCATTTTGATATAATTTTAAATTATAGAAAATTTGCAAGAACAGTATAAACTACTTCCATATACACTTTAACAGATCCATTAACTGTTCCTATTTTCCTCTATTTTATCTCTCTCTTTTCCTCTAGATAGATACAGAGATGTAAATAAAGAGATGTATATGGTTATATTTGTATGCAAATTATTTATTCTGAACCTATTAAGAGTAAGTAGGAGATAATATGTTCCTTTACTAATCTATTTCTTGGTATGTTTATAAAGAGTAAGGACATTCTCTCCCATAGCCATAATGCAATCATAAAAATCAGGAAATTTTATATTGATGTAATACCATTATCTAGTGCATGGGCCATATTCCAAGTCTTATAAATTGTTCCAACAATGACCTTTATAACTATTTTTCTGACGGTCCAAGATCAAAATTAGGGTCACACATTGCATTTAATTGCAATGTATTTTTGATTGAGAAGAGTTACTCAACCTTCTCTGTGTTACTTGGCCTTGGCGTTTTTGAATATATATATATGTATATGTTTATATAGATAGAGATATTATTAATAATGTGGAATAATATTCAGCCATAAAAAAGAAGAAAATTCTGCCACTTGCAACAACATAAATAGACTTTGAAGGCATTATGCTAAGTGAGATAAACCAGAGAGAAAAAACACTGTATGATTTCACATACATGTGGAATCTGAATTAAAAAAAAGAACTCATAGAAACAGAGAATAGATTGGTGATTGACAAAGGCAGGAAGTGAGGGGTAGGGAAATGGATGAAGATGGTCAAGAGGTTCAAACTTCCAGTTATAAGTAAGTGCTGGGGATGTAATATACAGCAGGGTTACTATGTTTACCAGTACAGTTATTTGAAAGTTGCTAATAGAGTAGAACTTAAAAGTTCTCATCACACACACAAAAAAAACAACTTATAACTATATGTAGTGATGGATATTAACTGAACTTACTGTGGTAATTGTTTAGCCATATATATGTATACCAAGTCATTATGTATACCTTATGTATACCTTACATTAATACAATGTTGTATGTCAATTATATCTCAATAAAACTGGGAAGGGAGGAGTTCAATATCACCAATTCAGGGATATTGCATATTCCTTCCACTGCAGTTAGTTTATCTAATCCACTAGTATTTTAATAAAAATGTAACAAATCTTTCACACAATCAAAGATATGAATGATAACAGTTTCATTCCTTTGCCTCTTATTATCAGAAATATTTATTACTTGAACAGTGAGCAAAATGGTTTTCTTAAAGGTGAGGCTATTATTTATTTAGAATTGAGGTGAAGTTATAACACTGTGCAAGCAAACAAAAGCAATTTAGTAAGACTGTTTCATATCATATAGATTTCAATAATCTGTTTTTATTAAATAATGGGAAAAAACACTGTGCATGAAAAAAGCATCAATAACCTGGTCCATTATTTTGGCTAAGGGACTCAGGAACGTAATTTTCCTTAAGATTAATGTTAACATCTGCCATTTATAATTGTTTCACATGGGCCTCTATAGTGCTTAATGATTTCCATTTAAAAAATAAGTTATTTGGCTGGGGAGGTCAAGATGGCAGAGTAAGAGGACATGGAGCTCATCTCTCCCCATGAACACATCTAAAATACAGCCACATGTGGAACAATTCTACAGAAAACTGATTGGAACCTGGCAGAAAGACTCCTGGACAACAAATGCTGTAAGAAAGAGCCACAGGTAACTGGGTAGGGAGGGAAGAAAAGTAGTCATGTCAGGACCTGTGCCCCTGGGAGGGGACTCAGAAGAAAAAGGAGCTTACACACACCAACCCTAAGGAGTGAGTGGGTCGAGGCACAGATTGGGTGTCCCAGTCTTGGTGTCCTATGTGGAGGAGAAGGCAAGCCCCCTTGGCTGGTTGGAGTGCCGCTGGGGAAGCCTGGACTCCACTCACGAGGAGCACACATGTGGGCTAGCCTTTGAGGCAGGGTGGAGGAGCGTCTGCCCTACCTGCTGCCAGGTTTCCCAGAAACACCTTGCCACAAGCCTGCTCCAAGTTGAGTGAACGCTTCAGCCCCATTCAATCCATGCCACAGTGCAGCAATGGACCTGGGGCATCCACGACCGGGGAAAACACTCGACCATGGGACACAAAGGTGACCCGGTCCCTGGGCAGAGCCTGGGTAGGGTGGTGGTGGTCATTGCTGGTGTTTACTCAAGCGGCACCTCAGAAACTGCCCAATCTCTGATGGTGGCCCCTTCACCACAGCTAACCTCCTAATACCTGCCAAGAGTCCCCATGGGATGCAGCAGCCCTGTGGATCAGTTCCACAAGAGAGCAGGGGTGATGGAAGCCAGAGGGCAGTGATCAGCATTGAGAGACAAAGGAGACTTGCACCTGAGGCTGCCTCTGAGTGGGGCTGCAGACACCTACAGAGGCAGCACATCAGACCTCTGTCTATGTACGAGCCCCATTTGCTTCAGCACTCCCCTCCTCTAGGGCAAAGGTCCCAGTGCAGGGAGAGAGAAAAGTGCACACTTAACTGGAACAAAGCCAGCTAGAGCCCAACACTCAGGACTTCTGCTTCAGCAACTTGGGATCAGACCCCGCCCCTGACAAGGGAGGAAGTTCCTACTCACACCCAGCACTGGCTCTAGCCCCTCCTTCTCCAGCTCAACCCCCTACCAATGTGATAGCTGCCAGCACACTCTGAGGAAAAACAGGACTGGCATCCACATCAAATCCAACTCTCCCATAGAAGGCACTGGTCACACACAGTCTGTATAAGGACACTCCCACACAAGAACACCACTTCAAGACCACAGTAGGTAACTGTTTCACCTAAATTCATACAGACAGACAGTATGAAGCAAAATGGAAATGTGGGGTAACTACTCTCAATTGAAAAAGCAAGACAAAACCCCTGAAAAAATAATGAAACAAATAAATAATTTACCAGATAAAGAATTCAAAACATTGGTAATATGAATGTTAGCTGAATTAGGGAAAAGAATTGACCTAAACAGTGAATATTTTTAATAAGGAACTAAAAAAATATTTTAAAAATACCCAATCAAGAATGAATAATTCAATAGCTAAATTTTTTTTAAAAAAGACTAAAAGGAATGAACAGCACACTAAATGATAATGCACAAGTGAGCTGGAAGAGAGAATAATGAAAATCACCCAATCAGAACAGCAGAAAGAAATACAAATGAAAAAAAAAAAAAAAAAAAAGAAACAATCTATTGAGATCTCTGGGATAACATTAAAGTGTTCCAACAATTGCATTATAGGGGTTCCAGAAGGAGAAGAGAAAAAGAAGTGTATCAAAAATGTATTTGAGGAAATCTTGGCTGAAACTTCCCAAACCTGAGGAAGGAAAGAGATTTTCAGGTACAGGAAGCACAGAGTGTCCCAAACAAGATGAACCCAAATAGACACACACCAAGACATATCATATTTAAAGTGGCAAAGGGTAAAGAGAATTCTAAAGGCAGCAAGGGAAAAACAAACAGTCATATACAAGGAAATCCCCATAAGGCTATCAAATGATTTCTCTGCAGAAAGTTTGAAGGCCAGAAGGGCCATGATATAAAGTAGTGAAAGGGAAAAAAATCCCAACAGAAGATACTCTACCCAGCAGCATATAATTTAGAACAGGAGAGATAAAGAATTTCTCAACAAAAATAAACTCAAACTGGATAAAGACCTAAATGTAAGGCCAGACACTATCAAACTCTTAGAGGAAAACATAGGCAGAACACTCTATGACATAAATCACAGCAAGATCCTTTTTGACCCAGCTCCTAGAGAAATGGAAATAAAAACACAAATAAACAAATGGGACCTAATGAAACTTAAAAGCCTTTGCACAGCAAAGGAAACCATAAACAAGACGAAAAGACAACCCTCAGAATGGGAGAAAATATTTGCAAATGAAGCAACTGACAAAGCATTAATCTCCAAGATTTACAAGCAGCTCATGCAGCTCAATATCAAAAAAACAAACAACCAATCCAGAAATGGGCAGAAGACCTAAATAGACATTTCTCCAAAGAAGATATACAGATTGCCAACAAACACATGAAAGAATGCTCAACATCATTAATCATTAGGGAAATGCAAATCAAAACTATAATGAGATATCATCTCACACCAGTCAGATGGCCATCATCAAAAAATCTACAAACAATACATGCTGGAGAGGGTGTGGAGAAAAGGGAACACTCTTGTACTGTTGGTGGGAATGTAAATTGATACAGCCACTATGGAGATTCCTTAAAAAACTAAAGACAGAACTACCATACGACCCAGCAATCCCACTACTGTGCATATACCCTGAGAAAACCATAATTCAAAAAGAGCCATGTACCACAATGTTCACTGCAGCTCTATTGACAATAGACAGGACATGGAAGCAACCTAAGTGTCCATCAACAGATGAATGGATAAAGAAGATGTGGCACATATATACAATGCAATATTACTCAGCCATAAAAAGAAATGAAATTGAGTTATTTGTAGTGAGGTGGATGGACCTAGAGTCTGTCACACAGAGTGAAGTAAGTCAGAAAGAGAAAAACAAATACCGTATGCTAACACATATATATGGAATCTAGAAAAAAAAAATGGTCATGAAGAACCTAGGGGCAAGACAGAAAGACACAGACCTACTAGAGAATGGACTTGAGGATACGGGGAGGGGGAAGGGTAAGCTGGGACAAAGTGAGAGAGTGGCATGGACATATGTACACTACCAAATGTAAAACAGCTAGTGGGAGGCAGCCGCATAGCACAGGGAGATCAGCTCGGTGCTTTGTGACCACCTAGAGGGGTGGGATAGGGAGGGTGGGAGGGAGGGAGGTGCAAGAGGGAAGAGATATGGGGACATATGTTTATGTATAACTGATTCATTTTGTTATAAAGCAGAAACTAACACACCATTGTAAAGCAATTATACTCCAATAAAGATGTTTTAAAAAAAAAGTCTCTGAATAAGTGAAAAAAGAATTTCTCAGACAAGGAAAAACTAAAAGAAATCAGCAATACTAAACCTACTCTAAAAGAAATGTTAAAGGGTCTTCTATAAATAAAAAAGTAAGAATCTATAGGAAAGGGAAAATCCCTCAAGGAAATGAAAACATATAGTAAGTACTCAGGATCAACCACCTAAACAAGCCAGTATGTAAATTAAAAGAAAAAATTGTAAAAGCAACAATAACTACATTAAAGGGATAAGCATGAAGATATAAAATAAGACATCAAAACACAAAATATGGGGGATGGGAGTAAAAAAGGTAGATCTTTTAGAATGTGTTTGAACTTAAAATAACTACCAGTTTAAACAAGTAGGTATAACTATAGGTCAACATATATAAACTGCATGGTAACCACAAATCAAAAACCTAAAACAAATGCACAAAAACGAAAAAGAAAGGAATACAAGCATACTGCTAAAGTTAACCAAACTTTCCTTCAAACCACAAAAGAAACAAAAAGAAGAAATGAACAGGGAAGACCTACAAAAACAACCAAAAACATGCAATAAAATGACAATAAGTACATACTTATCAGTAATTACTTTAAATATCAATGTACTAAATGCTCTGATCAAAAGACATAAGACGGCTTATCAGATAAAAAGACAAGACCCTTCATATACTGCCTACAAGACACTTAATTCAGGGCTAAAGACACATACAGACTGAAAGTGAGGGGATGGAAAAAGATATTTCATACAAATGAAAATGACAAGAAAGTGGGGGTAGTAATACTCATCAGATGAAACAGACTTTAAGACAAAGGCTATAAGAAAAGACAAAGAAGAGCATTATATAAGGATGAGGGAACAATAGAAAAAGAGGATAATACACTTGTTAATGTATATGCACATAATAGAGGAGCACCTAAATATATAAAGCAAATAATATGAGATATAAAGGGAGAAATTGAGAGGAATACAATAATAGTAGTAGGCTTTAACACTCCACTGACATCAATGGAAATATTATCCAGACAGAAAATCAATAAGGCAACAACAGTCTTAAATGACACAATAGATCAATTGGACTTATAGTTACCTACAGAACATTCCATCTAAAAACAGCAGAATATATATTATTTTCAAGTACACTTGGAATGTTCTCCAGGATTGATCTCATACCAGGCCACAAAACAAGTCTCAACAAATTCAAGAGGATGGAAATACACCAAGCATTTTTTTCTGACCATAACCATGTGAAACTGGAAATCAGTTACAGAGGGAAAAATGGGAAAAGAGCAAACACATGGAGACTAAAAAATATGCTACTAAAAAACCAAGGGGTGAATGACAAAGCGGAAACCATAAAATACCTTGAGACAAATGAAAATGGAAATACCACACTCCAAAATCTACAGGGTGCAACAAAAGCAGTTCTAAGAGGGAAGTTCATAGCGATTCAAGTCTTCCTAAAGAAATGAGGAAAATGTCAAATAAACAACCTAACCTACCATCTAAATGAGTCAGAAAAATAAGAACAAGCAAAACCCAAAGTCAACAGAAAAAAGGAAATAATAAAGATCTGTGAGGAAATAAATAAAATAGAGATTAAAAAAATAGAAAAGAATAAAGAAACCAAGAGCTGATATTTTGAAAAGATAAACAAATTGATAAACATTTAGCCAGGCTAAGAAAAAAAAAGAGAGAGGACCCAGATAAACAAAACGAGAAATTAAAGAGAAGAAATGACGACTGATACCACAGAGAAACAAAAACTCCTTAGAGAATACTATGAACAGTTCTATGCCAAAAAATTGGACAACCTAGAAGAAATGGACAAATTTCTAGAAACATACAACCTACCATGACTTAATCAGGAAGAAACAGACAAAATGAACAGATCAATCACTAGTAGTGAAATTGAACTTATAAATTTAAAAAACTCCCAGCAAACAAAAGTCCATGACTGGACAGCTTCACATGGGAATTCTATCAAACATATAAAAAGAACTAATAACTATCCTTCTCAAAATATTCTCAAAAATTGAAGAGGACACAACACTCCCAAATTCATTGTACAAGGCCACCATTACTCTGAAACCAAAACCAAAAACACTACAGAAAAATAAAATTGCAGACCAGTACTTTTGATGAATATAGATGCAAAAATCCTCAACAAAATATTATCAAACAGAATCCAACAATATATAAAAAGGATCACGTACCTTGATCAAGTTCAATTTATTCCAGGAACACAAGGATGGTTCAACATTGGTAAATCAATCAACGTGGTACACCACCTTAACAAAAGAAAGGATAAAAATCACATGATAATTTCAATAGATGCAGAAAAAGCATGTGACAAAATTCAACATCCATTCATGACAAAAACTCTCATCAAAGTATGTACAGAGGAAACATATCTCAACATAATTAAGGCCATTTATGACAAAACCCCAGCTAACATCATACACAATGGTGAAAAACTGAAAGCCTTTCTTCTTAATTCAGGAATAAGACAAGGATGCCCAGTTTCACCACTTCTGTTTATCATATTTTGAAAGTCTTAGCCACAGAAGTCAGATAAG
The DNA here is from genome assembly GCF_028021215.1 of Eschrichtius robustus. Taxonomy (NCBI): domain Eukaryota; kingdom Metazoa; phylum Chordata; class Mammalia; order Artiodactyla; family Eschrichtiidae; genus Eschrichtius; species Eschrichtius robustus. The sequence continues at coordinate 121,896,494 of NC_090825.1, forward strand.
AAAAAAAAAAAAGGCATTTAAATTGGAAAAGAAGAAATAAAAGTGTCACTATTTTCAGATGACAAGATACTTTATATAGAAAACCCTAAAGGCTCCACCTAAAAGCTATTAGGATTAATAAATTCACCAAAGTGGCAGGAGACAAGATTAATATACAGAAATTGGTTGCTTTTCTATACTCTGATAACTGTCAGAAAAAGAAAGCAAGAAAACAATTTTGTTTAAAATCATATTAAAAATAATTTTAAAAACCTAGCAATAAACTTATCCAAGAAGGTGAAAGTCCTATACTCTAAAAACTACAAAACAGTGATGCAGGAATTTGAAGATGATACAAAGAAATGGAAAGATACCCCATACTCTTGGCATATTCTTGGATTGGAAGAAATAATATTGTTAAAATGGCTATACTACCTAAAGCAGTCTATAGTTTTAATGTAATCCTTATCAAAATATCCATGTTATTTTTCATAGAATTAGAACACATAATCCTTAAATTTATATTTAACCACAAAAGACCCCAAAATGCCAAAGCAACCTTCAGAAAAAAGAAGGGAGCTAGAGGTATCACACTCCCAGACTTCACACTATATTACAGCTAATTTAAAAAGCATGGTACTTGTACAAAAAGAGACATAGACCAGTGGAGTGGAAAAGAGAGCCCAGAAATAAACCCACATACTTATGGTCAATTAACCTATTGCAAAGGAGGCAAGAACATACAATGAAGAAAAGAGAGACTCTACAATAAGTGGTGCTGGGAAAACTGGACAGCTACATGTAAAAGAATTAGATTAGAACATTTCCTCACACTTAGCACAAAAATGAACTCAAAATGGATTTGGATTAAAGGCCTAAATGTAAGACCTGAAGCCATAAAACTCCTTGAAGAAAACATAGAACATTCTTTAACATAAATTGTTGCAATATTTTTCTGTATCTGTCTCCTAAGGCAAACGAAATAAAGGCAAAAATAAACAAATGGGACCTAATAAAACTTAAAAGCTTTTGAACAGCAAAGGAAATTATCAACAAAATGAAAAGACAACTGACAGAATGGGAGAAAATATTTGCAAATGATATGACCAACAAGGGCCTAATATCCAAAATATAAAAACAGCTTATACAACTCAACATTAAAAAAAAAAAAAAACCAACCCAAACAAAAAATGGACAGAAGACCTAAATAGACATTTTTCCAAAGAAGACATGCAGATGGCTAACAGGCACATGAAAGAATGCTCTACATCGTTAATCATCAGAGAAATGCAAATCAAAACAACAATGAGATACCTCCTAATATCTGATAGAATATGGCTATGATCAAAACGAACAAATGTTGGCAAGGTTGTGGAAAAAAGGGAACCCTTGTACACTGTTAATGGGAATGTAAATCGGTAGAGCCACTATGAAAAACAGTATGGATGTTCCTCAGAAAACTAAAAATATAACCGCCATATGATCCAGCAATTCCACCCTTGGGTATATATCAAGAAAAAAAAAAAAAAAACACATAACACTAATTCGAAAAGATATGTCCACCCCAGTGCTCATAGCAACACTATTTACAATAGCCAAGACATTCAAGCAGCCTAAGTGTCCATCAACAGGCTAATCGATAAAGAAGAAGCGGTACATATATACAATGGAATATTACTCAGCCATAAAAAAATCATGAAATTTTGCCACTTGCTCCAACATGTATGGACCTAGAGAATATTATGCTTAGTGAAATAAGTCACACAAGAGAAAGACAAATACTATGTGATATCACTTATATGTGGAATCTAAATATAATACAAATGAATATATATGCAAAATGGAAACAGACTCACAGATACAGAAAACAAACAAGTGGTTACCAAAGGTGAGAGGAAAGGGTAGAAGGGCAAATTACAGTTGTGGGATCAAAAGATATAAACTATGTATAAAACAGATAAGCAATAAGGATATATTCTATAACACAGGAAATTATAGCCATTATCTTGTAATAACTTTTAACGGAGTATAATCTGTAAAAATACTGAATCACAATGCTGTGCATCTGAAACTAATATAATATTCTCAATCAACTATATTTGAATTTTTAAAAATGAAAATTAAAAAATAAGTCATTGTTTTCTAATCAGAAAAACAATACATGTTTTTGTTATACAATTTGGAAAATACAAAAACTATAAAGAAGAAAATGGAACTCACCTATTATCCTACCACCCTGAGAGAAGTTTTGGAAATATTTCGTGCATATGCATACGTATTTTGCAAAACTGAACATGATGCATAAGAGCCAAGAGCTCACAAGCCAGTAAGGCAACGGGTGAGGGGCAACGGTCAGGCATGCTGGGGATTGTGACCAACCAGAAAGCACAGGCCAGGTTTCAGGGAGCTGAGCCTCCTCATCTCCAGACCACTGATGCTTCCAGGTGGGTGTGACCTGAATGTGCCAAATCTCCAGGATTTTAGGGAGGACCTGAAAGTAAGGTTGTTTTAAAGAGGTATATCCTGGTTTTTAAAATGTTGGCAACTAGTTAAAACAATTAACACCATGCAAGCTAAACTAAACAAATCTACAGGCTAGATTCCACAAAAGAGAGATTTTTACCTCTTCTATTTACTCTTAATTTCCTACCTTTTCCACTTAACTTTACCAACTGAGCATTTCCCCTATATCCTTAAATAGTCTTTCTAAGTATAAACTTTCATTTGAATGGTAATTCAGAATTAAATCATAGGCATATGTCATTATTTATACTGCTGTATCCCTAATATTTAGACAACATATTGTTTCCTTTTTGTTATCCTTACTAATGCTTTGATGAGCGTTTTTGTATATAAACCTTTAGAAATACAACTCTATCTGTATTTATTAACTCCTAGAAGTGGTATTACTAGCTCCTAACACAGTAACAATTTTAAGGTACATATAGTTAAATTGCTTTCAAAATTGTTATACCAATTTTCCCTCCCACTAGCAATATTTTAGAATACCATATCTATAGCAGCCTTACCATTACTTTGTATTACTTTTCTGTTGTTAATTTCAGAAATTTAACAGGTGAAATAATGTTATAACAGCATTTTTACTTAAGAGTTTGGGAAGACTTTAAACTGGGAACATTTTTCTTTTTCATGGAATTACTTTACTTCATAATCCAATAATAATTCATGAGGAAAATAATTATCTAGACAAAACAGTGGTTCACTAATAATTGCAGGAGAACAGAGTAAAAGTCACCTTGCTTGTAGTTTAATGCTCATACACATTCCATTCCTTTCATTTATTCAACTTTGGGGACTGGTTAAGCCAAGAAACAGCTAAGGAAAACTACTGTGTTTGTGAAGCGTAAATGACAATGAATATTTCAAAGTGTAAATATCTCTTGCTTTGCAGGGTCAATACACTTCAGCAAAACTGGCTGTAAAGTGAATCGTGTTTCCCTACAGACTTTTGATATAAAATCAGCAATATGTCGTTTTAGCAAGAAAAAGATGACTAACTTCAGTAATAAAAATAGCTTAATTATAAATAAAGGTTACCAAGTTGTGAGATGTTGCATGGATTCATTTATCCTTGGGTGCCTATAACGTGCCAGCATCATGCCAGGACTGAGGATGTAGCAGACAGACACTAAAACAAAATGTCATATCTTATCGCACTTTCCAAGCTTTGAGTTCGTGCCTCACTTGAGGGACTTACAGCCCATGCTAAGAGCTAAGTTTGGTATCACTTTGTCCCTAGTTCCCAGGATGAGTTGCTCTCCTCCTATGCTGTAATTGTTTATGAGATATAGTACAATTAAAACACAAAGTTGGACATTACAGGCAGATGTCACTATGCAGTACATGTCATATACTCCTTTCTTAGATGGAGATGTTGATATCATAATGCACTTTATCAGTTTTGTAAATTTCATGTTTGCTTAAAAGAATTTTCTTCAAATGAAGAATACTTTATCTTAGCTAAGAAGTTATTCCTAACATTCCCAAGTTCACAAAAGTACTTATCAAACAACTACGAATGCAAGACACTATAGATGCTGGGATCTTGACTGTGGCGGTCAAGCATGTACAGGTACTGCCTTTATGGAATTTGTATTTCACTAGGAGAGCCAAACCAAAAAATGAATAAACAAATGAATTAATTATATATTGTCATATTAAGTCCTATAAAAGAATGAACCTACTATATGCAGGATGATCAGGAAAAGCATCCTTGAGAATATTAATTTTTATCTAGGAGACTCACATGTGAAGGTTGGAGGTAATCATGTTCCAAGCAAAGGAAGAAAGAGATCTGAGGCAGGAAAAAGGAGATCTATTTGAAAAATGAAAGAAGACTGGAGTTCCGCAGGAAAGGAGGAGAGAGACAGGAAATATATTAGGGAAGATGCCAGGGCCAGATCCTTTAGGGCCTTGTAAATCATAGTAAGGAATTTAGACTTATTCTAAAAAAAAAAAAAAAAAAAGGAGAAACCATAATAAGAGAAACAACAACCAAAGGTCTACACGACAGTTGGATGGTGTTTTGTGTGGGTTGTACTGGTTTTCCAGGCTAAAATTTATAACAGAGATACAGGACAAACTGAACTTTACTACTTGTATTAGAATGAGTATTTTAAAGATAAAAGGGCCAACTGTACTCAAGACTGAAAGAAAATATATGTGATTGCACAAAAGAACCCAAAGAACATGTGAATAAGTAACATGTGACTGCAGAAGAAAGACTTCCATCTCTAACTTTTCTGGAGGTAGAGAAGTTCACCCTGCAGACACGGCTGGGAACCCAGAACAGGAGCGCTGGAATAGTAAAAGTCTCATTGAAGGCAATATGCATAAAGGATATTCTGCTGTGAGCATGGAATTGAAAGGCACCCAACCAAACTAGGGTGGAGTGGCAGTGCAATCCTAGAAAAAAATGCATTTTGATGTGAACTCAGGTGTGGGTGACTATTTTCATAGTATTGTTTCAAGCCCCATGAAGGGTGTAATAAGCTTTATCTGATTTGTAATTTCTGGCATAAATATTTGGAAACAATCCATATAATTCCTGTAATCACAAATGACTGTATATGGCTTACTCAAACAAATATATACATGGTATTTTTCCTTATTAAAAAAAATGATTGATAGAAAACAATTCTTAGGTTATCATTAACTTTGTTTGGTCTTTTATTTCTTTCCATCTCCCATGTATCTCTAACGCTGTTGGTGTCAATTTTTATAAATTAATAAGTGTTCTTTAAAATCTACTACTACTCCTTCTTCCAAGGAACTCATTTAACATGTTGCTTTTTATGACAAAAGATATTAAACTTCTTTATCTCAAATGGTGATTGACAAGGTGCATTAGTGGAAAGCTATTGTCCAATCATAATAATGAACTCAATTAATATTGGGGCCGGTGCAAAGGACATGAGCTGCCTCAGAAAATGCGAGGGCTTATATTTACATCTACATTTGAAGATATCTTTTCATTAAATATTCCTCTTCCTAATCCTTCATCTACATTCTCTGTAGGACCAGGGATTTTATTATGTAGAGGAAATAATAGAGAAACTTTAGGAAAAAAGCCTTTCATACATCCCCAAGAATAACCACCACACTACCTCAAAGAAGCAAAGACATGAGTCCCAGACTGGAGGGAAACTGCTGAACTTAATATCCTGTGTCATTTCCCATGGTATTATGTTTGCTTATGCCAAATGGATATGGCCATTTTTAGCTCAGATTTTCAATGGTTTATTTTTTCATCTCATCTGTGCAGATGCACAATTTCATCTGTTCACACCTGCATAAAAAACATGTTGGTTGTGTAGAAAACTGTTACAGCTTCTACCACATGGGACTGGAGTATTAAATGCCTAACAGACCAGTTGCTTCCAAAGAAAGCAAAAGATTCATCAGGATTTAGACTCCCTTTATGATTGCCTAGTACAAATGAAAACGCCTTTGTTCTGTTTGTGCTAACATTTCTTCTCTAATCCTTTCACCAGAACTTTTATCCCTTATGAGATGAACTGCTTTATTGGTAACTTCTACTAGGACAGATAAAATTCTGCTTCATGATTTAGCTAAATAATTTCTCAAGAGTGATTTATGGGGAAAAATATCCAAGATTAAGGAGTATCTTTCCTAGATCTTGATGAGAGATTTACAATACAACTAAAATCCATATTCAGCTCCAAAGTTAAGTTCACTTTAAAAAGTCAGCCTTTGATTTTTTACCCTCAGCTATGAATACAAAACCAACAGCATCTTTGGTTTCAGTTACCTGGAGGTTCACAAGAAGAGCCTATATCTGCCTCCATGAATTTAACATCTTCAAAAACCACACTGAAGAAATTTGAGTGAAGTTTGTTTTTAAACCAGAAATGTACCCCTTCTATCACAAGTACCAGATAGTGGAGACATGTGTGTATTCATTCATGAACACAAATATGTATCAGGCTCACTGGACAATGGTGAATATAACAAGACTTGGTGCCTGCTTCTGTGAATCTTATAATGAGAAAGTTTGACAATTAGGAAATCACACAAATAAATACAAAATTGCAATTGTGATGAGCAAATCATAGGTAAGTTGCAGGGTAAACTGAGAATATAGAGCAGTGAGATCTAAACTAGCCTGTGGTTGGTAAGTGACTTCCAAGTGTAAGTGACATCTGAGCTGAGAAGTGAAACATACTTAAGAGTTAAATAGGAGGGGGCTTCCCTTGTGACACAGTGGTTAAGAATCCACCTGCCAATGCGGGGGACACGGGTTCGATCCCTGGTCCGGGAAGATCCCACATGCCGTGGAGCAACTGGGCCCGTGCGCCACAACTACTGAGCCTGCGCTCTAGAGCCTGCAAGCCACAACTACTGAGCCCGCATGCCTAGAGCCCGTGCTCCGCAACAAGAGAAGCCACCACAGTGAGAAGCCTGAGCACCTCAACGAAGAGTAGCCCCTGCTCGCTGCAACTAGAGAAAGCATGCATGCAGCAACAAAGACCCAACGCAGCCAAAGATAAATAAATTAAAAAAATTTAAAAAATAAAGAGCTAAATAGGAAAGGTAGGGATTGTTAGAGAATATTAGGGAACTTGTTTCTTATGGCAAGGGGCATGATTCTCTGAGAGACAGCAAGAAGACCAGAAAAGAATGAGTAAAGAGAATGTGGGAAAGCCACAAAGGATGAGGTTGGAAGGGTAGACAGGCCCTTTATTTTCAAGGTCCTTCATGCTGTTTTAACAAGATTTATATATATATATATTTAGGCCATATCCATGGGTTCCATATCAGTGATTCAACCAATCATGCACTGAAAATGTTTGGAAAAAACTTCCAAAAATTTCCCACATTCAAAACTTGAACTTTCTGTGTGCCAGCAACTATTTATACAGCATTTACATTGTATTTACAACAATCTACATAGCATTTACATTGGTATTATAAGTAATCTAGAGATGATTTAAAGTATACGGGAGGATGGGCATAGGTTATATGCAAATACTACAACTTTTTATATAAGGGACTTGAGCATTCACGGATTTTAGTTTCCAAGGGTGTCCTGGAACCAATCCCTGTGGATGCCGAGGGACGGCTGTATATCCTAAAGCAATATCAATAACTTTTATTAAATTTTATTACTGTGTTAGGTAATTACTCATATTTATTCATTTGATACAACAACCTTATAAAGGAGGTGCTATTGTTATCCCCATTTAGTTCATAAGGGAACAGTCTTGAAGCCAGGCAGTCAGTTTCCTGAGTCAACACTCTTTGTTAGCTCTACACTGAGTCTCTGCATTGCCTCTCCCAATTAGAAAAAGACTGAAGAGTGATAAGTATATGTGGCCTGCTCTGCTCAACCCCTCTGCTCTTGTTTCTCTACAATGGACCAAATCCATATAAGAACCCAACTTATTGTGGGGATTAAATGAGTTGAAATACACAAAGCGCTTAGTACAGTGTCTGGTACATAATGACTACCATAAGGTGCTGTATAACATGTTACTTGTTGTTAACGTTGTTATTCTGTTGGACACTGAAAAATATAAAGCTGCATGTGTGTGACATGGTTAGACATAAGTTTTTAAAAGATCGCTATAGCTACAATGAGACAACTGACTTAGAGAGAAGGCGCGCATGGAACAAGAAGACCACTTACGAAGATACTGTACTGTCCAGGAATGAGTGATGGTAGGTGGACTAGGAAGGAAGACCTGGAGATGGAGAGGAATGGTTGGACTGAAGAAATAGTCATCAGGTCTTACTGAGGATTGGCTACTGGGGAGGAAGACAGAGGTGTTGAGGATGGCTATCCAGGCTGGACATGGTGCTTGCATCCACTGAGGCTGATGATAGCAGATTAGTACAAGCTTGGGGAAAAAGATCTTAAGTTTGATTTTAATATGCTGAGTTTAAGGACTTCTGACACATCCAAGTAGAGATATATAAGTGTTTATTATTTCTATGCTATTTAATTCCAGTAAAAACAACTCAAAGCTACTTAATGTTAAAAATTGACTAGCCCATTTACCAGAAACTTCAGGAGATGTTTTACGTGACTTATTTCAACAACAACCTGTAAGTATGTATTATTCCTCACATTTTACATACAAGTGTTCACTTTCCCTGGAGCCTCTCTACTTTGCTTCACGTCTTGATACATTCAAAAATGTGGTCACAAACCAGGTGAGTTTCTTGGATATTGCCATGAACACATGGAGCCCACAGTATAATAGAAAAGACAGACTTTAAACAGGTGGTTTCAACAGCGATGAGTGCTGTGAAGGAGAAGTTTAGATTGCTATAGGGACACACAGTGGGGAGGCCTCGACTCATCAGGGAGATGGAAGATCAGGGAAGGCCTCCTTGAGAAAGTGACTCTTGAGCTGAAACCGGAAAGACAAATAGCATTTTACTATGTGAAAGTATAAGTGTGGGAGGAGAGAACAGGCTCAAAAATCAGAAATATTAGGTTGTGTGAATACTCAGATTCCATGGAGGATATGGCCATGCAAGGAACTGAAAGAATGTCAGTTTGACAGAAGCAGAACAATTTTTTAAAGAACGTCACAAATGAGGCTAAAGAGTAGGTAGGGACTGGATCATCTCAGGACTTACAGCCGCTTGAGGGACTTTGGACTTTTTCTTAAAGACAGTGGGGAGGGGGTAGGGTAAAGGATTTCAGACATTTTAAGTAATTCCTATACCTAGGGTTTATCATAGCTCTTTCCTGGCTCCCTGCTATTCTGAAATATGCTACTCACCTCTAATAGTCTTAATGGAATAGAAAAAAGTGGGAAATTACAATACCCTTGTGGCTATCTGTCTATCTTTCTTTCTTTCTTTCTATCTATCTATCTATCTATCTATCTATCTATCTATCTATCTATCTATCAATCATCTGCTTACCTAACTATCTATCTATCCTCTGCATGTTGCCAGCTCTTTGCTTTTGGTTTTGTTTCTTTGATTTTTCTGCCAGAAGAGAGAAATTCCGATCTCTGTGTGGATATTAGTCCTCATCAAACTGCCAATCACACCTCCCCTCTGCCCTAATTTCTGTGGTTCCTTCTCTATTATATCACTGCTTGCAACAAAATCAGTGCTCCCTGGACATGTCCACTTTCAGTCAAAAGAGAAAAGTGCACACCTGTTTGCTTGGAAAATTGTCTCTTTACATTAGCAAATTTGAATCTAAACTGGCAAATATGGCTTTAAACATTTAGAAAAATGTTGTATTTTAGTCAAATATCTGATGGAAGTTTACATCTAGCTAACACACACACACACACACACTATATATATATATATATATATATATATATATATATATATATGCCTCATTGTTATACATTGGCCATGCCTAGAATCTGCATAGTTTGTAGAAATGTAATCAGCCCAAAGCACACCATCCAGGCCATGACAGGAATTGAGCATGTATCAGCAAGAGCTGTGAAACAACATACAATCACAGTTCAGAAATGAGCATTTATGTTACTGAATGCTGCAAATGCACAGGCCTCAGATTTCTTTTCTCAGTCATGAAAAACCCTACTCAAGTATGCATGTTCAAGTAGTAGCAATTGAAATATGTTTAAGTTCCAGTTATTTACATAATTATCCCCAAGAAAAATGGGCCCTATGAACTGAGAGCCTCTGCTTACATTTGCTCAAGTAGTAACACACTTCTGAATGCCTATATTCCTTTGAGAAGAAATAAGACTGTTGACCTTCATTTATGGCAAGCCAAGAAGGTGTGTCTTCTCCACACCTACTTTACCACCAGCCCCCACAAACCCAAAAAGAACAAAGGACAAACAGATGAAAACAGGGGTACGTGTTTAAAGGGTTTTGTGAATATCAGCATCAACATAGAAAATCCAAGTTCTATGAAATTTGATGGATCTAATTAATTTAGAAGAATGATTTGAATATTTTCTCTTTAGCATGAAGACTTCATTCAAGAACTCAGCTTCTGAGGGGAGATTCAAGATGGCAGAAGAGTAAGAGGTGGAGATCACCTTCCTCCTCACAAATACATCAGAAATACATCTACGTGTTGAACAACTCCTGCAGAACACCTACTGAATGCTGGCAGAAGACTTCAGACCTCCCAAAAGTCAAGAAACTCCTCACGTACCTGGGTAGGGCAAAAGAAAAACGAAAAAAAAGAGACAAAAGAATAGGGACGGGACCTGCACCAGTGGGAGGGAGCTGTGAAGCAGGAAAGGTTTCCACACACTAGGAAGCCCCTTCGCGGGTGGAGACTGCAGGTGGCGGAGGGGGGAAGCTTCGGAGCCGCGGAGGAGAGCGCAGCCACAGGGGTGCGGAGGGCAAAGCGGAGAGATTACCGCACGGAGGAGCGGCGCCGAGCAGCACTCACCAGCCCGAGAAGCTTGTCTGCTCACCCGCCGGGGCGGGCGGGGCTGGGAGCTGAGGCTCGGGCTGCGGTCGGATCGCAGGGAGAGGACTGGGGCTGGCTGCGTGAACACAGCCTGAAAGGGTTAGCACACCACAGCTGGCCGGGAGGGAATCCGGGAAAAGGTCTGGAGCTGCCGAACAGGCAAGAGACTTTTTCTTGCCTCTTTGTTTCCTGGTGCGCAAGGAGAGGGGATTCAGAGCGCCGCCTAAACGAACTCCAGAGAAGGGCGCGAGCTGCAGTTATCAGCACAGACCCCAGAGACGGGCATGAGACGCTAAGGCTGCTGCTGCCACCACCAAAAAGCCTGTGTGCGAGCACAGGTCACTATCCACACCTCCCCTCCCGGGAGCCCATGCAGCCAGCCACGGCCAGGCTCCCGTGATCCAGGGACAACTTCCCCGGGAGAACGCGCGGCGCGCCTCAGGCTGGTGCAACGTCACGCTGGCCTCTGCCGCCACAGGCTCGCCCCGCAACCGTACCCCTCCCTCCCCCCGCCTGAGTGAGCCAGAGCCCCCGAAGCAGCTGCTCCTTTAACCCCGTCCTGTGTGAGCGAAGAACAGACTCCCTCTGGCGACCTACACACAGAGGCGGGGCCAAATCCAAAGCTGAACCCCGGGAGCTGTGCGAACAAAGAAGAGTAAGGGAAATTTCTCCCAGCAGGTTCAGGAGCAGCGGATTAAATCTCCACAATCAACTTGATGTACCCTGCATCTGTGGAATATCTGAATAGACAACGAATCATCTCAAAATTGAGGCCGTGGACTTTGGGAACAACGATATATATATATATTTTTCCCTTTTTTTTTTTAGCATACTTTTTAGCACTTGTTATCATTGCTGGATTTGTTTTTTTGGTTTGGCTGCTCTCTTCTTTCTCTCTTTTTCTTTTAATACTTTTTAAATTTTTTTTAAATTTTAATAATTATTTCTTATTTTAATAACTTTTTATTAATTTTATTTTTTTTCCTTCCTTCCTTCCTTCCTTTCTTTCTTCTTTCTTTCATTCTTTCTTCCTTTCTCCCTTCCTCCCTCCCTCCCTCCCTCTCTCTCTCTCTCTTTCTCTCTTTCTTTCCTTCTTTCCTTCTTTCTTTCTCCCTTTTATTCTTAGCTGTGTGGATGACAGGGTCTTGGTGCTCCAGCTGGGAATCAGGCCTGTGCCTCGGAGGTGGGAGAGCTGAGTACAGGACATTGATCCACCAGAGACTTCCCGGCTCCATGTAATATCAAACAGCGAAAATCTCCCAGAGATCTCCATCTCAATGCCAAGACCCAGCTCCACTACAACGACCAGCAAGCTACAGTGCTGGACACCCTATGCCAAACAACTAGCAAGACAGGAACACAAACCCACTCATTAGCAGAGAGGCTGCCTAAAATCATAATAACTTCACAGACACCCCAAAACACACCACTGGACGTGGACTTGCCCACCAGAAAGACAAGATCCAGCCTCATCCACCAGAACACAGGCACTAGTCCCCTCCACCAGGAAGCCTACACAACCCATTGAACCAACCTTAGCCACTGGGGGCAGACACCAGAAACAACAGGAACTACGAACCTGCAGCCTGCAAAAAGGAGACCCCAAACACAGTAAGTTAAGCAAAATGAGAAGACAGAGAAACACACAGCAGATGATGGAGCAAAGTAAAACCCCACCAGACCTAACAAATGAAGAGGAAATACGCAGTCTACCTGAAAAAGAATTCAGAATAATGATAGTAAAGATGATCCAAAATCTTGGAAATAGAATGGAGAAAATAAAAGAAACGTTTAACAAGGACTTAGAAGAACTAAAGAGTAAACAAACAATGATGAACAAAACAATAAATGAAATTAAAAATTCTCTAGAAGGAATCAATAGCAGAATAACTGTGGCAGAAAACAGATAAGTGACCTGGAAGATAAAATAGTGGAAATAACTACTGCAGAGCAGAATAAAGAAAAAAGAATGAAAAGAATTGAGGACAGTCTCAGAGACCTCTGGGGCAACATTAAACACACCAACATTCGAATTATAGGGGTCCCAGAAGAAGAAGAGAAAAAGAAAGGGACTGAGAAATTATTTGAAGAGATTATAGTTGAAAATTTCCCTAATATGGGAAAGGAAATAGTTAAACAAGTCCAGGAAGTGCAGAGAGTCCCATACAGGATAAATCCAAGGAGAAACATGCCAAGACACATATTAATCAAACTATCAAATAACAAATACAAAGAAAAAATATTAAAAGCAGCAAGGGAAAAGCAACAAATAACATACAAGGGAATCCCCATAAGGTTAGCAGCTGATCTTTCAGCAGAAACTCTGCAAGCCAGAAGGGAGTGACAGGACATATTTAAAGTGATGAAAGGGAAAAACCTACAACCAAGATGACTATACCCAGCAAGGATCTCATTCACATTTGACGGAGAAATTACAAACTTTACAGACAAGCAAAAGCTAAGAGAATTCTGCACCACCAAACCAGCTTTACAACAAATGCTAAAGGAACCTCTCTAGGCAGGAAACACAAGAGAAGGAAAAGACATACAATAACAAACCCCAAACAATTTAGAAAATGGTAATAGTAACATACATATCGATAATTACCTTAGAAGTAAATGGATTAAATGCTCCAACCAAAAGACATAGACTGGCTGAATGGATACAAAAACAAGACCTGTATATATACTGTCAACAAGAGACCCACTTCAGACCTAGGGACACATACAGACTGAAAGTGAGGGGATGGAAAAAGATATTCCATGTAAATGGGAATCAAAAGAAATCTGGAGTAGCAATTCTCATATCAGACAAAATAGACTTTAAAAAAAGACTATTATAAGAGACAAAGAAGGACACTACATAATGATTAAGGAATCAATCAAGGAAGAAGATATAACAATTGTAAATATTTATGCACCCAACATAGGAGCACCGCAGTACATAAGGCAAATGTTAACAGCCATAAAAGGGGAAATCGACAGTAACACAATCATACAAAGGGACTTTAAGACCCCACTTTCACCAACAGACAGATCATCCAAAATGAAAATAAATAAGGAAATACAAGCTTTAAATGATACATTAAACAAAATGGACTTAATTGATATTTATAGGACATTTGCTTGAACAACAACAAAATACACATTCTTCTCAAGTGCTCATGGAACATTCTCCAGGAGGATCATATCTTGGGTCACAAATCAAGGCTTGGTAAATTTAAGAAAACTGAAATCGTATCAAGTATCTTTTCCGACCACAACGCTATGAGACTAGATATCAATTACAGGAAAACATCTGTAAAAAATACAAACACATGGAGGCTAAACAATACACTATTTAATAATCAAGAGATCACTGAAGAAATCAAAAAGGGAATCAAAAAATACCCAGAAACAAATGACAATGAAAACACGATGACCCAAAACCTATGGGATGCAGCAAAAGCAGTTCTAACAGGGAAGTTTATCGCAATACAATCCTACCTTAAGAAACAAGAAACATTTCAAATAAACAACCTAAGCTTACACCTAAAGCAATTAGAGAAAGAAAAACAAAAAAACCCCAAAGTTAGCAGGAGGAAAGAAATCATAAAGATCAGATCAGAAATAAATGAAAAAGAAATGAAGGAAACAATAGAAAAGATCAATAAAACTAAAAGCTGGTGCTTTGAGAAGATAAATAAAATTGATAAACCATTAGCCAGACTATATCAAGAAATAAAGGGAGAAGACTCAAATCAATAGAATTAGAAACAAAAAAGGAGTAGTAACTACTGACACTGCAGAAATACAAAGGATCATGAGAGATTACTACAAGCAACTCTATGCCAATAAAATGGACAACCTGGAAGAAATGGACAAATTAATAGAAAAGCACAGCCTTCCAAGACTGAACCAGGAAGAAATAGAAAATATGAGCATACTGATCACAAGCACTAAAAATGAGACTGTGATTAAAAATCTACCAGCAAACAAAAGCCCAGGACCAGATGGCTTCACAGGCAAATTCTATCAAAAATTTAGAGAAGAACTAACACCTATCCTTCTCAAACTCTTCCAAAAGACAGCAGAGGGAGGAACACCTCCAAACTCATTCTACAAGGCCACCATCACCCTGATACCAAAACCAGACAAAGAAAGAAAACTACAGGCCAATATCACTGATGAACATAGATGCAAAAATTCTCAACAGAATACTAGCAAATAGAATCCAACAACACATTAAAAGTATTCATACACTATAATCAAGTGGGGTTTATCCCAGGAATGCAAGGAATCTTCAATATATGCAAATCAATCAATGTGATACACCATATTAACAAATTGAAGAATAAAAACCAGACGTTCATCTCAATAGATGCAGCAAAAGCGTTCAACCAAATTCAACACCCATTTATGATTAAAAAAAAACCCTCCAGAAAGTAGGCATAGAGGGAACTTACCTCAACATAATAAAGGCCATATATGACAAACCCACAGCCAACATCATCCTCAATGGTGAAAAACTGAAACCTTTTCCACTAAGATCAGGAAGAAGACAAGGTTGCCCACTCTCACCACTATTATTCAACATTGTTTTGGAAGTTTTAGCCACAGCAATCAGAGAAGAAAAAGAAATAAAAGGAATCCACATTGGAAAAGAAGAAGTAAAGCTGTCACTGTTTGCAGATGACATGATACTATACATAGAGAATCCTAAAGATGCTACCAGAAAACTACTAGAGCTAATCAATGAAATCGGTAAAGTAGCAGGATACAAAACTAATGCACAGAAATCTCTTGCATTCCTATACACTAATGATGAAAAATCTGAAAGAAAAATTAAGGAAACACTCCCATTTACCATTGCAACAAAAAGAATAATATACCTAGGAATAAACCTACCTAAGGAGACAAAAGACCTGTATACAGAAAACTATAAGACACTGATGAAAGAAATCAAAGATGATACAAATAGATGGAGAGAGATACCATGTTCTTGGATTGGAAGAATCAACATTGTGAAAATGACTACACTACTCGAAGCAATCTACAGATTCAATTCAATCCCTATGAAACTACCACTGGCATTTTTCACAGAACTAGAACAAAAAATTTCACAATTTGTATGGAAACACAAAAGACCCCGAATAGCCAAAGCAATCTTGAGAAAGAAAAACTGAATGGAAGGAATCAGGCTCCCAGACTTCAGACTATACTACAAAGCTACAGTAATCAAGACAGTATGGTACTGGCACAAAAACAGAAATATAGATCAATGGAACAGGATAGAAAGCCCAGAGATAAACCCACGCACATATGGTCACCTTATATTTGATAAAGGAGGCAAGAATATACAATGGAGAAAAGGCAGCCTCTTCAATAAGTGGTGCTGGGCAAACTGTACAGCTACATGTAAAAGAATGAAATTAGAACACTCCCTAACACAATACACAAAAATAAACTCAAAATGGATTAAAGACCTAAATGTAAGGCCAGATATTATAAAACTCTTAG
The DNA here is from genome assembly GCF_028021215.1 of Eschrichtius robustus. Taxonomy (NCBI): domain Eukaryota; kingdom Metazoa; phylum Chordata; class Mammalia; order Artiodactyla; family Eschrichtiidae; genus Eschrichtius; species Eschrichtius robustus. The sequence goes on from NC_090825.1 coordinate 121,912,887, forward strand.
AGGAAAGCATAGGCAGAACACTCTGACATAAATCACAGAAAGATTCTTTTTGACCCACCTCCTAGAGAAATGGAAATAAAAACAAAAATGAAAAAATGGGACCTAATGAAACTTAAAAGCTTTTGCACAGCAAAGGAAACCATAAACAAGAGGAAAAGACAACCCTCAGAATGGGAGAAAATATTTGCAAATGAAGCAACTGATGAAGGATTAATCTCCAAAATTTACAAGCAGCTCATGCAGCTCAGTAACAAAAAAACGAACAATGCAATCCAAAAACGGGCAGAATACCGAAATAGACATTTCTGCAAAGAAGATATATAGATTGCCAACAAACACATGAAATAATGCTCAACATCATTAATCATTAGAAAAATGCAAATCAAAACTATAATGAGATATCATCTTACACCAGTCAGAATGGCCATCATCAAAAAATCTACAAACAATAAATGCTGGAGAGGGTGTGGAGAAAAGGGAACCCTCTTGCACTGTTGGTGGGAATGTAAATTGATACAGCCACTATGGAGAACAGTATGGAGGTTCCTTAAAAAACTAAAAATAGAACTACCATACGACCCAGCAATCCCACTACTGGGCATATACCCTAAGGTTTTTATTTTCGTTATTTTTTTTTTTTTTTTCCATGTAAGGTGACTGAGTCAAACAAACATGGAGGCTCAGAGTAATACTCTGTTTAAACAGAGCTCTGAAACCTTGACATAATCTGAAAACAGGTGCAGGATTGATCATGGAGGAGGATGAGCACAGCTGGTAGTTTCCAGATGCACAGTAAGAAGGACAAATGGAATTCACCTTTCCATTGTCCATTCAACTCTGATGGGATGTTGACAGGATGTTAATGCAAAAGTCTGCCCTGCTTTAATGGACCTTAGACTCATAGTCACATATAAATTCGTATCTAAGGAGCAGACCTAGGCATCAAAATCTAGCATTCTATTATCAGCCATGGCTGAAAGATAAGCTTGGCTACAGTCTAGCCCAAAGAGCTGGGCATGTATCTGAACAGCCAAGAGTAAGTCTTGAAATTGTTTTAAACCCCCTTCTTAGTCAATGATTCTTCCTCAGAAACCTCAGCCATTTTAGGGATGGCCAAGTGGTATGGGAACCCAAAGCTTCCATCTTCTACCAGAATAGTTGAACCTAGACAGCTCCTAGAGTGACATGCCCAGTACAGGAACTTCAAAGCTTATTATCTGGCTGGTAAAACTGTATGCTATATATACACTACCAAACGTAAAATAGATAGCTAGTGGGAAGCAGCTGCATAGCACAGGGAGATCACCTCGGTGCTTTGTGACCACCTCGAGGGGTGGGATAGGGAGGGTGGGAGGGAGGGAGACACAAGAGGGAAGAGATATGGGGACATATGTATATGTATAACTGATTCACTTTGTTATAAAGCAATAACTAACACACCATTGTAAAGCAATTATACTCCAATAAAGATGTTAAAAAAAAAACTGTATGCTACTTAAGACACTGGGAGAATGAACCATCAAGACTCATAGATAATCCTGAAAGTGAACCAACTCTGTCCAGTGTCTAGCATATAATAGAGGCTCAATAAAACTTATTTAATAATTAAACTTCCAAGTTTTAATGGGAAGTCAGTCCAAAACCATATTTCCTGCACCATCAATTACCAGCCTTAACTTCCTTGGCCTAATCATAAGATATGCCACTGTTTCAGAACAGATTTGTTACCAGCTTTGCAGAACAAGTAGCTTTAGCGCTTTTGTCTCAGGATAGACAAAAGACTAAGTTGTATCAAGGGACATATCGTCAGGATGCTCATGATGTTATTTTGTACTGGGCTGGCCCATCACCTTCTTCTGAGCCAGCCAGTATTGGAGATTGCAGAATAGTGATATTCTAATTCTACCATTTTGCTTTACTTTATTAGCTGGAATAATTTTATAAAGGTAGACTTCCCTTCAATCTGTTATTTGATTACATAGTGGTACAGGTCACATAGAAAAAACAAGGTAAATGCTCAGTTCTTTCCTTTGATTTACCCAGTTTTCGAGAATTGGTTTCCTGTCATTCTCAGAAGGTGACCAATGGTTTTTTTAAATTGGTATGATCATGGAATTAAATATACTTATTAAGACTCAGATTGTCCCATCTTTGACCAGTGGGAGCTTCTTCATGTTGGCTCCTAGGTCCTTCTGACGTGACCTTAGCTTCTGTGTTATCTGGTGTGTTAAGGTGATCCAGGCCTGTCTTGTACATTTTCTGCCTACACCTGGATCCAACCATTTCTTCAAGAATCCCTGGTTTCTTTTAATGAGAATGGTGTTTCAGGACCATAACCCAGGCACTAGAGATGTGCATTCACTGCAAGTGGTCATTGTTTCTAGGCTGTTTCATTGGTCAGAGCTGAGGAAATACACATTCAGACACACACACACACACACACACACACACTCACTCACACACACACACACACATTTACATACAAACATATGTACACATATAAAGATAAAATACTTTGTGAGTTCATATTGATATTTCCAGTCAAATTCGAGACTACGGGGTTTTGTTTAACTTCTTCTATGTTACGTTTATATTTCCTTTCTTTCATACTTAGAATCTTTGCTTTTTAGTCCCAAGGGAGATAGAATATCTTTTAATTACCCATTGATTACCCTGTATTACACATACACCAGCCTCTAAGTAATCAGCTATGATTAATGAAAACAATAAAAATAATTTATTTGGCATATGCCCTACTCATTCTTCCCCAATTTTTTTTATGGTTGTACTATATCTGCATTGTCAGATCGTATAGCCATTATATACTAAAATATCTCCCATTCAATGCACATTTAGTCTTATTTCGACAGGTAACTATATATGTCATGCTTATCATCAGTCCTCATATCATTGTCTCTACAAATTTTGATTGAAGCTGTTTCTCTAGTGGATTCCTTAGGTAGGGCTTATGGGAATAGTATTCCCTAATTCCTTTCTTCCCCCTTATTTATTTATTTATTTTTGGCTGCATTGGGTCTTTGTTGCTGCGTGCGGGCTTTCTCTAGTTGTGGCGAGCGGGGGCTACTCTTCGTTGCGGTGCGTGGGCTTCTCATTGCGGTGGCTTGTCTTGTTGGGGGCTCTAGGCACGTGGGCTTCAGCAGTTGTGGCACAAGGGCTTCAGTAGTTGTGGCACACGGTCTTAGTTGCTCCACGGCATGTGGGATCTTCCCGGACCAGCGCTCGAACCCATGTCCCCTGCATTGGCAGGCAGATTCTTAACCACTGCGCCACCAGGAAAGCCCTCCCCCTAATTTCTTGATAAAACTTTGTGACCTTTATACTAAAGGTCAGTTTTGCTGGATAGAACATACTTGGCTCACATTTTCTTTCCTTGAGGATCTTAAATATGTTACTTCATTTTCTTCAAAGTATTGTTGTCAAAAGTCTGATAATGATGATAATCTAATTTTCTTAGCCTCTATAGTTTGCTTTTGAGAGCATCCACTATACATCTTTTTCCTTCAAGCTACTGTCTATCTAGCATTTCTGCACAGTGAGTAGTGAGCTTGTATGTTACCAAATCCAAGTTTATGACTTGGTCAACCCTGGTGCCAAATAATTTCTCTCTCCTGTTAACCTAGAATGAGCCACTTGCTCTTAGTAACTGTAGTTTTTTATCTTTGTAACCTTAGCTGTACCTTGTAAGGTGTACAGAGTTAGCACTAAATATATACTTGTTTATGACATAAATGAAGTGGAAGGATGTGGGTTTTTTCTCTTTCCTTTAGCCTGTTAGGAACTGCCCCGCCCCTTTGACTCTTTTCCTCCAATCACGCGCGGCCTTGCCTCAGACACAGCTGTGCTCACAGAGGCAGGCTCTTCCCTGAGCAGGTGTGTGGGCGCTGCACCCGTGGGACTTTGTCCCCTTGTTCACTGTGTCAAGTTGTTAGACCATGTTCTCATGGTACTGCTTTTTCAAGACGAGCACACTAGGAAGCCCTGTCTCAGAGTGTTGGCTCCACACCAGATGCCAGCGTGGTCCCCACACCTGCTTGCCCTCTGCGTGGTCAGTACTTTGACTTCTCCTTGTGGGTGTTACGGCCCCGGCCCCTGGCATATGGGGCCCAGACCCCCTCCTCTCTGAGGATGCTGGGGCTGCTGCCTGCCCTTTTCTTTCTTGGCTGACCTTTTTCCCCTTCACTTCTTGGTCACCAAAACCCATGGCAGGACATCATATTGGGAACCCTCACCCAGACGTGATCCCTGATACACTTTCTTCAACATACACACTGTTTAGGTTTCTAAATGTAAATTCCAGTTGATTGGCATGCATGCCACTTTGGCCAAAGCCTCTTCTGCTTGCTGCTTTACGACCTGGATCAGTCACGCATTTTGTTTATCCGTTGCATTTGTGACCTTTGACCTCTGGTATCTCACACTTCTCGGAGCACTGTCATATGGGCATGACCTTGCCCGATTTTAGGCCTGGCCTGCACTATAATCCAGTGATGTCCCTGCCCTGGCTCTCTCCTTGTTAGGTCTTGGCCTGTGGCCGTGCATTTTTTTTTTTTTTTTTCCTTTCTTCTTGAGTACCTCAGGGCCAAGAACATTGTGATAGATGGCTTTTAAAAACATTCGCCTGCCAGAGCAATGATGACAGTAGTCCAGAAGTGATGGAATAGTGGCTCTTTCCAGATGGATGTGAATGCTGAGGTGACCTCTTATTTCAGGTATAGAGAAGAAGTGAAGCCCCATAGCCTTGACCACACCAGGGAAATCTTTTTTTTTTTAATTAATTAATTTATTTATTTATTTTTGGCTGTGTTGGGTCTTCGTTTCTATGCGAGGGCTTTCTCTAGTTGCGGCGAGCGGGGGCCACTCTTCATCGCGGTGCGCGGGCCTCTCACCATCGCGGCCTCTCTTGTTGCGGAGCACAGGCTCCAGACGCGCAGGCTCAGTAGTTGTGGCATACGGGCTTAGTTGCTCTGTGGCATGTGGGATCTTCCCGGACCAGGGCTCGAGCCCGTGTCTCCTGCATTGGCAGGCGGATTCTTAACCACTGCGCCACCAGGGAAGCCCCAAAGGAAATATATAGATCAATAGAGAATTTTCTCTACTTCCTACCCCAGCTACCAAAAATGCCATCTACATCAACAGTCACATTGACTTCCTTTCTCTCATGCCAGTGGATCAGAGCAAACCCATCCACCAGTTCTCTGGGTCCCCAAGGAGCCCTCCCTTCTATCTACAGGGGCCACATTCTGTTGAATATCCCTTCTCTTGGGTTGACACCCACATGCCACTCCACAGAGCAACGAATACTCCCTGAACCCATGGGTACTCGCCTGTCAACAAATCATGATGCTCAAAGCTGGATGAGATCCACTCTGCTCCTTGATCCTCTCTATGGGATATCTACCATAGTCATTCAGCTCCTTATTGGAAGCCCTTTATTGGAGAACAACCTCCTCCTTCCGAGCCAAAACTGGCCACCCTTTGGGGATAGCTGCAATGAGTTTAAGCCCTCACTTGCATGACAACCTCTCAAATGCTTGAAGACAGTTATGATTCCTCTGAATCCTTTCTTCTCTAGGATAAATCCTGTTATCAGTTTGTTGAAATCAAGGGCAGAACAGACTTAGTTTACAGAGCAGAACAAAAGTAAATAGCTTTAAATTCATGTCCCATGACAGCAAGGAATGACAGAGGATAAGGAAATCAGAATAGAAAATACAAGTTTTAAATTTCTCTATTAATCTTCGTACACCATCTGGAGAGATCCATAGATGTTCTGGTTGCTGGGTCATGTCACAGGACAACACCTGACCAGGCCCAGGTAAGCAGACACAGAAAATGAACTTGGAAGCAGACATCTTCTCTCAGGTGGGACAATCCCTGAGTCAGGAGGCATCAGGAAGGTCCAACACAGGGTATTTGGATAGGTGGGTAGGTGGAACACTGTGTCCGAGCAGGAATAGGGAGTAAGAGTTTTATACAACTCTTACTGTTTACAAAAATGGTTATAGTCATGCCCATAAAAGTGTAACCCATGGCATCTGAAAGCAAACACTCTTTGTAATTATTTAAAAGGGCCTTTTTAAAAATTATAATACAAAGGTCTGTGCTCTATAAGCAGTCCTCCACTGTGCATTATAACAATAAGGCTTACTTTTAATACAAAGACTAAGTGTTTGGGAGTTATGAGCCACTGGATTTAACAAACATCATCTTATAGTTGCTTTTTGCATCTTTTTTGTTTTGGGGATCAAAATACTGGCTGTATTTCTTGTATTGTACAATATAACCTTGTAGCTTATTTTATACATAATAGTTTGTACCTCTTGATCCCCTGCCCCTGCCCCTACATTGCTCCCTCCCTCTGGTCCATATTTGAACCACTCATTTTTTTCATGTTGGCAAAAATTAAAAAATTGTAGATTTTGAGTAGGGGGTAAAGCATGCCAGGCTGCATGGGGAAATCTAGCAGCTTGTGACTCCTAGTCTCTGGACCAAAGTTTTGAAGAGACTAGAAGGAAACCAAGGCAGAACTCCAACCTAGAGGGGCAAAGCTACTGGACAGGATCTCAGGACTAAGACATAAGGAAAAATCCAGAGATCAAGTAATTTAAACTGAAGTAAAATGTGGGATCAGAATCCAGGGTGCAAGGCAGATGCCTAATGACCAGCTGGGTTAGCCTCAAGAGCAATTTGAATCTCAGTCCCAGAAGACCAGAATAGAAATGGGTAAACATCTCCTTCCTTGGGTAAGAAATTGGGGAAAGAGGGTTTGAAGTTGATAGATGTCTTTGGCAATAAGCAGAGAAGACATGTGAAGTTTGTGACCAGAGCCTGATAAGTGGGGGAAAAAAAGAGAAAATGATGTGGCTTTTCTTATATTTACCTGTTTATGATTTTTAAAGGAAAGTAATTATATCATGTTTCTAGTTAGGAGCAGACTTCCACAGGGTTGACCTAATTTAGTGCTTCCTAAAGCAAGCTATGCATCAAATCGCCTAGGGAGTTTGTTAAAAATAAAGGTGTGCAGGAACCAAACCAGATCTACAATTCAGAATCCCAAGGGGCCTAGGAATCTGCATTTGTAATGAGATCTCCTGGTGATGCTTACACACAGCTAGCGTTGGGAGCTGTTCTCTAACATACCAGAAAAAGTTACATAAAACTTGTAAGGAATAGAAATGTTCCAAAAATTGGAAACATCACCCTCATGTGATCTATATGTCTGCCATACCATGGGGTCTGAAATAGTTAAAATCTATCCATGTCTTATTCTACCTATCTCTCTCTCTATCACACACACTTGTCCTTTAAAGTAAATTTTCCACTTAATCTTTTCTGCACTGATCTGTTAAATATTTGAACTCAGTTGTTCAAGTGATTATTTGCATCTGGTATTTAAGATCCGCAACTGAATAAATACCATGCTGTTAATCAAACAAATTCATCGTGAAAAGGTAAAAACGTGCTCTATATTAATTTCAGTAACTATTTCAGGCACTCAGCAACAAATAAATACCCAGTATAAGTTAATCACCTAATACAAAGTCCCTAAAAGTTCACAATCAAATAAATCGGAACCCCAGCAATGATAGATTCTTGTAATTATCTTTATCAAGTTAACGTCTGTGTATAATTACCCACAATATAAGATTATGTGAAAACAGTGAGCTCTGGGACTGATTCCCAAGACAACAAGCGCTTTATCTTGTAAATTAATAAAACCAATTTGCACTTTACAGACTTTTTCATCCACCGGCCTCATGGCAAAGATGAATTAATTTAACTGTAGCGTAACTTCCTGGAAAAAAAGCATCACCCTCAAGATCAAAAAAATGCATTTAAATTATTGTCATGATGAAAGTCCATTTTTTTGTAGAGTTTCCTCAAAAATGTGTCTTTCAACTATAACACTAGTGCTCCGCTACATTAAAAAAGTGGAGGAAAAAAGTGTTTGGAGAAAAATTTACTTCATAATTTTAAATTGATCTGTTTGGAAGTAGGACTATAAGCCAAGCCTCTTCACTTCAAGATCAAGCTTCCGTTCACATCACCCAGCTAATGAGAATGATGTCAGGGATATTTCAGAGAACAGAGAAGCCACATCGACTGCATATGACTAAGAACTCATTATCTCTACTCACCTACTCCCCACTCACAGTGTCCCTTCCGAGGCCCACAGGGAGGTCCCTACTCAAAAGCAGCCTCTTCTCCTAAATCTTTCTTGACTGCTAAGGATTAGGTCTCAATCTCGATATTTGACTTATTCCTTTCTCTTAAGACCATGAAGGTTGATTAAAATACTAATATTGTATATCAAACACATAGGCACAAAAATATATATGTTGTTTAACCTAAAGAATTCTTGTTAGAGCAAGAATACCATGCCTATCTCCTAAAACATAAGGAAGGCCTCACCTATTGTTCATAAGACCAGCTGCATCCAATATATCAGAGTTGGCATCCTGTAATGGCAATAACAAAACCAAAGCTGAGACCAACACAGCACAGGCTTTTCAGCGGCCAAAGAATGGAGAAGCAGGAACTAAGTTCACAGATCAACTTCTCACCCACCTGGAGAGAGTGGTTTAATTTTAAAGAGTAAAGACAAAGGGAGGAGGAGGGAGGCTAATGATGGGGATGAAGAGGCCTTCCGGGGAAGGGGCAGGGCTTTTTCAAAGGCAGTGGGGTACCACCTCCTTTTTACCCGTTTTTGGTCCTTCATCTCCAGTCATGGCCACCGGTAGGTGTCACTTAGTATGCTGATATAATAAATTCAACACATGATGAGAAAAAGCAAAAAAAATGGAGCCAGTGGCTCCATTTCCAAGATGGTGCACTCACATGGCTATAGGTTAGAGGCCTCAGTTCCTCACTACATGGATCTCTCCACAGCTGAATGTCTTTGTGACATGGCGACTGGCTTCTCCCAGAGAGAGGGCAAGGAGGAAGCCACAATACTATATATATATATATATATATATATATATCCCTAACGTCAGACATCACACACCCTCCCTTACCCCCACATTCTGTTAGCAGCAGGTCACTAAATACAACCCGCACTTAAGAGGAGGGGAATTAGCATCTACCTTTTGAAGGGAAGAGTATCAATCTGTAGACACATGTTAAGTTCAAGCTACCACAGGCTTCTTCCTGAGACTTTGCCATATTCTGCAATGCCTGCATATCATGTCAGGTTAGCTCCCAAAGATAATCCATTCTTTAAATGGAATAAGTGCTGATCCCATGCATGCCATTACCATTGGTCTACGCTGGAGGAGAGAGTCAGATTACGAGGGACAACGCAAGGCATTGTAGTTTAAACGTTTGAAATTGGCACTGGCAATTTCAGGACAGTTTGTGAAAATAAAGAAATGGCTTAAACGGTTTTATCTCTCGTGGACAGTTTGGCCACTCACTAGAGCTCCATCTGAAGAGCTTCAAAAGGATACAATAGCATTGGACTGTTATTCTTCTTGTCCCCCACACTTTATTTGAGCATGTTCAATTTTACAGCCTTCTCCTCACTGCTAAGCTGAGATCAATATATTGACATCTTGGTGGGAGAAGTAGAACAAGAGACAGCTACTCCCTAGAGGGAAAACCAAAGAGAGGTGACTTTCTGGTTTCCATGGGTCAGGATGGTTGAGGTCAAATCTGGCTAAAAATTCTCTCTGTGGGGTGCTGCAGGAGACACGTGGACTCTCAAATGAATATTCCTGTCTGCCTTGTCTCTGTTAGTACTCTGCTTGGACCATCTGGGATGCTGAGTGCAGTGAATAATATAGAGAGCCCTCTGTCTCTGTCTCTTTCTCTGTCTCTGTCTCTGTCTCTCTCTCTCCCTCTCTCTCTCCCTCTCTCTCTCTCTCTCTCTCCCTGCTCTCTCTCTTTCATAAACACACATGAACGCACGCACACACATACATACACCATCCTAACTAATAGATCTGACCTTTTAGAACCTGCATGGGAACTTTTAGAACCCTAGTGTCCTGCTTAGAAGTATAAGGGATCCAAAAGACATTCTCAGTTACGCTGAGTCTCACCCTTGTGAAATGCCCAGCATCCCCAGGGGAGTGGAAGTAGTTTTTCACAAGTATAATAATAACAACAAAGTCCACATCACGTTTCAGAAACTGTACTAGGTGCTTGAAATACATTATTTATTCCTCACAACAAGTCTGAGATGAATACTATTATTATTCATAATAATGGAGATGAATAATATTATCCCCATTTGACAGATGAGAAACTGAGTTTTAGAGAGGTTCAGTGACTCACCTGAGGTTAGTCAGCTAATAAGTGGTGAAGCAAGTGTTCAAACCCAGGAAATCTGAAGCCAGATTTCATGTTGACTCCTAGTACTCAATCCAGCCAGAATAAGCACCCAAAATAATTACCTAGTGGAGGAGGGAACAGATGAAGAAGGAAAAGAAGAGTAGTAGAGGCCCTATTATTAACAGCTTTTATCTCTTACTACCAATTACAAAGTATGGTCTCTCATTATTTGGACATGTGTTTTTGTCTGTCAATTAGACTGGCAATCTGGTGAATAGAGTCTGTCTCTTGGGGACCTCTATTTCCTCCTGAGTACACAGGAAATGCTGGATAAATAACCTCAATACCAGAAAAACAAATGACATGATTCTCAGAATTCTCAGGAAATTATACCACCTCATCATGTTGTTTAGTAACTTACTCTTCATTCCTCAATTTCTTAAATTGTCTAATAATAGAATATACCTCTTAAAAGTTTCATGATGGTAATTGAGATAATATTTACAGAAGAGAGTTTAGCAAAACCCATCAGAGTAGGCACTCAATGTAATTTATTATTACTAATATAATATTCAGGTTTCCATTGGTTTAAAATGAACTGTCTATCTGTATGTATATATGTATGTTTATATATATATATATAATACTATATATATTATACTATACTATATATAATACTAATATTGCTTTTAAAATAATCTTAAGTACTTAATATCTTGCAAGCACTTTAGAAGGTGACTTATAGGTATTACTAATTTTAACAATGAAGCTCAGAGAAGTCAACTTAATTTATCCTTGATCAGATGGCTAAAACGTACAAGTGCTAAAGTAAAAATCTGAGTCTTTGTGATTTCAAAGTCAATGGCACTTCTCCTAAAATGAAGGACAGAATCTGAGCCAGGTTCCCACTCCTCTGGCCCCTCCGAAGATGTGAAGAGTTATTACTGATAGGAATGCTCCCTGTCTCTCTGTCCACAAGGCATGCTCCTATTTCCTACCCTGGGACACAACATTTCTTTTGAAGGAGAAACGCCACCTTTCCAGTGAGGCTACAATATTACCACTCTGGCATGTGAAAGAAGACAGACTTGGAGAAGGCAGTAGCTACAATCCTGTTGGACACTGGAATTCCTTGTTGATGGGGAATTGAACCTAGAAAACAGTCATCTATTCCTGTTGACCTCCAGCTCACAAGATAGAATTGGTCTTGCTTCCTAAAAAAGATACCCCTGGACCAGCATGTCTTAGCACACACTAGTCCATTCATGGAGAGGAGGTAGTCCATTTAGATCCAGGTTACCTGTTCCCTCACATGACACTCAGCATCTCTGTTTGTAGCAAAGGGCATCTAATATCACCACTACTGTGTAATCACTAAGAAAACGAATTTTATTAAGTAAAAGACAAAAAGCCCAGTTTCTTACAAGCTGGGCTAAGCATTATGTATAATCAACTTCTCCCTGCCTTTTAAAAATCAGATTAATGAAGCAAGAGTGCTTTTAAAATATAATCAATCTTGGGATTTGAGTGGGTGTGGAGGGTAACATTTACCAAACACGTTGCTTGCAGAGTCTTTGCATTTATGCTTATGTTACTCTTCTGCAAAGTGAGTGGTTAATAGCCTGTCCTATTTGAGTGGTGATTATATTTACATTGACTGTGCTTAATGCACTGATGGGAGTGGGAGGTTATGAGCAAGAAAATATGAGTGATCAACGATCTTTAATCATATGGCCTTTTGAAACCTGCTTATAGATACTGAGCTTCACTCTGCTTCATTCTCCTGTCTCTTCTTATTCTCATAATTCAGTCAGAAAAAAAAATGTCAATTAATAACAATATTGATTCGAGCTAACAATTACTGAGCGGTTACTAAAGCCCAAACACTCGAAATCCTACTTACTTCTCACAGCCACCATATGAGGAAGGTATTATTACTTTCCCCATTTTACAGTTGAGAAAACTGAGATCTACCGCTTTTAAGTCAACTTGCCCAACAACTTTTTACCCTTAATCAAAGGTGGAGTGAGGACTTAGCATCAGGTATATGTGCCATTAGTCTCTGGTCTTGACTGCTATACAGCTTCCTGACAAAGGAAGGAAAAGCCAAAGGTGGTGAAAATGTTGCATCCTGACACATGTCTCCTTTGATCAGAGTACTTCCCAACAAGGTGCTCCAACTCTCGTTACCATTTTCTTCATGGTCTAGTCCAATCTAAGGCCTTTCTTTGGCCTCCAGTATAAGAACAAACAGCTGCAGTAAGAATTCATTCATTCCATCCATTCCATAAACACTTGCTCAGGACCTAGTCTATACCCAAACATGTGTCAAGCGCTCGAGAAATGTTAACCTCAAGAAATTTAGAGTTTACACGATTTTAGTGCACAAGATGCACACAGAAGCACATGGCTGGTCACCCAGCTCAGAATGATCCAAGGGAAGCGTCATCAGAGCTGAGACTTGAGGCTGAAGAGAATTTATCAAGGCAAAGTGTATTTGTGTGAGCTGTGGCCTCAGTAACTGTCCTGTTTCCTCCCCTCCAGAATGTTGTTTTTGTTCCTCTTTATGGGCTTACCAAAATCAAAAGCAGCAATCCCAACCATCAGTCAGCCAAATAAGAGGAAATATAGTATATTGCATGAAGAGAAAACCTAACAGGACAAGAAAGTTACAATGCAGGAGGTAAAGATACAGTCACAGCTTCTAGTGACCTTGGCCGACTATTAGCATCTCACCGAGCAGTCCCCTTCCTTGTCATTGCTGCATAAATATGTACGTAAAGGTATATAAATACAAATGTAACTGCCAGCCCTCTTGATCTTTTTACCTCTGCCATAAGAATGGCATGTCCCAAATCAGGTCTGCTACTTTACCCTGGTTCCTACCATGCAGCAATAAAGAAATGTAGAGCAAGGCCACAGCAGCTGACCTATAGTTAAAAACATGCAATGTAAGTGAGAAATAAATCGTAAATCCCTAAGGGAACGGGGTTGTTTGTTACTGCAGCAAATCTGAATAACATACCTTCTAAGAGAGCTCTTTGGATTTCATTGCTAGCCATACAGGAAAAAAGCAAATACCAAAGCAAAACAAAAGAAATAAACACCTTTGAATGGGGTGGCTGATTTTGCCTGGGGCTGTTTCATCCCATCAGTCATTTCCTCTGATTTTGTAATGGTTGCCTGGAGGGCTGTAAGAACATTTCTGGAGGCATCTATCTACAACCTCGACAGGGGAAATTGACATAGTTGGTTAGTAATGCCTGCCATGAGCATGGAATTGAGAGGTGGTGATGCAGATGATGTGTTTGCTCATCTAGGGCCTCAACTTCTCCCACCCTTCCTGCCCTTCAAAGAAAGGAATATTGTGTTTTCCTCATTGTCCATTGTCTTCCTCTGTATCCTTCTAAATATTCCTTCCCCCTCACTGGAATCTCACAATTCTGGTGGCAGTACCTGGGAGAGTGGTGGTGAATGAGGCTGGCTTCTTTGCAGAGTACAGGGTCAGTGTAAATACTCATCTTTTTTCCCTGGATGACCTGCCCGTGTGCTTTCCTTCTCTGATCACTCCTTACTGTACTTCTGAAAGAAGTGGTCAGTTTTACTGACTCTGTAACTGGTCTTACACAAAACACATGTAACTCTTGCCGGAGCTGAATGGGGTATCTTCACAAAACCCCATTCTTGCCAATTCTACTAGCTCACTCAGGGTTAGGCTGGGACATAAAACAGTGAACCAGAGACATATTTCATGTAGTAATCAGGCATCAGCACTAAGCCTATGCCATATTCCTTCTCACAGAACCACCCTCCAACAAACCATTCTTACACTGTTAGAGCGCCATCTAGAGGCCACTCTAACAAATACCGTTCCCCAAGCCTCTCAATTAGCCTGCTATAAAGGGAGAAACACCACAAATTAAATGAGGAGTAGGAGGAGAGAAGTAATTTTTACTGTGCATCTCTATGTGACCGGATGCTATTGTTGGAGACTGAATGCTTTATCTCACTCAAACATATAAAGTAGTTATTATTGTCCCCATTTTACAGATGAGAAAACTGGACTTAGAGTGTGTTCTTTGCTCAACCAAGAAGCAGAGCCAGCATTCAAAACCTTGTCTTGCTGATATCCATGCGGATACTCCTTCTACTATTCAGCACTTCCAACTCTTTATTTGGCTCAATGCTCTTAGATTTCAGGATGTTTTGTCAACTCTCAACAGAATATGTCAATGAAGAAGATGTGTCTGTACAGAACCAAATACACTTATTTACTTCCCCTATCTTGACTATTCCATGTCTTTTCCCTCTATGACAGATATGTGCTAAATAAAAATTTGTTCAATGAATAAATGACTAAATAAATGTTTTTCCATGCCTCCTTTCAAACCCTTTTCAAAACTGCATTCCCAGAATAGCTGCACCCACATCTGACCACTCTGTACATTCTCATCATGTGAAAGGTCTTCCTTGCCACCCTCCTCCACCCTCCAAGTAAATGCCATACTACACAGTCCATGCATTTCTAAGGATAAAGTGATTCAGAGTTAAAATTAATTAGGATACTCCTAATGTGAAAGAAACCCTATGCCAGACCATTTTTCTACAGTAAAGAGTCATTGAATCATCCGAATAACCACTTTCTTATTCATCTGTTTTGTTGAGCTTGCTTTCCTGATACTGGTTTATATTAACTAAGGTGCAGATATATATCTAAACATTAATGTTTATTTTTCAGTGACGCCCAATTAAGCCTTGTAAGTATTTTTTCTCGGACTGTATGCATCGTTTCAGTAAGAGTGTGAGCTCTACGAGGGCAAGTACTAATTTAAAAAAATATTTTGTAACCCTATAATTCCCACTGCAGTGTCTTCAGCTATATTATTAAATGTTTATGACTGACAAAGAATTTCTGTCCCACTCTAACTAGTCCTTTGAAAGAAATACGAATGAGCAATTAAATGTTAAAACGGAGCAAAAGAATGAGGAGTAGATTTTCCCAGAAGGTAATTATTGAGTGCCTACCATATTCCAGCAACCACACTGGGTGATGGGGGAACATAGTCTCTGGCTTCCAGTCTATACACAGTCTCATGGGATAAACAGACAATTACGGTGCAGTGTTCTGGGTGGGCAGAGGCCCACAGATACCCTACACTTTGAGGGAAGACAAAAATGACTGACTGCTGAGGTCTCTAATTACTGAGCTTTCTCCTGAAGTGATGGTAAATGCTATAATGCAATTATAATAAATATTATAATGCAATTACAATAAATGTGCGTTGAATTAAATCAAATTGCTGCCTTGCTCTCCAGAAGCTCAAATACGAAATATGAGCCATGAAAATTAGAAATGTGTGTTTTTTTTTTAAATTCAGAGTTTCTAAGTATGTTACCTCTGGAGATGTTTCAGAAGATTTTAACCCATAATAGTCCTTAAGAAATTTTATAAGATTCTATCCTAACCAAATGGCCCTTTGATCTGCTGAATAGATCCTTCTAGAAGTTTCTTTAGATTTTTCACAGGCATTGGAGGTAAAAGAATCCAAGGAACTGACAAACCTAGAATCTAATTTTTCTGACACTGGGTGATTTAGAGTTGATAATGACAACGGAATGTGATTGAAAGCATCCACAATTTTTACAAAATTGTGTCACATAGAACTGTGGCCCCCAGCACCTATAAATGCTATTCTCTCAGAATTAGGGGCATCTTAAACTTTTTTTCTACCCTGCTCAACAAGCTCTTTGAGAGCACAGCCTGTGTCTTTCTTATTACCATACACTGGGTCCTGCCAAAGTGGAGGGTACAGAGTAAGCATTTACATGTAATAAGATGGATGAAAATATTATAATTGAATGCATGTAAACAAATATAATTGACTGTCCCTTGGAATGGCCTGAAGTTTTTGTGGAATTTATAAATGTACATCTCTCCATCACCCTCCTTGTTGAGCAAATTTGTCTTCTTTTCAATTTAAACTTTCTGCCTTATTGCTTACAAGTAAAATATCATTTTATAGACATATTAGAAAATAAGAATAAGCAACTTTTTAAAAATAAAATAATTCTACCACCTAGAGTTAATCAATATTAACATTTTGTTTCATGTCTTTTTCAAGATTTTTCTATGCAAATATACACTTTCAAAAATAAAGATATTTTCTTGATGTATATATTATTTTGTAACTTATATGCATATAAATAATAAGTAAGCATATTTCATATCATAAGTGTGCATGTATATTCTCATCTTTAGTGGTTATAGATCCAACATCTATATCTCAAAATTTATTTAACCTATACTTGATATCAGACAGCTAGGTTTTTCCAAATTTTTGTTATTTTAAGCAACATTGTGACAAAGGTCTTTATACTTAAACTTCTTGCATTCATTTGAGAGTTTCCTTAGAAAACTAATAGAATTGCTGGGCCAAAGGGAAAGACAATTTTAAAGCCTCCTGATGCTTAGGCCTAAATTTCTCTCTGGACCCACCTTATATAGACACTGTACCAATCCTGGGTAGTATCATTGTTCAAGCCCGTATGATAAAGAAATTTTTAATATTCATTTATTTTCTATATTTAGTAAACAGGAACATGATTGTGTAAACCCTGTCTATGAATATAAGCAGAATGTATAATAGTTAAGAAGTGAGTTCTCAAGCCAGATTACTTGATCCAATGTCCTGATTCAGCCATCTACTAGTTCTATGCCTCAACCAATTTAAATACTCCTTTGTGCTTGTTTCCTCATCTGGAAAATGGGACAATTAAAAGTATCTCTCTTAGGGTTGTTCTGAAGATTAATTGTATTGATCCATAAAATGGATTCAGAAGAGTACCTTACACATGTAGATTTTCAATAAATGCTGCACATTCTCTTCTTTTTCCTGGGAAAACTACTAAATTAATTTTTCAGCCCCCCCTTGCAGTTATGTATGTCTATGAGACTAGAATGTGAGATGAATTGATGTGTGTCATTTACTGGCCTGACTCATTAATACCTTCAAGACATGATCCTCATCCATTACCCTGTCAGCCAGCTAAAGAGAGACAATCTCGAGGACCTAGAGCAGGTGGAACCATAGGATGGAAGGAGCCTGGATCTATGAATGAATTAATGAATGGAACAAGAGCCCCACCTCCACCAACCACACTGAACTACCAGTACATCAGTGAGAAATAAATGTGTACTGTGTTACATTTGAAATGTTTAGTTGCTTCTGTTATAGCAGTTAGCCTTTCTGGACTAGTGGAGTTGCCTGTTATTATTCTCTTATCACATACTATCTGTTTTAAAGAAGAAAGAATTTTGATCTCAAAATATGAAGAGTGTATAGATGAAAGGAGTTCAGAACTGAAAATTTGCTGCAGATAATTGACAACTTGATAATATATGACTCCAAGGGTCATTTGTCTATCTGAAATGTTTTTATTTTTTACCTCATTTCTTTCTTATAGTTCTCATTTTGGCTCCAGGCTAAAGAGGTTAATCTCAATACAGCTAAATGGATTTATTCAACTTAAAAGCACAGATTCCTCATGTCCCCTCTTAGCTTTACCAGTGAACATTGTTTTCTTACATTTATTGAAACACTTAGACCATAAATATCAAAGTACTAGCTGAGAAAATCCAGGAGGAAGCATTCTTCAGGAAAAAGAGAAATATTCAAAAGAAAGTCTATTGCATTAAAAAAAACAAAATCCAACAGCAACAAGAGAAAGTTCCCTATAATGGTTATGAAATGTCTAAAGCAAAGTTGCACCAAACAGGAATATATTTCCCAAGTTTTCCTCTTGAGAACCATAGACATGAGAGAAAAATGCTCAATTTAGGGCACTGCTCCTTTTGCAAAAATAGAAAAAAGGAAAGGAAAGGAAAGGAAAAAGGATACCAAGAATGATACCGAATGAATATATATATATATGTATATATATACATATATATATATGCCATTTTATGAGCATTGAGACACAAATTTATTCAAATATAAACCATATAATCTTTTTCCAAGGTTAGAGCTTCCAGCTGAAACTAACTGAGGTATTTTTCAGAGTATTTTGATACTCGAGGGACCATAAGATATTAAATAACACTATCAAATGTATATTTCTAAATATAGAATTAAACAGCTATCCCCTTATTTGCATCATGCTCTGTAATGTGTTTTGTATAAAGGAAGGCATCATCAGCCCCACCCCCCAGATAGGACACTGAAATTCAGAAAAGTCAAGGGGTTTGTCCAAGGTTATCTGGACAGTGTTATAAACCACAAGTAATCATCCACTGAGTGGCGTGCATGCTTAAATTTTCACATATGAATTTTCTGGAAATGGTTAAAGTGACAGCTATGATCAAGTTAATCAATGAAACATTTATAGATGTGCCTATGAGAGGAAAATGTGAGCAATAGGATGGATTTGAATTAGCCCAGCTTAAATCATAGAAAAGAACAATTGAATCATTTAATAAGCAGTAGGTTAAACCCTATTCTAATAATTCCAGTGAAAATACCTGAAATACGAAAGGTTTACCAAGCCCCACTCTAATAGTATACTGATTTCAGGAAAGAGTAAGTAAAACAAAATTTTAGGCTAATAAAGTGATTCAGCAAGTGCTTTGGATCTTTTTGTGGTGTAATTTAACCTCCACATCTGTTCCTGAGAAACAGCTATATAACAAATATTTACATATTTAAATCCTATTTCCTATTTATTTTCATTATTCCATCTGAAATATAATTCTTTAGAAAAAGAAGAGCAGCTAAGAGACCTATTTATAAAATCACACAAATACAACAGTTGTAAATAATCATGCATTTAAAAGAAAATTACACTTTCTTGAAAATGTAATAAGAATATTCCAAACAAAACGTAAAGTAGGAATTCAGGGTAAGAACTGAAAGGCATTTCAACCTGTTTTGCTGTTATTATGAAATGTTTATGCTAAATTGAACAAATCCAACAAAACAACGAAAAAAAAAAGAAATGACTTTCAGTTCTAAATCAGTTTGGCAAATATGCATGAATACCTCTTTATTAGTAAGCACAGCAGCAGAAAACAGAATTCATCCCAGATGACTCAAATAAAGAGACTTTAATAAAATGACTACTTACAGAGGTGTGAGCAGGGTTAAGGAGATTAAAAAAAGGAATGGGGATGCAACATAAATCTTTCTTTCCCAAATCAGAAAAAAAAAAAAAAAGTGAGCACAAGTACGCAGATAATAAAGTCTACCAGAGTTGTTTAGATTGACACCGAAATTTTGCTTTGATGTTTTGGCAGCTAAGCTTAAAGAAGGATAATGATTGGTTACATCATCTCCTTCCATATTATCATCATCAACACCATCATCATCCTCAAAGAAGTATTTACTACTTATTGGGTGTCAAGAACCTGACATGGTGCTGAATAACTGTTAGAACAATCAGTCTGGACTTAGTATGGGGAAATGAAGGGAGAGGAAAGAGAATCCATGAGCTCAGAAGCAAGTGAAATCACTAAGAGGCAATAGAAATAGAGAAGAATTAATGACTATGTAAACCGAAACAGTGATAGATGGCTAGAAAAGGGGAAAGGAACTATGGGGCCAAGAAACACAGTGGAAAGAGGATCTATTAGATGAATGATTGCAGTTGTAGGGTTGTAAGAGAGAAACAAAGGGGACAAACGTACATCTGAGGTTCTAATTCCACATGCCCAGAGGAATAATGAGGCTACTAACAGCTAAGGGAAGAGAGGAGAGCTGAGTGCAGGTTAGAAATGAAAGTGAGGAAACAGTGAGGTGTTTCTGGTCTTATCTGAACAAGGATTTAGACATGGATTCCAGTCCTAGCTGAGCTCCTCACTGGTTGTGGAAGAGCAGGCCAGTCTCTGAGTCTTTGTTTCCTCACCTGAAAAACCATGCTAATTTTAGTGCCTTCCTCATAGAGATTTTTTGGTTGTTTTGTTTTAATCAAAATCCTTTTTCCCAATAGTTGTAGGTTTACAAAAAAACTGAGCAGAAAGTACAGTTCAATATACCACCTCGCTGCCCCCCAGTTTCCCTTATTAACATCTTGTATTCTGTGGTACAAGATGTATTTGTTACAAATCTATTGTATTTGTTACAATAGATGAGCCAATGTTGATACATGATTACTAACTGAAGTCCATAGTTTATACTAGGGGTCACTCTTTGTTATCTATTCTATGAATTTGGACAAATGAACGACATGCCCCCACCATGACAGTATCATTCAGAATTGTTTCACTCCCTAAAAATCTGTACTACACCTCTTCATCCCCTGCCCCCAAACCCCGGCGACCACTGATCTACTGTCTCCATAGTTTTACCTTTTCAGACTGTCACATAGTTGGAGTCATACAGTATGTAGCATTTTTAGATTGCTTTCTTTCATTTAAAGTATGCATTTAAGGTTTACAGCGTCATTTTAAAGTCTTGCAGAGAGTAAACACTAAACAAATACTAACTGTTGTTACTCCTATCATTAGCATTGTTATTATTTCATAAATGCTTCATTTTCCTAGGGTTTTGAAAAGTAGATCATGCATTTCCCTGGAGTCATGTAGGTCCTGTTTGCCAGTTCCCCCTGTTATATCTACTTTCTTTTACTCCCAACTTTTTGGTAACATTTCTTTCACCTCTAATTTGTTTACTCACTCCTATTATCCCCTCTAAACTGACAGTTTTATGAGAAAAGGGACCATTTCTGCCTTGTCCACTACTCTATTCCCAGCATTTAGCACAGTGCCTGGCAGGTGGCAGGTGCTCCCTAAACATTTGCAAAGTGAGTGAGAGGTTGGCATGGTGACCTGAATTGAGACCAGGAGTTGCAGTAACACAGCTTTGGGCAATGAACTGAAGGAAAGGCTGTGATGAGACCACATTCCCCATGACTAGAAAAATGGTGGAGGACTTGATCCAGCCCTACAGCTCCCACACACAGGGACTTAAGTAGCTGCTAAAGGGAGTCTTCATTTAAATTATTCCCTAATCTCAACTTGTAGTATTTTAAGTTTCTATATAGCAAGACATGTGTCAAATGGCTTTAGATAATATACTGAATGTTATTCAAATATATAAAATTTAATATCTAATTATAACTTTTTGAGTCCAACTCAAATCAGCTGTAACTTTACCCTAATTTTTCTTTGGATGCAAAACAAATTCGCCTACCCAGAGTGCTACCTGAAATAAAATCAACACTAGTTTATCAGTGTTCCTTAGGACTTACTCCAGATATGTGAGAAGAGAATTGTTTAAAAAACAATTGATGTCTCTCCTCTGGCTCATCTCCAAAGTATTCAAAGCATGTCTCTTCATCCCTGCACGTTTTTCTTTTTGTCCCATTTTTATTTTAAACTAATGATAATGATACCTCATTGATGTCGCTCTGGCAGAATGGTTAAGTGGAAAGTTTCCTCTAAACCAAAATGTTCCCTAACCCACTGGGGAATTCTGAAAGCTAGATACTAATACGTAGTGTAATTAAGAAATAATGAGCTTTCCACCATGATTTATTTCCACAGATTTAGATTCAATGCTGAGAAGCTACAGTTTAAATTGTTGCCGTGCCCAATAGTAAAAACTCCTATAAATCCTCTTGAGGTCAATTTTTAAAAAACATGCATTTCAGCAAAATGAAAGTTAAGTGAAGGTGTTGTTCTTATTTGTTACCCTCACTTCCACCCAAATTAAAGGAACCACACAAGCAGCCAGATGGAGAGAGAAAGGGTGTGAGGAGAAGAGAGGAGAGAGGAAAGGGAGAGAAAGGAGAGAGAGAGAGAAATTAATATGAAAAAGCATTACCCTGGGCTTGCTCTGAGGTCTTGGGGGTAGTTTCTCTGCTAGCCCGGCTACTGTGAAGTCTGAAGCCGTTCCATTTCCATTCCTTAGGGTGCCTGTTCAGTTAACTAACGGAACAGTAAGAAAAAGAATGAATGCAAGGTCTGAGGCCTTGAGTAAGATACTTCTCAGCTGCCCTGAAGGATTAAAGGCGATAGCACAGGGCAAGAAAAACCTCACTGTTTGCTCAGAAGAAACTGGAATTTAGCAGATTCAGCTCTTAAATGTAATAGTTAACAGCACCGGGTGTGGAATGAGACCACTTACCAGCTGTGTCAACTTGAGCGGTACCTTTAATCTCTCTGAGCCTCATTTGCTTCAACTGGTGTCAAGATGGGAATAAAGACACAGACCTACTAGAGAATGGACTTGAGGATATGGGGAGCGGGAAGGGTAAGATGTGACAAAGTGAGAGAGTGGCATGGACATATATACACTACCAAATGTAAAATAGCTAGTGGGAAGCAGCCGCATAGCACAGGGAGATCAGCTCGGTGCTTTGTGACCACCTAGAGGGGTGGGATAGGGAGGGTGGGAGGGAGGGAGATGCAAGAGGGAAGAGATATGGGAACATATGTATATGTATAACTGATTCACTTTGTTATAAAGCCGAAACTAACACACCGTTGTAAAGCAATTATACTCTAATAAAGATGTTAAAAAAAATGTGGCTGATGATTTCTCCTTTTGTGGGGCTGCGTATATCAATGTAAAAAGCGCAGTGGTGCATTTCAATTTTTAAAAATTACGCTGGCCTCAGCTAATCTTCAAAGAAGCCTCTGGAAACAGAAGGGAGGTCGGAGAACCACCCCTTGGCTTAATTTGGGACACAGGGCAAATCATCTGCAGTTATGGGAACCTTGAACTGGGGATGGAGTATTTTACTTGAAATGTACAAAATTGGGCTGAAGCAATTAGATTAGAAAATTGTAAACCTGGTGAGAGGATTAATAAAATTCTGTTTTATCCTAATTAATGTCAAATGTATTTTTCAATCACCCCATAATGAGAAAATCAGAGAATACTGAAAAGAAAAAAAAGTTAGATCTTTCTCACTAACCCTCACCCCCGACAAAAGTGAAATAGAGTATGTGGCTTTTGACAGTCCGTAGAAGTTTCGGGTTTGGAGGAAAGTTTGAACACTGTATTCATTGTTTCGTTTACTCAATAATTTTTATTGAATTCTAGGGATATGATAATGAATAAAAAAGATATGATCTTTGCTTCCAGGATTTTATAGTCAAATGGGAGAGAGAACTGTACATATATAGTCACACAAATACATTTTTGTAATACAGTAATGACTCCAGAAAAAAGTGTGATGTTTTAAAGGGTATTCTGATTTAGATTGAGAAGGCCGCTTTGGGGAAAGGCAATTATATGCCCTCCCTCCTTAGCACAGGCTTTTCCAGACCCTACTCTGCAGTGGAAGCTGGTGCATGAGTAGTTTATTTAAGGGACAAGCATGAGAGACAGGGACCAAGAGAGCCAACACAAGCCTACTACGTTATGAGATTTGCCTTTCCTCTGGGAGGCAACTGACTTCTTGATCCCATCAGACAGAGCTGAGAAATATTATGACATGCCTCTATGCACCCTTTGCCTGAGAGAAGAAAAGAAAAAGCATTTGTCGGTGGGCTTCTGTCCCACATTACTCAAAGGCTGCTTCATGGGCTGCTTTGGACTTCCCCAAATTCTGGGTTGCACGCGTATGCCTAGTTTTAAGGGCCAGCCAGGTCTGCCAGTAACTGCAGCTGAGCAGCCCCTGGGCAATGCAAGAGTTATAGGGTAAGTACCCCAGACAATATAATCTAGCAGGACCCTATGGGGCCTTCCAGGGACAGATCCCTCCCCCATATCTTCTGCTGTAGCTCCTCTGAAGTTCCTAGATAATAGTATCTGATGCACATTTCCTGAGTTGTTTTACAGATGATAAAACCCTCCACCAAATGGAGGAAATTAACTGTTTGATGATCATGAGCCCCCAGACCTACTGGCGCCAAAGGATTGATAATGTTAACTGCCCTGTTACCTCACCATGAACGAATCAGAGAATTGTGCACAAGCTGATCACATACCCTGCAACCCTCCTCCCTCACCTGGCCTTTAAAAGTGCTTTGCTGACTATTTACAATAGCCAAGACGTGGAAGCAACCTAAATGTCCATCAACAGATGAATGGCTAAAGAAGATGTGGTACATATATACAATGGATATTACTCAGCCATAAAAAGGAATGAAATAATGCCATTTGCAGTAACATGGTTGGACCTGGAGATTATCATACTAAGTGAAGTAAGTCAGACAGAGAAAGACAAATATATGATATCACTTATATGTGGAATCTAAAAAAAATGATATAAATGAACTTATTTACAAAACAGAAACAGACTCACAGACTTAGAAAACAAGCTTATGGTTACCAAAGAGGAAAGGTTGGTGGGGGGGTAATAAATTAGGAGTTTGGGATTAACATACACACACTACTATATATAAAATAGATAATCAATAAGGACCTACTGTATAGCACAGGAACTCGAGTCAATATTCTGTAATAACCTAAATGGGAAAAGAATCTGAAAAAGAATAGATATATGTATATGTATAACTGAATCACTTTGCTGTACACCTGAAACTAACACAATATTGTAAACCAACTATACTCCAACGTAAAATAAAAAATTTTTTTTAAATGCTTTGCTGAAACACTTCGGGGAGTTCATGGTTTTGGAGCACAAGCCAGCCATCCTCCTTTTACTGGCGCCTTTACAATAAATGCTGCGTTTTCCTTCACCGCAACTTGGTGTCAGTAGATTGGCTTTACTGCACAAGGGAGAATGGACCCAAGTTTGATTTGGTAACAACAATCTATTATTTGCCCTGCACAGAGCTGGTCCCCAAAACAGGTGCTGCAATTAGAGGAAAGGTCAGGAAGGTCTGACTGGCACTGATACATCTCCTGACTCTTAGCCATCCTGCATTCTACTCCAGATTCATCTTACAGAAAGCTTTCATCATGGCACCTCCAACCACTAAAACTTCCTAGGAGCTACCTATTATCTACAAAAGAAAGCCCAAACTCTTCACTCTGACAGTCAACCCCTCTCCACTATTTTTACTTCACTTTCTCATATGAACCACATGTGTCTTCACTTGCATCTACACTTCCCAAGAATAGAGAATACAGTATGTCTCTCTGAGTCTTCTTTGTCAATACTGTATTCAAGAAATATTTGTGAACTACGTATGTATAGTGATACAAATACTACATTAATTATTATACATATGATATGTATAATATTTAATGTATCCATCATTACCACAGTTGTTCTTAACTTTATACAAAGAAATATTTTTTTATTCCCTTCTTTTGTCATGTCTCTATCACTGAGGACAAGAGTGGCCAAGACATTTTAGAATCATATCTAAGGAAGGAAAATATTCTATCTGAAAATGTACACTGTGACAAGTTTTGTCAATCAGCAAAACCAAGGAGCACCTGGGCAGAATACTAGGCATTGTGGCTAGTAACAAAGGAGGCTGGCTTGCAAAGACCTTGAACTTGAATGGGGATACTGGAAACCATCAAGAGTTAGTAGATGGGGCTTGTGCTGCTAATTATTGATAAGATGGAAGAACTAGTCTGGAAATGTTTTCTTTGTTTCTCCCTGTGGCTAATAGCATTTTTTTTTTTTTACTAATGTTTTAAGTTTTGACCTTTATAAACCCTGCCTGCGCTTACTTTGGCAAAAGCCTGGAATTCACTACTCTCCCCAGATGGTCCTTACTTAGGATGATAGCTTGAATTCAAGTACAAAAAGGCGATTCTTAACTGTCTTTAATCCAAACAAATATTTTAAAGAACTGAATTAGACATGCCGATCAGGATCTGTGCCCTGCTCACAATCACTTCTGTGCAAAATTGCCCTGTGCACTGCTGCTATAGCCTTGCCAGCCCCATTGAGCACCATTTAACCCAAGGCAGGCACCTGGTCCAAGGCAGATTATTCATCACAGGTGCAAACTCAATGAGAGAGAGAGGAATTTTTGACAATTTCCGAAGTTCTGATTTGGCTAACCAGGTGAAAAGTGTTACATTGAGAGCATTGCACAGGGATCAAATTCGAAAACTTTTTTGACTTTGTGTTACTTGTGGAAACCTAGGCAAAGATATACGAGAGACAAAGGGATATAGGGCTTCAGACTCAGGAGAGAGGTCTGAGCATATAGGGAGTCAGTAGCATATAGAAGGGGCTTGAGGAAAAAATGGAAATGGATAAAATTAATGAAAGAGAAATGTGAAAAAGAAGAAGAGGCGGAGTAACTCCAACATTTGGAAGAGTCACAGGAGTCCAGGAAGAAAATTATGATTGATATGCCTTGTGAGGTATTTAACTGTATTCAACAGTAGAGAAATAGTTTTGTAAATTATGGTAAAATATTAAATAGCCATTGATGATGACACTTCAACAAAATCTTGATGACATGGGGAAGTATTCAGTTTATAATAGTAAATGAAAAAGTGAAATTCCTTGTACTTCCATTCTTCCTTTCAACCTCTTGTATGTGTGTGGGGGGGAAGAGCAAGTGGGATAAATGGAGGCAGTTGGTAAAATAGAAGAAAGAGACCAAGATAGTTATGTTGTTCTCTTTGCTTAGATGTATTTTCCAAGTTTGTACAATAAGTATGTTTTCTTTTATAATTAAAAAAACCCTTAAAATTGTAATTATAAAAAATGCTTAATACATTTGAATATAATGAGAAGACAGTTCTGTGTTAAGAGGGAAGAGAACCGGGGAGTCAGGAATATCACTGCTCTAAGTTTACCCTTGGCTGTTTTCTGTGAAATCCGAGAAGCTGATCAGCTCTGGCATTCTCTCCTCATCTTAAACCTTAGGGAGCCAAAATCTTTGGAGCAATAATCAGATGCCAACAACTAAATTTAAGAAGGAAAAGTCTCAGAGACCACAAAGAAAACTTTCAGTGCCAACCAATTATTTTAGGCCATCACGTATTTCAGTTATATAAGCTCAATAAACATTACGCTGATGTTTGTTCAGATTTAGGAGCCTTTATCTCCTATTGCTGTCAGCATATTTCCTGCATACTAATAAGCATCCCCACATTTCATATAAAATAGAATATGAGCCTCATTTTTAACAAATTACAAAGCCACAAATTAATGATTTGCTGAAGAAGAGAGAAATTTATAATTCTCCTGTTTTGGCTTTTGCACCAAGCCCAAAAGAGATGAGGCTGATTAAATTTTAACAGGCCCCCTTCCCAACTCACAAGTTCCTGTTAGTTAATAAGTACTTTGCTGTCATCTCTCTCACACTTCATTAAATTCTAAACCTTTCCATCCATACATACATTACTATTAGTTGATAAGATTCTTTAAATTCAGTAGTATTTGGGCTATCTGAGCCTTACACTTAATTTTAAATATTGTGAATATATAAATGTTCTTGTGTAATTACCTTCCAAAACCCTCAGAGGATTGGACGATAGAATGTTACATTCCTAAAGTCTATTTTCCTCTTAATGGTGAAGGTAAAAATCCTCAATTTATTTTTTCTTTCTAGAGTTTTGTCCGTTTCAGAGAGAGGAATTGTATTTTTTCTTCTCTATATAAATCTAGGAACATTGCAACTGTTGCCAAGAGAAATAAATTACAGTGTTAAGCTGCAAACCTGTAGGCTTAAAGGTTCACCTTCCTTCAACATTATTTTAAAGGAAAAATACTAAAATTTCAGCCAGCAGAGAAGACAGGTTCTTGGGCCTACTTTCCACTATGAAGTTCAGTTCTTTGTTTTGGAATGCTTAAAGGAATCTTATAATTCTTCCAGAAAGGAAGTATAATTTAAAATTAGGCACTGGCCTCAATGAATAGCGAGGTGATTAGAATTGGGAGTTCCTTTCTTTCTCAACACCATTTCCATGTGTTTCTCTACTGTTCTCTCTCTCTTCAATGCATGGCCAATTACAGTGTGCATACACTGTAATGCACACTATAAAATATAGCATGCACACAGTGTGCATGCTATAAAATATTTAATTGAAAATCCAGAACCTGTATTTTCTTTATAGATCTAGAATTTTTCAATTGTGTTGCCTTTATAAAATGGAAAGGCAGTTTGGAAAGGTAATGTAGTGTCAGATTTTGTGTTCTTTCCAGAGAAACCACTACTCTTTTGGATTACAATTATCAAAGCTGAAATGTCCAGATCTTCCTTGACTTACAATGGGGTTACTTCCCCAAAAACCCATCGTAGGTTGAAAATATTGCAAGTTGAAAATGCATTTAATACACCTAACCAACAAACATCAGGGCTTAGCCTGGCTTACCTTAAATTTACAAGACTGGTATCGCTAATTGTGGACAAGAAACCACAAATCTCATGCACTATTGGTAGGAGTTGGTAAGATGATATGACCTCTTTAAAAATTCTTCAGCGGTCTTTTTAAAAAGTAAAAATATATCTATACTAGGAATTACAACTGAATTCCTAAGTATTTATCCAAGACGACTGACAGCATGAGCCCCTAAAAAATATTTTACAAGAAAAGCAGCTTTAGGGGAATTCCCTGGTGGTCCAGCGGTTAGGACTCAGTGCTTTCACTGCCATGGCCAAGGTTCAATCCCTGGTTGGAGAACTAAGATTCCCTGTGACGCAGCCAAACAAAAAGAGTAACAGCTTTAATTATAATTGCTAAAACTGGAAACACCCAAGTTTCTATCAATAAGAAAATGAATAAATAAATTGTACCATATTCATACAATGGAATAATACTAAAGAATCAAAAAAACACATTTATATAAGCACAACAATGTAGATGAATCTCAAAAACCTGCTGAGTGAAAGAAGTCAGTCATAAAAGAGTGCATACCATAGAACCTGATTTATGTGACGTTCTAGAATAAGCAAAACAAACACCTGGTTGTTGAAATCAGAATAGGAGTTTTTAGCTACTATGATTAAAGCTGATATGAATACTTTTCTTATAAAATGTTTTTTAGAGGCAGGTGTTGTCAAAAGAGGGATACTCCACCAATGCCTTCTTTTATTATTTTTAATTGTATTTGTATGACTTTATTTTTTCCTCTTTTTCCTGGATGATTTTTAGTTGTTTTCTTAATGGTTATTCATTAGCATCTTAAATTCATAACAATCTAATGTGAACGGCTATTTTGTAATTGTGCCTAATTATGTATTTATAGTTTGTTTCCCATTTACATATATTTGTACTTATTACTACATGCATTTGTCTTTTAAATCTTGTAAGAAATAAAATGAGTTGAAAACTCAAAAATCACAAGATTGTGGCTATATATAGGCCCATGTAATGTTTACCTATGTATTTAATTTAACCAGTCCTCTTTATTCTACCTATGCATTTATACTTTCTAATGTCTCTCACTTCAGCCAGAGAACGGGCAGATCTACTAGCAATAAACTTGTTCAGTTTTGCTTACCTGATATGTCATGATTATTAATTTTTGATGGATACTTTTGTTGGAAATAAAATTATGGTTGTTTAAAAAAAACAGGGATATTAAAGAATTTTCTGGGATGACAGTAATGTTCTATTTCTTGATAAGCATGTGTGTTATATAGAGCTGTACGACTAATATCCTTGCATGCCACTATATGTAAAGTATATCTAAAATCTTGACTGTCACCAATGTTCATAGCAGTACTGTTCACAATAGCCAAGACATGGAAGCAACCTAAATGTTCATCAACAGATGAATGGATAAAGAAGATGTGGTACCTATATACAATGGAATATTACTCAGCCATAAAAAAGAATGAAATAATGCCATTTGCAGCAACATGGATGGACCTAGAGATTATTATACTAGGTGAAGTAAGTCACACAGAGAAAGACAAATATTATATATCACTTATTGTGGAATCTAAAAGAGTAATACAAATCAACTTATTTTCAAAACAGAAACAGATTCACAGACATGGAAAACAAATTTAATGATTACCAAAGAGGAAAGGGGAGGAGGGATAAATTAGGAGTATGGGATTAACAGATACACATCACTATATATAAAATAGATAAACAACAAGGATTTACTGTATAGCATATGGAACTATATTCAACATCTTGTAATAACCTAAAATGGAAAAGAATCTGAAGCTGTACACCTGAAACTAACAAAATATTGTAAATCAACTATAGTTAAATAAATATAAATAAATAAAATTATGATTGTGAGTACCCGTTTTCAAAATTGTCCCAAGGACAAATCTACATCTCCCCTTATTAAAACTTGGTTATCAAAGTCAACACAGTTCTATTTTATGCCTAAATTAGCTCCAGTTGGATTTCTATCATTCCCAAATGAGACGTGCATTAAAAGCAGGAGAACCCACTATGGAGAACAGTATGGAGGTTCCTTAAAAAGCTAAAAATAGAACTACCATATGACCCAGCAATCCCACTACTGGGCATATACCCTGAGAAAACCATAATTCAAAAAGAGTCATGTACCACAATGTTCATTGCAGCTCTATTTACAATAGCCAGGACATGGAAGCAACCTAAGTGCCCATTGACAGATGAATGGATAAAGAAGATGTGGCACATATATACAATGGAATATTACTCAGCCATAAAAAGAAACAAAATTGAGTTATTTGTAGTAAGGTGGATGGACCTAGAATCTGTCATACAAAGTGAAGTAAGTCAGAAAGAGAAAAACAAATACCATATGCTAACACATATATATGGAATCTAAAACAAACAAACAAACAAAAAAGGTCATGAAGAACCTAGGGGCAGGACAGGAATAAAGACACAGACTTACTAGAGAATGGACTTGAGGACATGGGGAAGGGGAAGGGTAAGCTGGGACAAAGTGAGAGAGTGGCATGGACATATATACACTACCAAATGTAAAATAGATAGCTAGTGGGAATCAGCAGCATAGCACAAGGAGATCAGCTCAGTGCTTTGTGACCACCTAGAGGGGCAGGATAGGGAGGGTGGGAGGGAGACACAAGAGGGAAGAGATATGGGGATATATGTATATGTATAGCTGATTCACTTTGTTATCAAGCAGAAACTAACACACCATTGTAAAGCAATTATACTCCAATAAAGATGTTAAAGAAAAAATAAAAAGCAGGAGAACCATTACATTTTTCTTCCATAATTTTGGCCCCCTCCTGGTTTGGGGGAATGCATATGATTTGTTCTTCCTCTGGTGTGTCCCTTCTTGATTATTGGCACCACCTTCCAACCAATCAAAGCCAGAAATCTGGCCATTTGTCTCATTCACCAACATCCAATCCATCCCCAAGACTTAGGGACACTAATTCCTAAACATCTTGCTAAATTTAATATCATTAAATTTCACCAATTTTGAGAATATCTGAAGTATCTTATTAGTTAATTTGAGAGACTCTTAATGTACAAGCAGCAGGGTCTATTGCATATCCAATAAACTCCCTGTGAATTACTTTCCTGATCTCATTAAGTTTCTCTGCTGGCTCTTTCCCCTGTGGATTCCCCACCCATTTAGTGTGGAGGTCCTGGAATCTGGAATGATAAGATGGGGGCATTTTCTCTTTCTAGAACCATCAAATGCCCTACCTTGTAACTGTAGTATGTTCATTTATTACTTTGACTTATTGCGAACACACAATCTTCACCTCTGGGCACAGAAACATAACTGCAATAATTAAATTTGATTATACCGAGAAGATTAACATTTCAATCCTTAGCTGGAAGATAAGACAAAAGTCAAGCGACTTGATCAGACAAGGAAGCCAGCCTCTAAGATTTGTACCACCTGCACCAAAGATAAGTTCAGCAAATATTACTCTATGCTAAGGACAGTGCCAACACTACAAAAGTTTAAGCAGAAATACTCTTTGTTCTTGCGGTCATTTAAGGAGCACAATCAAACAAATAATAAATTACTCTTATGTGGTATGATGCATGCATAAGCAGTTAATAGCTGTTTATACAACATATAGCACTGCATTGATAAATTGGGGGGTGGTAAAGAGCATGGGCTCTGGAAACAGATTACTTCAGTTTAAATTCCCATTTTGTCCCTGTGAAATGGTGGGAATTTGTGTATGTTGCTTAAGTTTGGAGGCCTTAGTTTCCCATCTGTCAAAAGGGTTGTTGACAGGATTAAATTATATATAGCGTGTTTGAGCTAGTAGCTAAGAAATTGTAAGTACTCTATAATTTTTTAGATAGGTAGGGAGGGAAGCAGGCAGGCAGGTAGGTAGACAAATAATTCTTCTAAGAAAATGTTAAATTTTTATAACAATATGAAGATATATTTTAATTTTCTATAAAATTTTCTTACTCTTTATGAGATAAGGATCTGTGAAGATCTCACAGAGGAAAAGTGTCTAAATACGGTTCTGAAGTGTGAAAAAGAGTTGGCCAGGTGGAGAGGAGGGGATAAGACAGATAGGACTGGGGGGGGGGGTCAGCTCCTTCTGGAAACTTCTGAGAATGTCAATGCTACATGGGCACAAAGTGCGTGGGCAAAAAGAGCGCAGGAGTAGGGGATGCCAGAGAGGTGGACTGAAGCCACATCCCAGAGGAACTTGTTTCCTCCACGCTGAACGTGTGGACATGACTCTACATTATCCTCAAGGGCAAGGGGTTCCACTGAAGCATTTTAAAATTGGGCCCATAACTGTATTTTACAAAGTCACTCTGGTGAGGAGAGAACTGAAGAAACATTAGCAAGGACACTCGAATTATTTTTGATGGAGTTACACTATAAGAAGAGGCCAATGTTACTAAGAAAAGATGCCTTTTTCTTTCAGACATTCCTTCTGATGTTCCTTCCTGACTGGGCTGGAAGCAAACGCTTTTCTGCACCTCCTTCTTCTAGGGAGATTGGGGGGTTCCCTCCCGATCCTCCAGTCCTCCCCCCTCTACCATCCACCCCAAATTCTGAAGAAAATCTGATGCAACCAAATGGCCAGCTGTCTGAACCAAAGGTCGAAAGGAAGCAAGGGACCCTGTGGATGGTGGTGTTGGGATGTGGAGCCAAGGTACTCCAGGGAACACAGATGGAGTAAAGGTTCTAGACAGGAGGACTGGGTGTGACTAATAAGCCATTCTGGATACATGTATGTGATTGACAGTCTAAAAGAAACGGCCTATGTTCTTGCCCTTCCAAATATTAAGGGAAGAGCTAATAGGTTATTGGTTGTGAGCATTAGTGTTTAATGTCATTTTGAGCAGTACTCAAGAGAAATACCATGCATATTTTGGGAACTACCATGGAACCCACTGTGTCCTGGAGAATTCAGGGAGGGCTTCCTCCAGAAGTTGGCAGCAAAACAAGCCCTAAAAGCTGAAATTATCAGGAAAAAAAACATGGAAAAGCTGTCACATGCAGAAGTAACAGCATGTACAAAGGCACTGAGGTTGGAAGGGGCTTGATGTTCAAGGCCTAGAAGAAGACTAAGAGTGATAGAGCAGGGTGAGCAAGAGAGACGGTGGCACACAATGGGGATGGAGGGGTAAGGGCTTTCAATAAGTGAAGCCACAGGCTTTTGATAAATGTGTAACACTTGACATAGACCAAGGGATGCAAGCATTTGACTATTTTATGATTATCAAATTCAGATGAATCACTTCCTATTTTTGACCACCCTTCAGGGAAAATCTTACTTAGTACATCAGATAAAGTTTGATTATTGTTTGCTTCTGTGGACATCAAAGTCTATACGTATAACAATAGAAGAATGGGGTAAGATCACATTCTTCTCCATAGCTCTGTTTCTAAGCTGAAATTGTATTTGCATTGCTAAAGACTCTCTCTCTCTCTTTATACTAGGTAGAGAGATTAACAAGCAGTGCTGCAGAAATATGAGAGTCATTATTGCTGATTAAATGATAATTTTCTAGAGTGACATTATGCATCAGAAAAGAAAATAATGAGCTCACTTGAATTTATAGACCCCATGGCAGCTGGAAGAAGTTCTCTCATTTGCTCATCAACAGCTTTCAGGCCAAGTATTCGAAAGGATTATGACTGTTTGAGATAGGCACAGACTTAGAGGTTAAAAAGTGGGCACCTTGGCACGAAAGCTTACATCATTTTAATCAGGCTGCGGGAAGTAATAAATAACACTAGTAAAGACAATGAGAAGCATTTGCATATATATTCTAGTCTATCAATTACTTTGAGTGAAGAAGAGAGGAAAAGAAGACAGAGCCTGGTAGGTAGGATGTAGTAAAGAGGAAGCCTTAGCTTGACACATGGAAAATAATGGAAATCAGAGTTGAAGAAGACCAGTTTGACACAGAGAGTGTCAATTACCCAATGTATTAGTTCCTGGGGCTGCCAAAACATAATACCACAGATTGGTTGGCTTAAACAAAAGAAATTTATTTTCCAATAGTTCTGCAGGCTAGAAGTCCGAAATCAAGATATCAACAGATTTATTTTCTTCAGAGGCCTCTCTCCTTGGCTTACAGATGACTGCCTTCTTGCTGTGTGCTCAAATATTTGCCCCTCCATCTGTGATTTTTTTTGTGTGTCCTAATCTCGTCTTCTCACAAGGACATCAATTCTATAGGATCACACCCATATGACCTCATTCTACCTTAGTTACCTCTTTAAAGGCACTATTTCCAAAACAGTCAATTCTGAGTTACTGGGGTATAAGACTTCAACATATGAATTCACACTACTTGGGGGGGGGCGCCATTTAGCTCATAAGCCCCAAAATACTAATCAATCACTTGCTCTGTGCAGGGTGCTATTCAAGTCTCTGGGATACAGGAAGACATGGCCTTGTCCTCATGGACTTCGGGGGCTAACAGGGAAGACAGGCATCTAATATGGGATAATAGGTAAATAAATAATTTAGTAATTAATCATACCTGTGCAACATGCTGCAAAGAAGGGAGTCAGGGAAGGGTAGCCGGAGGAAAGGAGCTTTACGTCAATTCCAGAAGAGGATGTAGGTATGAGCCAGAAAAAGAAGGGGACATGGGTGATCCAAGAATGAGGAAACAACATGTTTCCTGAGGGCAGGCAGAAGAGACTGCCATGTGTTAGAGGGACTGAGTGAAATCAGCAGGACTAAGATAGGAAAATAGAGAGCAGTGTGCAATGAGTCTGGAGCTGTAAGTGGACAATAGACCATTTGGGGAAAAACGAAAGTGTGATTGATATGGTGACATGGTGTGCAGAGTGGCACATGTTATACTGGTGTGTTAGAGTTAAATGAGGAGACACCGTCTCACAGTTCTTAGCGGCTATTTAGTGCAATGGTAAAGAACTAGAGCTCCAGGCCAGAGTACTATGTTGGTTAAATCTTGGCTCTACCAAGTCCCAACACTGTGACTTTCAGGAAGTCACTTTAACACTCTGTCCAAGTTTCCTCAACTACACATTGTGACTAATCATGGTACATACCTCATAAGTCAAGTTAAATGAATGAATACACATAAATTACTTCTAGCAGTTCCTGGCACACAGTGATTATTCAGTCAACTTTTATCATTAGGAAGAACGACAGGAGATAAAAATCTACTGAGCACACGAAGATGTCACTTGAATGTAGGATAAAGGTAAAAAGCAGAACTGTTTCTCAATGATCAATTCAGCAAGCATTTATTGATTAGTTCCTCTTTTACTTTCCAACAACATTTTTGATCATGATACAATTTTCCTTTCAACAAACTTTAAAGAAATTGATGGAAGCACACTGTGGCAAATGTGCTTTGGTTAAAAGTACTGCTGTGCTCTTGGAGGTTAACACCTTTCACGCATACCATTCCACTAAAATGTTTCACCTAAGTTGCCTCTCTCTCTTTGTAGCAGTTTAAAATTTCTCTTTTCAGCCTGGTTTGTGGTCTTTGTAGATGTTCCATATGGTCAAAGTGTTCATATTTTTTAAATTGAAATATAGTTGATTTACAATATTTTGTTAATTTCAGGTGTACAGCAAAGCAATTCAGTTATATATATTTTTCAGATTATTTTCCCTTATAGATTATTACAAGATATTGAATATAGTTCCCTGTGTTATACAGTAAATCCTTGTTGCTTATCTATTTTATGTATAGTAGTTTGTATCTGTTAATCCCATACTCCTAATTTATCTCTCCCCTCCTTCCTTTCCCCTTTGGTAACTGAACCCTCCTACACTGTTGGTGGGAATGTAAATTGGTGCAGCCACTATGGAAAACAGTATGGAGGTTCCTTAAAAAACTAAAAATAGAACTATCATATGATCCAGCAATCCCACTCCTGGGCATATATCCAGAAAAGATGAAAACTGTACTTCAAAAAGATGCATACACCCCAACGTTCATAGCAGCACTATTTACAATAGCTAAGACATGGAAATAATCTAAATGTCCATTGACGGATGAATAGATAAAGAAGATGTGGTGTGTGTACACACACACACACACACACACACACATATACACACAATGGAATATCACTCAGCCATAAAAAAGAATGAAATATTGTCATTTGCAGCAACATGGATAGACCTAGAGATTATCATACTAAGGGAAGTAAATCAGGCAGAGAAAGACAAATATTATATGATATCACCTACATGAGGAATTTAAAAAATAATACAAACGAATCTATATGCAAAACCAGAAACAGACTCACAGACATAGAAAAGCATTCATCTTTGATTTGAGAAAGACTATGTTGGAGAGCAAGTGTCTCTGAATGATTGAAAGCGTCCAGAGGCGAATCATTCAAATATTGGTACTCTCTAAAATCACAATGGCCAACAAGATTCATTGTGTAAAATGCTATCCCTGATGCTAATTTTCCTGTCCTCTCTGCTGATAATGGTAAGTTATCAAATTCCGAACTCCTAAAAAATGTCAGCTCAATTTCTTACTTTCACTTGTTTACAAAGAATTACTGATTCATCTAGTTGGTTCATTAATGGCTGTGTTACAGTCATGAAATACTTTCTGCAATAGTAAATGTTCACATTTGGCAGTATGGTGTATTTCATGTTTTCAAGATGCGATGATAAAACTTTCATGAACAAGATAATACAAGGTTGGGGGCTTCCCTGGTGGCACAGTGGTTGAGAATCTGCCTGCCAATGCAGGGGACACGGGTTCGAGCCCTGGTCTGGGAAGATTCCACATGCCGCGGAGCAACTAGGCCCGTGAGCCACAATTACTGAGCCTGCGCGTCTGGAGCCTGTGCTCCGCAACAAGAGAGGCCGAGATAGTGAGAGGCCCGCGCACCGCGATGAAGAGTGGCCCCCGCTTGCCGCAACTGGAGAAAGCCCTCGCACAGAAACGAAGACCCAACACAGCCATGAATAAATAAATAAATAAATAAATAAATAAATAAATAAATAAATAAATAAATAAATAAATAAATAAATAAACGAACGTGAATTTCTTTAAAAAAAAAAGATAATACAAGGTTGGCATACTGTGGGTATTTAATAAATATTTGTTGAATCAATGAATCAGAAATAGTCCTTAGGGCAAGTCTGAAGAATAATGGTTATTTCTCCATTTTACAACCGCAGGAATTGAGGTTAACAGAGGTTAAATAACCCATTTGAGGCTGCACAATGGTAAAAGCCAGGGGGAAATGAAGCTCAGGTCTCCCTGACTCCGAAGCCACACCCTGCCTGGCTGACTCACCTGCATGAATGGTGAGCAGAGCAGAACGAGCCCTGGACAACTCTGGGCTAAGGGCACCTTCTCCGTGCTGCCCCAACCCTGGGACTTGCCACAGGGCACAATGATAATGTCTTTCCTGAATGTGACTCTCACCAGACTGCATGGGTCACTCTTGTGTTCCAGCAGCAGCATAGTATCCGGCACTTACTAAGTGTTGGGTAAACTCTGTTCAGTGGTGAGAAGCAATAAAGGCTTCATTGTTATTTTAAAAAATTAGATTACATATATTATACAACATTATATGTAATATTATATTATTATATGCTATATAATATTATATATTATATAGAATAGAATAGAATATATATATTATATACCTATAATATATATATAAATGAGTAATGTGGAACCAGAGTAATCTTATCTTTTTTTTTATTAAAGGAATTCCTTTATTTTTATTATCATTTTTTTATTTATTTATTTTATTTTATTTTTGGCTGTGTTGGGTCTTCGTTTCTGTGCGAGGGCTTTCTCTAGCTGCGGCAAGCGGGGGCCACTCTTCATCGTGGTGCGCGGGCCTCTCACTATCGCGGCCTCTCTTGTTGCGGAGCACAAGCTCCAGACGCGCAGGCTCAGTAGTTGTGGCTCACGGGCCTAGGTGCTCCGCGGCATGTGGGATCTTCCCAGACCAGGGCTCGAACCCGCGTCCCCTGCATTGGCAGGCAGACTCTCAACCACTGCGCCACCAGGGAAGCCCGAGTAATCTTGTCTTTATATCTTTTAGAATCTGAATATCTAGTGTGTCAGATCTGATATAAATGTTTGTGCCACACAATATGCACCTTGTACTTGAAGCCTTATCATTCAACCTCCCAAACCTGGAGTGCTGCTCACCTTACACAAAACTCAAGTCCCCACTCATGTAACTTGTAAACAGCGTTTTCCCATTCTTCCCTTCAGGGTGTCCTTGGGGTTCCCCAGGCTTCAATCCCCGTCCTTGTCCGTTTCCACCTCCCGGTCTTCCAGCTTCCTGAGGGGACTCACAGCCACACGTATAGCTCCAGCTCCCAATATAGTGGACACTGTGATGAATGTCCAGAATCCCTGTACTACTGAAGGATTTATCCCTCCAGCTGCTGGGAGTACTGCTAGCTCTCAGCCCCCTCCAGGAATTTCCCTCAGCTGAAGAGAGCTACTTCACTCAAGATCGTGCCTTCTCAGGGTCTACACCCAATGAACAACCAGCAATGGAGGGATGTAAAGACCTGGTCCCCTCACTGGGCCACTCTAGCTTCAGAGCTCACCATGGGGTCAGTGGAAGCCGAAGCTGAGTCTGCATCACACACACATGTTCTCCCACTACCCCTTCCCATGGCCTCCTTCTGAGATATTGATCTCAGAACACTCCTAATAAACTTCTTGCACATGAATTTCCATCTGAGAATCTGCTTCTGGGGAACCCAGCCTGTAAGATCTAATGACTCTCAAGCCTCTATTTCCATTTGAGTCTTCTCTGACCAAGCCTTGGAACCATATATCTCTCTACCTATTAAACACCTTTCACCTGGATCTCCTTGGTCACCTCAAACTCTACATTCCCAAACCGAATTCATCTTGTTTTCCACACACCCAGACTCTGATCCTCCCTTGGATTTTCCTTCTCAGGGGATCTCACCAGCATCATCTAAGCCTCTCAAGCCACAAACTTGACGTATTAGCTATCTATTGCAACATTACTACTAATTAACAGCTTAAAACAATGCACACTTATTTTATAGTTCCTGGGGGTCAGGAGACCAGGCACAGCAGGGTCCTCGGCAAAGCTGTAATCAAGGTGTTAGTCAGGGATGGAATCCCTTCAGAGTGGAAGGATCCATGTCCAAGCTCATTTTGTCATTGGACGAATTGAGTTCTCTGCAGGCTGTGGGAATGAGGGCCTTCGTTTCCTGCTGGCTGTTGCCCTGTGGTCACCCTCAGTTCCTTGCCACGTGATCCTCCCCATTAGGCAGTTCACAATATGGCAGTTTGCTTCTTTTTCTTTTTTTTTAACCTCTTTATTGGAGTATAATTGCTTTACAATGGTGTGTTAGTTTCTGCTTTATAACAAAGTGAACCAGCTATACGTATACATATATCCCCATATCTCCTCCCTCTTTGCTTGGCAGTTTGCTTCTTAAGAGCCAGCAGGGGCAAGAGAGTTCTATCAAGACAAGTGTTACAATCCTATGTAACATAACCACAGAAGTGACATCCCATCATCCTTGCCATATTTAGTTGGCCAGAAACTCACTCAAGGGGAAGAGCCCACACAAGGGTGTGACCACCAGGAGGTGGAGTCATAGGGGCAACCTTAGAATCAGTCCACTACCTTTGGACTATATTTTGCTTATTTTAGTCACACCTAGAGTGACACTTTCTTATTCATCAATAGTAGAAAAAAAAAAGTCTTCTGTGATGCTTTAGGCTCTTGCCTTTCTGAGATATTTGGCCTAGAGTGGAAAGGAAAATAAGAGATCTAGAAATCCCCTAGAGTTGAGGAAATTTATCCAAGAGTAATTTTTCTGAACCATGGGGTGAAATGTGAGCAGAGATGGCCCAGTTCCCTTCTTATCCAGAACAAAAACACTGCCGCAGTGTAACATAGTAGGAAGTGCATAGGACTCGGCTATTCAAATTAACCACGATAGTTACCAGGCAACATTTTCTTTTTTTTTTTAACCAATAATATGAAAAAGGAGTTCCCGGTTTCTGCAGCCCTTTCTGATTTTGTCAGTCTATGCACTGTCATATCTGAAAACTTTCCAGAACAGGAGACTTATCAATGCACTCCTCCATTCTCATTTAAATATCTACTAGCTATCATTCTCAGGTTTCTCTTGCCAAGCTGGGTCAAAAAGATGTCACCATCATTATCCCTGATCTAGCAGATTCACATTCTGAATGAAAGATATGCTGAAGTTCTGAAGAACAAGGTCATCAAATTCACTTTCTGACTGTGCTTTGTGATCTTAGGCAAGTTCCTTAAGCCCCATAGGCTTCAGTTTCCTTACCTGTAACATGGAGATAATAATAGCACCTATGCAGTAGTGTTGAGGTGAGAATTAAATACACAAACCATTTAGCATAGTGCTCGGTGTATGATAGCATTTCACAAATGCTAGTGCTTAACATTATCATTATTGCCAAGAACAGTGCTTGGTTGACAAACCAATAAAAATTCAAGAAACATGGGACTGCAAATTTTTAAATTTTCCTGTTTATTTTCAAAACTCATTTAATATCACCACTCTTTTACCCAAGAAAAAATATTTCAAACCAAAGAACTGGAAGAACATAATCTTGAATTAAAGAACAGTCCTTTTAAATGGAATAAATTTAGCTTTGGAAAATAAAAAACCTAACTCTCCAATACTGATGTTTCTTATTTTGCCAGAGCATGGTGAAAACCTCAACATGGATTTCCACAGATCCACAGCCCTGGGTTTGGCAACTGCTGAATTAGAGTCCCAAAGTTCCATCAGACCAGAGTTACAAACCTTATATTACTGCCCTCTTGTATCTCAATCACGATGTGAATGATCAGCTCACCCTACACCAACACACGTTTTTCATTAAGATAACTGACATCAAACTGGGCCTCAAACTTTTAAGCTATTTTAATTCATCCACTGTGAACTAAAACAATGAAAGTTCTTACCAACTTATCATCATATTTTTGTGGTATATAGGGTTCGGGGGAGCCGTTATATATGGATGAGTTTGCTTAAACCACATCCATCCCACTCCTACCTAGTGGGAAAATTTGGGATGGGGGAATGTTACAAAAACATCCGTAGGAGGGATGAGAGGGTATTACAGAAACCTCACATATTTTAAATACAGAAATATTATGCAGTCTTTCTGGTAAATTACACTTGATTGGGATGGAAGATAAATGTCACAATTGAGAGCAATTTGTAAAAATGCAACTGGAAATAATTTATTTGTCCATGTTGTTAAAAAGAAATACACTCCTGATTGTAGATTTAAACATAGTGTTGATGTATGGCATGTATTAACCGAACCATCATGCAGCGCTGTATGAAGGTTTATATATATATATATATATATATATATATATATATATATATATATATATATATATATATGCATATGTGTGCTGGCAGTCAAGAAATGTTTGTATTTTAATCTACTATTTCTGTCTGGATGGGAGAAGGAAGAACAGAGACGTGTTTTTCTAGACATTGCCTTGCTCGCAGATCCTCTTAATAATGAGGTGCAGCTTGATTCATGAAAAAATATTAATAGATTGGAATTTTCCTATATATTTTTATATATATATACATATATTTTTTTTGCTTATTTGCTGGATTACACAAGATAATTTACTTGCAAATGACATCAACCCGATAAAATTGGCTTTGGGGTGGAAATAAAATGTATTAGTTCACACAATGGAAAAATCCATGGGGTACTTGCCCTTAGGAACAGTGGGACCCATATGCTCGAAAGATGAAATCAGAATTCTCACTGCACCTCTCCATTCTGCGTTCTTCTTTGTTGGCTCAAATCTCAGGTTCTCTCCAAGAAATGGTAAATGTTGTAACCAGCAAATCAGGATTATATCCTAATAGCCTAAAAACTTTATCTGGAAAAGCATGCATTTTTCTCAATAATTCAATGATTTGAGAGCCCCAACTTGGTCCAAACGTCCAAACCAGAATAAATCCCTAGCCACAGAAATGTGACGGTCATGTTCATTAGAACGGAAAAAAATTGTTTACCTTCTGGACCTGGAAGTGAAGTCAGCCTCCACTACCAAAACTCATGTGGTCTATAAACTGGGGAGGTTTCTCTCTCTTAGAGTAAGAGAGAGGTTCTGCTAAGTTACAGTGGGCAATTGGAAATAGATGTGCCCTCTCCTTCCAAGATTATTCTCTTTGTTTCTGTCCAAAGCCAATTTAAACTCTAATCACCTATAGTACATACTAGAACTTCTATCATTTTGATAATTGATCCTGTAGCGTTAACATAAGGCATGGTACCTGCCTGGGTCAATCCTGGTAGCTTATCCTGCTGTATCTACCATGAAATAAGATAATAATGACAATACCTTCAAAGGAAATGATGTGAGGACCCATGAATGTTCCACAGTGTGCTCATATAAAAAGAGCATATAAAAGCATACTTGTGCTCATGATTAAAGAGTTTTGTTCATGTGTTCCTTCAGTGACAAACCACTAACCTAATAATTATAGCTTGTTAACTCCAAGGAGAAAAGGCAGCATCAATAGAATAGAATGAGAATCCAACTTAGGACAACAGCCTTGGGTTAAATCTTTATTTCATGTCCTCAATAAATAATAGCTATTATTTTTTTAATTAATTGGCTGTGTCATGTTAGACAAGCTGTTTAACCTCTCTAAACCTAAGTTTTCTCATCTCTAAAATAGGGATAATGATATTTACCTAGCAGATTTGTAATGAGCATCAGACATTGCAGAATTAAGTGCAAGAGTCTTATAGGCATGAAATAAATAATAGCTGTTATCCTCAGTAATAAGAACAGTCTTTTAATACTGATATACAAAACCAGCATACAGTAAATGTTCAATAAATGGCTCTAGGGTTTGCTTATTTTAATTATCATTATTGTATCTGATCTTTTGAAAGGTAGAATTGTAACCGAGCAGGACCCTATGAGGCCTTCCCAGAATAGACCCCCACCCATGTCCTCCGCCTGCCTTTTGTCTGTAGAAAAACTTCAGTCAAAGAATAAATTTAATCAGAGAAGTGAGACTATGAAGAAAGAAAGAAAAACGGTCAAGCAAGACAAAATAATAATACTTTAGCCATTAAACAAAGTCAAGGACCTTTAGTTCCTCCTCAAGGACTATAGATAATGTTCTGAGCCATGTCCTTTGAGCTGTTTTGCAGATACTAAAACCCCAACCTAGTGGGAGAAGTTAACTGTATGCTGCCTACAAGCACATAGACCCCAGACCAGTTGGAACCAGAAGGTTGATGATACTGACTCCCGATCACCTCACCACCAGCCAATCAGAAGAATGTCCACAAGCTGACCGCACCCTGCTCCTGGAACACCATAAGACTCCTCACTACCCGCTCCAGAGGGGGACACAGAGTTTTGAGGGAATTAGCCTGCTGTGGCCCCCTTTGCCTGGCAAAGCAGTAGAGCTATGCTTTTTTACTTCACCCAAAACTGTCTCCATGTTTCTATTTGGCACGGTGAACACAGGCCAAGTTTCGGCAACAGAATGAATATGTAGCTACTAGGCTGAGAGTTTCTCCACAAGCTAAAATACTCCCTTCTTAACTGTGCATCTCCTAGGCTTATTACCAGGCATGAAGTACAACCATCTTAGAAAAAATTAAATAGAATCTTTTCTCTCAGTTTGACTATTTAACCAAAGACACCAAAGCCAAATTCTATTGAGATTAATTAACTCCTGAGAGAGTTTTTCTTAAGTGTCACTTGCTTATGCAAAGTTTGTATACTGAAATTTTTCCTTCTGACAACTTATTTCAATTTTTCTTCACAT
The DNA here is from genome assembly GCF_028021215.1 of Eschrichtius robustus. Taxonomy (NCBI): domain Eukaryota; kingdom Metazoa; phylum Chordata; class Mammalia; order Artiodactyla; family Eschrichtiidae; genus Eschrichtius; species Eschrichtius robustus. The sequence goes on from NC_090825.1 coordinate 121,957,231, forward strand.
TCCATTAATTCTCCATTAGTAAAGCTTCATCACTTGGGGGTGAAGTGGTTAAGAATGGGTTTGCAAAGGAGACCTTCAAGATGGCAGAGGAGTAAGACGTGGAGATCACTTTCTTCCCCACAAATACATCACAAATATATCTATATGTGGAACAACTCCTACGGAACACCTACTGAACACTGCCAGAAGACCTCAGACTTCCCAAAAGGCAAGAAACTCCCCATGTAACTAGGTAGGGCAAAAGAATAAAGGGGAAAAAAAAGAGACAAAAGAATAGAGACAGGACCTGCACCTCTGGGAGGGAGCTGTGAAGGAGGAAAAGTTTCCACACACTAGGAAGCCCCTTCACTGGAGGAGATTGCGGGTGGCGGAGGGGGTAAGCTTTGGAGCCACGGAGGAGAGCGCAGTAATAAGCGTGCAGAGGGCAAAGCAGAGAGATTCCTGCACAGAGGATCGGTGCCGACCAGCACTCAGCAGCCCGAGAGGCTTGTCTGCTCACCCGCTGGGGCGGGCGGGGGCTGCGAGCTGAGGCTCGGGCTTCAGAGGTCAGATCCCAGGGAGAGGACTGGGGTTGGCTGCGTGAACGCAGCCTGAAGGGGGGCTCATGCACCACAGCTAGCCGGGAGGGAGTCTGGGAAAAACTTTGGAACTGCCTAAGAGGCAAGAGACCATTGTTTCGGGGTGTGCGAGGAGAGGGGATTCAGAACACTGCCTAAACGAGCTCCAGAGACGGGTGTGAGCCACGGCTCTCAATGCAGATATGAGAGACAGGCATGGGATGCTAATGTTGCTGCTGCAGCCACCAAGAAGCCTGTGTGCAAGCACAGGTCACTCTCCACACCTCCCCTCCTGGGAGCCTGTACAGCCCACCACTGCCAGGGTCCTGTCATCCAGGGACAACCTCCTGGGGAGAACACACGGCACGCCTCCGGCTGATGCAACGTCACGATGGCCTCTGCCGCCACAGGCTCACCCCGCATTCCGTACCCCTCCCTCCACCAGGCCTGAGTGAGCCAGAGCCCACGAATCAGCTGATACTTTAACTCCCTCCTGTCTGAGCAAAAAACAGATGCCCTCAGGCTACCTACATGCAGAGGCGGGGTCAAATCCAAAGCTGAACCCCAGGAGCTGTGCGAACAAAGAATAGAAAGGGAAATCTCTCCCAGCAGCCTGAGGAGCAGCAGATTAAATCTCCACAATCAACTTGATGTACCCTGCATCTGTGGAATACCTGAATAGACAACAAATCATCCCAAATTGAAGAGGTGGACTCTGGGAGCAACAGTAGACTTGGGGTTTCTGTTCCGCATCTAATTTGTTTCTGGTTTTATGTTTATCTTAGTTTAGTCTTTAGAGTTTATTATCATTGGTAGATTTGTTTATTGATTTGGTTGCTCTCTTCCTTTTTTTTTATATATATATAGATATATATATTTTTTCTTTTTTCTCTTTTTGTGAGTGTATATGTGTATGCTTCTTTTTATGATTTTGTCTGTATAGCTTTGCTTTTACCATTTGTCCTAGGGTTCTGTCTGTCCATTTCTTTTTTATTTTTAGTATAGTTTTTAGCTCTTGTTATCATTGGTGGATTTGTTTTTTGGTTTGGCTGCTCTATTCTTTCTCTCTTTTGTTTAATTAATCTTCAATTTTTTTAAATTTTAAATAATTTTAAAAACTTTTTTATTTTAATACCTTTATTTTATTTTATTTTTTTCTTTCTTCCTTTCTTTTTTTGTCTCTTTTCTTCTGAGCTGTGTGGTTGACAGGGTCTTGGTGCTCCAGCCGGGTGTCAGGGCTGTGTCTCTGAGGTGGGAGAGCCGAGTTCAGGACATTGGTCCACCATAGACCTCCTGGCTCCATGTAAATTCAAATGGTGAAAGCTCTCCCAGAGATCTCCATCTCAATGCTAAGACCCAGCTCCACTCAACAACCAGCAAGCTACAGTGCTGGACACCCTATACCAAACAAACTAGCAAGAAAGGAACACAATGCCACTGATTAGCAGAGACGCTGCTTAAAATCATAATAAGATCACAGACACCCCAAAACACATGACCGGACATGGTCCTGCCCACAAGAAAGACAAGACCAGCCTCATTCACAAGAACATAGGCACCTGTCGCCTCCACCAGGAAGCCCACAAAACCCACGGAACCAACCTTACCCACTGGAGGCAGACACCAAAAACAGCGAGAACTACAAACCTGCAGCCTGCGAAAAGGAGACCCCAAACACAGTAAGTTAAGCAAAATGAGAAGACAGAGAAACACACAGCAGATGAAGGAGCAAGGTAAAAACCCACCAGACCAAACAAATGAAGAGGAAATAGGCAGTCTACCTGAAAAAGAATTCAGAATAATGATAGTAAGGATGATCCAAAATCTTGGAAATAGAATGGGGAAAATACAAGAAATGTTTAACAAGGACCTAGGAGAACTAAAGAGAAAACAAACAATGATGAACAACACAATAAATGAAATTAAAAATTCTCTAGAAGGAATAAATAGCAGAATACCTGAGGGAGAAGAATGGATAAGGGACCTGGAAGATAAAATAGTGGAAATAACTACTGCAGAGCAGAATAAAGAATGAAAACAATCGACAGTGTCAGAGACCTCTGGGACACCATTAAACACACCAACATTCGAATTATAGGGGTCCCAGAAGAAGAAGAGAAAAAAAAAAAAGGGACTGAGAAAATATTTGAAGAGATTATAGTTAAAAACTTCCCTAATATGGGAAAGGAAATAGTCAGTCAAGTCCAGGAAGCTCAGAGAGTCCCATACAGGATAAACCCAAGGAGAAACATGCCAACACAAATATTAATCAAACTATCAAAAATTAAATACAAAGAAAAGATATTAAAAGCAGCAAGGGAAAAACAACAAATAACATACAAGGGAATCCCCATAAGGTTAACAGCTGAACTTTCAGCAGAAACTCTGCAAGTCTGAAGGGAGTGACAGGACATATTTAAACTGATGAAAGGGAGAAACCTATAACCAAGATTACTCTACACAGCAAGGATCTCATTCAGGTTTGACAGAGAAATTGAAACTTTTATAGAAAAGCAAAAGCTAATAGAATTCAGCACCACCAAAGCAGCCTTACAGCAAATGCTAAAGGAACTTCTCTAGGCAGGAAACACAAGAGAAGGAAAAGATCTACAATACCAAACCCAAAACAATTAAGAACATGGTAATAGGAACATACACATAAATAACTACCTTAAAAGTAAATGGATTAAATGCTCCAATCAAAAGACATAGACAGGCTGAATGGATAGAAAAATGAGACGCGTATATGTGCTGTCTACAAGAGACCCACTTCACACCTAGGGACGCATACAGATGGAAAAAGAGGGTATGGAAAAAGATATTTCATGCAAGAGGAAATCAAAAGAAAGCTAGAGTAGCAATTCTCATACCACACAAAATAGACTTTAAAATAAAGACTATTACAAGAGACAAAGAAGGACACTATATAATGATCAAGGGATCGATCCAAGAGGAAGCTATAACAATTGTAAATATTTATGCACCCAACATAGGAGCACCTCAATACATAAGGCAAATACTAACAGCCATAAAAGGGGAAATCGACAGTAACACAATCATAGTAGGGGGCTTTAACACCACACTTTCACCAATGGACAGATCATCCAAAATGAAAATAAATAAGGAAACATAAGCTTTAAATGATACATTAAATAAAATGGACTTAATTGATATTTATAGGACATTCCATCCAAAAACAACGGAATACTCTTTCTTCTCAAGTGCTCATGGAACATTCTCCAGCATAGATCATATCTTGGGTCACAAATAAAGCATCAGTAAATTTAAGAAAATTGAAATCCTATCAAGTATCTTTTCTGACCACAATGCTATGAGACTAGATATCAATTACAGGAAAAAAATCTGTATAAAATACAAACCCATGGAGGCTAAATAATACACTAATAAATAACCAAGAGATCACTGAAGAAATCAAAGAAGAACTCAAAAAATACCTAGAAAAAAATGACAATGAAAACACGACAACCCAAAACCTATGGGATGCAGCAAAAGCAGTGCTAAGAGGGAAGTTTATAGCAATACAATGCTACCTCAAGAAAAAAGAAACATCTCAAATAAACAACCTAACCTTACACCTAAAGCAATTAAACAAATTACAAAAAACTCCCAAAATTAGCAGACGGAAGGAAATCATAAAAATCAGATCAGAAATAAATGAAAAAGAAATGAAGGAAACAATAGAAAAGATCAATAAAACTAAAAGCTGGTTCTTTGAGAAGATAAACAAAATTGATAAACCATTAGCCAGACTCATCAAGAAAAAAAGGGAGAAGACTCAAATAAATAGAATTAGAAATGAAAAAGGAGAAATAAGAACTGACACTGCAGAAATACAAAGGATTGTGAAAGATTACTACAAGCTACTCTATGCCAATAAAATGGACAACCTGGAAGAAATGGACAAATTCTTAGAAAAGCACAACCTTCCAAGACTGAACCAGGAAGAAACAGAAAATATAAACAAACCAATCACAAGCACTGAAATTGAAACTGTGATTAAAGGTCTTCCAACAAACAGAAGTCCAAGACCAGACGGCTTCACAGGTGAATTCTATCAAACATTTAGAGAAGAGCTAACACGCATCCTTCTCAAACTCTTCCAAAATATAGCAGACGGAGGAAAATTCCCAAACTCATTCTACAAGGCCACCATCACTCTGATACCAAAACCAGACAAAGATGTCACAAAGAAAGAAAAATACAGAACAATTTCACTGGTGAACATAGATGCAATAATCCTCAACAAAATACTAGTAAACAGAATCCAACAGCACATTAAAGGGATCATACACCATGATCAAGTGGGGTTTATCCCAGAAATGCAAGGATTCTTCAATATACACAAATCAATCAATGTGATAAACCATATTAACTAATTGAAGAAGAAAAACCGTATGATCATCTCAAAAGATGCAGAAAAAGCTTTTGACAAAATTCAACACCGATTTATGATAAAAACCTTTCAGAAAGCAGGCATAGAGGAAACTCACCTCAACATAATAAAGGCCATATATGACAAGCCCACAGCCAGCATCATTCTCAATGGTGAAAAACTGAAACGATTTCCACTAAGATCAGGAACAAGACAAGGTTGCCCCTCTCACCACTAGTATTCAGCATACTTTTGGAAGTTTTAGCCACAACAATCAGATGAGAAAAAGAAATAGAAGGAACCCAAATTGGAAAAGAAGAAATAAAGCTGTCACTGTTTGCAGATGACATGATACTATACATAGAGAATTCTAAAGATGCTACCAGAAAACTACTAGAGCCAATCAATGAAATTGGTAAAGTAGCAGGACACAAAACTAATGCACAGAAACCTCTTGCATTCCTATACACTAATGATGAAAAATCTGAAAGTGAAATTAAGAAAACAGTCCCATTTATGATTGCAAAAAAAGAATAAAATACGTAAGAATAAACCTACCTAAGGAGACAAAAGACCTGTATGCAGAAAACTACAAGACACTGATGAAAGAAATTAAAGATTATACAAACAGATGGAGAGATATACCATGTTCTTGGATTGGAAGAATCAACATTGTGAAAATGACTATACTAAGCAAAGCAATCTACAGATTCAATGCAATCCCCGTCAAACTACCAATGGCATTTTTCACAGAAAAAGAACAAACAATTTCACAATTTGTATGGAAACACAAAAGACCCCAAATAGCGAAAACAATCTTGAGAAAGAAAAACAGAGCTGGAGGAATCTGGCTCCTGGACTTCAGACTATACTACAAGGCTACAGTAATCAAGACAGCATCATACTGGCACAAAAACAGAAATGTAGACCAATGGAACAGGATAGAAAGCCCAGAGATAAAGTCACGCACATACAGTCACCTTAGTTTTGATAAAGGAGAAAAGACAGCCTCTTCAATAAGTGGTGCTGGGCAAACTGAACAGCTACATGTAAAAGAATGAAATTAGAACACTCCCTAACACCATACACAAAAATAAACTCAAAATGGATTAAAGACCTAAATGTAAGGCCAAACACTATAAAACTCTTAGAGGAAAACATAGGCAGAACACTCCATGGCATAAATCACAGCAAGATCCTTTTTAACCCACTCCTAGAGAAATGGAAATAAAAACAAAAATAAACAAATGAGACCTAATGAAACTTAAAAACTTTTGCACAGCAAAGGAAACCATAAACAAGAGGAAAAGACAACCCTCAGAATGGGAGACAATATTTGCAAATGAAGCAACTGACAAAGGATTAATCTCCAAAATTTACAAGCAGCTCATGCAGCTCAATATCAAAAAAACAAACTATGCAATCCAAAAATGTGCAGAAGACCTAAACAGTCATTTCTCCAAAGAAGATATACAGATTGCCAACAAACACAGGAAAGGGTGCTCAACATCACTAATCATTAGAGAAATGCAAATCAAAACTACAATGAGGTATCACCTCACACCAGTCAGAATGGCCATCATCAAAAAATCTACAAACAATAAATGCTGGAGAGGGTGTGGAGGAAAGGGAACCCTCTTGCACTGTTGGTGGGAATGTAAATTGATACAGCCACTATGGAGAACAGTATGGAGGTTCCTTAAAAAACTACAAATAGAACTACCATACGACCCAGCAATCCCACTACTGGGCATACACCCTCAGAAAACCATAATTCAAAAAGAGTCATGTACCACAATGTTCATTGCAGCACTATTTACAATAGCCAGGACATGGAAGCAACCTAAATGTCCATCGACAGATGAATGGATAAAGAAGATGTGGCACATATATACAATGGAATATTACTCAGCCATAAAAAGAAACGAAATTGAGTTATTTGTAGTGAGGTGGATGGACCTAGAGTCTGTCATACAGAGTGAAGTAAGTCAGAAAGAGAAAAACAAATACCATATGCTAACGCATATATATGCAAACTAAAAATAAAATAAAATCAAAAAATGGTTCTGAAGAACCAAGGTTCAGGACAGGAATAGAGGTGCCGATGTAGAGAATGGACTTGAGGACACGGGGAGTGGGAAGGGTAAGCTGGGACGAAGTGAGAGAGTGGCATGGACATATATACACTACCAAATATAAAATAGATAGGTAGTGGGAAGCAGCCGCATAGCGCAGCGAGATCAGCTCGGTGCTTTGTGACCACCTAGAGGGGTGGGATAGGGAGGGTGGGAGGGAGAGGCAAGAGGGAAGAGATATGGGGATATTTGTATACATATAGCTGATTCACTTTGTTATAAAGCGGAATCTAAGACACCATTGTAAAGCAATTATACTCCAATAAAGATGCTAAAAAAAAAAAAAGAATGGGTTTGCAAATATCTGGATTATTTACCAAACTACAGATGAAGGAGAGCTTTGAAAGCCCTGGTTTTCATTTTCCCTGCATTCTCATAGTCCACAGCTATCCATCCTGTTTATTACCAGTTCATTGCAGCCACCTCAGAATTGTCCTTAAGCGGTTGCTAAACTTTAATTGAAATGAGGAAGTCAGACCCTCTCCAATTTTTTAAAGGACAAAGCAATGCACCTTACTGGTTTGCTTCTGTAAACTCATGCCACCATATTGAGTCTCATTCCAAAGCATAAATGTCTTGGAACAATTCTCCATAAATACAAGCAATTTGAGTGACAAATGCACAAATTACACAATTTGGGGGGAAAGATTGTCAAGCCAAAACATAGAAAGTAATGATTCATTTTATAAAATAAAATGCTCAAAGAAACATCAGGGAACTTGTTTTCGGCTGCAGTTAGCTTAAATGAAATGGTTCTCTAAGTGGATGTTTATTGGAAATCTGTGTTTAGAAGGCTGGAAATAAATTCCATTTTTAAGTTATGCCTTTTTCCCCTCTCCCTCTGCATTTGCTGACCCATTTTATTCAAAGCTGAACACGAGATATAAATAAGGATTCTTGAACTGCTTTTAAACTGCTGGCATCTGTTAGATTAGAAGGAAGTCTGATTTAGCAAAACTTAAAACAGTACAGAACAATTGCCAAAATGAGAGAATCTTTTATTTATGTTGTCAAACAATGTTATGTAACCAGGCACGTTTTTCACCTTCATTCTTTATGATGAGTATATGGGGCAATATATCTCTTAATGTTTGGCCAGCTGAGAGCCCATTTGTTGGTGCTGCATTATTTAGATGTTAAATTTATTTGAGAGGAAATTAATTATGTATATTCAGCTAAAAACCATCACTACATTCAGTAAGCTCTTAATATAAAGACCTCCTTCTGGTTTTTAAATTTTTTTTCTTAAATTTTCAGGCGAAAGGTAGTGGTTTTTTCTGTTATTCCTAATTTCCAGAGACTCCAGAAACCAAATAGTTAAAATAAGAGTGCCACAGTCAAAGGCACCTTGGTTTAAAACCTAGCTTACCATTTTTTGAAGTGTTTGAATCTGGAAAGTTAGAAATCTCTCTAAGCATATTGTTCAGCTATAAAATGAGGATAATAATGGTATCTTCTTCACATGTTCATTCTGAGGATTAATGCACATAAGAGGCTTAGCACATTGTCTGATACACAGCATGTATTCAATAAACGTTAACACTAAAAAAATTATCGCTACATCCTAATGAATACAAAGTTAATTTCGGCAACATGAATGGAAAGTAGTTTCACTTTATTTCGTTTGGTTTAACGATCTACCTAGGTACAGTAGGGAATGTTAGCTAAATGATTTCATATACTTAGGGACATGATCTGTACTGAGAAATATCAAGCTAATAAAACAAGAGGAAATTGGGAAGGAATGTTTGCCATAAATGTTCTGTACGTTTAAATGCGCCAATCATGACTGGACAACAAACACTGAATAATATGGATGAGATGAGATAATGGCCGATTCAAGAAAGTGTTTTGTTTGTTCTTATTTTATTTAAAGAAGGAGGCTCTCTCTGGTGAAGTCTAATGAAACCCTAGGGGTGAGAGGAGGAACTGCATTTTACCAGATTAGGAAACAAATACAAAGTTGCCCAAAATGATGCAATGAAGCAATGGTAGAGCTTATCCTGAAAGCTGATTTGGATTCTGCTGTTTTTATTTTCTATATCAGGGAGTTTTCTGCACTAAGAATAGAGATTTTTGAACTAAACTTTTCAAAATTCCAAAAGGGTTTCGTGAATCAATCCTTGGAAGAATTTATTTCAAGATGTAAAGAATGCATTCAATAAGTCTTATTAATAAATACAACTGATTTTGATCAAAACCTACCATGTGCCTGGCACTATGTGAAGTACTTCATTTGTATTGGTCCAATTTCATCCTCACAACAACTCCTCTGTGGAGTAGGTATTAAGAAAACTGGAGGTTAGAATGCTTTCTATGAGTCATGCAATTGATGAGGATGAGAAACAAGACTCACCCCTGGGTATGTACAATCAAAACTTGTGGCCTTACTTACTATGCTTATCTGTGTCCACTTCTGACATTCTTCCCTGTCTCAAGGAACCAGATGACTGAACAGAGATAGCATTTCCCATCTTTCACACCATAGGTCTGAGGCAGAATTAGAAGATGCCATAACCATGGAAACTGACTACAAAGGGCCAATCATTAAGAGATATATCACCCCATATACTCATTATAAAGAATGAAGACGAACAACTTGCCTGGTTACATAACACTGTTGTATCACATAAATAAAAGATTCCCTCATCTTGGAAATTGTTCTATATTGTTCTAAGTCTAAACTTGGACTATAATTTGGGAGTTGGGAGTTCAAGGATGGAACTGGGGCAGATGCTCATTGATACTGGCACTGTAAAGGTAGCACCAACAATAGAACCACTCCCCTATAGAGTTCTCCATCACAATTTCCCTTGAATCTCCTCAAACAGCAGAAATAACCTTGACTTGTGCATTGGGTCAAAGCTGGGAAAGTGATAAATTCTAGAAATTTTACATAAAATGAGTAATTTTTATGAGTAATTCTTTTTACGTAAAACATTAAAACATTTTAAAAAATCACTTTTTGTAAGTGAAGTGTTTTCAAACACGATATAATTGTTTAGTAAAAACAAAAGCATTTTAAATGAAACGAATATGTACCTAGAGTCCCATGACTAAAAAAAAAAAAAAAAATTAAAAGTCCAACATTCATTCCTCCCTGGATGCTTGTACTGTAGAAGGAGTCAGAGACCACGTCCAGCACTCAGGTTTCTCCTCTGAACTGAAGATCTTGTCAGGCTCAAGGTTACAGCCGAGAATGAAGTAGTGTCATAATACCCTTCAAATGACTGCAATCTTAATCTCAACCTCTGGCAAGAGGGTCTAAAAAGATAGTTTGTGACAATGTTAAGTATATGCTAGGGAAAATATGAAAATGGATCCAAGAACCAAAGTGCTAGAGCATAAGGACCTCACCTTTCTCATTGATTGTGGCGTCTCCAGCTCTGAGTACCCAGATTTCAAAATGTATTCTATGTGACTTCTCAGCCCTGCAAAGCCAGTTAGTCATTTAGCTTGAGGTCCTTTGATAGAGGTACCTGTGTAACAGTCATAATTAATACATTAATTAATAAATATGCCAGACTCTTTTCTAAGTGATTTACATCTGCTAACTCATCCCCACCACGATCCAGTGAAAAAGGTACTATTATTAACACTACCTTAAGGTTGGAAACTAAAGCAGAGAAAGATTAGAAATGTGCCCAAGGATCGTGATGTTAGGAAAGGGTGGAACCGGGGTACAAAGCCAGGATGGCTGTAGAGCCTGTTTTCTTTATCATTCTGCTTGTTATAATGCCCTTTGCCATATTAATACCAGTCACCATTTGTTCAGGGCTTACCATGTGCCAATAAGAATTGTGCTGAGCACTTTATAGGCACACTTAGTTTTACTGTGCTTTGCTTTGTTGTGCTTCACAGATGCTGCATATTTTTTACAAATTGAAGGTTTGTGGCAACCCTGCATCGAGTTTATCGGGACCAGTTTTCCAACAACATTTGCTCACTTAGTGTCTCTGTGTCACATTTTGGTAATTCTTGCAATGCTTCAAAGCTTTCACCAGCAAAAACATTATGACTCTCTGAAGGCTCAGATGATGGTTAGCATATTTTAGCAATAAAGCACTTTTAAATTAAGACATGTACATAGCTTTTTTAGATATAATGCTGTTGCATGCTTAATAGACTACAGTAGAGTGTAAACATAACTTTTTTTTAACGTGTTTATTGGAGTATAATTGCTTTACAATGGTGTGTTAGTTTCTGCTGTATAACAAAGTGTATCAGCTATACATATAGATATATCCCCACATCCCCTCCCTCTTGCGCCTCTCTTCCAACCTCCCTATCCCACCCCTCTAGGTGGTCACAAAGCATCGAGCTGATCTCCCTGTGCTATGCAGCAACTTCCCACTAGCCTTCCATTTTACATTTGGTGGTGTATATATGTCAGTGCTACTCTCTCACTTCATCCCAGCTTTCCCTCCCCCTACACCCGTCTCCTCAAGTCCATTCTCTACATCTGCATCTTTTTTCCTGTCCTGCCCCTAGGTTCATCAGAAGCATTTTTTTTTAGATTCCATATATATGTCATAACTTTTACCTGCACCATGAAACCAAAAAATTCATGAGACTGGCTTTATTGTCATGTTTGCTTTATTGTGATGTCCTGGAACTGAACCCACAATATCTCTGAGGTATGCCTGTACATATGTTATTTCGTTATATCAATATGACAATTAAATGAGGTATATGTGATTATTGGCCCCATTTTATAGATAAGAAGACTAAGGTTCAGAGATGACATGCAATTTTCCCAGTTGTCTTTGATCAAAATAAAACTCAAACTCAGATCATTTCACTCAGCAGAACTGCCTAACCCTCCCTCATCATACATCTCAAGGAGGGCTTTTTTTCATCAGTAAATCTTTAAGTTCTCTTAACCGCTGAGCAATGATTTCTAACTGAAAATAAACAAGTGGGATTTGATTTCCAACAGAGATTCCCATTCCTACACTTAAACTTGACTCTCCCACATTTGAGTTACATATTTTAAAGACTTTTAAAACACATTTTATTTTAGAATAGATTTAGATTTACATAAAATCGCGAAGTGAGTTCTCACGTACCCTGCACCCATTTCTCCCTATTATTAACATCTTACATCAGTATGGTACTTTTGTTACAATTTAATGAAACTATATTGTTAACTGAAATCCAGATCTCTAGACTTCTTTGGATTTTACTTAATGTCTTTTTTCTGTTCCAAGATCCCATCCAAGATAGCACATTACATTTAGTCATCATGTTTCCTTAGGCTCCTCTTGGCTGTAACAATTTTTCAAACTTTCCTTGTTTTTGATTATCTTGACAGCTGTGAGGAATAATTAGTCAGGTATTTTGGAGAGAGTCTCTCAACTGGGATTTGTTTGAGTTTATGTCATGATTAGACTTGGGTTGCCAGTTTGGGAAGGAAGACCACATTGGTAAAGTGCCATTCTCATCACATCATATCAAAAGTATATACTATTAACATGACATAACTATTGATGTTAACCATGGCTGAGGTAGTATTAGTATTCTCCACTGTAAATCTACTTTCCCCCCTCTCTACACTATGCTCTTTGGAAGAAAGTTACTATAAGCAGAATACACTTTAAGGAGTGAGGAGTTATGCATGGGAGGTCTGTCTATTCACCCCAATTATTTATTTATTAAATTATTTATTTATATCAATATAGACTCAAAAATATTTATTTAATATGCTTGGTTATAACCAAATTCTACTTTATTTTGTGGCTCAAATTGTTCCAGCTTTGACAATGGGAAGCTCTTTCAGTTGGCTCCTGTGTCCTTTTGACGCTTACCCATCATTGTGTTTTGGTTTTGGTTTTGAGCACTTCATTAAATTCTGAAACTATGAGATGTTCCAGGCTCATCTTGTATATTTCTTGCCAGAACCCTAGAATCAACTATTTTCCCTAAGTTTTTAAATTGAAGAATGGTATTACAAACCAATATCTGAGTGTTAGGTGTGCTTGTTGCTACTGGGTGTCACTGCTTCTAGCCTTTCTTAGTTGACAGAGCAAGGACATATGTGTGTGTTAACTTGTATGTGTCTATACATATGTGTGTGTGTATATATATATATATATATATATAATATCCATCTATATCATATTAATTTAAACATGTATTCATGCTGAGGTCTTCAACTCTAATTTGTTACCACACTGTCAATATAACCTTCCCCCTGTTTGTCTACAGCTCCTCTCTCTAACAACGAGAAACCTGGCTGCACCATCCATTTATTTGTTTACTCCCAGTATAGAGTGATAGCAGTATACTATGGAAGTAATAATTAACACACAATATTATGTTAGTTTCAAGTGTACAACATAGGGATTCAGCATTTATACATACATTATGAATTGATCATGGCAAGTCTAGTAACCAGCTGTCACCAAAGTTATTGTGATATTATTGACTAAATTCCCTATGTTGTACATTACATCCACATGTATTATTGACTTTATAACTGGAAGTTTGTACCTCTTAATCCCCTTCACCATCTTTGCTCAACTCCCCCTCCCCTCCCCTTTGGTGACCAGAAATTTGTTCTCTGCATCTGTGAGCCTGTGTCTGTTTTGTTTTGTTTGTTCATTTGTTTTGTTTCTTAAATTCCACATGTGAGTGAGATCCTATAGTATTTTTCTTTCTCTGCCTGACTTATTTTACTTAGCGTAATACCTTCCAGGTCCACCCATATTGTCTCAAATGGCAAGATTACATTCTTTTTATGGCTGAATAATATTCCACTATATGTGTATGTATATGTATGTTTGTGTGCATGTGTGTGTGTATGTATAACAAATCTTCTTTACCCTTTCATCTATCAATGGGCACTTAGGTTTCTTCCATATGTTGGCTACTGTAGATAATACTGCAATGAGCCTAAGGGTGCATATATCTTTTCAAATTAGTGGTTTTGTTTTCTTCAGGTAAATACCCAGAATTGGAATTGCTAGGTCATACAGTAGTTCTATTTTTAATTTTTTGAGGAGCCTCCATAATGTTTTCCATATAGCTGCACAAATATACCATCCCAGCAATAGTGCACAAAAGTTCCCTTTTCTCCACATCCTCCCAAACACTTGTTATTTGTTATCTATTTGATGATGGCCATTCTGACAGGTGTGAGATGATATCTCATTGTGGTTTTGATTTGCACTTCCTTGATGATTGGTAACGTTGAGCATCTTTTCATGTGTCTGTTGCCATCTGTATGCCTTCTCTGGAAAAATGTCTACTCAGATCCTCTTATTTTTTAATTAGATTTTTTTATATTGAGTTTTGTGCGTTCTTTATATATTTTGGACATTAACCCCTTATTGGACATAGTATTTGCAAATATCTTTTCCATTCAGTAGGGAAAGATTTCATTTTCATTTTGTTGATGGTTTCCTTTGCTGTGCAGGAGATTTTTAGTTTATTTTTAAATTTTTATTTATTTTTGCTTTTGGTGCCCTTGTCTGAGGAGACAGATCCAAAAAAATATCGCTAGGACTAGTGTCAAAGAGTGTACTGCTTATGTTTTCTTCTAGGAGTTTTATGGTTTCAGGTCTTACACTTTAGTCTATAATCAGTTTTGAGGGTTTTTTGTATATGTTATAACAAAGTAGTCCAGCTTAATTCTTTTGCTTGTAGCCGTCCAGTTTTCCCAACACCATTTATTGGACAGTCTCTTTTCCCCACTGTATATCCTTGGCTCCCCTGTCATAAATTAATTGACCATATGTACATGGGTTTATTTCTGAGTTCTCTATTCTGTTCCATTGATCTATGTGCCAGTTTTTGTGCCAGGACCATACAGTTTTGATTATTATAACTTTATAGTATAGTTTGAAATCAGGGAGCATGACACCTCCAGCTATGTTCTTCTTTCTCAGACTGCTTTGGCTATTCAAGGTCTTCTGTGATTCCATAAATGTTAGGATTATTTGTTCCAGTTCTATGGAATATGCCATTGGTATTTTGATAGGAATTACATTAACTCTGTAGATCGCTTTGGTTAGTATTCTTCCAATCCATGAGCATGGTATATCTTTCCATTTATTTGTGTTGTCTTCAATTTCTTTCATTAGTGTCTTATAGTTGTCAGATTACAGGTCTTTCACCTCCTTGGTTAAATTTACTCCTAGGTATTTTATTCTTTTTGATGCATTTATAAATGGGATGGTTTCCTTAATTTCTCTTTCTGATCTTTTCCCACTTCCTCCCTCATTAAGGTTGTTTCATACGTTTAATATAGCTATATTTCCTTTATCACAGTATGCATTTTATCCTTATACCAGCTAAGTAAATTTTTTTGTAGTTTACATACATCAAGCTTTAGTCTTCTTGCTTGCTGTAAAGTTCTACAGGTTATAACAGTTATATAGTATCATGAATCCACTATTACAGGATCATATAAAATAGTTTCTCTGTCCTAAACATCCCCCTGTGTTTCATCTATTCAATACTCTTTCCCAAATTACTGGCAGGATTTCTACTGTTTCTATAGTTTTACCTTTTCTAGAATGTCATATAGATGGACTCATATAATTATGCACTTTTTCAGACTGGCTTATGTCACTTAGCAATATCCATGTCTTTTCATAGCTTGATAACACATTCATTTTCATTACTGAATAATATTCCATTGTATGAGTATGCCACAGTTTATCTACTCACTCATTTAAGGACTCCCTCGTTGCTTCCAGTTTTTTGGGGTGATTGTTAATACAGCACAAATAGATATTTGCATGCAGGTTTTTGTGTGGACATTAGTTTTCAAATCAGTTGTGTAAATATCTAGGAGTACTATTTCTAGGTTGTATGGGAAGACAATGTTTAGTTTTGTAGGAAACTGCCAAAATGTCTTCCAAAGTGGCAGTGTCATTTTGCATTCTCACCAGCAATGCATGAGAATTTCTGTTGCTCCACATCTTCACCAGCAAATTAGTATTGTCAAGCTTTCTTTTAACCTTAGCCATTCTAGTAGATGTGTAGTGGTAGCTCATCGTTTTAATTTTTATTTATGCAATGAAAAATAATATTGATCACTTTTTCATATGTTATTTGTCTTCTGTATATCTTCTTTGGTGAAGTGCTTATTCAGATTTTTTTTTGCCCATTTTTAATTGGGTTGTTTGTTTTCTTATTGTTGAGTTTTGAGAGTTCTTTGTATATCAGGAGTACAAGTCCTTTACCAGATATGTTTTGTTCCTTTATTTTTTTTTTATTGTCATTATTTATTTAATATTATTTTTGGCTGTGTTGGGTCTTCGTTTCTATGCAAGGGCTTTCTCTAGTTGCGGCAAGCGGGGGCCACTCTTCATCGTGGTGCGTGGGTCTCTCATTATTGTGGCCTCTCTTGTTGCGGAGCACAGGCTCCAGACACGCAGGCTCAGTAGTTGTGGCTCACGGGTCTAGTTGCTCCGTGGCATGTGGGATCTTCCTAGACCAGGGCTCGAACCCGTGTCCCCTGCATTGGCAGGCAGATTCTCAACCACTGTGCCACCAGGGAAGCCCCTACCAGATATGTTTTGAAAAAAATTTTCCAAGTCTGTGGCTTGCCTTTTCATCCTATTAACAGTGTCTTTCACAGAACAGAATTAAAAAAAATTTTAATGTGATATATATTGTGGGTTGAATTGCGTTCCCCCAAAATATATGCCCAAGTTCTAACTCCCACCATCTATGAATGTGACTCTATTTAGAAATAGGTTTCCTTCATACGTAGTCAAGTTGAGACGAGGTCATACTGGATTAGGGTGGGCTCTAAATACGACTGGTATCTTTATGAGAAAAAAGAGAGCGAAATTTGAACACATACACAATGAAGAAGGCCTTTTGATGATGGAGGCAGAGATCAGAGTAAAGCACCTACAGGCTAAGACAACAAGGGGTGCCAGTAGCTACCAGAAGCTAGGGCTGAAGCAAGGGTGCCTCCTTAGAGCCTTCAGAAGGAGCATGCATCTGCCAACACCTTAATTTTGGACTTCTAGCCTCCAGAAATGTGAGAAAATAAATTGCTGTCATTTTAAGACTCTTAGTTTGTGTTACTTTGTTATGGTAGCCCTGGTAAACTAATACAGTCCAACTTTCCATTTTTGTTTCCTTCAAGGATCATGCGTTTGGTGCTGTATCTAAAAACTCATCACCAAACCCAATGTAACCTAGATTTGCTATGTATTTTTTAGAAGTTTTAAAGTTTTTCATTTTACATTTACATACATGATCTATTTTGAGTTAATTTTATGAAAGGTGCAAGGTGTGTGTCTAGGTTCAATATTTTGCATGTGGACATACAATTTTTCCAACACTGTTTGTTGAAATGACTATCCTTTCTCAATTGGATTGCCTTCGTACCTTTGTCAAAAATCTCTAAACTATATTTGCTTGGGTCTAAACTACACTTTTTAATACTTGCTTATTTTGCATACATGATATAATCCATTAAATTCTTTCATAATTTTTTTTATGTTTGCAACAGCAGATTTTATTGCTCTTCCTTTCCTCTAGATCATTCATCAAAAAGAAGAACTTCAATTTCTCTAGGCATTACACAAAAATGGTGGTATAAATTTCTTGCATCAACTGAAAATGATTCATAATCATTTTCTCATTTGTACCTTCAGGCATTGAAGAAGATGAACTCTCCTTTGGAGTTAGAGATTTAGAAAAATACATACTATGAAATTTTAAATATTGGGATGTGTGCTTTCTATATCAGCTGTGGAGGAATTTTGCGCTAGGGAGAAATGAGAAAAGAGAAGAATTTATTATGAAATATGAGGTCCTGCTCTATAAGATGACTCATCTTATGACTTCATGAAAATGCAGTAGTAACAGAACACTCCTCTTCCCCCTCCACCCCCTGACACACAAACCACTGTGAGCCACACAAATGTTATAAAGCAAGGTTCAAAAGGATAAGGACTTCATCTTTTTTGGTGACTGTTGTATTCCTTACTCTAAGCACAAAGTCACACAAAAGATGAAGTCATTAGCTTGAATAAGCTAAAATAAAGTGGGTAACATATTGATGGACCAAGGGCTGAATCTGGGTCACAGGTGTGTTTTACATGTCTCACACTTAAAAAGTTAAAAAAAAATAGTATTTAAAAAAAAAAAAACAGAATTAGTTTCCAACATTTTTAACTGGGAATGATTCTTATAAAAATCTGGATTTCAGTCTTAGCTTGACAAAATTCAAAATATTCAGCAACACTGAGCCTTTATTCCCACTGAAACTGTACTGAACAGTTGTCCTCCATTTGGAGAGGGCAGGTGCTCTACAGTTTGCCACAAATCCCACCTCTCCTACTTGTCAAACACATGGCCAGATTTAATCATTTACCTTATCTACCGGATTCTCATAAACGTATTTGAGTTTTCAACCCTTTTTATATAGACTTGAGTGTCTCACTATTTACAGAGATTTCTAGGAGATTGGGAGAACAAACAAATTCTCTCATAATAGTTTTCATAGTAAGAAAATGTCATTTGTTGAAAATTAGAGCTATGCCAGGCCATGCTATATACTTTATGCTAACTACTTGACATGAAATATATGCTGTATTCTTGACAAAAATCCTAGGTAGTAACTACAGTTGTTGTTCCTTTTTATAGCTGAGAGCTAATCATCTTGCTCAAAGGCATACCAAGTATAAGGCAGAAGAGAGAGAGAATCTCAAATCTGAACTCATAACCATCTCACTATGATTCGAACCACCTTGTCAGCCCCTTGAGAGCAGGATGAATTCATTCCTGGTGACTTGTGGTCATTCACATTCATTCTTAGGGCTCTGGTGTGAGTGTAATGAAAAGTCTAGACAGATTCAAAACGACCTTACTACATATTAGCTCTGCGACCTTGGCATGTCCTTTAACCCCTTGCTTTACTTACATGTACAATGTTGAGAGTAAATAGTAACCTTACTGCTTGTCATGAATATTCAAGAAAATGTAGTTAAAGCTCGTACACAGTTCTTGCTACAAAGTCAATGCTCAATCTGTGGTCACTGTTGTTCTTAAATATATGTCACAGAGAAGTATATGTTACAGTTAGAGAATGAAAAGTACAAGGTCTCCAGATGACTAAGAGTGAGACATAATAATGGGCATTTTTCTCAGATGAAATGGGTGGTGGGGAAAAGAAACAGGGATCATGGGAAGCAAGGAAATTCCAGGCATTACTGACCTTTTAGGGATGCAAATTCTGGGTTGATTCCAAACTGCAAATTACTGGCCCCAGGGCTGACCACAGAGGCTAATAACAACAGAACAATGCCAAAAAACCTAAAGCCTTGTAACTTCACACTTTTTTATTTTCCTAAACATGCAAATCTTTTTTCTGCAAGGTATCCTGCCATGTGTCACGTAAGAGGCAGTTAGCTTTCAGTTATAAATTTCATCAAAGAGTTACTGAACATATACCATGTGCCAGGCACTGTGCTAGGTGCTGAATATACTGTAATGAATAAGACATAATTCTGTCCCTCTTTCCAATTGCTCATTGTGAGAGTTTGTGTAAGTGGGGTGGATTCAAGTAAACAGTCAATGACAGTACAGCAGATTAAGGAAAAGTTACCTTTGCAAAAAATAGGAGCAAGGCTTATAAGATCAAAGAAGCCTTCTTGGACAAGTGAAATTTAAGGAGGGAACAGGGACCATGGGAAGTGAAGCAATACCAAGCTTTGTTGAGCAATATGAGTAAGTCGGGAATAATGGCAAAGAGAAGAGAGAGTGCTCTAGATAGAGAAAACAGCATGTGCAAGGACCTAGAAGTGAGAGAGCTCACGATTTGTTTGTGGAATTTTGAGCAATTCAGAAAGCCCTGAATTTAAGAGTGAAATCATGCAGACAAGTAAAAGAGCCTAAAGAATTAAGAAAGGAACAGCTCAAGAAGGACCTTGTGAACTATATTCAAGTGTCTGGAATTTATTCTCAAGGCTATGGGGAATCACTGAAGTTTTTAAGAAATATACATCTGAAGAGAAATGCTCTGGCTTCCATGTGGCAAAGGATCAGAAGATGGTGGGGAAAAAATATCAAGGCAAAAGATCAACTGGGAAAGCCTTGCAGTAACCATGTTGATTCAACCTACTCAGCCTCCTTTACGGTTTCTGTAGCAGACACTGTGATGTGATGCTCCGATCCCTGTTTCATGAAGGACTTTTTGTCCCAGCTTCTGGAGTGCTGTCAGCAGACATCAGGTGTCAGCCCCATCAGGAATGATCTCAGCTGCAGAGAGCTGCCTGGCCCGACATCACACCTTCCCGGGCATCCAAAGGCCCACATCTAGTGACCACTTGATTTGTCAATATAAAGGCTGGGTCACCTGTGCCCAACACCTGACAATGCTGGAGTATCACTCTAGGTCCAGAACTTCACGTTGGGTCAACTGAGGGTCAACTTTGGGTCAGCATCAATTCAACTTCTCTCCCTGTTCAATTATGCATCCTTCTCCTCTTTTACAGGTTTGATCCTAAGGGCACTTCTTTTTTAAAAATTCCTAGACTTCACACTAGCACACTAGACTTCAAATCTGAATATGCTTTCTGTGGAACTGAATATGCTTTCTCTAACAGTTTCCTTCCATGTAGAAACACCATCATGCAGGACAGACGAGACAACGTGTCTCCATAAACACCTTTCTAATTATTTACATCAATAATGACTAACAATGATAGAACAGAAGAAGTTCTAAGATCCAAATGAATTATTCTTTTCTGGAAAGTTGCCAAATACGCTCGTTTAAATAATCTAGACGACTGAATCAGTACTCATCAACCCAGAATGGGTTACAACATTGAGGATAAGGGATAAGACCATATGACTTGGAGTTCTTAAATTTTTTAAAACCAGAAATTCTTTATCCACACTGTACACAGTTACATAAACAATTCTACAATTCCACTGATAACTTTGTATGGGCAATATTATGTCACCTTGATGATCTCACAGCATTAAGACCTTTGTTTTCCATGTCAAGATTATTAACTCAACTTTTATTGGGTAGCTTCTAGTGCTTGTCATTATTTACAAATACCATAGGGGATATTGAAGTCATTTTCTGACTAGTCATATATCCGTACTTCGTGTAACTTGTTTACTTGTTCCTTATCCTGATTGATGTAGTTTAAATAATAGAGCTATGAATCTCTGCAGTGATAGTCTAGTTCCACATTTAATGCTGTATTTTGCTGAAGCTCTGGTCACTTATGAGTGAAATTTCTGCTTGAGGATACCATTCAACTATACTGGCCTAAAAAATGAGAGTTCCTGGGTGGATGAACTTTCTTTTGACAGATATATTGAAAAGTCTGCTGTCCAAACAACAAACATGTTTTTCATTCCATGAGAGCAGAAAATACATCAGAGCTTCCCAATCCTTTTGCTGTGTTTGAGTTACTGGGAAGCCTAGATACTGATTTCCTCAACTTCTGGGCTGGTTGCCTGTCCTAGGCTGGTTGCTTTTGGCTATGAGCAGCCTCATTCATTTTGCCCGATGTGCCATACAGAAGTGGAAACATCTGTGATACACTGGAATACAGGGCAGCAAACTTAGACTACACAAGTGAAAAGGTGAATACTTAAGTGGAAATCTCTGTAAGTACAGTCCTCCAAAAATTTTGATTTCTAAATTCCTCTGATGACAAACTTATTTTAAAATTATTTTATTATGAAAACTCAAGTCTAAAACGGTAATTAGGTTAAAATAGAAGCACAGTAACCTAATTTACTCTCAATAATTAGGTGAGTAGTTAAAAGTCAATGCCCACTTTGTAGTGTTTCTGAAACATATTTGAAGGTGGAACCCTTTTTCAATGAGCCATTGCAAAATGGTGATTGAAGTGCAGTCAGTTTTGCTGCAAACAAAAGTGAACTAAGAGACGTTAACTATTGATTTCTTGATGATCCAAGTGTTGACAGAGTACAGAACAGAAGTACCCCCAGGGTGTGAATAAAAGTAATGCATGCCAGATAGAAACAAATGATTGAATCATTGTGCTGTAGAATTTTAAAGCTGGAAGAATTCTTTAGAGATCATAAGACCCAAGAATTTCATTTATCACATGTGAAAACTGAGATTGTCTGTGTTCACATAGCAAATTGACAGGAGAACCAACCATATTCATTTCTTAAATGAATGAACTAATAAGCGAATGTGTAAATAATGCTGTTTAAAACCGTATTTTGTTAAGAAAAGGAGAATCAGAGAAATTACTGATGAGAATTCGAAAAAAATTAATTAGGTATTAGTAGTTGCTTAACTAGAACAGATATTTGATAAGAGAAAGTCTTAGTGTAAAGCTCCTAAGGAGATTTCCAGAAACAGAAAACATATAGAGAAATGAGACTGATGGATGAATGCCATGAGGCCAGAATCTCAGTGACAGCAAAGAACACTCTTTTTAAACGCATGTATAGTACAGTATGTATTTTCATGTTATATATTTTACTATGTTATATATTTAATAGGTTGTATATTGTACTCCTTTCATACATTTACATAATATACACAATACAGTATTTTAAACTTTTTGTTTTGAAATATTGTAAGTTTAAAAATGTTATATGAAACAATATAAAAACACTATAGGGGGAGGAGAGAAGATGGTGGAAGAGTAAGACGCGGAGATCACCTTCCTTCCCACAGATACAGTAGAAATACATCTACACGTGGAACTGCTCCTACAGAACACCCACTGAACGCTGGCAGAAAACGTCAGACCTCCAAAAAGGCAAGAAACTCCCCCCGTACTTGGGTAGGGCAAAAGAAAAAAGAAATAACAGAGACAAAAGAATAGGGACGGCACCTGCACCAGTGGGAGGGAGCTGTGAAGGAGGAAAGATTTCCACGCACTA
This sequence comes from Eschrichtius robustus, assembly GCF_028021215.1. NCBI lineage: Eukaryota > Metazoa > Chordata > Mammalia > Artiodactyla > Eschrichtiidae > Eschrichtius > Eschrichtius robustus. The sequence goes on from NC_090825.1 coordinate 121,980,174, forward strand.
GGAAGCCCCTTCGCGGGCAGAGACTGCGGGTGGCAGAGGGGGGAAGCTTCGGAGCCACGGAGGAGAGCGCAGCCACAGGGGTGTGGAGGGCAAAGCGGAGAGGCTCCCGCACGGAGGAGCGGTGCCGACCAGCACTCACCAGCCCGAGAGGCTTGTCTGCTCCCCCGCCGGGGCGGGCGGGGGCTGGGAGCTGAGGCTCGGGCTTCGGTCGGATCGCAGGGAGAGGACTGGGATTGGCGGCGTGAACACAGCCTGAAGGGGTTAGCGCACCACAGCTAGCCGGAAGGGAGTCCGAGAAAAAGTCTGCAGCTGCCGAAGAGGCAAGAGACTTTTTCTTCCCTCTTTGTTTCCTGGTGCGCGAGGAGAGGGGATTCAGAGCGCCGCCTAAACGAACTTCAGAGATGGGCGCGAGCCGCAGCTAACAGGGCGGATCCCACAGCAACAGGGGCGCAGAGGAAAAAGCGGAGAGACTCCCGCACAGAGGCTTGGCGCCGAGGAGCGCTCACCAGCCCAAGAGGCTTGTCTGCTCCCCCGCCGGGGCAGGCGGGGCTGGGAGCTGAGGCTCGGGCTTCGGTCGGATCGCAGGGAGAGGACTGGGGCTGGCGGCGTGAACACAGCCTGAAGGGGTTGGCGCACCACAGCTGGCTGGGAGGGAGACCGGGAAAAGGTCTGCAGCTGCCGAAGAGGCAAGAGACTTTTTCTTGCCTCTTTGTTTCGCTGCGCGCAAGGAGAGGGGATTCAGAGCGCCGCCTAAACGAACTCCAGAGAAGGGCGCGAGCCGTGGCGATCAGTGCGGACCCCAGAGACGGGCGTGAGACGCTGGGGCTGCTGCTGCCGCCTCCAAAAAGCCTGTGTGTGAGCACAGGTCACTCTCCACACCGCCCCTCCCGGGAGCCTGTGCAGCCCGCCACTGCCAGGGTCCCGTGATCCCCGGACAAATTCCCCGGGAGAACGCACTGCGCGCCTCAGGCTGGTGCAACGTCACGCCGGCCTCTGCTGCCGCAGGCGCGCCCCACCTCCTCCGTACCCCTCCCTCCCCGCGGCCTGAGTGAGCCAGCGCCCCCGAAGCAGCTGCTCCTTTAACCCCGTTCTGTCTGGGCGGGGAATAGACGCCCTCAGGCGACCTACACGCAGAGGCGGGTCCAAATCCAAAGCTGAACCCCAGGAGCTGTGCGAACAGGGAAGAGAAGGGGAAATCTCTCCCAGCAGCCTCAGAAGCAGCGGATTAAAACTCCACAAACAACTTGATGTGCCTGCATCTGTTGAATACCTGAATAGACAACGAATCATCCCAAATTCAGGAGGTGGACTTTGGGAGCAGGATATATTAATTTTTCCCCTGTTCCTTTTTTTTTGTGAGTGTATATGTATATGCTTCTGGGTGAGAGTTTGTCTGTATAGCTTTGCTTTACAATAGCTTTATTTTGCTTCACTATATTATAGCCTCTTTCTTTCTTTCTTTCTTTCTATTTTTTCTCCCTTTTACTCTGAGCCGTGTGGACGAAAGGCTCTTGGTGCTCCAGCCAGGCATCAGGGACGTGCCTTTGAGGTGGGAGAGCCAACTTCAGGACACTGGTCCAAAAGAGACCTCCCAGCTCCACGTAATACCAAACGGTAAAAATCTCTCAGAGATCTCCATCTCAACATCAAGACCCAGCATCACTCAATGACCAGCAAGCTACAGTGCTGAACACCTTAGGCTAAACAACTAGCAAGACAGGAACACAGCCCCATCCATTAGCAGAGAGGCTGCCTAAAATCATAATAAGGCCACAGACACCCCAAAATACACCACCAGACGTGGACGTGCCCACCAGAAAGACAAGATCCAGCCTCATCCACCAGAGCTCAGGCACTAGTTCCCTACACCAGGAAGCCTACACAACCCACTGAACCAACCTTAGCCACTGGGGACAGATACCAAAAACAACGGGAACTACAAACCTGCAGTCTGTGAAAAGGAGACCCCAAACACAGTAAGATAAGCAAAATGAGACGACAGAAAAACACACAGCAGATGAAGGAGCAGGGTCAAAACACACCAGACTTAACAAATGAAGAGGAAATAGGTAGTCTACCTGAAAAAGAATTCAGAATAATGCTAGTAAGGATGATCCAAAATCTTGGAAATAGAATAGACAAAATGCAAGAAACATTTAACAAGGACGTAGAAGAACTAAAGAGGAACCAAGCAATGATGAAAAACACAATAAATGAAATTAAAAATACCCTAGATGGGATCAATAGCAGAATAACTGAGGCAGAAGAAAGGATAAGTGACCTGGAAGATAAAATGGTGGAAATAACTACTGCAGAGCAGGATAAAGAAAAAAGAATGAAAAGAACTGAGGACAGTCTCAGAGACCTCTGGGACAACATTAAACGCACCAACATTCGAATTATAGGGGTCCCAGAAGAAGAAGAGAAAAAGAAAGGGACTGAGAAAATATTTGAAGAGATTATAGTTGAAAACTTCCCTAATATGGGAAAGGAAATAGTTAATCAAGTCCTGGAAGCACAGAGAGTCCCATACAGGATAAACCCAAGGAGAAACACGCCAAGACACATATTAATCAAACTGTCAAAAATTAAATATAAGGAAAACATATTAAAGGCAGCAAGGGAAAAACAACAAATAACACACAAGGGAATCCCCATAAGGTTAACATCTGATCTTTCAGCAGAAACTCTGCAAGCCAGAAGGGAGTGGCAGGATATACTTAAAGTGATGAAGGAGAAAAACCTACAACCAAGATTACTCTACCCAGCAAGGATCTCATTCAGATTCGATGGAGAAATTAAAACCTTTACAGACAAGCAAAAGCTGAGAGAGTTCAGCACCACCAAACCAGCTTTACAACAAATGCTAAAGGAACTTCTCTAGGCAAGAAACACAAGAGAAGGAAAACACCTACAATAACAAACCCAAAACATTTAAGAAAATGGTAATAGGAACATACATATCGATAACTACCTTGAATGTAAATGGATTAAATGCTCCCACCAAAAGACGCAGGCTGGCTGAATGGATACAAAAACAAGACCCATATATATGCTGTCTACAAGAGACCCACTTCAGACCTAGAGACACATACAGACTGAAAGTGAGGGGATGGAAAAAGATATTCCATGCAAATGGAAATCAAAAGAAAGCTGGAGTAGCAATTCTCATATCAGACAAAATAGACTTTAAAATAAAGACTATTACAAGAGACAAAGAAGGACACTATATAATGATCAAGGGATCGATCCAAGAGGAAGCTATAACAATTGTAAATATTTATGCACCCAACATAGGAGCACCTCAATACATAAGGCAAATACTAACAGCCATAAAAGCGGAAATCGACAGCAACACAATCATAGTAGGGGACTTTAAAACCCCACTTTCACCAATGGACAGATCATCCAAAATGAAAATAAATAAGGAAACACAAGCTTTAAATGATACATTAAACAAGATGGACTTAATTGATATTTATAGGACATTCCACCCAAAAACAACAGAATACACATTTTTCTCAAGTGCTCATGGAACATTCTCCAGGATAGATCATATCTTGGGTCACAAATCAAGCCCTGGTAAATTTAAGAAAATTGAAATCGTATCAAGTATCTTTTCCGACCACAACGCTATGAGACTAGCTATCAATTACAGGAAAAGATCTGTAAAAAATACAAACACATGGAGGCTACACAATACATTACTTAATAACGAAGTGATTACTGAAGAAATCAAAGGGGAAATCAAAAAATACCTAGAAACAAATGACAATGGAGATACGACGACCCAAAACCTATGGGACGCAGCAAAAGCAGTGCTAAGAGGGAAGTTTATAGCAATACAAGCCTACCTCAAGAAACAGGAAACATCTCGAATAAACAACCTAACCTTGCACCTGAAGCAATTAGAGAAAGAAGAACAAAAAAACCCCAAAGCCAGCAGAAGGAAAGAAATTATAAAGATCAGGTCAGAAATAAATGAAAAAGAAATGAAGGAAACAATAGCAAAAATCAATGAAACTAAAAGCTGGTTCTTTGAGAAGATAAACAAAATTGATAAACCATTAGCCAGACTCATCAAGAGAAAAAGGGAGAAGACTCAGATCAATAGAATTAGAAATGAAAAAGGAGAAGTAACCACTGACACTGCAGAAATACAAAAGATCATGAGAGATTACTACAAGCAACTCTATGCCAATAAAATGGACAACCTGGAAGAAATGGACAGATTCTTAGAAATGCACAAACTGCCGAGACTGAACCAGGAAGAAATAGAAAATATGAACAGACCAATCACAAGCACTGAAATTGAAACTGTGATTAAAAACCTTCCAACAAACAAAAGCCCAGGACCAGATGGCTTCACAGGTGAATTCTATCAAACATTTAGAGACGAGCTAACACCTATCCTTCTCAAACTCTTCCAAAATATTGCAGAGGGAGGAACACTCCCAAACTCATTCTACGAGGCCACCATCACCCTGATACCAAAACCAGACAAAGATGTCACAAAGAAAGAAAACTACAGGCCAATATCACTGATGAACATAGATGCAAAAATCCTCAACAAAATACTAGCAAACAGAATCCAATAGCACATTAAAAGGATCATACACCATGATCAAGTGGGGTTTATCCCAGGAATGCAAGGATTCTTCTATATACGCAAATCAATCAATGTGATACACCATATTAACAAATTGAAGGAGAAAAACCATATGATCATCTCAATAGATGCAGAGAAAGCTTTCGACAAAATTCAACACCCATTTATGATAAAAGCCCTGCAGAAAGTAGGCATAGAGGGAACTTTCCTCAACATAATAAAGGCCATATATGACAAACCCACAGCCAACATTGTCCTCAATGGTGAAAAACTGAAACCATTTCCACTAAGATCAGGAACAAGACAAGGTTGCCCACTCTCACCACTATTATTCAACATAGTTTTGGAAGTGTTAGCCACAGCAATCAGAGAAGACAAAGAAATAAAAGGAATCCAAATCGGAAAAGAAGTAAACCTGTCACTATTTGCAGATGACATGATACTATACGTAGAGAATCCTAAAGATGCTACCAGAAAACTCCTAGAGCTAATCAATGAATTTGGTAAAGTAGCAGGATACAAAATAAATGCACAGAAATCTCTTGCATTTCTATACACTAATGACGAAAAATCTGAAAGTGAAATTAAGAAAACACTCCCATTTACCATTGCAACAAAAAGAATAAAATATCTAGGAATAAACCTACCTAAGGAGACAAAAGACCTGTATGCAGAAAATTATAAGACACTGATGAAAGAAATTAAAGATGATACAAATAGATGGAGAGATATACCATGTTCCTGGATTGGAAGAATCAACATTGTGAAAATGACTCTACTACCCAAAGCAATCTACAGATTCAATGCAATCCCTATCAAACTACCACTGGCATTTTTCACAGAACTAGAACAAAAAATTTCGCAATTTGTATGGAAACACAAAAGACCCCGAATAGCCAAAGCAATCTTGAGAACGAAAAATGGAGCTGGGGGAATCAGGCTCCCTGACTTCAGACTATATTACAAAGCTTCAGTAATCAAGACAGTTTGGTACTGGCACAAAAACAGAAATATAGATCAATGGAACAGGATAGAAAGCCCAGAGATAAACCCGTGCACATATGTTCACCTTATCTTTGATAAAGGAGGCAAGCATATACAGTGGAGAAAAGACAGCCTTTTCAATAAGTGGTGTTGGGAAAATTGGACAGGTACATGTAAAAGTATGAAATTAGAACACTCCCTGACACCATGCACAAAAATAAACTCAAAATGGATTAAAGACCTAAGTGTAAGGGCAGACACTATCAAACTCTTAGAGGAAAACATAGGCAGAACACTCTATGACATACATCACAGCAAGATTCTTTTTGACCCAGCTCCCAGAGAAATGGAAATAAGAACAGAAATAAACAAATGGGACCTAATGAAACTTAAAAGCTTTTGCACAGCAAAGGAAACCATAAACAAGACCAAAAGACCACCCTCAGAATGGGAGAAAATATTTGCAAATGAAGCAACTGACAAAGGATTAATCTCCAAGATTTACAAGCAGCTCATGCAGCTCAATAACAAAAAAACCAACAACCCAATCCAAAAATGGGCAGAAGACCTAAATAGACATTTCTCCAAAGAAGATATACAGATGGCCTACAGACACATGAAAGAATGCTCAACATCATTAACCATTAGAGAAATGCAAATCAAAACTACAATGAGATATCATCTCACACCGGTCAGAATGGCCATCATCAAAAAATCTAGAAACAATAAATGCTGGAGAGGGTGTGGAGGAAAGGGAACCCTCTTGCACTGTTGGCGGGAATGTAAATTGATACAGCCACTATGGAGAACAGTATGGAGGTTCCTGAAAAAACTACAAATAGAACTACCATACGACCCAGCAATCCCACTACTGGGCATATACCCTGAGAAAACCATAGGTCAAAAAGAGTCATGTACCAAAATGTTCATTGCAGCTCTATTTACAATAGCCAGGACATGGAAGCAACCTAAATGTCCATTGACAGATGAATGGATAAAGAAGATGTGGCACATATATACAATGGAATATTACTCAGCCATAAAAAGAAATGAAATGGAGGTATTTGTAATGAGGTGGATGGAGTTAGAGTCTGTCATACAGAGTGAAGTAAGTCAGAAAGAGAAAAAGAAATACAGTATGCTAACACATATATACGGAATCTAAGGAAAAAATAAATTAAAAAATGCCATGAAGAACCTAGTGGCAAGACGGGAATAAAGACACAGACCTACTAGAGAATGGACTTGAGGATATGGGGAGGGGGTGGGGTGAGATGTGACAGGGTAAGAGAGTGTAATGGACATATATACACTACCAAATGTAAAATAGATAACTAGTGGGAAGCAGCCGCATAGCACAGGGAGATCAGCTCGGTGCTTTGTGACCACCTAGAGGGGTGGGATAGGGAGGGTGGGAGGGAGAGGCAAGAGGGAGGAGATATGGGGATATTTGTATACATATAGCTGATTCACTTTGTTATAAAGCAGAAACTAACACACCATTGTAAAGCAATTATATTTCAATAAAGATGTTTAAAAAAAAAACAAAAAACACTATAAAACTCATGTACCCTACTTAAATCTTACTTTTTGATATATTTGTAGTTACCTTTTAATTATTCTTGAATCAGACACATATAATGTGAATAATTTTCTGTCAGTCTACACTTGCCTATTCATTTTCTTAGTGGTGGCTTTTGAAGAGTTGAAATTTTAAATTGTGATTAAACTAAATATATCAGTCTTTCTTTTATGGTTCATGTTTTCAGGTCCTCTCTAAAAGGTCCCTGCCTACTCCAAGATCACAAAGGTATTCTCCTATGTTTCATTCTAGAAGCTTCATACTTTTAGCTGTTATGTTTATATGTATGACCCATCTCAAGTTAATTTTGTATACAGTGTGAAGTAGAAGTCTAGATTGATCATCATTTGTAGAAAAGAATTTTCTTTTCCCCACTAAATTTCATTGGCATCTTTGTCAAAATTAATTGCCTATAAATTTTAAAAGCTCTTTTTAGACTTTCTGTTCTTGTCTATCAATTTGTATATCCCTATACCAAAACCATACTGTCTTGGTTATTGTAGTTTTGTAATATGTCTTGAAAACAGGTAATGTAAATTGTTCAAATTTGTTCTTCTTTTTAGGTCTTTTTAAAAAAAAGTTAATCTAGGTTATTTGCATTTTCAAATAATTTTAGAATCACTTTATCAATTTCCACCAAAAAAAAAATAGAGATTTTTATTGAGATTGAATCGATTCAATAGGTCAACTTGAAGAAAGTTTGTATCTTAAAAAATTATGGATTTTCCAGTCTTCAAACATAGTACATTTATTTATTTATATAGGTCTTCTTTTAATAGTTTTTAATTTAAATTTCATTTTTCTAGATATCAAGATTTTGACTCTGCTTTCCTTTTATTTGAATTTGTCTGCTATATAGTTTCATATCCTTTTATTTTTAACCTTTCTGAATCTCTTCAAGTGTCTTTCAATACACAGATAGGATTGGAATTTGCATTGTTAACCAACATGACTTTTTTAAATAGGTGAGCTATGCCCATTTACATTTAATATATTAAATGTATCTAGTCTCAATTCTGTCATTTTAATGTATTGTATCAATTCATACAAGCCTTCAATAGAATTAGCTTTTGAAAATATGTTCCATTTCACTTGATCTATTTCATAATGTAAGACATGATTATATGTTCAAATAATATCCTTGATACTGATACCTTTATATAATACAATTAGTGCCCTTTGGGGGGGCTGCTTTTGTCTACTGTTCTCTACTATGAGTAATATTGAATTATTTAACTCCCATACCTCTCCAATAGGATCTGATTTAAATAGATAACAACTTAAAAAACTAGTTAAGAACATAAAGCTATCACAATTACCAGACTTCTCATGTACCGCCCCATTTCCCTCCAGTTTTTGATAATTATACTCTATTTAAAATGTTAACATACAGCCATTTCATCACTGAGGTTTAGCTCCAGGAATAAAGATATATTTAATGCTTACCACCAGACTATAGTCTGGATTAACCTTTGGACTTGAGGTCATGTTATATATATGACCATGTTATATACATGGTTATAAATGTTATATACATGGCATACATATTATATACATGTTATATATATGGTCATGTTATATACATCCCTGGCACATGGTAAACAGTATGAAAATGGCACAGTAACAACTCTAAATCATGACTCTGCCACTTACTAGCTCTATATGACTGTGAGCAAATTAACTCAGTTCCATGAGCCTTAGTTTCCTTATCTGTCATGAGGATTAGTAATGCCTACCTCATAGAACTGTTGCAAGGACTATTAGTCATGTCATTAAAATATCTATCATAAGACTTATCCAAATCAGGTAGCCAATATTCTTTTGAATGAGTAAAAAAATATTGAAAGAGAATTAAGCACAATTGAACTGGATTCAAGTTTCAATTGTCAAGAATCTACAAAGTACAAAATATTTTTTTCTGAATATATTTAAGAACTATATGAATGTACAAATAACTCTGTGTTCCCAAGTCCATTCTTTCATAGTAGTGGTCCCAAAGGTCTAGATGTTGCTTGGGTCAGCTAATCAATTAGTTATTTCTTCAAGCTGACCACTGGTTTGTTGTTGTTTATTTGTTTGAGCCTAGCATAAAACCATTGATGGAAACTTGGGCTTCGACGCTATTAGGACCATGGCACTTTGTCAACACAATACAAATCCCCCACTCCATCCATCTGATTTTTTAAGCTCTAGAACCACAGTTAACACTGGGAATAGCTCAGTCTTGGAGTCAAGCAGTTATAGATTCAAGCCATAGCTCTATCACTAACTAGTTATATGAACTAGGAGAATTATTTTACTTCTCTAAGCTTCAGAACTTGACAACAATAATATAAAACTTTATAATGTTGTCAGAATTGAAAAACATTTGTAAAGCACCCCCCAAAAATAGGAGAAAAATACAATATAAGCTACATCTCAGTATAGAGGTGGTGCTTAAGGGTTGTTTCTGATGCTTACCTAACAGAAATGGTGATGTCAACACCACTCCCTTAAGTTAACCACATAACCCTGATATGATTACAAGCACATGAGAATAGTGGACACTAAAGTTGTGTGGCAGTGCTTCATTTAGGTCATCGTCCAGAACATTCAGAGTCTTATATTGCCTTTACATTATAATCTAATAGAAATTAAGCTTGTTTTAAATTCTTATAGTGATTTAATGGTCTCGTAAGATCACATCTGTAAACCCTGGGCTGGGAATCACAGTTTATTGTATCTTTCTTTCTTTCTCTCTGAGTGACATGGGAAATGTGGCAGCTACAATTGGGCAGCCATCTGCGAGCTTGATGGAAAGCACTGTGTGGTCTGCTATATCTTTATACAGAAACATTAATTAATAGAATTCACTCCGGATTCACCAACGTTTAATTAACTGGATTAATTGAATTTCCACTGATTACAAAAAGGATAACAGCACCAACTTGAAGGGACTACTTTATTGTTACAATTAAAAGGGCTTCATTTCATGATGATGATGCTTGTCCTATAAAACCCCAAGGATGTATTCGGAGACCAGTGAGTTTACTGGAAATGATCATCAGTGCTGCGTGTCTTTGTATTCATTCTCTAGCACTCAGGATACCTCTGTTGGAGCTGTATAATTATATTCAGTGACTATCATCAGAGGGTGATGGAACTGAAGCAACTGATACGCTGCTTTATTTTTACCTTCCTAATTTGGCTTCCATTCGGAAATATGGAGGTAAAAGGACATTTTCTTCTAAAAACAGTAAAGTTGTTTCTGATTAAGAAAATAAAGCAGGCTACTTATCGAAAATTGGCAAAAGAGAGCAAAAGAAATAAAGATAACACATAATGGCTAACATATATTGAGCACCTAATACATGCCATGTGGTATCCTAATACTTTATTTGCAAAATTTTATGAATCGGGCTTCCCTGGTAGCGCAGTGATTAAGAATCCGCCTGCCAATACAGGGGACACGGGTTCGAGCCCTGGTCCAGGAAGATCCCACATGTCGCGAAGCAACTAAGCCCATGAGCCACAGCTACTGAGCCTGTGCTCTAGAGCCCACGAGCCACAACTACTGAAGCCCGTGTGCCTAGAGCCTGTGCTCCGCAACAAGAGAAGCCACCGCAATGAGAAGCCCGCACACCGCAACGAAGAGAAGCCCCCGCTCACCACAGCTAGAGAAAGCCCACGCGCAGCAACAAAGACCCAATGCAGCCAAAAATAAATAAAATAAATAAATTTATAAAAAAAAAATTTTATGAATCAAATACTCATAACAATCCTCTGAAAGCATTATTACTATAATTATTCACTTTATATAGTAAAGGAAACTAAGCCTTTGAGAGGTGAAGTAACTTGTCCAAAGTCACACAAAAATGTATCCGTAACTCCACCTTTCAGAGACAAGCACTCAATATTTTAATAGTTTCCCCCCATGCGTATATCTTGTTTGTATCATGACTGTGCTAGGCGAGTTAAATATTTTATTTCTGTCCATTTTTATAGCAAAATTTTGGAATGAATTGAATCATTCCTGTTATGGAGATGACAAAACTAAGATGCAGTTTGGTTAATCTGCTCAGGGACATATAGGTAGTAAGTGTCAGAGCCCAGATTTTAACCCATGTACCTCTGACTCCGAAGCATATAGTCTTTCCAATGTGCATCACTGCCCCATTTTCTCAATATTAAAGTTATATAAGTGCTGAGATTTAAGCCTTCGACTTCCAGACACCAAGACTATGTTCACTGGGTCATTCTCCCACTTGCAGATTCACATTCTGTGGGGTCAAAGTAGGTCTGCCCTCATGGGACACATTTCTCGCTATATAGTATAGAAAAGACATGAAACATAGGAGAGTGCTAATCTCCTTAAATTTCATTATTGGGATGAAATTGTGGAATTTTGTTAACAAGTAGTTTATTTAGCATAATTCATTTCATTTGCATTGGAAGAAATCACCTCTGGTACTCCCACTCACCACTGCATGAGGTTTAGCTGGAAAACCCATTTTAGAAGATAATTTAGCAGGAGGTTTTTAGAGCCTTAGGCATCTTTCCTTAATTTTTAGTAAAGTTATACATGTTATATAGTTTTTTACAATGAAAGTCATAGGGTATACATAGGCCTTATCCTTCTTTTTAAAAACATATTATACTAACTTTATGAGTATCTCTCTATATTACTTAAGAAGTTTTGTAAATAAAACCATCAGTGCACTTAACCTAGATAATATAAAACAGCACCTGACATAGTAGAGACTCAGAAAATATTTGTTGAATGAATAAATGGCTTTGGGAGTACTAATAATTAATCCATCTTCTATTGAAGACATGTAGAAGTTTCTTAATTTATAACTATGATAAACTACACTGTCATGAATGATGGCAGATTGAATACATTCAACTATTTCCACTAACTTTGGAAACTTCACTGAAAATGACAGTAAAGGGATTTTTAACAGCATAAATATAGACCCAGAGATAAAAAGAATACGCCAAGAGATGACAGGAACAAACTTTTGGAAGTTGGAAAGCAAAAGGATGAGTAGTAATTGAGTTAATAGATATGCAAATGTGAAATAAGCTGGCAGTGGGAAAAATGGAAAAGCAAACCAATCTGCACTGTAGAACCAATCAAAGATTCACAAATCAGTGGCAGCAGGTACCTCTGCAAGCAAAAGATGCTGCTATGGAAAGAATGACTGGTTCAAAGATGCAACTCTATTTCCAGATGACTGTCCTTTCTACTCCAAGGAAAGAGTCCGTTCTCTGGAAGGAAAACACAGAGTGTCTTTATAGTAGGGGTATGCAGCACAGCTGAGGGTAACATACCACAGTGAACATACAACTGGTCACTTCCAGGCAAATCACGTGTAACCACTAATCATCACAATATTAATAAAATAATAAAAAAATTAGTGGGAGGAAGGGAAGTGGGCTCACTCTCTTCTCCTGTCTTTCATCGGTCAAGCCAAGAGAGGCCTCTGCCTTGAACTTGTTTTATTAAAGGTCCTGCCAAGCATAACCACTCACCCAAATACTAATTTATTACAAAACACATGGGCACTTAGCTCTGGCACAGAGCAACCCTTAACCCTAAAGAGTCACTCTCATAGCTTATACCACACAGGCCCCAGGGAAATACTTTTCTGCATCTCTTATCCTGTGAATCATCTTTATTCAGAAGCCTATGGTGGGCCACTGCTGATGCATAAGTGAATACAATGCAGAGTGTTATACAATTTTGCAGTGTTTACAACAGTGACATATGGTGGTTTAAAGACATTTTGCAAGAGTAAACAATGAATATTCCTCTTAAATTTGTATAAATTACATGTAGGTCTGAATATAAAATATGTGAATATTACTGATTGTTTACATTCACAACTAGATGAAATTTGAACACTTCCACTGAAAGTACTTTTGTTTAATAAAAATATTTAATGATTTAATCAAAATTTTTAAATGAAATAAATATTTTAAGATTTAACTAAGCAAAACTTAATACTTGATTTGTGTTTTCCTTTTAACGTTAATAGAAAAATAAATAACTAATTTTATATTAGTTATTTCAAAGAAAACAATCTTTTTGAAAACATAAGTGAAAAATAGTTTTATTTTACATTTATTTTAATCTACTTTTTGATAGAATACACTCAAGTTGTGTACACTTGAGTATACCTTATTTTATTTTTTAATCTTTTAGAGTACTATTATGAGTTCAACCCAACTTACATAAAAATCTTGATTATAATAATTAGATTTTTCCGATTTCAGCAAATCTAAGTATACAGCAAAAATAAATATTATACTAACTTATAAATTACATATACATCTGTGCTTTTAATACTTATCAAAATATCACCTGTCCATCAATAGATTACCTAGATACGTGTCACAGTTATTAAATTTAGCATCTTTGATATTTTACCAATGTTAGTTCATATAAATAATACAACTTGATTCATATTTTTAATATTGTTATTATAAAAGTAATGCTTTCAAGGTAGGAGATATGTTTCAGTTTCACTGAGATATAGTTGATATGTATCACTGTATAAGTTTAAGGTGTACAACGTAATGGTTTGACTTATACTGTATTGTGAAATGATTACCAAAATAAGTTTACTTAGCATCCATCATCTCATCCCTTGCAAAAAAGAATTGGTGATGAGAACTCTCAGGGTTTACTCTGTTAACAATTTTCCTATATATCATACAGCAATGTTAACTATATTCATCATGTGGTACATTACATTCCTAGTACTTATTTATCTTACAGGGTACAGAAGTTTGTACCTTTTGACCACCTTCCTCCACTGCCCCCTCCCCATACTCCCTGCCTCTAATAACCAGAAATCTCATCTGAGTTTGACTTTTTTTTTTAGATTCCACATATAATTGTGATCATATGGTATTAATCTTTCTCTGTCTGACTTATTTCACTTAGCATAATGCCCTCAAGTTCCATCCGTGTTGTCACAAACAGCAGGATTTCTTCATTTTTCATGGCTGAATAACATTCCATTGTGTATATATACCACAACTTCTTTATCCATTCATCCATCAATGGATTTAGGTTGTTTTCATGTCTTGGCTATTGTAAATAATGCTGCCATGAACATGGTGGTATAGATATCTTTTTGAGTTAGTGCTTTTCTTCTCTTTGGATATGTTCCTAGAAGTGGGATTGCTGATCATATGGGAGTTCTATTTTTAATTTTTTGAGGATCCTCCATAATGTTTTCCACAGTGGCTGTACCAGTTTACAACCCCACCAATACTGCACAACAGTTTTTTTCACATCCTCGCCAGCATTTCTTACCTCTTGTCTTTTTGGTGATGGTCATTCTAACAGGCGTGAAGTGATATCTCATAGTGGTTTGGGGTTGCATTTCCCTGATGATTAAAGATGTTGAGCATCTTTTCATGTACCTGTTGGCCATTTTACATCTTTTTTTGGAAAAATGTAGGTCTTTGCCCATTTTTTAATTGGATTATTTGGTTTTATTTTGCTATTGAGCTGTATGAGTTCTTTACATATTTTGGACATTAACCCCTTAACAGATATATGGCTTGCAAATATCTTTTCCCATTCCATAGGTTGTCTTTTCACTTTGTTGACTGTTTTCTTGCTGTGCAGAAGCTTTTTACCTTGATGCAGTCCTACTTGGTTATTTTTTGATATTGTTGCTTGTGCCTTAAGTTCTGCAATCAAAAATTCATTGCCATGTCAAGGAAATGTTTTCCTATGCTTTCTTCTAGGAGTTTCATGGTTTCAGGTCTTACATTTAAGTCTTTTTGAGTTAATTTTTGCGAGTGGAGTAAGATGGAGTTATATGACATTTTAGTTTTACTGTTGGTTAATTTGGTCTATAACTTTTACATATTTGCATATGATATTAGTAGTTTTACCAGGCTTTGCAATTGTTAACAGCGAACCTGGTTAGAAATTGCCACACACACGTAAATTTTCCTTTATTTCTGTTATTTATCTTCTGTTGTTTAGTCCTTCCAGGCAACTGCAGGGGAAGCCAGACCCCATGGCCTTAGGCATGATGCTTCATCTCATGTTGATGCAGTGTGAGGAGCCACTGCTTTCTGGGTCTGGTTGGGGCAGTCCTGGGTGCAGGAGGCTGCAGACCTCCCTCTGCAGCAGGTACAATGGACCCCAGGCCACAGCCCAGTCCTCACCCTGAAGGGAGCTCAGAGAGCTGGTGGCCTATCTCTCCATGACACAAGCAGCTAAGTTTTGTGGGTGGATAGGACCAAGTGAATCTAGGAAGACACTCAAACTGAGTCTGATATACTTGCTAAAGATGCTCTGTAACTCTGCAAAAAGGAGACTACGTCTCACCCCCAATATGTCCAATCTGACCCACCCCCACCTACTCCAGAGTCTCCCAGTCCTGTGTGTGTGACACGCCTACTCAACTGACTCCACCTACACCCACCAAAAGTGTTCATTAGCTCCATTTGGAATACAGCCATCTGAGACTGAGTCCCCAGATCATTTCAGTTCAGTGTGGAGGGCCCTGGTTGGAACCAGAGAGATGATTTGATAACTGTACCAAACAGTAGCCCATGTATCCTCAGCAGGGAATGTGAGTCATAGGAACTGGACCATCAGGGAAGGAAAAAGGGGGATATTAGCTCAGATCCCATTTGCTTTTGGTGCTTTTCCCAAAACTCTGAAAAAAGAGCCTTGACCTGAACATTTATGTGTGATCATTTACCAGGCCTACTGGCAGAGGTGGTCTGAACCCTACATTCTCGGGTCTGTCTGTTTAACATATGATTTCCCCTAACCGTTCCTTGCTCTAGCGCTCTGTGTGTGTTCAGTCCAGTTAAAGTGAGAAGTGCAGCACAGTGAATGAGGTGTCTTTTGAAGGGAGAAGGCAGTAATAAACTCTCATAAATGCCACCACTAACTATGCTACCCAACAGGCATGAGCCATTATCAGACTGAGAGAGGGCACTAGGTGCCTCAAGATGACTGATGGCCCCCTACGTATCTTAGCCATTATTCTTAGAGACAAGCGTAGAACTTGAATGCCCAGCAGTTCTAGGATATGTACATATATATCCTGTCTGTATGGATGGCTCTGTGATTTAGTGCTAACAAACATACCTCTAGGAGGAAAATAGATGTGCTAATCGACAAAGATTTAAGCTACAGAAAGAATCATCAATCTCCTCTGCTGTAATGGTCACTTTGCCTTCCTTTTTTGTAATGTGATATTTTTAAAAACATTTTTTATTGTCTGTGCTTACTTTTCAGTTTTCACACATTATAATTCCAAGTTGAATTTCTTCTAACTATATTGCTTAGAAGAAATATTATTATTGTTATATTTCTTCTAACTATATACTTCTAATTAATTACAAATTAATGCTGATTACTCTGTCATCGTATAGACCTACTTATCTACATATCTATCTAGATAAATGGACAGATAATAGATAGGTGGATAGGTAGGTGGATAAGTTAGTAGGTAGGTAGATAGATAACGTAGATTTTTTTTAACATCTTTATTGGTGTATAATTGCTTTACACTGTTGTGTTAGTTTCTGCTGTTTAACAAAGTGAATCAGCTATACCTATACATATACCCCCATATCCCCTCCCTCTTGTGTCTCCCTCCCACCCTCCCTATCCCACCCCTCTAGGTGGTCACAAAGCACCGAGCTGATCTCCCTGTGCTATGCAGCTGCTTCCCACTAGCTATCTATTTTACATTTGGTAGTGTATATATGTCCATGCCACTCTCTCACTTCGTCCCAGTTTACCCTTCCCCCTCCCCATGTCCTAAGTCCATTCTCTAGTCTGCATCTTCATTCTTGTCCTGCCCCTAGGTTCTTCAGAACCTTTTTTTTTTTTTTTTAGATTCCACATATATGTGTTAGCATATGGTATTTGTTTTTCTCTTTCTGACTTACTTCACTCTGTATGACAGACTCCAGGTCCATCCACCTCACTACAAATAACTCAATTTCGTTTCTTTTTATGGCTGAGTAATATTCCATTGTATATATGTGCCACATCTTCTTTATCCATTCATCTGTCGATGGACACTTAGGTTGCTTCCATGTCCTGGCTATTGTAAATAGAGCTGCAAGGAACATTGTGGTACATGACTCTTTTTGAGTTATGAGAAACAGATATTTTAAATTAAGGAGCTGGAAGGTACTCCTTTGTCTAAGATAATGTACTCTTATTTCAGCAAACATTTATTGAGCATTTATTAATTTCAGCACTTCAAGCTGAGCCTTAACATATTGTGGGCGCTGAAATATAGCTTCTAGAAAGAACTCAAAAATGGGTGGTGGCAACTAAGGATTCAAATAGGATGTGAACACTTTCTGAAAGGCACTGTCCTTTTTACAAAGCTGTCTTCACAAAGCCATGTTGATCACAGAGACATTTTGATGCCATTAATTTTTCTTTCCTTTATCTAAACTAAGGGGCAAAACAGACATTCCCTAGGCCCCAATCAATCTGTGACCTCACTCAGAGAACGGAATAGGGCTCAGGAATGTCTTAGGCAGCAGGGATGAAGTAAAGGTCTGAGATCTGTTTTGTGTCTAAAACTGGATCATTAGAAGTTGTTCTTACACTTTGACACATGAAAATATCTCTACCTCAAAGTGGTCATGTCAAGTAGTAGAGCTTAATCAGTTGCATTAAAATGTAGTATTTGATGCCTGGGGATTTATCTCTCCTCTGCATTTGTAAGCAAACATAAAGAAGAGAAAAAAGCTGTAAGAATTAATCAACACAAGGAATATTACCAGAGATTGATGTTCTTGAAGCTCTGAAGAGAAAGGGCATTACTGTAGAACAGGGTGTTCTGAGCAGAGTTCATGAAGAGGGGACATCCAAGCTAGATCTGAAAGACAAAAAGAAAAATGACAAGGGTAAAGACACGGGGGCTTCTTTGAGGGACTGTATTGAAGTGTTCATGCTGGAGAAGAGCAAAAACTAAGGGCAGAAAAAAAAAAAAAATCGGTGCAGAACTGCATAAGGATTTAATAGCTAAGCTAAACAGAACTTTGCCTTGCTGGCAAACAGGAGGCCCTTAGGGAACCAGTTGCAACTTAGGGAACCAGTTGCATCAAGGGTTTAAAGAGGGTTTGCTGACAATGGTATGAGATGGGCCTAATAAAATAATCCGTAATTGCCTTTGATCCAGTTCCATGCTCACTAGTAATAGTAGCTAATGTCGATTGAGTTCTTAACATGCCAAGTACTTGGCTCCGTCTTCCTAGCTCACTTAATCTTTACAACAACCCTATGAGCTCCACATTTTATAGCTCAGGGAACAAACAAAAGGTTTAGCAATTTGCCCGAATTATATGAGATCAAGAGGGTAGAGCAAAGATATGACCCCAAAAGTGTGACTCCAACACCTATGCTCTGAAACCACGAAGCCGTCCTGCCTCTCTCAGAAGCCTTGTAAGAAAACAGCTTCCCTGTAGCTTACCTAAGGAAAAGGCTGGCTGCTCCGGTGAACCTGCAATCGTGTGTTTTTACCAATGATATGATACCAGACTGCTTCTCTTAACCCCCAAATCAGAGCATGGACAAACAATTTAAATCACGGCTTAACCACTTACTATTCATGTGGCTTTAGATATATTACTCAGTCTTTCTTTGCCTCACCTTACTCATCTGGAAAAAATGGTGATTATAATGGTATCTTGCTTCTAGGCTTGTGGCGAGAATTAAAGGAATACATGTAAAACATTTAGAAGCGTACCCGGCACAGAGTGAGCACTTAGTAAGTGTTTATAATTGTCCGTATTCATTTGGGGGAAATTTAATCAGTTAGTAATCCATTGATTTCAATTGATTTCCTATGTAATAGTTTGGGTAGAAGAGAATATGGTGACTCTAGCCTGGTCTGCTTGACATTTGTATTTTTCCTTACAATATCAACTTCAAAGATTGCAAGGATACCAGTCATTATCCGCACTATGGTAATTTTAACCAAAGAAAATGCCACTTTTGGAAGAATTTCTGAGTGTCCAGATGCCCTTATCCAAGTGACAGTGACCATGTGTGAGTCTGTGGACCTATTTGAAACTGTCAAAATGGTCATGATTTATATTAATGGAGCAATCAATTCTTAACTATAGAGATGATAAATATTCTGTAAAATTTAACTCAAACTACCTTTTCTTGTTCATGATGCTGGGTCACCTCTTCCTTCTGTCCTCTCTAGCTCCATCTATTGGATTTCTCGACCCCACCAAAGGTTACATTCATCATGATCTTTTCTGACACACATCCTCTTATTCATCTCCTATTGGTTTCCTAGGAAGTTTCCAGCAGTAGTTATTTCAAAATGTATCTTTGTAAATTCTGACTCTCACTCTCCATGATTACCAGATAACTTTTCTTCCATAGCAACAAGAAAAAAGGTGTCAGATGAAGGCTCCCTTCCTCTCCCTTTCTCTCTTCCTCAAACTCTCTCAAAATAAATGTTCCAATCCTCCCTTGAATATTTTCCTTTTATTACTAGACTGGGTATTCCAGTTCTGTTCTCCGTGCCAACCCTTCCTACCTTAACCCCATCAGTCTCTAAGTTTTAACCTCTTCCTCTCAATTTGATTCATCTGTGATGGGCAACAACCCAGATGTATAAGTCAAAATGGGCTAAATTATTTTTTATTTTTTCTTCTTTTTAGTTTTTGGTTTCTGGGTTGTTTTTTTTTTTTAACACTTAAAAACCACTACTGAGGCAGAAACAAATTAACTCCGAAATCTTGGTGGTGTGCAGAAACCAAGGTTTATTTCTCATTCACTATATGTCCAAAAAGTGTTGGCAAGGGTTCTGCTCCCCATGGTCACTCAGGGACACAAGCTCACAGAGACTCTAGCATCTTATAATGCCACAATCCCACACAGGATTTTAGGAGTTTCCAGGGCCAGAGAAGAGCGAGAGGGGCTCCATGGCATGCATCCTGGGTAGTAGCACAGCCCCCATCCACCCACCCATTCCCCACTTAGAAGGGCCTATATTTGGTCTAATGCTCTGCTATAGCTATCTTGAAATTTTAATTTTTGAGTAAAAGGCCTCACATTTTCATTTTTCACTGGGCCCCCACAGATTATACAGTCAATCCTGAGGGTTCCATAAGTCCTCTTATGGCCACATCTTCTATCCATTGACCTACCCCAGTGGCCAGTACTCAGTCCAGGACCTTGATTTTTGCAAGGGTAGCTGGGAAATGTAGCTTTTAATACCGTATTTATGAGGATATGGGGAGGGGGAAGGGTAAGCTGTGACAAAGTGAGAGAGTGGCATGGACATATATACACTACCAAACGTAAAATAGATAGCAAGTGGGAAGCAACCGCATAGCACAGGGAGATCAGCTCGGTGCTCTGAGACCACCTAGAGGGGTGGGATGGGGAGGGTGGGAGGGAGGGAGATGCAAGAGGGAAGAGATATGGGAACATATGTATATGTATAACTGATTCACTTTGTTATAAAGCAGAAACTAACACACCATTGTAAAGCAATTATACTCCAAATTTTACTCCAATAAAGATGTTAAAAAAAAAAAAGTCATGGGGATGTAATGTACAGCACGGTGACGATAGTTAATACACTGTATTGTATATTTGAAAGTCGCTAAGAGTAGATCTTAAAAGTGATGATGGATGTTAGCTAGACTTACTGTGGTAATCACTTTGCAATATATCCAAATATCAAATCATTATGTTGTATACCTGACACTAATATAATGATATGTGTCAATTATACCTCAATTAAAAAAAAATTTGTCAAGGGGAAAAAAAAAATACCGTATTTACTGGTGAACACATAGTATTTTGCCTGCCACATGAATGTCCCTATGCAATAACACAAATTCCACTCCGCTTAGAGCTAAACAGAATGATAAAGGGACACTCTGCTCATATTTCATGCAATCCAGCATGTGGATTGGTTCCCATTAACCCAGGTGTTTGATGAGATGGAAGAACACAGAAAGATATGGCATACCCACTCTCCGGAAGCTTATATTCTAGAGTAGTGCTTTTCACACTTTAATATGATACAAATCTCCTAAGTAAAATGGAGTTTTGGACTTGATAGCTCTGAAAAGGGACAGCGATTTTGCACTTTTACAAGTTTCCAAGTAATTCTGGGGTTACCAGCCTATAAAACCCCACTGTAGGTAGCAAGGTACTAGGTAATGCTATGAAACAAAAATATATAATGTAACAGGAAGTTAATACAATATATATATTTAAAGGCATGACTGCTAATTACTCATCTGGTGAAAAAAAAAAGATTAAGATTTTTTTTGATTATAAAGAAAATCAGAGAAAATCAAGTTTTTTTCTGCTGGAGATGTCTATCCTCCAGCAAATCTGTATTCCTTTGCATTTCCAGTATGTTTGCATTCTTAATGTGAGAGAGGAAGAAAGGGCTCTTCTTATTTGCAGGTTTATTCTTGGTCTGCTTCCATAATTAATATTGTCAGAGAATTGTGATTAATGCTCCATTTGTGAAAACCTGTTCACCTGAGAATGCAAAATTTGGCAAAACTTTTCCTGCATCTGTTCTCAGACAATAGCCCCTTTGTTCTGTTCAGCCAAACTACAATGACTATTGCAGGCTACCATGAGGCGGTACTGGCAGGAAAGAGGTTGGAAGGTGGGCTCATTTGGAATGGCAGCAGAGAGGATGTATTTTCACTTCCATAGTAGGTGGCATGACTCTGTGACTGGGTATGCAGAGGAACATTCATCTTGTTTCTCTCCCACTTCTCACCCCCCAAAAAGTCACAGCATCACATTACTTGGCTAGTCTCATGGTTTAAAAACTGAGAAAGGTCAAATGGTTTGTTGAAGTACCAGGGTATAATTTAATATCATAAAGAAATAAATTTGAAAAAATTCTCTGAGATAGCCCCCATTTTTTAGTAAGTAGGGGAACTGGTGACCATTAAGAGCTCATAGTACCCTAGAGCTCTTCTGGTGGCCATTTCAAAGTGTCTATTTTCCATCTGACAGGTTGACTACCCTGGCCATAAGTAATTAGAGTACACTACATAGCACTGTACAGTTGACCAAAGCATTTTAAATTATATTATTTTATAGTTAGAGGATATTTGAAATAGGCAAGGACCATGAGACCTTTGTCATGGATAAGGAAAGGGAGATGCCAAAACACTTACTCAGCTGAGAACACAGCTCTACTAAGCAGCACTGCTGAGACTGAATCCCCTCTTCTTTTCATAGGATTGAAACACATGTTATGTATCTCTGCCTAGCCTTGCATTCTTTGCCTCACTCAATCTTTCATTTTCATGTAAGTAGCCTTATAAAATTTGTTTAGTTTAGTTGCTTGCTAAACCTAAGGGAGCCACTATTTTAAAATAAGTTTTATTGAAATACAATTTACATACCCTACAATTCACCCCTTTAAACTGTACAGTTCAATGGTTTTTAGTATATTCACAGTTGTAAACTACTTTCCTCCACACCCTCACCTCTAGAACACAAACCACTAATCTACTTTCTATTGTTAATGGACTGGCCTATTCTCCTCTACTGATAGACTTTATTTTTCTAATTGGCAAGAAGAAAAAAAATGGAAAGAACAAAATCTGTTTTTCATCTACTAGAGACAACTTAGAGTTATTTATTCACTTTAGGAATACAGTGTTACAAATTTCAAAATTAGTAAGACTGTGGCAAATTTTCAAGAAAGTAACTGAAAGAGTTAGAGGTGTTTTGAAGGGACATTTATTTCTTTTATTTTTCTAACTTTGTATTTTTAAAATTTTCAAAAATACAGAAGAGTATAAAGAATAATACATTATACTTACATTTACCACATAGGTTCAACAGTGATTAAGATTTTGCCATATAGTTTTAATTTCTTTTCTGCATCATTTCAAAGTAAGTTGCTATATCATTCTTAGTCAATCAAAACTAAGGACAAGTTTCCTACATAATATTATTATGACACCTAAAAAGTTAACATTGTGAATTTGCTCTTTATTTGCACCTGAGATTCTAACTTTTAATAATGGAAATTTATGTAATTTACTCCTATTGCTTTTTCAGTAATCCTTTACTACCTGTATGTTATCTGACTCTGAATTTTATACTTTGCTATTGTTTTTTTAATTGTAATTTTTATTGTATGACTTATAATTTGTTTTCTCTAATCTTGAAAGATAAATAAATTTAGAAGGTTATAACTGTGTTTTAAATCCTCCCTTTTATTAATATACTCTACAATCATTCTTAAATCTCTATTTATGCATATAGATGTATCTACTAAGGAAGAATAACCTCCAACTCTTTTTTATATAAAGTGAAGAATTATGAACATTTTAGTTTCCCTTTCTTCAGCTTTTTTCTCTTCATGACTAATTGACCTGAAAGTCCTGAAGTTTGCTTGTTCTTTTCTTTTTTGTTTTTTGTGCAGCTATCATACCAGTTAGACATTCTTTCTGGAAATGGCACATCCTCACACATATGCACCAAGTGGCAGTTTCAAATATAATTGACAAGATGGAAATTCTGGAAATAACCTACATGTCCATGAAAAATGTTAAACAGAGGGTGGCACATTTTACATGGAATGCCAGACTGAATCTACACAAGGCATGAAGGACACTGAAAATGGCAATCATGGATATGTTAATTAGCTTGATTGTGGTGATCATTTCATAATGTATACGTATATCAAAACATCAAGTCATACATCTTAAATATATACAATTTTATATGTCAATTATACCTCAAAAAAACTGTTATAACGTACTCAAAACTCATAATTTCCTAATTATTTTACTACATTTACTATTACCTGTGCTCTTGAGGTAATTTACCTCTCTTGTGTGTATATGGTGGAAGCACTATATAATGGTGTGCTACTATGTTTCTTCTCCCAGCTCCACATTCAGTGATGTCACATGTGTAGCTTGAAATTGGACATGGTGAAAGTATTGGCACCACAGGAACCAGAAAACACTACAAATCAGGGCCTGGTTATTGTTTTCTTTGTTTTGTTTTTCACTGTCCAGACTAACCAAGTGGAGAAAATGTTAGTAATGTGGATTACATTTAAAATTTTGCTGTAACTATGATATTATGAATAGCACAAAAACGAAATATCCTTCCAGCATTCAAAATTATTATCTGAACCATCAAAGAAGTTGCTCACATTGTTGACAAACTAGTGACATTCTGACGCATGTCTTTGTTATCTTTTTTTTTTTAATTAATTAATTTATTTATTTATTTTTAGCTGCACTGGGCCTTTGTTGCTGTGTGGGGGCTTTCTCTAGTTGCAGCAAGCGGGGACTACTCTTCGTTGAGGTGTGTGGGCTTCTCATTGCGGTGGCTTCTCTTGTTATGGAGCACGGGCTCTAGGTGTGCAGGCTTTAGTAGTTGAGGCATGCGGGGGCTCAGTAGTTGTGGCTCGTGGGCTCTAGAGCACAGGCTCAGTAGTTGTGGACCAGGGCTCGAACTTGTGTCCCCCGCATTGGCAGGTGATTCTTAACCACTGTGCCACCAGGGAAGTCCCTGTCTTTGTTATCTTTGATCTTACTCATTAACATAAGGAAAAACATCAACCAACATTCATGTTGGAAATATTTTTGGAGACCCAATTGTTAAACATGTACCAGCACACCACTGTGTCAATCCCCCCAAACATACATCATATCACTAAAATCTCTATCTCTTCCCTCCACTCCTAATGTGCAAAGAATAGAAACCTGATGCAGAACTTATTTATTTATTTATTTTTTCTCTCTTTTTTTTTTTTTTTTTTTCTTTTTTTTTTAATTGGAGTAAAATTGCTTTACAATGTTGTGTTAGTTTCTGCTGTACAATGAAGTGGATCAGCTATATGTATACATATATCCCCTCCCTCCTGGACCTCCCTCCCATCCATCCATCCCATCCATCTAGGTCATCACAGAGCAACGAGCTGACCTCCCTGTGCTATACAGCAGGTTCCCACTAGCTATCTATTTTACACATGGTAGTGTATTTATGTCAAACCTAATCTCCTAATTCTTCCCACCCTCCCCTTCCCCCACTGGATCCACATGTCCGTAATTTAAAAGGTTTATTAGACAGATTAGAAATAGGGTGAAAATAAAAATACAAGAACAATTCCTATAATCATATCACTGCCTGCAGTTTTCACAAAACATTCTGTATTTACTGGAGCTTAGACCTAGATCTGAGAGTTAGGGCTACTCATTGGAGCAAGGTGCATTTCTACTAGGGAAATAGAGCTTAAAAAAATCATGTTTCCCAGCTTGTTTGGATGAACCCCATTTATGTCAGTTCCTAAGGCCATTTCATATAAAAGAAGAGCTTCTATCAAAATCACCAACAAAGTTTGCTCCCTCACTGAAAATGTGTATGCATGTAAATGATGTCTCATTTAGTCCTTCCCCCCTCATTTACCACAATTCCATTTAACTTTGAAGAATATAGTCTTGATCTCACTAATCATCACATTTCTAAAGGATCATTTTATCTAAGAAGAAATCAAATTCCACCAAGATATTTCTTGCCCTTTTGGAATCCATTTTATGGCTCACAGTGGTAGAAGGAAATGGTTTCTAGTTGGAAGACCAGTGTTTTAAAAGTAAGGGTATAATAGACACAATGTCAGAGTTCATTAGTCGATAACTGGGGGTCCACTGTGGACTCAGGGCAATTCCTTGTGTTTGTCCAGTTTAAAGCTTGCTTTCATATACATCATCCTATTGGGTCCTGACAACGGTCTTTAAGGGTATCAGTGCATTTTAACAATATTTTTTCCAGAACACACTGAGCATAAAAGTTAGATAAGACATTACCAAGATGCAGAAAAGGGTGCCCCTGAGTGGTGGGTTTTAAAATGGTCCTACGATGGAAGAAGTCCAGCAGCTAGGAAGCTGGTGATTCAGGGTAGCCTGTGAACTCCGAGAACAAACTTACATTTTAAGTCAGCTTGTGCTTTTCTCAGGCCTGTTTGTCCTTAAACCCTTTTCTTACCTTTAGCCTGATCCTTTCTATAATGGAGGGTGGGGGACAGTTGACCCCTGAAAGTTTTGTTTGCCAGGATATCAAGCTATTTGACTTCTGACTGACTTGAACAATAGAGGGGTTGGTGAGAGACTAGACGGTGGAGAGAAGATAGAGGCCAGGGTATTCTCTTTTCTGTGGTCATTGAATAGCCCCAGCAGGCTAAATCTCTTCTGTGACATTAGGTCACTCCAGAAAAACCTTTCGAGGTTCACTTCTATCAGGTGATCTTGTCCCCGGGGCTCTAGTAACACCACCTACTCCCTGTGTTCCACTAGCCTAGGAATGGTACTAGTTTCCCACTGGTACTCATCTCTAGGGTACCTCACTGTGACATGTTTGATGCTCAGTAAACACCTCACCTGGGTATCCAGTGCCTGCTGTAAATTCCTTCTCTTATAAATAGTAGAAGTGATTTCTGTGTTCCTACTTAGATCCAGATGGACACACAGATTATCAAAATTCTAGATCCATAGATCTCATTGTAATAATAATAATAGCAACTAACATTTGCCAAAAGCCTATTAGATGTCAGATACTGTTTTAAAAACTGGGGACTCTCAGTAACCATTTGGGGTAGGAATTTTTGTTATTCCACCTTACAGATGAAGAAAATGAGGCAGTGTGTATTCATACTATCCCTAAATGTTCAGTAAATATTATTTAGAGTTACAGTCAAGTCTCGACTGGGCTCCTGGGAAGGAAGGGAAGGATTATTTTTTGATGTTATACTAAAGTATTATGGGAGTACCCACCTTTCCAAAAGGCCAACATGGTGATGCCACACATTTTAAGGAAGATACAGCAAAGGCATGTAAATTTCAGAAACTGAGCAATAACTGTCCATTCCAGCCACCACCTTCCACACATAAAATTGCCTTTCTTTGTTAAAATTTTCAGCATCTATTTTATTTTGCTAATGGAGGCAGAAATTCCATGCAATCTAATTTGTCTAAATCAGATGGGATCCATAAAGAATGATAAGATGACTCACCATCTAGTCTTGCATGTATTCTACAGCAAACTCTTGAAAAGGAGGGTTTCTGAGAACAAGGTTAATGGCACACCTTCATATACCATGAATTCCATCACAGTGCTCAAGGATTCCATGGTATTGAACTAAAAAGACTGGACTTTCCCTAATAGTGTCAACTGAAGCAAGTGGTATCCACCCGTGCTCTTTCTGAATCTTTTCTCCAGTAATGTAGAATCGTCTCATGTTGGAAACCAGCCCCACCAATGATTAAAGGTGCTTATTCATGAAATTACTTTGGTTTCTCAAAGTTGAGCTCCACTCTGGATGATAAGCATGCCACCAGAGTCCAGGTGTCAGAATATAAAGCATCTCAACTTTCACAAGAGCAGTACTTTATGTTCATTACCCCTCAAATCTGTGTGAAATATATACCACTGCCTTTTTGTCAATACCATTTTCATCACCGCCAAAAACCAATTTAATAAGCTCAGTTCATCAGCCCTATCCCTTTGACTGCTCCTTTTCCCAAAGGGAAATATAATCCATTTTTAACCATTCGGATATTTAAAAGATTCTTTTATGTGCAGTCCCAGTTCATTATGAATAAAATACATTTTATTCTTCTGTTCCATTTACTCTGGTTACATGCTGGATTGGATTTAAGATGCAGTGTCTCATCATATTTTTAGTCAGGAAATAGTTTTCCTGAGGGCTCCCTAAGCTACCTGCACTTGGCATTTCCTGCCTGCACTAGCCACCTATCAAAACCCATCAGGACACAACAGCTTTGTCTACATGGACAAGTGAAGCCAAGTACTGAACAGTGAGTGACCTGGGAGATGGGTTAGCATAAAGAGGATAATTCACAGTTAGATAATTAATACAAAAGATACACCTTTCCTAATGCTTGTAACAATATTTCTCCACGTGATTTTGCCTGTTTTGCTAGTGAGTGATGCTGAAAGACCAATGCTGGGGAAAATTTGCCTTGCTTTTTTTTTTTAATCACTGTAGAAAGAAATTATAGTTTAGAATAACTGTACCATAATCTGAAAAGACAGAAAAATGAGAAGAACAACTGTGCTGATTTCTTTGTTTCCCATTTCCTCTCTAGTTTTGAGGGTAGACTTATACTATAATCCAAATAGGCATTTGACTTGGCTCATAAGGTAACTCAGGTAAAATGGCCAGTGTCATGGTTACTGAAATTAACTGCTGTCTGTTGAGCGCTGCTTACATGCCCTGCATTGTGCTAAATACTTTTATGCATTATCTCAATTCTCACCTTATTCCCAAAAGTCAGTATTGTTAGTCTAACTTTCGAGATGAAACAATTGAGGCTCAGAGAGGTTAGATGAATTGGTCAAAGTCTCACCACTATTCAGTTTAAGAACTGAAATTAAAAGCAGATGGTCCTGGTTTCAAGCCCCAGGTTCCGCACTATTATTACCGTCTTTTAATGAGTCAGTATAGCAGAGTAGCTGTGTTAGTATTTGACACTGAGTGGGAAGAGACCTTTTTAGTGATCAGAATATGTAATGAAACCATTCAATCTCTCTTGTATATAAAGTTCTTTTTTTAAGTTACTAAGGGGAAAGAGGAGTTAAGAGAAGTTATATATTAAAGAAAATCCAGAGTTAGGCAACATGAAATCCATTTAGAAAGATGCTAATTTAGATAGTACTTTTCTTCTAAATTTCTTCTTGGGTAGCTGATTATGGCTGTAGAAGCCAATTGAAACTGTTCGTTCCACTTTCTGAAACTATGCTATGTAAATACTATGCCCAGGTAATTTTTATTGCCCACTAACAATATCAGTTTGAGAACAAAAGGACATTTTGCTCCTCCACTGATAGATCCCCCTTAAAATACTTTCTTCTTCATTTACCCCAAGGACCCTATTTTGTTGTGTTGGACACGAGAGGGAAGGGAAAACACTGAGGTCTGGATATTAATTTAAACTAGTCTAGCCATAGCAATTGCCCCTCAGTAAAACTAAGATTTTGAAGCAATAATTTGCCAAGATTTTGTCCTACAGAAGAAATACAAAGCTACCTCTGTGCTGAGAAGACCTCTCCGTGGTATGAGATGATTTGTGCTGCCCTCCCTTCCTCATGCAAATAAATTAATGCATCAAAATGCAATCTAGCAACTTCCCTGGTGGTCCAGTGGTTAAGACTTCGCCTTACAATGCAGGGGGTGCTGGTTTGATCCCTGGTTGGGGAGCTAAGATCCCACATGCCTTGGGGCCAAAAACCCAAAATATAAAACAGGAGCAATATTGTAACAAATTCAATAAAGAATTTAAAAATTGTCCACATCAAAAAATCTTAAAAAAAAAAAAAAAGTGTTCTAGAAGGTATTGCCCTGTGTAATAGAGACCTAATATGCAGGCAGGGCAATTCAATCTGGAAAGTCCACCATTATGTGGCTTTGATTTCATCATCCTCAACAGGAGATGAATGTATACTGAGTTTGAGATTTATTTTGATTGATTTTTGTTTGTGTACAGAACACGTTACAGTTTGAGGTCTACTGAAGAGAGATATTTATTCTAATTTATTTGCAAATGCAAGCCCACTCTGAATAAATATTAATAATTCCTGGCCTTTCTTTGTGAATTGCTCAAATGGTTTGAAAGTGGCCAAAAATATCTATACGATCAAAAAAAATTATCTGGAAATAATGTTAATCATAGTAAGTTTCCTTACCCTTCTGCAGCCCATTTGAAAGTACTGCACACAAGGATTACGTTTCATTATCCCCAGATATCTTTCTTGTAACTGGATATTAGGCTATCCTTTCCATGCACACTAGGACCTTTTATGGGTTTGGGGGAATAAGGCTTCAGCTCTCCACACTGAAACCTGGTTAACCTGTCTCTTTATAACTTCCTTTTGATCTAATGTATTCTTTCCTCTCAGACACAATTCCCTCATGGCTCAGCCAAAATAAGAAGTCTACTAAACACAGTGAGTCTGCAAACCTGAACATATACTCAGATTCGACACACTTTATATTAGCATGTGTTACTTCCAAACACTCTCTCCCTACCTGGTGAGACAAGAAAAAGGATGCAAATTAAATTTGAAAACTTCAATTAATACATAATTATTTCAATAAATATTTACTAGGAATCAGCATTGTAGTTGACACTGGGAATATAATAGTCAAGGAGACAAACACAAACCTTATGAACACAAACACAAACATGAAATTTTATAGATTTATATGTTTATATTTAACTGGGAAAATATTTAATTCAATGCCTCATAAAAATTATATGCTACTATCAAAAAAAAAACCCCAAAAGGAGCTCATTAATAAGTGTATAATTAACAAACAGTGGGAGACTGGTTCGAGGTGGAGGAGTAGAAGGACGTGTGCTCACTTGCTCTTGTGAGAGCACAAGAATCACAACTAACTGCTGAACCATCATTGACAGGAAGACACCGGAACTCACCAAAAGATACCCCACATCCAAAGAAAAAGGAGAAGCCAAAATGAGATGGTAGGAGGAGCACAACCACAATAAAATCAAATCCCATAACCACTGGGTAGGTGACTCACAAACTGCAGAACAATTACAGCACAGAAGTCCACCCCCTGGAGTGAAGGTTCTGAGCCCCAAGTCAGGCTTCCCAACCTGGAAGTCCGGCAACGGGAGGAGGAATTCCCAGAGAATCAGACTTTGAAGTCTAGTGGGATTTGATTGCAGACTTCAACAGGACTGGGGGAAACAGAGACTCCACTCTTAGAGGGCACACACAAAGTAGAGTCTGCATCAGGACCCAGGGGGAAGGAGCAGTGACCACATAGGAGACTGAACCAGACCTACCTGCTAGTGTTGGAGGGTCTCCTGCAGAGGCAGGGGGCAGGGGCTGTGACTCACTGCAGGGACAAGGACACTGGCAGCAGAAGATCTGGGAAGTACTCCTTGGCATGAGCCTTCCTGGAGTCCAGCATTACCCTCACCAAAGAGCCTATAGCTTCCGTTGCTGGGTCACCCCAGTCCAAACAACCAACAGGGAGGGAACTCAGCCCCAACTGTCAGCAGACAAGTGGATTAAAGTTTTACTGACCTCTGCCGAGGAGAGCAACACCCAGCTCTACCCACCACCAGTCCCTCCCATCAGGAAGCTTGAACAAGCCACTTAGATGGCCTCATCCACCAGAGGGCAAAGAGCAGAAGCAAGAAGAACTACAATCCTGCAGCCTGTGGAATGAAAACCACATTCACAGAAAGACAGACAAAATGAAAAGGCAGAGGGCTATGTGCCAGATGAAGAAACAAGATAAAACCCCAGAAAAACAACTAAATGAAGTGGAGATAGGCAACCTCCCAGAAAAAGAATTCAGAACAATGATAGTGAAGATGCTCCAGGACCTCTGAAAAAGAATGGAGGCAAAGATCATGAAGATGCAAGAAATGTTTAACAAAGACCAAGAAGAATTAAGGAACAAACAGACAGAGATGAACAATATAATAACTGAAATGAAAAATAGAATAGAAGGAACCAAGAGCAGAATAACTGAGGCAGAAGAAAGGATAGGTGACCTGGAAAACAGAATGGTGGAAATCATGGCCACGGAACAGAAAAAAGAAAAAAGAAAGAAAAGAAATGAAGACAGCCTAAGAGACCTCTGGGACAACATTAAATGCACCAACATTCACTTTATAGCGGTCTCAGAAGGAGATGAGAGAGAGAAAGGACCCGAGAAAATATTTGAAGAGATTATAGTTGAAAACTTCCCTAAAATGGGAAAGGAAATAGCCACCCAAGTCCAGGAATCACAGAGAGTCCAGCAGGATAAACCAAAGGAGAAACACGCTGAGACACATAGCAACCCAACTGACAAAGATTAAAGACAGAGAAAAATTATTGAAAGCAACAAGGGAAAAACAGCAAATAACATAAAAGGGAATCCCCATAAGGTTAACAGCTGATTTCTCAGCAGAACTTCTACAAGCCAGAAGGAAGTGGCATGGTATTTTTAAAGTGATGAAAGTGAAGAACCTACAACCAAGATTACTCTACCCAGCAAGGATATCATTCAGATTCATTGGAGAAATCAAACGCTTTAAAGACAAGCAAAAGCTAAGAGAATTCAGCACCACCCAACCAGCTCTACAACAAATGCTAAAGAAACTTCTCTAAGTGGGAAAAAACAAGAGAAGAAAAGGACCTAAAAAAAAAAAAAAACCCAAAACAATTAACAAAATGGCAATAGGAACATACTTATCGATAATTATCTTAAATGTGAATGGATTCAATGCTCCAACCAAAAGACACAGGTTTGCTGAATGGATACAAAAACAACACCCATATATATGCTGTCTACAAGAGACCCACTTCAGACCTAGGGACATGTACAGACTAAAAGTTAGGGGATGGAAAAAGATATTCCATGCAAATGGAAATCAAAAGAAAGCTGAGGTAGCAATTCTCATATCAGATAAAATAGACTTTAAAATAAAGAATGTTACAAGAGACAAGGAAGGACACTACATAATGATCAAGGGATCAATCCAAGAAGAAGATATGACAATTATAAATATATATGCACCCAACAGAGGAGTACCTCAAAACATAAGGCAACTGCTAACACCTATAAAAGAGGAAATTGACAGTAACACAATAAGAGTGGGGGACTTTAAAACCACACTTACACCAATGGACAGATCATCAAGACAGAAAATAATAATAATGAAACACAATAATAATAATGAAACACAAGCTTTAAAAGACACAGCAGACCAGAGAGATTTAATTGATATTTATAGGACATTCCATCTGAAAACAGCAGATTAGACTTTTCTCTCAAGTGCATATGGAACATTCTCCAGGATAGATCACATCTTGGGTCACAAATCAAGCCTTGGTAAATTTAGGAAAATTGAGATCATATCAAGCATCTTTTCCGACCACAATGTGGTTGGTTGAAATTAGAAATCAATTACAGGGAGAAAAATAAACGTTAAAAAACACCAACACATGGAGGCTAAACAATACGTTACTAAAAAACCAAGAGATCACTGAAGAAATCAAAGAGGAAATCAAAAAACACCTAGAGACAAATGACAACAAAAACACAATGATCCAAAACCTATAGGATGCAGCAAAGGCAGTTCTAAGTGGGAATTTTATAGCAATACAATCCTACATCAAGAAACAAGAAAAACCTCAAAAAAATAATCTAACCTTACACCTAAAGGAACCAGAGAAAGAACAAACAAAACCCAAAGTTAATAGAAGGAAAAAAATCGTAAAGATCAGAGCAGAAATAAATAAAACAGAAACAAAGAAAACAATAGCAAAGATCAATAAAACTAAAAGCTGGTTCTTTGAGAAGATAAACAAAATTGATAAACCTTTACCCAGACCCATCAAGAAAAAGAGAGAGAGGACTCAAATCAATAAAATTAGAAATGAAAAAGGAGATGTTACAACAGACATCGCAGAAAAACAAAGCATCCTAAGAGACTACTACAAGCAACTCTATGCCAATAAAATGGACAACCTGGAAGAAATGGACAAATTCTTAGAAAGGTATGACCTTCCAAGACTGAGGAAGAAATAGAAAATATAAACAGACTAATCACAAGCACTGAAATTGAAACTGTGATTAAAAATCTTCCAACAAACAGAAGTCCAGGACCAGATGGCATCACAGGTGAATTCTATCAAACATTTAGAGAAGAGCTAACACCCATCCTTCTCAAAGTCTTCCAAAAAACTGTAGAGGAAGGAACACTCCCAAACTCATTCTATGAGGCCACCATCACCCTCATACCAAAACCAGACAAAGACACTACAAAAAAAGAAAATTACAGACCAACATCACTGATGAATATAGATGCAAAAATCCTCAACAAAATACTAGCAAACAGAATCCAATAACACATTAAAAGGATCATACACCATGATCAAGTGGGATTTATCCCAGGGATGCAAGGATTCTTCAACATACGCAAATCAATCAATGTGATACGCCATATTAACAAACTGAAGAATAAAATCTACACAATCATCTCAATGGATGAAGAAAAAGCTTTTGACAAAATTCAACACCGATTTATGATAAAAACTCAAGAAAGTGGGCATAGAGGGAACCTACCTCAACATAATAAAGGCCATATAAAACAAACCCACAGCAAACATCATTCTCAATGGTGAAAAACTGAAAGCATTTCCTCTAAGATCAGGAACAAGACAAGGATGTCCACTCTTGCTACTGTTATTCAAAATAATTTTGGAAGTCCTAGCCATGGCAATCAGAGAAGAAAAAGTAATAAAAGGAATACAAATTGGAAAAGAAGAAGTAAAACTGTCATTGTTTGCAGATGACATGATACTATACATAGATAATCCTAAAGATGCCACCAGAAAACTACTAGAGCTAATCAATGAATTTGGTGAAGTAGGAGGATACAAAATTAATGCACAGAAATCTCTTGCATTCCTATACACTAACAACAAAAGATCAGAAAGAACAATTAAGGAAACAATCCCATTCACCACTGCAGCAAAAAGAATAAAATACCTAGGATTAAACCTACCTAAGGAGACAAAAGACCTGTACTTAGAAAACAATAAGACACTGATGAAAGAAATCAAAGATGACACAAACAGATGGAGAGATATACCGTGTTCTCGGATTGGAAGAATCAATATTGTGAAAATGACTATACTATCCAAAGCAATCTACAGATTCCATGCAATCCCTATCAAATTACCAGTGGCATTTTTTACAGAACTAGAACAAAAAGTCTTAAAATTTGTATGAAGCCACAAAAGATCCCAAAGAGCAAAAGCAATCTCGAGGGAAAAAAACGGAGCTGGAGGAATCAGGTTCCCTGACTTCAGGTTATACTACAAAGCTACAGTTATCAAGACAATATGGTACTGGCACGAAAACAGAAACATAGATCAATGGAACAGGATAGAAAGCTCAGAGATAAACCCACGTACCTTTGGTCAACTAATCTATGACAAAGAAGGCAAGGATTTATAATGGAGAAAATACAGTGTCTTCAATAAGTGGTGCTGGGAAAACTGGACAGCTACATGTAAAAGAATGAAATTAGAACACTTCTTAACACCATACACAAAAATAAAC
Source organism: Eschrichtius robustus (assembly GCF_028021215.1). Taxonomy (NCBI): domain Eukaryota; kingdom Metazoa; phylum Chordata; class Mammalia; order Artiodactyla; family Eschrichtiidae; genus Eschrichtius; species Eschrichtius robustus. The sequence continues at coordinate 122,015,488 of NC_090825.1, forward strand.
TCAAAATGGATTAAAGACCTAAATGTAAAACCAGACACTATAAAACTCTTAGAGGAAACCATAGGAACAGCACTCTTTGACATAAATCACAGCAAGATCTTTTTTGACCCACCACTTAGAGTAATGGAAATAAAAACAAAAATAAACAAATGGGATCTAATGAAACTTAATAGCTTTTGCACAGCAAAGGAAACCATAAACAAGACAAAAAGACGACCCTCAGAATGGGAGAAAATATTTGCAAACAAATCAATGGACAAAGGATTAATCTCCAAAATATATAAACAGCTCATGCAGCTCAATATATAAAAAACAAACAAGCCAATCACAGTATGGGCAGAAGACCTCTATAGACATTTCTCCAAAGAAGACATACAGATGGCCAAGAGGCACATGAATAGCTGCTCAACATCACTAATTATTAGAGAATTGCAAATCAAAACTACAATAAGGTATCACCTCACATCAGTTAGAATGGGCATCATCAGAAAATCTACAAACAACAAATGCTGGAGAGGGTGTGGAGAAAAGGGAACCCTCTTGCACTGCTGGTGGGAAGGTAAATTGATATAGCCACTATGGAGAACAGAATGGAGGTTCCTTAAAAAATTAAAAATAGAATTACCATATGACCCAGCAATCCCACTACTGGGCATATACCCAGAGAAAACCATAATTCAAAAAGACACGTGCACCCCAATGTTCATTGCAGCACTATTTACAATAGCCAGGTCATGGAAGCAACCTAAATGCCCATCAACAGATGAATGGATAAAGAAGATGTGGTACATATATACAATGGAATATTACTCAACTATAAAAAGAAATGAAATTGGGTCATTTGTAGAGACGTGGATGGACCTAGAGACTGTCATACAGAGTGAAGTAAGTCAGAAAGAGAAAAACAAGTATCGTAGGTTAACGCATATATGTGAAAATATATGCATATATACGCATATATATATAGAAAAATGGTACAGATGAACTGGTTTGCAAGGCAGAAATAGAGACACAGATGTAGAGAAAAAAACGTATGGACACCAAGGGGGGAAAACAGGGGTGGGGGTTGGGATTGACATGTATACACTAATATGTATAAAACAGACAGCTAATAAGAACCTGCTGTGTAAAATAAATAAATAAAAGAAAATTTTTAAAAATCCATATTTTCTAGACATGAATACTGAAGTATTTTTAGGTGAAATAACAAAATGTCTGGGGTTTTCTTTAAAATAATCCAGAAAGAAAGAGGAGAGGATAAATCGAACAAGATTAGCATGATTGATATTGTTGCATAATAAAAACTTAAAAGTTACCATATTCAAGGACAAGAAAAATATATAAAATTCCTAAGAAAAATTGACAATAGATGTTAAAAATCTTTGATGGAGGAAATTAATAAAAATTTTAAAGACAATAAAAAGGCAAAACCACCAACCAAACAAACAAATAGTGGTGAATGATAAGAAGCATATAAACACTGTGCTGAGATGTCAATTAAAGCAGAGCTTCTCCTCTAGAATAGTTCTCAGGGAGAACACAAAAGAAGAAAGAGCAAACATGTGAAAACCAGCGGGGAAGAGTGGATCAGCAGAGGAAAAAGTATGTACTAAGCATTCAAATCTGGAGAGCTTGCTTGAGGACCTGAAAGAAAGTTAGGAGCAACCAGAGCACAGAGAATCAGAGAGAGAATGGCTTCAAGGTCAACTGCAAGGTCAGCAAGGGCTAAAGCAGAAGAGTCTGGGAGGCTATGGTGTTGTGGACTTGACTCCAAGTCCAATGGGAAGCCATTAAAGAGTTTTAAGCAGAGAAGATGTATAATATAATCAGACTTGCATTTTCAAAACAGTTCTCTGGCTGCTACATGGAGAATATATTTAGAAAGGGTCAAGAGCAGACGTTTTCATGAAAGTCACAGTCATAGCTAGATATGCATTGTTGAGATAGTGACATTAAGTTCCTTCTCCTTAGGTCTGCATGAATCCCAACTCTCTCCTTGGGGCAAACAGTGAAGACATGCACAAAACACTGAAGGACTATGGTTTTCAACAAAGAATGGGACTAATTACTACCTTCTATTTTTTTTTTTTCTCTTTTAACCACTTATTTAAATGGCCAGCCAACATAAAGGGACACAGAAGAAGAGTGAAATGTAAAACCAGGAATTGATTTAAAGTTATCTTAACATTTACTAAATACCTATTACATGCCAGGAACTGTGCTAGGTGCTAAGGGCTCAAATGACCTTTTCTACAGAGAATTCAAACTAACAGGGTAGCCAGACTTAGTAATTAACAAGCAGTTACAAGAAAAGAGGGAAATATCACTCATTGGAGATATTTATAAGGTGCTAGGAGATCTCTGTGGATGGTCCAGATGGCACCGTTGAGAGGGAAGGATCCTATCCCTCTTGTTTCACAAACCCCCATCCAAGGCCCTGATGAAAAAGACAGACCCAAAAAGGCACAGGTGTTAGCATCTTCCACCTATGAAGCAGTTGGATTGCCTAAAACCAAGGGAGGGACTTTCAACTCTAAAATCTAGGTTCCAAGTCGTAGATTGCATAAGCTTAGATATTCCCCCAAACAACTGATCTGTGCAAGTTTGTTGATGGAGAGTTCCAAGAGTTCCCTGCTATGGAACATAATTGACTTGGAAATGTCAAGATTCCTGCCCACTCAATTCATATCCTCAAAAACTAGAATAGTTCCTGCCGATATATTTAGACCCACAGTAAATTTTATATCACATATACTAAAAGAATAGCACAAGACCAAGGGAGGATATTTTGATGATAATGCTTTTTGAATGCTTATTGAATCCTTGCATGCTTACCACACACAAGGCACTATACTAAGTGCTGTATTTTGTTAATTCACTCAATCCTCCATCAGTTCTGTGTATTGGTACTCATGTTAACCCATTTCACAGAAGAGGAAACTGAGGCCTAGAGAGTTTGAATAACTTCCTGAAGTCACATAGCTAAATAAGAGGAGGAGCTAGGACTAGAAGGAAAGGACTCTGGTTTCCAAGCTTTAGAATATACAGAACTAATCAAGAAAAGCAGAGCATCCATAGGTTCTGTTTCCTGTGATATACTGAGACAAGGTTAGCGCTGTATCTCATGTGTGAGCATTTCAGAAAAGTCGAGGGGCTTGAGTCTCCAGGAGATGACAGGTTACCAAAGCCAGAACAATTTCTGCCATCAACGGATTCAGTCATGACACTTTCCTATAAGCAATAATCTTTTAAAAGTTTCATTTTAAACTTTGTTAAAATGTGCAAAAATATTTTTAAATAAGGAAATCTTATAAAATTGAAATCATCATTTTCCTCTCTAAGTGAGGGTAAATAGGTTTTTTAGCTGTTGCTATCTTGATTGGCTGAAAGCCCAAAATGTATTATTTCTCAGGCATAATCCCAGAGAGAGGAGGAAATTTTCCCACATATAAATGCTTTGGAGACTGTTTCTTTCCAGCTGAGTGCTCAGAGACCTCCCTCTCTTCCTGCCAACTACAAAATAATGGAAAAGCGGAGGCATAAAAGAATTCTGAGACAAATATCCAAGTAATTGGAGAGGCGGGGAGAAAACTAGAGTGGTCTGACAGGACAGAATTTTATTTTACTAAAGAATAATAAAAATAATTCTTAGTTGTGTTTGGTGCCTTAGAGTTTAGACCGTGTTTTCATATTCGTGTATTATTTTACAAGGGACTTAAAATATCTCTGTGGAAAAAGCAAGGTAGGATTAGACCCATTTTTCTAATAAGAAACTTAAAATTGGAAGAAATTAAGTAGCTTGCCCAAGACCATACCAGTTGAAGTGAAGCCAGTACTCAAACTTTGGTCTTCCAAAATTTTTCTCTCTCATTTGCCTTGCTTGCCTCTTTACTGATGAACTTTGGCTGCCTATGTTGAATAGATTTTTGTAGTGTTTTTTTTTTTTTTTCCCCCTACTCCCTACATCAAAGGGAAAGGGGAAAAAAAGTATCAAAACTGAAACTGGGGTGCATGTATCTTTTCAAATTAGAGTTTTTGTCTTTTCTGGATATATGCCCAGGAATGGGATTGCTGGATCATACTGTAACTCTATTTTTAGTTTTTTAAGGAACCTCCATACTGTTCTCCGTAGTGCCTGTATCAATTTACATTAAAACAGAAATAGACCCACAGACATAGAAAAAAAAACTTATAATTACCAAACAGGAAAGGAGGGGAGGGGTAAATTAGGAATTTGAGATTAATAGATACACACTACTATACATAAAACAGATAAACAACAAGGACCTACTGTACAGCACAGGGAACTATATTCAATATCTTGTAATAACCTATAATAGAAAAGAATCTGAAACAGAATAGATATACATGTGTATGTGTATACACACACACACACACACACACACATATATAAACTGAATCATTTTTTGTACACCTAAAACTAACACAACATTTTAAATCAACTATACTTCAATTTAAAAAAACAAAACAAAACAAAACTGTTGCTGGGAAAACTTTGTTTGAAGTTAGAGAAAAATCACTAGTGATAGCTTATTTGGAATTCTGTATACAATTAGAATTCACCTTCAGCCATGATGGAATGACTGGTCCCACACTAGCCCTTCCAAAATACATGAAACGTGTCTTTATAGACATTGGAGAACAGGCAGTATATGATCCAAAAACTCAATATGATTAAGATGTCAATTCTCCCCTAATTGATCAACACAATCCCGATCAAAATCCCAGCAGTCTTCTGTGTGTAAATAGACAAGATGATTCTAAAATTCATACGAAAATGCAAAGAACCTAGAAAATACAAGATAACTATGGAAAAAAGAAGAACAAAGATGAAGAATGTTACTATCTTATTTTAGACTTACTTTAAAGCTATAGTAATAAAACCACGTGGTATTAGAAAAAAGATAGACATATAGATCAATGGAATAGAATAAGAAGTCCAGAAATAGACCTATATATATAGAGTCAACTGAGTCTTGACAATCATATCAAGATAAATTAATGGAGAAAGGATTATCTTTTTAACAAGTAGTGAGGGCACAACTGTATATCCATATGAAAAAATATTAACCTCAACCCTCGACCACTCACTACAGAGGAAAAAATAACAAAAATGAGTCATAGAACTAAACATAAAAACTGATATATAACTTCCATAAAAGGTGCCAACCTTGTGGTAGGCAAGGATTTTTTAGAGAAGACCAAAAAAAACCCCACTAACTGTTAAAAAAAAAGAGAAGCTGATGCATTGTAGTTTATCAAAAATAAAATAGCTGTTTCTCATAAGACATAAGTAAGAAAGTGAAAATGTAAGCCAAGAACTGGGAGAAAACATTCCAGTACATATACTGACAAAGGAATTGTATTCAGAACATACAAAGCACTCTTACAACTCTACTATAAGATAATAAACTGTCCAATAAAAATAGTCAAAGAGTTGAACACATATTTTTCCAAAAAATAAATATATGTATGGCCAAAGGCAGTTGCAAAGATTCTCAGAATCCTTAGTCATCAGGGAAATGCAAATTAAAATGACAATGAAATAGCAATATGCACTCACTAAAACAGCTAAAATTAAAAAGACTGACGCCAAGTATTGGTGAGGATGTGGAACAAAAAGACCTCTTAAACACTGATTGTGTGAATATAAGAGGGTATAAACTTTGGAAAGCCTTCTGACAATGTGTTTTAAAGTGAAACGTACACTTATCATTTGACCCAGCAACATACATACTCCTAGGTATTTATCCAAGATAAGTGAAAACACATAAACTTTTATATAAATATTCATAGCAATTTTATTTATAGTAGTCAAAAATAGGGAACATGCCAGGTATTCAATTAACAGAAGAAAGGATAAACAGTTTTGACAAATTCTTAAAATGGAATAATAATCAGCAATAAAAAGGAGTGAACTACTAAATAGCAAATGACTTAGTTCAGATTCTCCAAGAAGAAAACAACAAGATGGAAGTAAACATGATGGGAGACTTATAGGGGAAAACACCTTCAGAGAAAAATGGGAGGGATAAGAGGAGGAAGCCAGCGTCAGCAGATGGCTCCTGTGAAGGAGAGAAGGAAAGAAAAAGGTTTGGGTAAGAATCATCTCAGACGGCACCAGAGTTCTAAGAAGATTTTGGCCAGGCCAATAGGTCATCCTTGAGCCAAAGCTGCTAGTCAGAAAGTCCTGCTTCTCACAGGATAGGGCCTGCCCTAGCATCCCTGCCATGTGCAGTCTTAGCTGGGAGCAGGCTGAGGGAAGTAGGGACTCAGCCATGACCACAGTGGTGGGCTCAGGGCACAACAGCCGGGGCCCTTGGTCAGTTTTGTTCCCTGAAGCACGAGTTCTAAGCAGCACATTTTTATGGCCACCATAGTGCAACAACGTGGCTGAATCTCAAAGGTATGCATTCAGTGAAAAAAAGCCAGACACAAAGAGTACATAGTGTACGATTCCATTTATATGATGTTCTACACCAGGCAAAACTAATATTCACTCATATTTAGTATGATTCACTAATAATAATCACTAATATTTCAGCGGTAGAAATCAGATCAGTGATTGCCTGGGGCAGTCAATGAGGAGAACTGACTGTAAAGCAGCCTGAGGAAAGTTTTGGGAGTGGTGGAAATCTCCTACCCCTTCATCAGTCTGGTGGTGATATACATGTAGACATTTGTCAAAATTCACCAAACTGTCATGCTCAAAATGTATATATTTTACTGTGTGCATACTTAAATTAAAATGTAATTTATAACTCCAAAAAAGAAAGTCTGTTAAAAGTAACTTTCAATAAAAACATATATATAATAGGATTCCTTATATTGAAAATTTTATACATAAGTTTCAAGTAATACATCAAATCATGGTCACAAAAAACTTGTTAAATGTTGCTGTCACTCTGGTTTCTGTCCCTGTTGACACTGTTTCATTTTTCCATGTTAATTTGATCTAATAAGCACCACTCTTGGGAAGGAACATTGTTATTCTAATTTCAGACTCAGATGCATTCCCATTTGTTTCTTGGATGGGATGTTTTTGTCTCTGACTGGTAGTTTGTGCACCTGGACCACCTGCTGCACATTTCCTTGTAACAAATCATAGGGATATGATGTTTTAATGACCCTGTGAAATGAAACCGCAATCTTTTTAAACACACACATACACACACACACACACACACACATGCACACACACCAGCTATATTACACATCAGTTTTTATACCCACTCTGAACAGGCAGACTTTTTTAGCAACTTATTAGTTTTCTTGCTAGTGTTATGTTTGACATGTGCTTGAAACAAATTTGCCTATGAAACTTTGATGTTTAATAGCCCATCATATTTCACAGCTGGAAATGATTTTTTTTTTTTTTTTACCAGACCTAAGCCTGTATATGTCAAGCAAAGAACACTAGCTACTACCTTTTAAGCACCTACTATGTGCCAGCCACAATACCCAGCACAGTCTATCTGACTTTCAATCACGGTGAGCGTTAGTCTCAAAATAGGTATAACACTTGCTCAGCATCACGCAGCTATTGATTCATGGTGATGAGATTTGCACCCACCTTTGTCTGGCTCCAAAGCCATGTACCTATGTACTTAAACACTATGCCCCTATGTTCATGCTTTTAACAGCAGTATATATGAATCAAACTGTTGGTATAAACAGTCAGTTAAATCAATCTTAGTACTTGAGATTGAAGTAGATACTAGTTTTATTCACAACTATCTGCATATTTCAAGTGAATGGTCTAAATTATGAAAATAGCTCAATTTTGACAAGGTTTTAAAGATAGCTCATGTACTGCCTAATCACCCCCCTTAAGTATAGATAAGGCAGAGGAGGAATTTTAGTGAGTTATCAAGTGAGAACAACTCTTCCTTAAGTTGCCCAGTTCAAAGAACTTCATAGGCTATTTCTCGCTCTTACATACTCATTATTCTAACATATAAACAAATTACCTAGAGAGAGAAAAAAAAATGTTTTCTTAAAAATACATTAAGGTTATTTGCAAACAATTGCACTGTGCTGGATTATTGTATTAACTTTTGAAATATCAATTCATCTGAGATTAGGGTGGTCATTTTCAAAACAGTTACCCCCCTTTAATTTTCTAAAACAAAATGAGTTCTTGGGGGACATCTAGATCCAGCCATTCTACTTAAACATCTGACAGAAGAGCAATTAGCAGAAAAAGTAAAGAAGTGGTGTTTTTTCCCAAGAAAATCTGTTATGTTATTTATTCTCCTGCTTGAGTTTCTTCTGTAAAACCACTGTTGACCTGAGACTCCTTGGAATAATTATTCCCTTTTTCTCTAGCCAGAATACAGGAGAAATGAGCATTTTTGAATGGTGTTTCTTGAAATCCCTTCTTAGGGTTCTGACGTAATGAGGACCCCTTCGCCCGCTTCCGTCTAAGCAGCAACATATTCACTCATTTTGTGTCTTCATCATCCTCATAAGTTCTCATTAGAAATAAGGGTTGCATGGCTTAAATCCATTTACAAACCACTGACCTGGGGACTCTTAGAGGGGGTGGTAGTTGGCAGATGGAATAAGAGCACAAGAATCTTGCATCCTATCTTTAATGGAAAGAGCTTCGGTACCTGTCACGCTTAGAAGTGATCATGACAAAGATGGACCTGGTCATCATGCACCAAAAAAGTCCCGGATGGAAGTCAGAAGACTTGATGTTTGAGGCCGGCTCAGCCATTAATTATATAACTTGATGCAAATAAATGTCTTTCTTTTCATGACCCAACATGTCTTCACCGTTTAACGGACGAATTTCCAACTCCAACTATTGCTGCCCCACCATGTGATCTCAGCGCTGACTGTTTCTACACATGTCAGGCCATTCCCAACTGCTAGGATCTGCATCTCTTTGCCTGACCGTAAAGAAGGCCACAAATTCCCTGAATTTACATACCCCAGGAACAGCTCTCAGCCAGCGACTGATAGTAGTTGGTGGATAAATATCCCAGCTGCCTTTCCTCTTACACGATGTAATTCTGAAGTACAGGTTCCTCACAGTTCCCTTGAGTTCCTTAGTAAGCTTAAGCTTTAGTTGCAATAGTAACTTCCTTCCCAAAGGAAACATTATTAGCTTTCTTTTCCTCCCTCTCTCATTTCCCCACTGCCCTACTAATGTTTCCCAAATCAAAAATTTGCACTTGATCCTTGACTCAGAGTCAGTTTCAGGGAAACCAAAATGCATCTTCCTACATTCTGAGTCTAACATTTGGCCCTTTAAAAGTAAGGATAATTCTGTAAGAGGCCCAATGTGCTTTTAGTAATATCCATGAACTAATTTTGTGTTATTATCTTGGTTTTTTAACCCTTACTATTTCTTTGCTATGGACATGTTATATATATTCAGTCTAGAAAAAGTTAGACTGTATGCATATTCAATTTCTCTCTTTAATAGTTAAAGAACTACTTGTTACTCTACTATCCAGAGACAGCTACCTTCAATATACACGTGTATTTGAAGTATTATCTTTGTGACTTTTTCAACTCATATATCATCATATAAATATATAGGAAGTTTTTTTTCATGTGGTAATAGATCATAAATATATTTCCATATCAATAATTACACGTCTATATTATCATTTGTATTAGTGGCATAAGGTTGCATTATGTCATTCTAATATATCACAATTTGAAGATTCCAATACATTCTAATATATAATAATTTTTAAACAAATCCTCTGTTTTGGACATTTAGGATGTATCTAATTTTTTAATGTTATAAATTATGTTTTACTAGATATGTGTCTTTTCACACTCCCCCAAATATTTCTTTAAAGTTTAATTGCTGGATCAAAAGGCAAATATGACTTTAAGATACTGAGTACATAATGCACAATAGTTTACCCACGCACACCCCTACCTGTCATACATGAGAGTGACACCCTGTCAACGTTGGACATTATGATATTCTCAGAACGTACGTCCAATTCATAGCTACAAATACTTCCTCTTTGTCCTCAGACATGCAATTTGTTCACTACTAAGATTTAATATGTTTTCATATTTATTGAGCACTTACATTTCTTCTTTAGTGAAGTGCTTATTTGCGTCCTTCTCCCATCTTTTCCTGTTGGAATATTCATCATCATTTACTGATTTTTAAGTGTTCTTTATGCATAACCAGTATTAACCTATACTGTGCAAGTTCCAAATCTCGTTCCCAATTTAGAGTTTCCTTTTAAATTTTGTATTGTGTTCTTACAAAAACTGATTGTTTTACCTGATCACAACTATCAAGCTTCGTTTGTAGTTTCTGCCTATGGTGTTACTTCAAATTCATATAAATCTTCACCTATATTTTCTTCTAGCATTTTTCTCTTTCGTTTTTACATTTCTGTCTTTTATTGCCCATCTGGAATTAATTTGATTTTTACTGTGAAGTAAAGATGTGTCATGTTTTTATCTCACTAATTATCATTGTGTTCTCGCGAGGCTCTGGGTATACAAGGTGAATAAGACACAGCTTCTCTTCTCAAGCTCACGGAGCTGAGGAAAGGCATGTTCTTGTCTGTCTGTCTCCTAGTCAAGTGACTCGTATAACCACAGACTCATTTTCTGAAGCACCTGAGCCCTTGGAATAAGGGAGTCCAGACTGACCCATAAGTGGAACAAAACCCTTGAAACTCCCAAACTTGTCACAATGCCCTCTGGAGGAATATTGAAGGAAGACTGGATGAGCTGAGAATAAAGTCAGGACACCTCCTCAACCAAGCCTTTCTTGGCATCTTAGCTTGTGATATCCAAGCAAAGGGAAACTCTCTTTATCTGGTATTGCCTACTTCCAAGCTAATAATAGCCTTCTCATTTCAGAATCACATGTAAACAGGTTGCAATCTCTGCAAGTGAAGTGCTTTGAGAGGAAAGCACATTAACATAATCTGAAAATAATTGCTGAATGCTGGGCCATTAGAGCTTTTGACTTGTGAAATATGAATGCTTGGAGATTGATGAAGCTGCAAAATTACTGCCACCTATATACACACATACACACATGTATACACGCTCAGTATGTTTCACATACTTCTCACGTGCATCATAGGCAAACTATGAGGGCAGGCATTTTTATCACAAATTTCAGATATATAAACTGAGTCTCAGCTACAGAGGAGCAAATGGAAAACTGCAGCAACACTGGGAGTTGGCTGGTGCCTCAGCTTGTGCAGACAGCGACATAATAAAGGTAAATATCATTTCTCCAGGAACCCATGCACACGCTAGTCCTTTCTGCCTCTTACCAGCTCTGTGACCTAAGGCAAACTTCCCAACCTCTGTGCACTCCTGTTTACTTATCTGTGAGGCAAAGGGATTGAACTAGACATTAAATGCCCTTCAGCACTAATACCTCATGAGTTAATTTTCCAGTGTTAACATTCATAATTCCTCCAGAGCTAAAGGTAAAAACTTGGAACTCTCAGAAATTCAGAGGAAGTTAAGCTTACATTTGAATTGCAAACAGTCAGTGAGAGCTTGGTGATCTTAATCTCATATTTATTTGGTTGCTCAGATATGTAAGACTGACAGCATTTATAGCTTCTTCTCAAGAGAGAGCGTGAGGTGTGGGATCACTAACATTGCCTGTTACATCAGTGACATCATTTAAGGAAAATGCTACCTCTCCCCCTTTCCTATTCTTGGCATGAGATAATGCACTAAATTGTTTCAGACTGGGAAGGGAATTATTGACTAAAGATAGTCCAACAGGCCTGTTCCATTTTAGGGGCTTTAAAACTAATAGCAGCTAAGAATAAGATTTAGAGGGGCTATAATAGCAAAATGAGCATCAGACCCCTGGATCTCTTTTCCTAGAGCCTAGCTATTTCTACACTGTCAGAGTAAATTATTGACAAAACCATCTGGCCCTTTGCAAGAGAACACCCTACTCCCTGGTTCTGAGCAGGTGATATGTTTTCATCTGTCAATGGAGAGAGAAGCCAATTTTGGTCTCAAAGCATTGATAATTTCTCTAGACTTGCATTTCCTATGTGTGAACTATTCTTATCTCTAAATACCAGAAGGGAAGAATATCAGTTTTAGGGCTGAGAGAGATGAAATGAAAAGCAAATAAATTGATGGTGAGCATATCTGGACCATGGGTCTTCAGTGCTGCTTGACCTGAATATAGAAATGTATCCACATTCTCCAGAAAGGATGTGGTCATTCTGTCCCACCTTCCGCTTGTTTTTACAGCATTAAAGCTTCTGTGTGTGTGGAGGTGGGGTGGGGGAGGGTGCCTGGTCTTGTAGGGGAAAGAGAAGCCTTTCCTTCTTTTTCTTCCAGGGTAGCAGATCTTCCTGGGTAGATATGGGGTCAGAGCATAAAATGCCACATCTCAGGAAACTTCTGCTCAGTGGGTCAGTGCTTATTTAGTTCTGCTCAACTAGTGTTGCCCAGTAATGACGAGGCTGGGTCTGGCTCCATTGCCCAGCCTGGCCTCCAGGCTACCACTCTAATTTAGGAAGGTGTGTTGAAGAAAATAAAAATGGCATAGTCATGTGGTCTTTTCAGTCCTCTTTGAAAGCTTTGTGATGAGGAAATGAGCCTCCAAGGGAATGCTTGTTTGCTTGTGTCCTAGTTCACCTATGTCACAGTCATCAAAGTGCAGCATTTATATGGCCTCTCAGAGCCCTTTCCTGAAAACAGCTGTTTGCACAAAAATAAGGAATATGTTATCAACTTGGATTTCCTCTTTAAATTTGAACCAAATTTCATCGTAACTCAAGAATATTCTGGGCCTGTGATAGCAGTTTATGGTGGCTATTTCATTATTTATTGAGTTTACTTTTTCTATTTTTAGTTATTTGTGCTCATTTTTGCAGCTTCAGAGTAGGGAGTTAGGTAAGTGTGCATTCATTCCTGACTCTTACTAGAAGTTTTCACCTTCTTTTGAGTAAATAAAAACATTCTGTTTGGGGAGATTTTTAGGGCTGTGAAATTGTTCTGTATGATACTGGATATGTAACATTGTGCTTTTGTCAAAATTCATATAACCTTATAGCACAAAGAGTAAACCTTAATGTATGCAAATTAGAAAACTATCATTTGGGAGGTCAGGATACAAGGAAGAAATGCAGACTGTGACAAAAGAATCTAACTGTGCTACAAATGAATGAAACAATTTCTCTGAAGTGGGTGGGGAGAAAGGTTCTGACCTAAGTAACTTTGGAAAAGAGTAGAGTAGGTAAGGTTAAAGGCAAAAGGAACTGCACATAAGCAGTGTATTCTAGTTGACAAGGATGCTGCCCATGGGCGGGTGGGTAACAATTCTGATATGCGTGCATACTGGATCGAACAATTAAATAAATGGATGGCAGATGGTGGGAGCCAGGTTGCCCACTGTTGTAGTGGGGATTTACAAATAAGCAAGGGGAGAAGCTAGAATGATCCATGTGGTAATGGTTTAGAGTAAGAGACATCAGTAAGAAATCTTGTTTCTTAATATAGGTATAGATAATTACATAAGGAAATATCTATAGACACTTGTATGTACTAGGTTAGTACATACTCATATATTTCTTTGCTCTGTCAGCTGAAAGGGCCTAAAAGAAATGACACCCAATAGCAAACAGTACACCTAGCATCCAGATCTTCATTTCTAATACTATTCTCCAATAAAATAAATGAGAGTTCCTTGGAAAATGGCTGATTCTAGGACTGGGTCAGGAAATATACGAGATGGATCTGGAGCATCTTGTAGTGCCAGAAAGTAAGAAAGAGAAAAAAACACCCACAGTAATAGACGTATATCAAAGGAACACAAGAGCCAACCTAAAGAGCTCCTAATAGCCAGACCTGGAATAGTTTAAGCGATAGAATAAATAAAATAGCATTGCATTTTAACCTAAAGTTAAAAATAAATTTCCAAGAGTCCAAGGATATAAGCAAGTGATTGAATAAATAAATAAGAAGAGAAGTCTCCCATGCTGGAGAATTCCAAATAATTCTCCACTCCTTGAGTGGGCTGTGCATAGTGACTTAACTTCCAAAGAGTACAGTATGGGAAGGCGGCAGGGGGTGGGCAGTAACTTTACAGTAGAGAAACCTTGTAAACACTATCTCAGCTAGGTGATCAAAGGTAGCATCAACAGTGGTAAGTCATGTTGATACTATGTACTCTTGATACAATATCATGAGAATAACACTTTACCTGTATTCTTCCTCCCAAAACCCACAATCCCAGTCTAATGATGAGAAAAACATTAAGTTTCAGAATAGGGGCATCCTACAATATACCTGATCAGTACTACACAAAACTGTTAAGGTTATGAAAAACAAGAAAAGTTGAGAAACTGTCACCACCAAGAGGAGCCCAAGAAGACAAGACAACTAAATGTACTATGATAACTGAATGATCCTGAATGAGAAAAAGGACATTAGGTAGAAATCAAGGAAATATGAATAGAGTATAGACTTAAGTTATTCATAATGTACCAACATTGGTTAATTGATTATAACAAATGTACCACACTAATGTAAGATGTTAATAATAAATTATGTTGAGGATATATGGGATTCTCCACACTATCTCTTCAATATTTCTGAAAATCTAAAACTTCTAAAAAATAAAGACTATAAAAAAAGATAATCATTTTCTAAATATAGATTTTTCCCCTAGCAGAACCAGTGGGAAAAAGAGACTTTACTCTTTTAAATCAAATGTCTCCCATGTTTTAGGTCAGAATCACGGTGTATTTTTATCTACAAAAAGGCTCTGAGCAGGTCCTCACCTGCTCAGAACCATCCCCCAAAGAACAACGTCTTAGAAGAAGTCATTAAGATGCTGTAAACAGGCAATTTATCCTGAGACCCTCCATGTCAGTAAGGAATTCATGGTCAATTAAAGACATCAGAAATAATAAGAAAAACATTGCCAATAACAAACAGATTAGTGAATGTGACCGAAGATTTTCCATCACATTTTATCATCCACCTCCACCACTACCCCTCTGTAAGCCTGTTAAAACACAATCAGTGGATCCAAGAATGACACATAACATTCTCCTCTGAGTCTGCTTCTCTTTCCGTGTTCTTAATCTGAGAGAGTAGTATCATGATCCATCTAGGTAGCAAGCAAAGGACTTTGGGGTCAATCACCATAGCTCCCTTTTCTGTGCAATTCATACCCAAGCTAGCACCAGGTCTGCCCATTTACCTCCTGAATATAATTCTCAGAGCCATCCATTTCTCCCACCTCCAACAACAGCACAGCCACCACCAACAACTAGACCAAACTACCGTCCTCTCCCCCATGAATTAATGCAATAGATTCTCAATCATCTAAATGCATTTAGACTGGCTCCCTGCTCATCCACGTTCCATGATGCAGCCAGACTGACCTTCTCAAAGCACTAAAGTATTTATGAATCTAGTTTAAACCCTTCAATGGCTTCTCACAGTTCTTAGGATAAAGACCAAAGACTCTAAGGTAGTCCACAAAGCCCTGGCCCCTGCCTGCCTCTCCAGACTTTCCCTTATTCTCGGCACTCCAATCACAATGATCTTTGAGATCCTCAAACTCACCACACTGCCTCCTGTCTTGAGCCCCTGTGCAGGCTCTTCTTTTTTCTGGGAATGCTTTTCCCTCCTCTTCTATGCTTAGTTAACACCCGCTAGTCCTTTATTACTCAAGTATCACTTTCACAGGACTTGTCTTCCAACTGGTAGCATGTCAAAAACCAGATGGGCTTATTACATGTACTCTTAGAACTGTGTCCCTTTATTTCATAGCACTTACCTTAGCTTGTAAAAGTGTGTTCATTTTTATAATACAAATATAAATATAAAATATATACGTTTGTGCATATATATATATGCACACACGCATATACATACATACACGGTCTCTCATCAGGCTACAATCTATACAAGAGAGGCTATGTTAGGTTTTGCTGATATTCGATAAATATTTATTAAATGAATAAATGAAGCACAGGGACTTTTTCATGGAGTCACATTAGGTAAACCTCAAAAAGAATTTAACCAATAGGTTTTACGCAGTCCTGATGATCTCAAGATGCATTTTCCTCAAGAAATGAAGAAGAAATTTACCCAGATATTTTCTCTCTCAATCATAGTCATAGTTGATTGGCTTCCAGGGGAGGGTCACAAGTTAGGCTGATAATACTGCTCTTATTCTTATCTTGATATGGGGCCAAGGTAGAACCGAAATCCTCCTTTCTGAGAATAAAAAGGGGCAGTTCACTTCCCCTCTAACTCTCAGATGCTTCCTTAAGTCCTCCTGAAGCTTCTCCACCAATTCTAGATGTTGACTTTTTGGGTGAAAGTGACAGAAAACCTCATTAATTATGGCTTACACTAATGAATCTTCTATACTTGCATAATAAGAAGCCAAGGCAATCAATTCCAGACCTTGGTTATACAACTATGCCATCAAGGTCCCAGGCTCTTTCTCTTTACTCTGGTGTCCTTAACATGTTCACTTTTCTCTTCATCCTTAGCAGCTCAAAGTTAAAGAAACTGCCACATCTGTGGGCATCATCTTCAAATTCCAGGCAGAAATAAGGGTATAAAGAAATAGCAGCAGCTGCCTATGTACTTTTAAATCAGGGAAGTAAATGTTTTCCCAGAAGTCACCAGCAGATTTCTCTCATATGTCACTGACCATAATTTGGAAACATGGACACCCATTGATACAAAGAAAGCAGGGAAAGTAGTTCTCTATCATTGGGCAGGCCAGGGAGAAGGAAGCTGAGAAAGACCTTTGATTAGGCAATCTGGAGTAGCTACCATATTAATATATTTTTTTCTTTTACAAATTAATCAATAATGAGGAGAGGATATAATATGGTTAGACTTTAGAAGGGAAAAACTTGAAATGCTAGCTTAGAGCAGTCTAATCCAAACAGTTTGACTATTTGGCTTTTCTTTTTTTTTTAACCTGATTTGACTATTATGGCAGACAGATTGATTTTAAATACAACCTTCTTATACATACATCCCAATGTTTACAGTAGCACAATTTACAACAGCCAAGACATGGAAGCAACCTAAATATCCATTGTCAGATGAATGGATGAATAAGATGTGGCATATATTAATATATACCATGGAATACTATTCAGCTATTAAAAAAAATAATGATATAATGCCATTTGCAGCAACATGGATGGACCTACAGATTATCATACTAAGTGAAGTAAGTCAGAGAAAGACAAATATCATATCACTTATATGAGGAATCTAAAAAATAATGCAAATGAAATTTATTTACAAAACAGAAACAGACTCACAGACACAGAAATCAAACATATGGTCAACAAAGGGGAAAGGGTGAGGGAAGGATAAATTAGGAGTCTGGAATTAGCAGATACAAACTACTATATATAAAACAGATAAACAACAAGGTCCTACTATATAGTACAGGGAACTATATTCAATATCCTGTAATAAACCATAATGGAAAGGAATATTAAAAAGAATATATATATATATATATATATATATATATATATATATATATAATTGAATCACTTTGCTGTATACCAGAAACTAACACATTATAAATCAACTATACTTCAATAAATTTTTTTTAATTTTAAAAAATAATAAATAAATATAACCTTCTTAGAAATACATTCCCATATTTAATATAAGCTTACGTTTCCTCTCCTGATAACATAAATGCCTGTCCATTTTCTCAGTGTGATCTTTTCAATAAAATCAGCTGATAACATCAGATATGTCTTTGGATCCATGTGTTCTGAAATTCAGAACTAAGAAAGTGTATTCCCTTTGACACAAAGTATATTACCTGTGCTAAATCAATTAAATCCAATGAATATTTTTTATTGAGGTATAGTTGATTTACAGTATTTATATTAGTTTCAGGTAAATCCAGTGACTATGAATTATCTCCATGATACTCTCCGGATACTTGAATTCATGATCAGATATCTGAACCAAGCTCCAAAGTCCAAATTTAAAAATCAAATCCTAAATATACCTCTCAGCCTAGGAACTAAGAGGAGGAAGCTACTCTCACAATTGTATGATTTAATTTGATTCTTTCTCTCAAACTCTGTACCTAGAAGGATAATTGCTTCTTGAAACTAGGGAGAGATGCTCAAAAAGCAAATCTCGAAGGTGAAAAAAACATCTCCCTTCTCCCCCCACACACCTTTAATTAGAGAAAATAAGAAGAAATCTCTGCAGCTGACATTATGCATTATAAAATAGCATGCATTAAAGACTAAAATCCATGGTATCCATAAGCATTTCTGAGATATGTTTTTAATAAGTAAATGCACAAAAAAATCAATCCAAACTGTAAAATTATAGTGCCATTAATGTACTTCAATAATGAAGAATATGGTTTGTCAAATCACCTAAATGTAAGTGCTACTGCTTAACGATCACTCAATAAATATTTATTGAGAGTGCATGCCAACATTTATTCAGGAAACAATTATTAAATTCCTACTACATGCCAAGGAGAGATCTAAAGAGGACTAAGACAATAACCTCAGCCTAGTAGAAGAGATATTATGCTATGAAATAAACAGAACCCTAGTGGGTAAGAGCACAAGCTTTAGACACACATTGAACTCTGATTATTATACTTGTGACCTTGGACAAAAATTTTCTTAAATTTTCTGAGCCTTACTTTCCTCATCTATAAAAGAGACATAATTACAGAACCTGCTTCGTAGGTTTATGTATGCATGAACTAACATATGACCTGAAGAGTGCTTAGTATATAGTAGATTCTCAATCATGTTAGTCTTTAATATTTTTAACTTTATTTTATTGTTATTTACACGGTACCAGAAAAGCTGTATGAGGAAGAGATGATCAGCCTGAAAAACATTAGAAAGGATTATCTCCAAAGAGTGATATTTGGTCTGAGTCTTGAAGGATGCACAGGAATTCACTAAGCAGTTAAGACGCACAGAAGGCACTTCTGGGCAGAAGGCACAGTGATCTACAAAGGCTCTAAGGCTTGGAATCCTACAATGTGTAGGGGAAACTGGGAGGGAGGGAGTAGAAGGAAGAGTCAGTGTAATGGTGAGCAGGGAGATGGCTAGCATCTGGTGAGACGAGGAAGGCAGGCTGAGGATTGACTGGGGCTCATTTAAGCCCAGCCAAGGAGACTGAAAAATAAGTGTATTCAGTTATCTGTTTCTCATTCTCTTATGGGGTGTCACTCATCACTCACCCTCATTTTTTATCCACAATCTCTCTTACACATGTCCACATGTCTGTACACATAATCTGTATCAAACTGCCATGCTCATAAGGAATCAGATTTGAGGGGACCACTAGCACAGAACTGAGATGATTCTGGAGCTTGACTCCTGTATATAAGATTCCTGTGCTCCAGGAAGGAAAGCAAAGATTTGCATATATGGCAGCAGCCCAGACAGTGAGAACCTCACATTCTTCCATGTTCTGGGTTGAGAATTTCCCGGAAGAAAGCATCCTGGCTTGTGAGGTCTGAACCCAGAGCATGTCCAGTAAAGCCACTTACTGAACATGAAGAGGATATGTCTCATAGAATGATTAACGGCACACTACTATGGAGCATTTGATACAGGCCAGTCAATAGGTAAACACTTGGAATGTTTTATATAATTTAATTCTTACAATGCAGCTAGTAGGTGTAATTAACCCCAATTTATAACAGAGGAAAATGAAACTAAAAGGTGAAGTGACTTTCCTAATCTTACACAACCAATGAGTGGCAGAGCTAAGATTCCAATTCCGGTCTGACTGTCTGACTTCAGAGCCCAAAATCTCATCCACTTGGGTACACTGGGAGGGGTAATGGAGACTCATGCATGGTCATAAAGGGTTTCCTGAGGTCCTTCTCCAGCCTTTTAGTTTCTCACTAACTTTACTGAGTTGTCCTTACCATATCCAATTGTTACTGTGAAATTAAACCTGTGTACTTCCTTCTCCTGCCCAAGAGTTAGGAAAGAAGGATACTCTGAGTTCAAGTCCCTGAGACGCAGCCAAGGAATCTGGCATCAGCACCATAACCCCTCTCATTTAGATGGCACTTTGTGATTTTTGAGCCCCTTCCAAACACTCTCATTTGATCTTCCCCACAAGTCTGTGAGAGCGGAATTAGCATCCCACCCTTAGAGATAATGAAACAGATTCTGAGAAGTTCAATGACTTTCCTTGAGATGCCATAACTAGGAGATCGCAAAAGCAGGCTGCTGAACCTGAGTTCATATCCCGAGTCCACTGTGTTTTCCACACTATGAGACACAGTTTGGAGAGGTTGCCACATCCTATGTTTACATTTTATTTTGATGGTGTCCACATTTTCTTTATCCTTCATTCTTTTTTTTTTTTTAATATATAAATTTATTTATTTACTTTTAGCTGTGTTGGGTCTTCGTTTCTGTGCGAGGGCTTTCTCTAGTTGCGGCGAACGGGGGCCACTCTTCATTGCGGTGTGCAGGCCTCTCACTATCGCGGCCTCTCTTGTTGCGGAGCACAGGCTCCAGACGCGCAGGCTCAGTAGTTGTGGCTCACGGGCCCAGTTGCTCCGCGGCATGTGGGATCTTCCCAGACCAGGGCTCGAACCCGTGTCCCGTGCACTGACAGGCAGATTCTCAACCACTGCGCCACCAGGGAAGCCCTATTCTTCATTCTTGATGGAGTGGCTATCAGGTGACAATACTCAGGATTAATGAATGGTGGGAAAAAAAAATTCCTGGTTGAAATCAATCTCCCTACCTTCATAGATTTGTGTTTTCCCTAATTTACTAGTTCTTCTCCTTAATGAACCTTTCTACTGCCCTGTATAATTGATTATGGCAGATAAGCATTGCAAATTTCTAACCTCAAGAGCAATACCCATCTACTTTCTGTCTCAGCTCCTGTACAGAATTACTTCAATAAGGCTCTTAAAACAACGTCCACCACAACAAATCCATTCCATATGTGGGCTAATATAACAATAATGGTAGATTTCCTAAGTAACACTGACCCACAGTATGCCAGAGAGAGGGATGAATGGCAGGATTTACATAATTCTTAATGAAATCATGGTTCATTCTTAAACTTTTTCATTATGTCACTTTAGGGAAAAGGGGGAGATTAGAGAGAATTACTCAACTAGGCAAATTAAATTATCACACAATGTCTACACTGTTCATTTGAGTAGCTCAAATGATTGCATAAGCTCTCTTTTTATGTGGTGCTAACAATGAAGGGTATCTCAACTGGTGTTATTGAAGACCAAACAAAACTGATGATTGAATGAAAATTGGTTCAATTGCTAGAACCACTATCTTGTATATAATGAGCCTTTTAATTAAAGATAGTGTTTAATATTCATGATTTATAATAATTGGTGATTTATTTTAAGATGAGCTCCTTAGTTGGGGCTTTGTGTTGTATGTTATGGCAATGA
Organism: Eschrichtius robustus; assembly: GCF_028021215.1. Taxonomy (NCBI): domain Eukaryota; kingdom Metazoa; phylum Chordata; class Mammalia; order Artiodactyla; family Eschrichtiidae; genus Eschrichtius; species Eschrichtius robustus. The sequence goes on from NC_090825.1 coordinate 122,036,936, forward strand.
AACCTAAAGATATTTTTCTCTAAAGAGAAAAAAGATTATATAAATTGTTTTTAAAAAAAAAAAAAACTTCCCTGAATAAACAAGAAAAACTTTAAAAAAAAAATGTGGAAAAAGTGCCATGGGATTAACCACAACATTGATGGGATGGATGTTGAGACAACCTTCTGACACATTGCAGTAAGCTCATATGTAATTAGACTAATGGAAATATTAAAGGTTAAAAAATGCATTTGCAAGTGTTTTTGAAAATTTTCTCTCTCCATCTGTGTGCATACATGTGTGTAGAGATTAAGGGAGAGAGCTATGTTTATTTCTTATCATAATAAGGTGATTCTGCTGATGACACTGTCCCTTGCTAACTAAAGTTTTTAATATGTCAGTTGAGTTTAGAACACAAAAGGACCTTGGGATTTTATACAATTTACTGGGGGGAAGTCAGAGGCAGTAGGCCATGCATACACTCACACCTATGCTTGAAAGATCCACCAAGAAGATGGTTGTCAAGATGTCAAGAAAAAGGAATCTAGCAAAAAGAACACAAGCCTTGGAGTCTGGTGGTCACTGATTTAAATCCAAGTTCTGACACTTACTAATGATGTTACGGAAAATAAATTATCTAACCTCTTATAACCTCATCTTTGAAATCTGGATAGTGGTATCTGTCTTACAGAATTGTTCTGAAAGTTACATGAGCTGATACATAGTTGTCTAGTGCAATGCTACACAGTGGGCATGTAAATGTAGCAATTATTATTAGCACTATAAATACTGCTAGCAACATTAAAAATACATCATGTACATGCTCTATGCCAGACACTCTAATTGAACCTTCATTTATGAACAGCAACATTTTGCATGTGTGCAGAAGTAACTTATGTCTCTGCACATATCGGCTTGAATATGAGGAGACAGTTTTTTCTAACCTGGATGCGAGTCAAGGAAGTAATTACAATTTGACTATACAGGTGCCCTAATGCACACGCTTAACTCGTTTATAAATTTAACATACAATCGTCCAGTCATTGAAACTCTTTAAGACATCAGGTACTGTGCCTATTATTTTACTGCCTTTTCTCAGCATACAGTGTAATTTAACATTAATTCAGAGTGTATACTCCATGAGTTTAGGGACCTTGTCTTTCTTTGTCACCACTGCATCATCTGCCCTTAGCACAATGCTTGGCACATATGGGAAATTACTGGATGAAAGAATGCATGATTGAATGGCCTTTCCAAATGGTACTGCTCCTATCAGCCAATAAAGTATAACATACATGAAGACATGGATTTCTGATGTTCCATGTATCCTTACAATGACACAATATGAACCACAGAATGTCTGTTCGAAAACGGAGAAGGATAGGTTTGGGGATTTAAGAATGAAACAATCTTCTTTGGCCTTATAAAAGAACTACATCTTTTGCAGAGACCTGATTTCAAGGAGGAGAGTGATTTATATTAAGTGTGAAAAGTAATAATCCCTCAGAAATGCAAAGCCAAGAAAACATAATGAAGTGGGGATTAAGAAATCAGAGAACATTTGGCAGGTTTTAAGAATGTAGCCAATATTACTAATGAAGCCTTATATATTTGTGAGATTCCAGAATGTTAGGGATGCAAAGATTGAAAGGTAACTCGGACGCAAAATAGGAGTTCACAGAGGAAACGTATGCACAGAGACAAGGCCAGGCAAACTAGAACTTGACCATAGGCTTAGGTTTTGCCCCCCCTGCCCTTGTACACTATACTAGATTGCATGAAGGTGGGAGGACAGCTTGAGAGATCTAAGGTTTCCTTTTCCCTGAGCCCCACTGTGCTCCTGTTGGCCCTTCTACAAGGTGGGACAAGGTGCAAGAAAGGTACTTCTTGCTGAGTTAGCAAAAGCTCAACTGTCTTGTCTCTCATCAGTGGTGTGAGAAAAAAACAAAAGCAAACAAACAAAACCAAGGGAGCCAGAGAAAGATAGGACAGAGTCTTTTTCCAGGTGGAAACAACTGCTAGCCCGCTTTAATTCTAGCCTTATGGACAAGAATATGACCAAAAAAAGAGACGAGGAAAGCAAAAGAGCAAGATGTCACCTCATTAACGTAGTGGAACTAAGACACAGATGGTACCCAAAAGATGGAATCCCATGAAAGGGAAAAGGGTCTCTTCAAAGCTTTTTGATATTGATCCTTGGGTAGAGAAGTAGTAGAGAGAGGTCTTGATTTTGCTTCTCAAATACACATTCAAAATATCTGCAAAACTGTGACTGAGAAACCCAAGGTTCTGGAATTAAGTTTAAACTGGCCCTCTGCTTCCTCTTTGTAAGCTTTTAAATTACTTTTTGAATGGATTTCCCACACGAGAAGATTAAGGGATGATAGTACTGAGCCTTGCCAAAAGGTCATCCCATCATTCCAAACATAATTCATAATGGGGACTGTGGGCACCTGCCCATCAAGAAGGGAAATATCCTAGCAGCAACTCCCCTAATTCCCTGCACAGCTGTCAGCTTCCCTTTCAGATGGTGATGATGGATGCATGCACTGACCTGGACCAATCTGTAACCGGCATTCCAATCCCGTTCTTTTACTGAGGACTCATTAATGCCAATTATTATCTTTGATTAAGCCTGCGCTTGACAAATGGGCCTTATTGCAAGTCTTCACTCCAGACATGAATTTACAACTAGAGGTTAGCATAATCAATACTCTGGATAGTGTATTGTCAGAAACAGGATTTGCCAGAAAACCTAGTGCAATGCAGCCAGTGGCATTCAATCTATCACAGCTGCCCACTAAGAATGAACAATGGCCATCCTCCATGAATCGCCCCCTGTCCTCAGATGTTCCACATTCAATCAAGAGCAAGGCTGCAGGAAATGAGATTGCCTATTAAGAAAGACACTGTTTAGAATTTCTCAACAAAATGACCACTGGGAATTTTAACAAGGAAACAAAATTTTTCTTTGCTCTTCCATGGTTAGCACAACATCAGTTACATCCATGTGGTAGAAATAAGATGCAGAATCGATTTTTCCAATCTCATAAAAGTAAGCATGGTTTCAGAACTACCCATTCACTCCTCTGTTGAAAAGCCATTCCTTGGACCAAGTTAAAAAGCTAGAAAGCTATGTACTTGTACCACATTACCCTCATAGAACACTCCTCACTGAATTGCTCTTTAATGACTATTATCAGAGGTTGCTATAAGAAACAGAATTTTTGAAATCCACTTCTGCTCCATTATTCAGTGAGATCTTAGCTGGGGTGGAGCTGAGGCTTATGTATGCTGGTATGTTGAGTTATGTAACATTTTGCTAGCAAGCCATGTTCCCTGCTCCTCTTGGTCCAAAACAGCCTCATGGGAATAAACTTTTTAAGCAGGTTCACAGTGAAGTTCAATCTCATACAAACATATAAGATACACTGAGGCAGAGCTAGAGAAAATAGAACTCCTGTGAGAATGGCTATAAGTGAGAAAGAAGTCAGACATGTCAAGCTGCATGAAGCCTGGAGCTTCTGGAGGTGTTGGGAAGACCAGTAATGCTGAAAGAACTGCATCACTAGGGGCCCACCCACACTCCGATGGGATCCCCCCTCTCTTAAAAGCAAGCCACACAACAGGGAAGTATAGACTAAGTTGGAAAATAAAGAAGACAATGTGACATCACTAGGGAAAATAGCCCCCAGAGGATACCTTGATTTCAAGAGTATGTCAACACTGTCATGTGGGCAGCCTGCAAACACTGGCAGGAGGAGGCCAGTGCTGGCATCTCTAAGGTAGTGAGTAGAATGAGAGCAGACACCACAGCAGGGAGAAAAGACAACAGTCGGAATGAATAGTGGGGAGGCAGAAATGTGGTCAGCACAGAATAGCAGGTAAGATTTCTCACAGAGGTGCAAGGAGGATGGACAAAGATTCCAGCCAGATGGCATAGGAACAAACCCTTAAAACATCCTGAGCTGGAATCCAGAATGGAGAGAGCCAGCATCCAATTATACTTGATCTGTAAAATAACAGCTACTGAGGCTGTTATCATTCAGTATACATTTCATCATTCAGTATACTTTCCATAAGAAGTTGTATGAGAAAGACCTTTCCAAATTTAATACCCAGAAAACAAAAAATGTTGACACCCCTTACCAACACCTATTCTTCCTGACTGTAAGACTAATAGATCCATCACCTTTCTCTTTTTGACTTGGCTTCTAGGAAGCCAATAACACAATCTTATACTTCATCATCATAATAAACCTAATCCTAATTCTTTGAATTAGTTTACCTCCACATCTCTTTCTAGCTCATGATTTTTCTTTATGATGCTATTATACTAATTTTGTTCCATATGTCTTTTTATTGTAAGAGCTGGCATATAAGTAAATAAATATGACATTCTTATTGCACAGTACTCATCGTAGTCTAAATTCCATCAAGATATGATAATAGCTGTATCTTGCTATATCTTGTGGATGGAATCAAGTAGATATTCTTACTTCAGTCCTCTTATTTACCCACCTACAAGGTTGTTAAAAAGATTAAATACCAAGGTAAAAATAATTTGTAACTTTAAAACACTTCCCAAATGGGAACATTTCTTCTATTCCAAGCCACCTCCTTTATGTTCATGCCACAGTATTTTGGCATTGCCATAGTACTCAAAGCTCTGTTAAAACTCTAAAGGCTAACGTTAAAAAATGTAAATGTTTTCTGAGAAGGTGGCATTATAAATTATAATCAGCTCTTGACACCTTAGCTCAAAACAACATATTGTTTAATCTTGCTGAAATGTAGAGATTGAGAGAATGAGACCCACAACAAGGAAGTTTTTGGGGAAGAAGGAAGGAAGGTAGCAGTCCACGAAGGCTGGGACTGAAGATCTTTTCGGGACCCTCAGCAGGAAGCTTATAGGGAATTGTGTCTCATAGGAGGAAAGAAATGGAAGAAAGGAGGAAGGTACAGAAGGGGTTCAACGATTCACTAGCCTGCACAATTCTGCACATGGCTGGTCCATCCTATTTTGTTGGATGCATCAGAGGAGGTGGAAGCTGGAATCAAGAATACCAATTAGCTTGGTCCAGTAATCAAGTTGAGACTAACTAATTGCTTATTTAAGTAAGGTCTTCTCCTATAATTCGAGCCTGTGTGATAAATATGCATCCTCATATATACCTTAGCTAAAGTTTAGAGTAGCATTTGGCAATAAAAACAGCTGGAGTGAGAGCAGTTCTGCGCAGAACGGAGAAACGACTGTGCTCAGTTACATGGTACCCAATTATGCATCCACTGTCCAGAGAATGTCTATAATGTTGGAGGCTAGCTGTGCAGTGAAGAGAATACATTTGCAATTGCTTAAAGGGAAAAGCAGGAACATCAAGGTGTTTTGGTTTATTCTGTTATGAAAGCTTTCTAAGGGCTTTCTAAATGAAAGCAGATAATAGCAAGTATGAAAATGAGTGGCAGCCTAAAACAATGAGCAAACAATACGATTTCCATGATGCTTCCCAGAGATACCTCCCTCAATGGGTGTCTTCTGCTGACTGCTGAGTCCCTTAGAACAGCTGACAAGAGCCTTAGACAGCTCTGGTCACTGTTGAGACTTTATCTATTTAATCTTATGTTCAGGTTGCATTAAGGAACACAGACTGGTATGTAAAAGGGTCCCAGAGGAATTTTCCTTTGATCAAATCACCACAGTCAGAGGGCTATTTTCTAAATGCAGTTTGGAGATCTCCTCATAGGATCCCCATGCTCCACTCAACCCTTAAAAGCTTCAGCTTTTTCCCCTTTCCAACATCTTTAAGATGAGAGGCCTTCAAGATGGCGGAGGAGTAAGACATGGAGATCACCTTTCTCCCACAAATACATCAGAAATACATCTACACGTGGAACAGCTCCAACAGAACACCTACTGAACGCTGGCAGAAGACCTCAGACTTCCCAAAAGGCAAGAAACTCCCCACGTACCTGGGTAGGACAAAAGAGAAAAGAAAAAACAGATACAAAAGAATAGGGACGGGACCTGAACCACTGGGAGGGAGCTGTGAAGGAGGAAAGGTTTCCACACATTAGGAAGCCTCTTTGCGGGCAGAGACTGCAGGTGGTGGAGGGGGGAAGCTTCGGAGCCGCGGAGGAGAGCACAGCAACAGGGGTGCGGAGAGCAAAATGGAGAGGTTCCCGCACAGAGGATGGGTGCCGACCAGCACTCACCAGCCCGAGAGGCTTGTCTGCTCACCCGCCGGGGCGGGCGGGGGCTGGGAGCTGAGGCTCAGGCTTCGGTCGGATCCCAGGGAGGGGACTGGGGCTGGCTGTTTGAACACAGCCTGAAAGGGGCTAGTGCGCCACAGCTAGCCGGGAGGGAGTCCGGGAAAAAGTCTGGAGCAGCCTAACAGGCAAGAGACCATTGTTTCGGGGTGCGTGAAGAGAGGAGATTCAGAGCGCTGCCTAAACGAGCTCCAGAGACGGGTGTGAGCTGCGGCTATCAGCGCGGACCCCAGAGACGGGCATGAGACACTAAGGCTGCTGCTGCAGCCACCAAGAAGCCTGTGTGCAAGCACAGGTCACTATCCACAGCTCCCCTCCCGGGAGCCTGTGCAGCCCACCACTGCCAGGGTCCCGTGATCCAGGGACAACTTCCCCAGGAGAACACACAGCGTGCCTCAGGCTGTTGCAAAGTCACGTCAGCCTCTGCCGCCGCAGGCTTGCCCCACATTCCATACACCACCCTCCTTCTGTGGCCTGAGTGAGCCAGGGCCCCCTGATCAGCTGCTACTTCAACCCCGTCCTCTCTGAGCAAAGAACAGACGCCCTCAGGTGACGTACATGCAGAGGTGGGACCAAATCCAAAGCTGAACCCCAGGAGCTGTGCGAACAAAGAAGAGAAAGGGAATTTTCTCCCAGCAGCCTCAGGAGCAGTGGATTAAATCTCCACAATCAACTTGATGTACCCTGCATCTCTGGAATACCTGAATAGACAACAAAGCATCACAAAATTGAGGCAATGGACTTTGTGTGATTTTGTCTGTATAGCTTTGCTTTTACCATTTGTCCTAGGGTTCTGTCTGTCTGTTTTTTGTTTGTTTGTTTGTGTGTTTTTTAGTTTAGTTTTATAGCACTTGTTATCATTGGTGGATTTGATTTCTTGGTTTGGTTGCTCTCTTCTTTCTTTCTTCCTTTCTTTCTTTTTTAAAAATTACTTTTCAATTTTTTTATTTTTAATAATTTTTTACTTTTTTATTTTAATAATTTATTTTATTTTCTTTCTTTTTTCTTTCCCTTTCTTTCTTTCTTTCTTTCTTTCTTTCTTTCTTTTCTTTCTTTCCCTTCCTTCCTTCCTTTTTCTTTCTTTCTTTCTTTCTTTCTTTCTTTCTTTCTTTCTTTCTTTCTTTCTTTCTTTCTTTCTCTCGTTCTTTCTTCTCCCTTCTACTCTGAGCCATGTTGATGACAGGGTCTTTGTGCTCTGGCCTGGTGTCAGGTCTGTGCCTCTGAGGTGGGACAGCCGAGTTCAGGACATTGGTCCACCAGAGACCTCCCGGCTACATGTAATATGAAATGGAAAAAGCTCTCCCAGAGATCTCCATCACAACAAAGACCAAGCTCCACTCAATGACCAGCAAACTACAGGGCTGGACACCCTATGCCAAACAACTAGAAAGACAGGACCACAACCCCACCCATTAGCAGAGAGGCTGCCTAAAATCATAATAAGGTCACAGATACCCCAAAACACACCACCAGATGCAGCCCTGCTGACAAGAAAGACAAGATACAGCCTCATCCACCATAACAGAGGAACTAGTCCCCTCCACAAGGAAGCCTACACAACTCAATGAACCAACCTTAGCCACCAAAAACAACGGGAACTATGAACCTGCAGCCTGCAAAAAGAGAAGCCCAAACATAGTAAGGTAAGCAAAATGAGAAGAGAGAGAAACACACAGCAGATGAAGGAGCAAGGTAAAAAGCCAACAGACAAAACATATGAAGAGGAAATTGGCAATCTACCTGAAAAAGAATTCAGAGTAAACATAGTAAAGATGATCCAAAATCTTGGAAATAGAATAGAGAAACTACAAGAAACGTTTAACAAGGACCAAGAAGAACTAAAGAGCAAACAAACAATGATGAACAACACAATACATGAAGTTAAAAATTCTCCAGAAGGAATCAATAGCCGAATAACTGAGGCAGGAAAACGGATAAGTGACCTGGAATATAAAATAGTTGAAATAACTACCACAGAGCAGAATAAACAAAAAAAGAATGAAAAGAATTGAGGACAGTCTCAGAGACCTCTGGGACAACATTAAACACACCAAAATTCAAATTATAGGGGTCCCAGAAGAAGAAGAGAAAAAGAAAGGGACTGAGAAATTATTTGAAGAGATTATAGTAGAAAACTTCCCTAATATGGGAAAGGAACGAGTCAATCAAGTCCAGGAACTGCAGAGAGTCCCATACAGGATAAATCCAAGGAGAAACACACCAAGACACATATTAATTAAACTATCAAAAATTGAATACAAAGAAAAAATATTAAAAGCAGCAAGGGAAAAACAACAAATAACATACAAGGGAATCCCCATAAGGTTAACAGCTGATCTTTCAGCAGAAACTCTGCAAGCCAGAAGGGAGTGGCAGTACATATTGAAAGAGATGAAAGGGAAAAACATACAACCAAGGTTACTCTATGCAACAAAGATCTCATTCAGATTCAACGGAGAAATCAAAAACTTTACAGAGAAGCAAAAGCTAAGAGAATTCAGCACCACCAAACTAGCTTTACAACAAATGCTAAAGGAACTTCACTAGGCAGGAAACACAAGAGAAGGAAAAGACCTACAATAACAAACTCAAAATAATTAAGAAAATTGTAATAGGAACATACATATCGATAACTACCTTAAATGCAAATGGATTAAATGCTCCAACCAAAAGACATAGACTGGCTGAATGGATACAGAAACGAGACCTGTATATATGCTGTCTACAAGAGACCCACTTCAGACCTAGGGACACATACAGATTGAAAGTGAGGGGATGGAAAAAGATATTCCAGGCAAATTGAAACCAAATAGCAATTCTCATATCAGAAAAAATAGACTTTAAAATAAAGACTATACAACAGACAAAGAAGGACACTACATAATGATCAAGGGATCAATCCAAGAAGAATATTTAACAACTGTAAATATTTATACACCCAACATAGGAGCACCTCAATACATAAGGCAAATGCTAAAGGCCATAAAAGAGGAAATCAACAGTTATACAGTCATAGTAGGGGACTTTAACACCCCACTTTCACCAATGGACTGATCCTCCAAAATAGAAATAAATAAGGAAACACAAGCTTTAAAAGACACATTAAAGAAGATGGACTTAATTGATATTTATAGGACATTCCATCCAACAACAACAGAATACACTTTCTTCTCAAGTGCTCATGGAATATTTTCCAGGTTAGATAATATCTTGGGTCACAAATCAAGCCTCAGTAAATTTAAGAAAATTGAAATCATAACAAGTACCTTTTCGACCACAATGCTATGAGACTAGATATCAATTACAGGAAAAAAAATCTGTAAAAAATACAAAGACATGGAGGCAAAGAATACACTACTAAATAACCAAGAGATCACTGAAAAAATTAAAGAGGAAATCAAAAAAAAAATTAGAAACAAATGACAATGAAAACATGACAAACCAAAACCTATGGGATGCAGCACAAGCAGTTCTAAGAGGGAAGTTTATAGAAATACAGTGCTACCTCAAGAAACAAGAAATATATCAAATAAACAACCTAACCTTACACCTAAAGCAATTAGACAAAGAAGAACAAAAATTCCCCAAATTTAGCAGAAGGAAAGAAATCATAAAGATCAGATCAGAAATAAATGAAAAAGAAATGAAGGAAATGATAGCAAAGATCAATACAACTAAAACTGGTTCTTTGAGAAGGTAAAAAAAATTGATAAACCACTAGTCAGCCTCATCAAGAAAGAAAGGGATTTCCTTTGTTGTGCAAAAAGTATTAAGTGTCATTAGGTCCCATTTGTTTATTTTTGTTTTTATTTCCATTTCTCTAGGAGCTGGGTCAAAAAGGATCTTGCTGTGATTTATATCATAGAGTGTTCTGCCTATGTTTTCTTCCAAGAGTTTGATAGTGTCTGGCCTTACATTTAGGTCTTTAATCCATTTTGAGTTTATTTTTGTGTATGGTGTTAGGGAGTGTTCTAATTTCATACCTAATGAAACTTAAAAGCTTTTGCACAGCAAAGGAAACCATAAACAAGACCAAAAGACAACCCTCAGAATGGGAGAAAATATTTGCAAATGAAGCAACTGACAAAGGATTAATCTCCAAAATTTACAAGCAGCTCATGCAGCTCAATATCAAAAAAACAAACAACCCAATCCAAAAATGGGCAGAAGACCTAAATAGACATTTCTCCAAAGAAGATATGCAGATAGCCAACAAACACATGAAAGAATGCTCAACATCATTAATCATTAGAGAAATGCAAATCAAAACTACAATGAGATATCATCTCACACCGGTCAGAATGGCCATCATCAAAAATCTAGAAACAATAAATGCTGGAGAGGGTGTGGAGAAAAGGGAACACTCTTGCATTGTTGGTGGGAATGTAAATTGATACAGCCACTATGGAGAACAGTATAGAGATCCTTCAAAAACTAAAAATAAAACTACCATACGACCCAGCAATCCCACAACTGGGCATATACCCTGAGAAAACCATAATTCAAAAAGAGTTATGTACCAAAATGTTCACTGCAGCTCTATTTACAATAGCCAGGACATGGAAGCAACCTAAGTGTCCATCATCGAATGAATGGATAAAGAAGATGTGGCACATATATACAATGGAATATTACTCAGCCATAAAAAGAAACGAAATGGAGTTATTTGTAGTGAGGTGGATGGAGTTAGAGTCTGTCATACAGAGTGAAGTAAGTCAGAAAGAGAAAAACAAATACAGTATGCTAACATATATATATATGTAATCTAAGGAAAAAAAAAAAAAGGTCAGGAAGAACCTAGTGGCAAGACGGGAATAAAGACACAGACCTACTAGAGAATGGACTTGAGGATATGGGGAAGGGGTGGGGTGAGATGTGACAGGGTGAGAGAGTGTCATGGACATATATACACTACCAAATGTAAAATAGATAGCTAGTGGGAAGCAGCCGCATAGCACAGGGAGATCAGCTCGGTGCTTTGTGACCACCTAGAGGGATGGGATAGGGAGGGTGGGAGGGAGAGGCAAGAGGGAGGAGATATGGGGATATTTGTATACATATAGCTGATTCACTTTGTTATAAAGCAGAAACTAACACACCATTGTAAAGCAATTATACTCCAATAAAGATGTTAAAAAAATAAAAAAAGAAAGAAAGGGAAAAGACTCAAATCAACAGAATTAAAAATGAAAACGGAGAAGTAACAACTGACACTGCAGAAATACAAAGGATCATGAGAGATTACTACAAGCAACTATATGCCAGTAAAATGGACAACCTGGAAGAAACGGACAAATTCTTAGAAAATCACAGCCTTCCAAGACTCAACCAGGAAGAAATAGAATATTTAGAAAATATATAGAAATAGAAAATATAAACAGAAAATAAAAACAAGCACTGAAATTGAGACAGTGATTAAGAATCTTCCAACAAACAAAAGCCCAGGACCAGATGGCTTCACAGGCGAATTCTATCAAACATTTAGAGAAGAGCTAACACCTATCTTTCTCAAACTCTTCTAAAATATAGCAGAGGGAGAAACACTCCCAAACTCATTCTAAGAGGCCACCATCACCCTGCTACCAAAACCAGACAAAGATGTCACCAAGAAAGAAAACTACAGGCCAATATCACTGATGAACATAGATGCAAAAATCCTCAACAAAATACTAGCAAACAGAATCCAACAGCACATTAAAAGGATCATACACCATGATCAAGTGGGGTTTATCCCAGGAATGCAAGGATTCTTCAATATACGCAAATCAATCAATGTGATACACCATATTAACAAATTGAAGGAGAAAAACCATATGATCATCTCAATCGATGCAGAGAAAGCTTTCAACAAAATTCAACACCCATTTATGATAAAAACCCTGCAGAGGGCTTCCCTGGTGGCACAGTGGTTGGGAGTCTGCCTGCTGATGCAGGGGACACGGGTTCGAGCCCTGGACCGGGAAGATCCCACATGCCGCGGAGCAACTGGGCCCCTGAGCCACACCTACTGAGCCTGTGCGTCTGGGGCCTGTGCTCTGCAACGGGAGAGGCCGCGACAGTGAGAGGTCTGTGCACCACGATGAAGAGTGGCCCCCGCTTGCCACAACTAGAGAAAGCCCTTGCACAGAAACGAAGACCCAACACAGCCAAAAATAAATAAATAAAATAAAAAAAATACTTAAAAAAAAAAAAAAAACCCTGCAGAAAGTAGGGGTAGAGGGAACTTTCCTCAACATAATAAAGGCCATATATGACAAACCCACAGCCAACATAGTTCTCAATGGTGAAAAACTGAAACCATTTCCAGTAAGATCAGAAACAAGACAAGGTTGCCCACTCTTACCACTATTATTCAACATAGTTTTGGAAGTTTTAGCCACAGCAATCAGAGAAGAAAAAGAAATAAAAGGAATCCAAATCGGAAAAGAAGAAGTAAAGCTGTCACTGTTTGCAGATGACATGATACTATATATAGAGAATCCTAAAGGTGCTACCAGAAAACTACTAGAGGTAATCAATGAATTTGGTAAAGTAGCAGGATACAAAATTAATGCACAGAAATCTCTTGCATTCCTATACACTAATGATGAAAAATCTGAAAGAGAAATTAAGGAAACACTCCCATTTACCACTGCAACAAAAAGAATAAAATATCTAGGAATAAACCTGCATAAGGAGACAAAAGACTTGTATGCAGAAAACTATATGACACTGAGGAAAGAAATTAAGGATGATGCCAACAGATGGAGAGATATACCATGTTCTTGGATTGGAAGAATCAACATTGTGAAAATGAATCTACTACCCAAAGCAGTCTACAGATTCAATGCAATCCCCATCAAACTACCAGTGGCATTTTTCACAGAATTAGAACAAAAATTTTCACAATTTGATTTGAAACACAAAAGACCCTGAATAGGCATAGCAATCTGGAGAAAGGAAAACAGAGCTGGAGGATTCAGGCTCCCGAACTTCAGACTATACTACAAAGCTACAGTAATCAAGACAGTATGATACTGGCACAAAAACAGAACTATAGATCAATGCAACAGAATAGAAAGCCCAGAGATAAACCCACACACATATGGTCACCTTATTTTTGATAAAGGAGGCAAGAATGTACAATGGAGAAAAGACAGCCTCTTCAATAAGTGGTTCTGGGAAAACTGGACAGCTACATGTAAAAGAATGAAATTAGAATACTCCCTAACACCATACACAAAAATAAACTCAAAATGGATTAGAGACCTAAATGTAAGGCCAGATATTATAAAACTCTTAGAGGAAAACATAGGAAGAACACTCTAGGACATAAATCACAGCAAGATATCTTTTGACCCACCTCCTAGAGAAATGGAAATAAAAACAAAAATAAACAATTGGGACCTAATGAAACTTAAATGCTTTTGCACAGCTAAGCAAACCATAAACAAGACGAAAAGACAACCCTCAGAGTGGGAGAAAATATTTGCAAACCAAGCAACTGACTACGGATTAATCTCCAAAATATACAAGCAGTTCATGCAGCTCAACATCAAAAAAAACAAAGAACCGAATCCAAAAATGAGCAGAAGACCTAAATAGACATTTCTCCAAAGAAGATATACAAATTGCCAAAAAACACATGAAAGGATGCTCAACATCACTAATCATTAGAGAAATGCAAATCAAAACTACAATGAGATATCATCTCACACCGGTCAGAATGGCCATTATCAAAAAATCTAGAAACAATAAATGCTGGAGAGGGTGTGGAGAAAAGGGAACCCTCTTGCACTGTTGGTGGGAATGTAAATTGATACAGCCACTATAGAGAACAGTGTGGAGGTTCCTTACAAAAGTAAAAATAGAACTACCATAAGCCCCAACAATAACACTACTGGGCATATACCCTGAGAAAACCATAGTTCAAAAAGAGTCATGTACCACAATGTTCATTGCAGCTGTATTTACAATAGTCAGGACATGGAAGCATCCTAAGTGTCCATCGACAGATGAATTGATAAAGAAAATGTGGCACATATATACAATGGAATATTACTCAGCCATAGAAAGAAACGAAACTGAATTATTTGTAGTGAGGTGGATGGACCTAGAGTCTGTCATACAGAGTGAAGTAAGTCAGAAAGAGAAAAACAAATACCATATGCTAACACATATATATGGAATCTAAAAAAGAAAAGAATGGTTCTGAAGAACCTAAAGGCAGGATAGGAATAGAGACACAGATGTAGAGAATGGACTTGAGGACATGGGGAAGGGGAAGGGTAAGCTGGGACGAAGTGAGAGAGTGGCATGGACATATACACACTACCAAATGTAAAATAGATAGCTAGTGGGAAGCAGCCACATAGCAAAGGGAGATAAGCTCGGTGCTTTGTGACCACCTAGAGGGGTGGGATAGGGAGGGTGGGATGGAGACACAAGAGGTAGGAGATATGAGGATATATGTATATGTATAGCTGATTCACTTTGTTATCAAGCAGAAACTAACACACCATTGTAAAGCAATTATACTCCAATAAAGATGTTAAAAAAAAAAAAGTTGACCCACAAGGCTCCTCATGATCTAAGTCCTCTATGGGTCCCTCTGGAACCAGACCTCACCTTCTTCTCTGACCTCTGGGTGACACTGATTGGCCTTCATTCTGTTTCTAGAACCTTCACTCAAGTTGCCCTCTGCCAAGAAAGCAACATTCCCACTCACCTACCTCCCCATTTTTTCTCTGGAAAATTCTATATTGTGCCTGATATTTCAGTTGAAAGTTTAGTGGCTCAAGGAACTTCTTTGACCCCAGATTCTGCCAGGTTCCCTGTTACATGGACCCAGACCACTCGTAATGCTCACGCATAGTGCTCAATACAATCATGATTAAATAAGTACTCACGTTATGATATTATGATCAGATTCCTCACTAGAATGTGCATTCCACAACAGCGGGCCCATCATCCGTCTCATTCATTATTGTTCTCAGTGCCCAGTAGAGTTCTATGCGTACCTTAGGTGCCTAATAAATATACGTTTAATGAAGAAAATAGGAAAAACAATCTGGGAATTACCACCTAGTCAAGATAATGTAATGAAATGGTGAGCATCTGAAGACTTTCACTTAAAGAAATGGAGGTTGAGGAGGGAGGGGCTGGGAGATCTGACCATCTTCAGAGTCTTCAAACCTATCCTTCAAGTTTCGTGTAGTTGGGAAACCTTCCCTGGTATCTTCAAGCATATAGTAAAGCACTTTCTGCTGTGTATTTCCACAGAGGCACACTTTCATACCACTATCACCACCTAATCATATTGCTGTTGTGATCACTTTCTTGTCTGTTTGTTCTGATTACCTGAAAACAAGTTTCTGGTTTTGCTCATTTTTGTGTCCTTCAAGCATGGTCTAGAGCCTGGCATGTAATATGCACTGAATAAATATTTTCTAAATGGCTGGGTGAATGAATAATGGAATATACTTCACTTATGGAAATGAAAAAAACTGCTGTAGGTCAAGGATCTAGGACTAAGGGAGAAAAATGAGAGTCTTGTGATCAATCTAGGCTTACTAAATCCTTTTGCAACACCAGGAAAATCATGAGAATAAACAGAGTCATGCTTGTTCCCATGATGTATCAGTGATGACTCCTGGGCAAAAAAGTCTGAGAGGTATCCTCATGTCTGTGCTGTTTTGGTTGCTGTAAAAGGAACAGATCTTTCTAAGACATTTAGACAATGCTTGATAGCTAGAAACCAGCATCCATATAAGGCTGGGAAATCATGATAATTCTATCTGTTTCAACAGCACATCATGGGTAGTCCTTCCTCAGTCTCTCCCTCTCTTAATTTAGATCTTTAGACCTTACACTTGTAACATCCAAAGATGTGGTTCCAATTTTCATAAATAATTGGAATAAACAAGGCCTGCATTCTTGATTATAGCCACACATGATGGCCAAAAGAACCAGAGAGTAGGACAAGGCTAGTTCAGCACAAACTTATCTCCATCATAAGAAAGAATAGTGTTTATATTACCTGGCTAACGCTGATGTTTGGCTATTATTGTCAATACCAATGAGGTATATAAAAGTTCTGGAGACTGAATAACTCAAGGCCCCCATATACATGTATTAGCATCCAAATTAGGGAATTTGGATGCAAATCCAATGGGACCAGCCATGCAAAACAAGCAAACTCATAAGTGTTATGATAGCTTAACAGGTAAACCCCTGTCTCATTTAGGCTCACTGTACAAGTATTGCAACAAAGCTTATGACCTCATAGATCATTTTAAAATTTCCCTTAAACTTTCAATGTTTATTACAAACTTTTTGAAAAACACTGCTGAAGTAAAGGGAAAATTCTTAATAATTATTGTAAGAAAATGCATCTGTATCTTTATACCTATATTTGCCAGATTAATTAGCTAGTTCATAGTACTCTAACCATAATAGGAATTATATTCTTTCATTTAAACAATGTTGCCTTCCACATAATATCTGCTGTGAGTAGGACATTTGAATGTGTTAGTATGCTGAAAGGATGGTCTATGTTTACAGGGTTCTGTTTCCTAAATAATATTTCACTATCAGAGAACATTTTGAGTAGCTGCACATACGTATTCAAATTCTAATGAAACATAGACTAGAAACATTTAAATTTCCAGTAGAATATTATTTGGAGGAAAAACTCGATTTATTTGGCTGATTGTATGCTATTGCTACATTTGCAAATAAATTATTCTTGGCCGTATAAAACTTCACACAACAAATTCTGCTTGGAAGATTAAATGACTTTGAAACAGTTACTCAATAATGGAAAAGTCACTATTACTTCACAAGAGCTACTTTTAAGTTAATGGGTTATCCGAAGAAAATAAGAGCTTGATACAAATACCAAATGAAAACAAAACTGGAAGGAAAACTATTTGGCTTGAAATAAATGCAAAGAGAAGTACTCTGTCAATATCCAAATTGAAATGCTTTCTCTTTGCACAGTCCCTTTAAGTTTCTGGATTCTGGCAATGATGTCATTAGATTTTTGGCTTCTGGGAGGTGTGTTACTGCTATTGGATTACAATTTCTAGAAAATGGGTAATTTTCCATGCTCTAAACAACTCCTCCATGCTAGGATATGTACTGAAAGAAGTTATGTATTTGTCTAATTATTTTGGCCTTTAAATCACTTATCATATTTTCTTGCTTTACTTTCCTGCTCCCCCATTAGAATGTAAGCTCCCTGAGAAGCAGGAATTTGTTTTATTTACCTTTGGGTTCTTGGCTTGTAAAACAGTATCAAATACAGAGCAGTATTAAGTAAATATCTATGGAATGTTGAGCAAATGAAAATCGAAGAAGTGAACAGTGGATCAGATAACCAGGTTATTACAACAGAAAGACAACAGATAAGAGGAGAGAAACAGTTCCTAGTAAGCAAATTTAAGCCTTTTATTTGCCTAAAATTGAAATGTTATGGTATATACAGACAACAGTTAGATTTTACCTAATTATATAATTTCTTACATGTATCAATTGTATGTGGTAAAAGCTCTGCCTGTTCTTTGCTTCTCCATATACATGACCATCTGACTGCAGCCCAACAAACTCAAAGTGCTATACAAAAGCATTTCTGGAAATTTCCAAGAGGAAATATTAATCTAGGATGTGTCTGTGGTAAATAAATATAGGAAGTGAAATATAAAATTGTTGGACTACGCAAAGTAGTCTGAAAGGATTGTTATTGACAGACTCTTGCTAGAGAAAACTAAGCTGAGATTTTTTATACATAATGGTAACTTACACATAGAGTCAACTGTCCACAGATTCATGTGTGGGTATTTAAAGAGAAATACCTGGAAAGGGAGTTTAACCTAATTTGGGCCAAAGCACCTGTCGTAAAAAGTGCCCCTTGTACTCAGGCTCTGTGTGCAGCCACAAGAACGCACCTGAATAACCAAAGCCAAGTGGGAATGACATTCAGATGAGTTATTCTTTTCTGGGTTAGACAACAGAGCACTGGGCTAGAAATACTTGGCCTCCCTCTGCCAATAACTGACAGAATAGCCTTAATCAAATGTTTCAGCATTTGAGCCTAAAAAAGACTGTAGGAGAGGATGATATTTTAGAATCTTTTTAGGGCTAATTTTCTAGGATCCATGAAAACCTATCGGGCCTAGGTGATTTGACTAGATGTCCCAAATCCCCAAAATACTTAAGGCCAAAAAAAAAATTATCCTGATAAAGTAGAAAATGAATATGTGGTCCTCTGATGAATATAAATGGTATTTAAAAACATTTTTTTAAAGACTCTCTAGATATCCAGGCCAAGATGGGTGTTTTTTTTTTCTAAATAGCAATTTTCTATTTCTAAAATATCTGTGTATTTATCTCACCTCTCTACTTCAATTTACCTGGGCAGACTTTACCTAAATTAACCTAAGTGGATATGCTGAAGACAAGTGGGGGAGAAAAGGATTTTTATGAAAATTGTAGGAGGACATATGTTTCACAATTATTAGACTAGGTTTTTGTGATGTTCTCATCCACAAAATTCCACGGAGTTTATTCTTGTTTCCAGGGAGTAACCAGGGCATAAATAACCTGAACAGGTCCCATTAGACACTAATAGCTCTATATGCATGTCTGCAACTCTGATTTGCATGCACATTTATGCTTTCCAAATAGGTCCAATCATTTTCCACAGAAGATTCTGACACTTGAAAAACTATGAGTGGAGGGAGAAAATAACAAGAATTTGGAGCACTGTTTAGTTGGCAAATGTGACTTGTCATATCCCCCACCCCACCCCCAAATAGTGACAATCTGGAAGGAAACAGGGAACTTCAACTGTCACTAAGCATTGTTGAGAGGATGTGGCAGCTCCTGTCAGGAGGATTCCTCCTTTAAATCACATCAAGTAACTTAACAGGACAAAAAAATTCCATTATAATTTATTTCATTATCTTTTGTTCTATACCACTCTTAGACTACTGATCCACTTTGACTATTCCTGTTGAAATCATTCACAATCATACAAACCATAGCCTACCTTTGTGCCCCATAAAACAGAACACCGTGCTCAAAGATACCAATCTTGTCTCTTCTTTCCTCAAACAAATGAGGACATGAGGATGACTCAGAATAAAAAAATACCCACAGATGCTTTATTTTATGGATTTATTACAGTCTCAAGGAAATACTAAAAAAGTGATATTCCTGACATTCTTTACTCTATTTAAATACTTTTCTGATTTAGCAGGTCAGACTGTGTACAAGGTGTCAAAAGGCTTACAAAAGCCATCATTTGGAAAGCTCGTCTGATTAGGAGATTTTATCCAGACATCCATACATGAGCACCTCCTTAGAATTCTTCCCCTCATTGACTAAAATCCAGCCACACAAGAAAATATTAGTTCTTTCCTACCTTGGGATATTCTCTAGATGTTTCCTCTATCTGGAAATTTCCTGCTCAAAAATCTCCTGTGACTCTTCTCTCATCATTTAGATTGCAGATGAAACGCCAGAAAAAACTTCTTTTACCACTCTACACAAAGTTGCACATACTTCCAACCCAAAATACTATCACCTTAGTTTAACATTCTTCAAAGCACTAATTGTCTGAAATTTTATTATTCAGTCATTTGTTTATGTATGTTTTGACTGTGTCACCCAACAAGAATCAGAGCTCCTTGTCTCGTCTAAAATCTTATCCTCGAGACTTCCCTGGTGGTGCGGTAATTAAGAATCCACCTGCCATTGTAGGGGACACAGGTTCTATCCCTGGTCCAGGAAGAGCCCACATGCTGTGGAGCTACAAAACCCTTGCACCACAACAACTAAGTCTGCGCTCTAGAGCCCACGAGCCACAACTACTGAGCCTGCGGGCCACAACTACTGAAGCCCACCTGCTTAGAGCTCATGGTTTGCAACAAGAGAAACCACCACAATGAGAAGCCCACGCACCGCGATGAAGAATAGCCACCACTCACCGCAATTAGAGAAAGCCCATGCACAGCAACAAAGATCCAACGCAGCCATAAATAAATAAATAAATAAATATTGTATCCTCAACAACTTGTATGAGGCCTAGAATATTCATAGAACTCAATAAATACTAATTGACTGAATTAGTTAGATGGAAGGTTCATCACAGAAACTTTCAGAGCTCTAAGGTCACCAACTTGCTGATTAGCCAAAGAATAGGCAGGAAGAATGGCTGAAATAGATATTGGTTCAAGACTGCAGAGTAGAAGGACGTGTGCTCACTCCTTCTTGCAACAGCACCGGAATCACAACTAACTGCTGAACAATCATTGACAGGAACTCACCAAAAAGGATACCCCACATCCAAAGAAAAAGAGAAGCAACAATGAGACAGTAGGAAGGGTGCAATCACAATAAAATCAAATCCCATAACCACTAGGTGGGTGACTCACAAACTGGAGAACAATTATACCACAGAAGTCCACTCACTGGAGTGAAGGTTCTGAGCCCCAAGTCAGGCTTCCCAACCTGGGGGTCTGGCAATGGGCGGGGGAATTCCCAGAGAATCAGACTTTGAAGCCTAGCTGGATTTGATTGCAGGAGTTCAACGGGACTGGGGGAAACAGAGGCTCCACTCTTGGAGGGCACATACAAAGTAGTGTGTCCATCAGGACCAAGGGTGAAGGAGCAATGATCCATAGGAGACTGAACCAGACCTACCTGCTAGTGTTGGAGGGTCTCCTGCAGAGGGCAGGGGGTGGCTAAGGCTTGCCATAGGAACAAACACACTGGCAGCAGAAGTTCTGGGAAGTACTCCTTGGTATGAGCCCTCCCAGAGTCCACCATTAGCCCCACGAAAAAGCCTGTAGCCTCCATTGCTGGGTGACCCCAGAATAAAAAAATTAAAAGGGACAGAATTCAGCCCCAACCATCAGCAGACAAGCAGATTGAAGTTTTACTGAGCTCTGCCCACCAGAGCAACACCCAGCTCTACCCACCATCAGTCCATCCCATCAGGAATCTTGCACAAGCCTCTTGGATAGCCTCATCCACCAAGAGCAGACAGCAGAAGCAAGAAGAACTACAATCCTGCAGCCTGTGGAATAAAAACCATATTCACAGAAAGAGAGACAAAATGAAAAGGCAGAAGATTATGTAACAGATGAAGAAACAAGATAAAACCCCAGAAAAACAACTAAATGAAGTGTAGATATGCAACCTCCCAGAAAAAGAACTCAGAATAATGATAGTGAAGATGATCCAGGACTTTGGAAAAAGAATGGAGGCAAAGATCAAGATGATGCAAGGAATGTTTAACAAAGACTTAGAAGAATTAAAGAAAAATCAACCAGAGATGAATAATACAATAACTGAAATGAAAAATATACTAGAAGGAATCAATATCAGAATAACTGAGGCAGAATGGATAAGTGACCTGGAAGACAGAATGGTGGAATTCACTGCTGTGGAACAGAATAAAGAAAAAAGAATGAAAAGAAATAAAGACAGCCTAAGAGACCTCTGGGAAAACATTAAATGCACAAACTTTCACATTATAGGGGTCCCAGAAGGAGAAGAAAGAATGGACCCAAGAAAATATTTGAAGAGAATATAGTGGAAAACTTCCTTAACATGGGAAAGGAAATAGCCAGCCAAGTCCAGGAAACGCAGAGAATCCCAGGCAAGATAAACCAAAGGAGAAACACACTGAGACATATAGCAATCAAACTGACAAAAATTAAAGAAAAGGAAAAATTATTAAAAACGACAAGGGAAAAATGACTAATTATATACAAGGGAACTCCATAAGGTTAACAGCTGACTTCTGAGCAGAAACTCTACAAGCCAGAAGGGAGTGGCAAGATATATTTAAAGTGATGAAAGGGAAAAACCTACAACTAAGATTACTCTACCAAGCAAGGATCTCATTCAGATTCAATGGAGAAATTAAAACCTATACAGACAAGCAAAAGTTAAGAGAATTCAGCAACACCACACAAGCTTTACAACAAATGGTAAAGGAACTTCTCTAGGCAGGAAACACAAGAGAAGGAAAAGACCGACAACAACAAACCCCCAAAAATTAAGAAAATGGTAATAGGAACATATATATTGATAATTACCTTAAATGTGACTGGATTAAAAGCTCCAACCAAAAGACATAGACTAGCTGAATGGATACAAAAACAACACCCATATATAAGCTGTCTACAAGAGACCCACTTCAGACCTAGGGACACATACAGACTGAAGGTGAGGGGATGGAAAAAGATATTCCATGAAAATGGAAATCAAAAGAAAACTGGAGTAGCAATTCTCATGTCAGATAAAACAGACTCTAAGATAAACACAATTACAAGAGACAAGGAAGGACACTACATAATGATGAAGGGATAAATCCAAGAAGAAGACATAATAATTAAAAATATATATGCACCCAACATAGGAGCACTTCAATACATAAGGCAAATGCTAACAGCTACAAAATAGGAAATCAACAGTAACACAAAAGTAGTGGGGGACTTTAACACCTCACTTACACCAATGGACAGATCATTGAGACAGAAAATTAATAAGTAAACACAAGCTTTAAATGACACAACAGACCAGATAGATTTAATTGATAGTTACAGGACATTC
Organism: Eschrichtius robustus; assembly: GCF_028021215.1. Classification (NCBI taxonomy): domain Eukaryota; kingdom Metazoa; phylum Chordata; class Mammalia; order Artiodactyla; family Eschrichtiidae; genus Eschrichtius; species Eschrichtius robustus. The sequence continues at coordinate 122,059,787 of NC_090825.1, forward strand.
CATCCAAAAACAACAGAATACACTTTCTTCTCAAGTGCTTATGGAACATTCTCTAGGATAAATCATACCTTGGGTCACAAACCAAGCGTTACTAAATTTAAGAAAACTGAAATCGTATCAAGTATCTTTTCTGACCACAATGCTATGAGACTAGATATCAATTACAGGAAAAAACTGTAAAAAATACAAACACATGGAGGCTAAACAATACGCTTCTAAATAACCAAGAGATCACTGAGGAAATCCAAGAGGAAACCAAAAAATACCTAGAAACAAATGACAATGTAATCACGATGACCGAAAATCTATGGAATGCAGCAAAAGCAGTTCTAAGAGGGAAGTTTATAGCAATACAATCCTACCTCAAGAAACAAGAAACATCTCATATAAACAACCTAACCTTAACCCTAAAGGAACTAGGGGAAGAAGACCAAAGAAGCCCCAAAGTTAGCAGAAGGAAAGAAATCATAAAGATCAGATCAGAAATAAATGAAAAAGAAATGAAGGAAATGATAGCAAAGATCAATAAAATTAAAAGCTGTTTTTTTGAGAAGAAAAACAAAGTTGTTAAAGCATTAGCCAGACCCGTCAAGAAAAAAAAGGAGAAGACTCAAATCAACAGAATTAGAAATGAAAAAGGAGAAGTAACAACTGACACTGCAGAAATACAAAGGATCATGAGAGATTACTACAAGCAACTATATGCCAATAAAATGGACAACCTTGAAGAAATTGACAAATTCTTAGAAAAACAAAACCTTCTGAGACTGAACCAGGAAGAAATAGAAAATATAAACAGACCAATCACAAGCACTGAAATTGAGACTGTGATTAAAAATCTTCCAACAAACAAAAGTCCAGGACCAGATGGCTTCACAGGTGAATTCCATCAAACATTTAGAGAAGAGCTAACACCGATTCTTCTCAAACTCTTGCAAAAATTTGCGAGCAAGGAACACTCCTTAACTAATTCTATGAGGCCACCATCACCCTGATACCAAAACCCGACAAAGATGTTACAAAAAAAAGAAAACTACAGGCCAATATCACTGATGAACATACATGCAAAAATCCTGAACAAAATACTAGCAAACAGAATCCAACAACACATTAAAAGGATCATACACCATGATCAAGTGTGGTTTATCCCAGGGATGCAAGGATTCTTCAGTATACGCAAATCAATCAATGTGACTAACCATATTAACAAACTGAAGAATAAAAACCATATGATCATATCAATAGGTGCAGAAAAAGCTTTTGACAAAATTCAACACAGATTTATGATAATAACTCTCCAGAAAGTGTGCATAGAGGGTACCTACCTCAATATAGTAAAGGCTATATATGACAAACCCACAGCAAACATCATTCTCAATAGTGAAAAACTGAAACCATTTCCTCAAAGATCAATAACAAGACAAGGATGTCCACTCTCGCCACTATTATTCAACACAATTTTGGAAGTGCTAGCCACAGCAATCTGAGAAGAAAAAGAAATAAAAGGAATACAAATTGGAAAAGAAGAAGTAAAACTGTCCCTGTTTGCAGATGACATGATACTATTCAAAGATAATCCTAAACCTGCCACCAGAAAACTACTAAAGCTAATCAATGAATTTGGTAAAGTTGCAGGATACAAAATCATTGCACAGAAATCTCTTGCATTCCTATACACTAACAACAAAAGATCAGAAAGAGAAATTAAGGAAACAATCCCATTCACCATTGCAAAGAAAAGAATAAAATTCCTAGGAATAAACCTACCTAAGGAGGTAAAAGACCTGTACTTGGAAAACTATAAGACACTGATGAAAGAAATCAAAGATTACACAACAGATGGACAGATATACCATGTTCTTGTATTGGATGAATCAATATTGTGAAAATGACTATACTACAAACTATACTACCCAAAGCAATCTTCAGATTGAATGCAATCCCTCTCAAATTACCAGTGGCATTTTTTACAGAACTACAGCAAAAAAATCTTAAAATTTGTATGAAGACACAAAAGACCCCAAATAGCCAAAGCAATCTTGAGGGAGAAAAACGGAGCTGGAGGAATTAGCCTCCCTTACTTCAGACTATACTACAAAGCTACAGTAATCAAGACAATATGGTACTGGCACAAAAACAGAAAAATAGATCAGTGGAACAGGATAGAAAGCCAAGAGGTAAACCCATGCACCGATGGTCAACTAATCTATGACAAAGTAAGCAAGGATATACAATGGAGAAAAGACAGTCTCTTCAATAAGTGGTGAGGGGAAAACTAGACAGCTACATGTAAAAGAATGAAATTAGAACACTCCTTAACACCATACACAATAATAAACTCAAAATGGATTAAAGACCTAAATGTAAGATCAGACACTATAAAACTCAGAGGAAAACATAGGAAGAATACTCTTTGACATAAATCACAGCAAGATCTCTTTGACCCACCTCCTAGAGTAATGGAAATAAAACCAAAAATAAACAAATGGGACCTAATGAAACTTCAAAGCTTTTTCACAGCAAAGGAAACCATAAACAATCAAAAAGACAACACTCAGAATGGGAGAAAATATTTGGAAATGAATCAACAGACAAAGGATTAATCTCTAAAATATATAAACAGCTCATGCAGCTCAATATTAGAAAAACAAAGAACTCAATCAAAAAATGGGCAGAAGACCTCTATAGACATTTCTCCAAAGAAGATATACAGATGGCCAAGAGGCACATGAAAAGCTGCTCAATATCACTAATTATTAGAGAAACGCAAATCAAAACTACAATGAGGTATCACCTCACACTGTTCAGAATGGGCATCATCAGAAAATCTACAAACAACAAATGCTGGAGAGGGTGTGGAGAAAAGGGTACCCTTTTGCGCTGTTGGTGGGAATGTAAGTTGATACAGCCACTATGGAGAACAGTATGGAGGGTCCTTAAAAATCTAAAAATTGAATTACCATATGACCCAGCAATCCCACTACTGGGCATATATATCCACAGAAAACCATAATTCAAAAAGACACATGCACCCCAATGTTCATTGCAGCACTATTTACAATAGGCAGGTCGTGGAAGCAACCTAAATGCCCATCAGCAGACAAATGGATAAAGAAGATGTGGTACTTATATACAATGGAATATTACTCAGCTATAAAAAGGAACAAAAATGGGTAATTTGTAGAGACGTGGATGTACCTAGAGACTGTCATACAGAGTGAAGTAAGTCAGAAAGAGATAAACAAGTATCGTATATTAACTCACATATGTGGAATCTAGAAAAATGGTACAGATCAACTGGTTTGCAAGACAGAAATAGAGATACAGATGTAGGGAACAAATGTATGGACACCAAGGGGGGAAAGCGGGGTGTGGTGGGTGGTGGTGGGGTGAATTGGGAGATTGGGATTGACATATATACACTAATATGGATAAAATAGATAACTAATAAGAGCCTGCCATATTAAAAAATAAAATAAGTAAAATTCAAAAAAGAAGAAAGAATTACTACCACCCGCCCCAAAAAAGAATGGCTGACGTACCCACTTATGGCCGCAGTATCATACATCCTATATGCTAGTTAATATCGTCAAGTGGTTCTTCAAGGCATCTCGAATTCACCATGTCTAAACCAACCCAGTGCCTTTAACTTTGCCTTTATCAGTTTCTCCTCCTGCATTCCATATCACTGTAAATAGTACCATACCTAATGCCTTGGAACACCAAACCTCTAATATAATCCTTGATTTTTCCCTGTCCTTCATATAGTCTTAACATTCAATCCTCACTAAGAACTGTTTATTTACTTCATAAATATTTCTCAAAGTTCATTTACTCCCTGGTCCCTCAGGGTCTTTGCTTATACTGTTCCCTCTGACATAAAAGTCCTCCTTTCTGTCCCTCTCTTTGCCTAATTAACTTACAGTTTCAGCTCAAATATCTTTTCTCAATAAAGTCTTTTGTAGTTCTCACTCTAAATCACACTTTCAATCCTCTACATTCTAGAAAGTGACTTTTACTACATTTTACAGAATTTTTCATTATTTTTATATGATCTTGTATTTATTTAAGTAATTTCTGGTTCATTCTTTAGACTTCACCCAGTTTTTAGAGCAAAATCTTCATTATTTTTCTCACTATCATTGGCATTAAATAATTATTAGCTGAGTGAATGAATGACTACAAGATCTTTGAAGGCTGTGATTGAGTTTTACCTTTTTTGTCTCCACAAATGCCTAAAACGTTGCCATCTACAATATAGGGGTCCAATATACGTAATTGAATAAAATAAATCCAGTTATCAGTGATCTCTTAACTATGGGACACACTGAACTTTTATACATGTTCTGGAAAAGCAAAAATGATGTAACATGGAATACTGATTCCATGGAACATGATAGAACAGTTCTTGTTTTTTGGTTTGTTTTTAAATGATCCACTGGAAATTCTGGTTCTAGTAATAGCAGTGTATTTTGCATAGGAGTGAACCTTTCACTATTAACAATCTTAAACTTTAAACAAATTATTTTATAAACACATCAACAATAATTTAAAGGCACTGAAGAATGGTCAAAAACAGGGAGAAAAAGTAAAATGGATTCAATCCTTGAGAGAATGGAACCAAAAATGGTCAGTTTCATGTCTATACATCTATTCCATGGAGGCCAGTCTCCACTAAGACATCTGAATCTCAAGCAGAAAGATTCAGTCTTTCTGAATTGAAGTATTAGAGAAAAAAATTTCAGGACTGTCAAAGAGACTGGAAAATGAGGAGGGAACCCTGAGAAAATAGAATGCCACAGAGTGGGGAACCACAAAATCTGCATATAAACTTTTTTCAGTCCTTGGGTGATGCCTGTAATATACATGTATGGGAAACATTATAAAAAGCTCAGTGGAAAGCAACAGCTAGAAGCCTGAAAATGTTTAGGAGATATTTTAGTTTCCGCCTACCATAGGGGAGACAGAGTTGGATCCTAGTCACTTAGAAAGGCTTGGAATTTGAACACCTGGAGCTTTACATGGAAATACCAGAAGGGTCATGTCCCAGGAGTAAATACTATGATCCAGAACTAAGAGATTTTCTTAAGAAAAAAATGCAATAAATATCCCATAAGAGAGTAAAATCAAGACACCACACGTTCAAGATGTTCAGTCTAAGATAAAAATCAGCATTCTGTAGAACACTATAACAGAATATAGTGTCTCTATATGTTATCATCCACAGTGTCCATTAAAATAAGTAGACATGTGAAAAATAGAAAACTTGGGTGCTTAGTCAAGAGAAAAATCCATAGAGAGATTACTCAGTTGCTGGATTTACCATAAATTAAGTATATTGAATAACTTTAAAGGTGTGGGCAGGGGGTGAGGAGGCATAATGAAGGCCAAGGAATGAATAGGGAATTATAGGAGAGAAATGGAACCCTAAAGAACGAGCCAAAGAGAAATCCTAAAACTTAAAATTACAATACCAGCAATGACAAAGTCACCAGATGCATTGTCAACAAATTGGACATGGAAAAAGAAAGGATTCGTTAACTTGAAGACAGATACATTAAAAAGCATCTAAGCCGAAGATGGTAAAATATTGAAAACAATTAGTAGAGATTCATGACCTGTGTGAATAATGTCAAGTGATCCACCATATGTATAATTAAAGTCTCAGAACAAGATAAAAGTATGAATAAGACTGAAAAAATGTTAATTAATAGCCAGAAAGTTCCCAAATTTGGTGAAAATATAAATCTAGAGGTGTAAAAAGCTCAGCAACTGATACTTTATAGTCAAATCTCTAACAAAGGTGAAAAGAATGACACCTTATATTCAGAAGAACAATAAAAATGACAGTTAAATTCTCATCAAAACCATGGAGGCCAGAAGACAATGAAATGAGCTTTAAAGAGCAAACGTGAATATTAAGTAAACATCAACTTAGAATTCCAGCTCTAGAAAAATATATTTCAAAAACAAATATAACACAAAAATACTTTCAAATATACAAAAACTGAGAGAATGTAATACCAGCAGAACTGTATTATGAAAATTCTATATGAAGACTTGAACACACTATTAGCCATCTTGACCTATTTGATGTTCTTGGAGGACTACACACAAAAATGGCAAAGAGAAAATTAACAAAGATAGACCATATGTTGGGCCATAAAATAAGTCCCAAAATTTTCAAGAAAATCAAAGTCATACAGACTTTGTTTACTGATCCCAACAGAATTTTATCAGAAGTCAGTAATCATAAGATATATAGAACAACCTTCCAACTGCCTGGAAATTAAACAACACACTTCGAAATATACTGTGGGTCAAATAAGAAAGTATAAGGAAGATAAAAATTATTTTGAACTAAATGATAATAAAAACACAACACATCAAAATCTGTGAAATGAAGCAGTGCTTATATTAAAATTCATATTTCTAAGTACTTGTATTAGGACAGAAGCTAAATTAGCACTCAAAGTATACCCAAAGTAAGTAGAAGAAAGGGGGAAAAAAAGTGGGAGCAGAAATCAGTGAAATAGAAAACAATAAAGCAAAAGTTGATAAAAATCTAATGAGACCAATTTTTAAAAAGCAAGAAAACATAATTTAATAACATTAGGGTGAAAGGAAGTTCATATCAAAACAATCCTACTGATGTTAAAAGATATTAAGGAAATGCTACTGAAAATGAATCTATGATTAAAAAACTCCCAACAAACAAAAGTCCAGGACCAGATGGCTTCACAGGCAAATTCTATCAAACATTTAGGGAAGAGTTAACTCATATTCTTCTGAAACTATTCCCAAAAATTGCAGAGGAAGGAGCACTTCCAAACTCGTTGTATGAGTAAATTGGTACAACCACTATGGAGAACAGTATGCAGGTTCCTTAAAAAACTAAAAATAGAACTACCATATGACCCAGCAATCCCACTCCTGGGCATATATGTGTAGAAAAGCATAATTCAAAAAGATACATGCATCCCAATGTTCATAGCAGCACTATTTACAATAGCCAGGACATGGAAGCAACCTAAATGTCCATAACAGAGGAATGGATAAAGAACATGTGGTACATATACACAGTGGAATATTACTCATCCATAAAAAAAAAACAAAATAATGCCATTTGCAGCAACATGGATGGACCTAGAGATTATCATACTAAGTGAAGTAAGTCAGACAGAGAAAGACAAATATCATATGATATCGCTTATATGTGGAATCTAAAAATATGATACAAATGAACTTATTTACAAAACAGAAACAGACTAATAGACTTTGAAAACAAGCTTATGGTTACCAAAGGGAAAAGGTGGGAGGGAGAGATAAATTAGGAATTTGGGATTAACACATACACACTACTATATATAAAATAGATAAACAACAAGGACGTACTGTATAGCACAGGGAACTCTACTCAATATTCTATAATGACCTATATGGGAAAAGAATGGATATATGTATATGTATAAGTGAACCACTTTGTTGTATACCTGAAACTAACACAACAATGTAAATCAACTATACTCCAATATAAAATAAATATTAAATTAAAAAAAGACGTGGTATAAATATACAATGGAATATTACTCAGCCATAAAAAAGAATGAAATAATGCCATTTGCAGCAAGATGAATGGACCTAGAGATTATCATACTAAGTGAAGGAAGTCAGACAGAGAAAGACAAATATCATATGATATCGCTTATATGTGGGCTCTAAAAAAAGGATACAAATAAACTTATTTATAAAACAGAAACAGACTCACAGACATAGAAGACATAGACATAGAAAACAGACTATGATTACCAAAGGAGGGGATAAATTAGGAATTTAGGATTAAAATATACACACTACTATATATAAAATAGGTAACCAACAAGGACCTACTGTATAGCACAGGGAACTATACTCAATATCTTATAATAACCAATAATGGAAGAGAATGTAAAAAAAGAATATATATATAACATATATATATATATATATATATATATAAATAACAGAATCACTTTGCTGTACACCTGAAACTAAAACAACATTGTAAACCAACTATATTCCAATACAATTAAAACAATTTTTTTAAAGATATTAAGAAAATATTGCAATTATATGCCAATAAATGTGACAATTTACTTGAAATGGACAAATTCCTTTAAAACACAACCTGTCAAAGTGAATCAAGAAGAAAGAGAATAAATATTTAATAGTAAATTGAGTATATTATCAGAAAACAATCCCTCTTAGAAAGAATTAAATGTATTATCACAAAAAAAAACCTCCCACAAAGAAAATTCCAGGACCATATGGTTTCAGTGCTGAGTTCCAACATTTAAGGGAAGTACATTTTTTGACTCACTAGAATGGATAAATTTAAAGAGAATGACAATATCAAATGTGGGGAATATGTGAAACACCTTTCATATATTGCTGGGGAAAATGTAAAATTGGACATACAACTAGTAACTTCTCTTATAGGCATTTACCCAACATAAATGAAAACATAAGTCCACAAAAAAAAGAGTTCCATAATAATATTCAAAAATACCTTATTCATAATATCCAAAACTGAAGACAATGCCAATTATTCATCAATAGGAGAATGAATAACCAAACTGTAGCATATTCATACAATGGAATACTTCTCTAGCAATAGAAATAAATTATGTACAGATACAACATTGCGGATAAGTCCCTAAAACATACATTGAGCAAAATAAGGCTAAAACAAAAGATTTCATACTGTATGATTCCATGTGCATAAAATATAAGACCAGGCAAAATAATCAGTGATGACAGAAATCAGAAGAGTAATTTTCAATGGAGAGTAAGTACTGACTTGAACAGGGTAAGAGAGAATTTGAGGAGGTAATAGAAATGTTCTACCTCTTGGTGTGGGTAATGAATACATAAATGTTTGTATTTATCAAAATTTATTAAATTATATACTTAAGGTCTGTGGATCACACTGCATGTAAATTTTACCTCAATAAAAGTATGTTTTTAAAATTTCATTGGCGTATAGTTGATTTACAATGTTGTGTTAGTTTCAGGTGTATAGCAAAGTGATTCAGTTATACATATATATATATTCATTCTTTTTCAGATTCTTTTCCTATATAGGTTATTACAGAATATTGAATAGAGTTCCCTGTGCTATACAGTAGGTCCTTGCTGATTATCTATTTTATATGTATTAGCATGTTTATGTTAATCCCAAGCTCCTAATTTACCCTTCCCCCATAAAAGCATTTTAAAATTTAAAAATTTGTCTCTTAATAAAATTGGGTTGGAAAACGCCAAGTTGACCAAAGTGAAACAGGTTTCTTTCCTGAGGGACTTCTCAGAGCCTTTAAGAAGACAATAGGCATTGTGTCTATGGAGGAATATAGTCTTAATTATTGCCCAGAGTTATTTATCTATGGAATTTGTTTCTTCTTCCAGAGCATCTTGAAGCACTAATGTTCTGCAGAAAATGCTTGTGGACGTGCTGCCTTAATGGCATCTTCCATCAGAGCAGATAGTTGCCTGGGCAACATTGTAGGCAGAAAAAATGCAAAGTGACCACCCTGTCTGATAGGATCCATGTTGGAAACCAATTCACTTTACTTAGCCATCAAATTTTTGCAACTCATACATTTTTTATTCCTGTAACACATGGTAGTAAATAATGTAGGACCGTTTCCTCTTTTACCAAGAACTCTTGGCCTATGTGTACAGATAGTACCAGAGAACTATTGCATTTTACATTTCCTTTCATGGAAATCCATCCAATTGAACTGTTCCCTCAAAGTGGAATTATTTATATTTAGACCATAAATGACACTGTACCTTTCAAGGCCCAGCTCAAATGCCACCTTCATGAATCCTGCATAAAGCCTTTTCAGATCCTCTACAAACTGGAATCCTCTTTTATTTCTCTGAACATCTCTCTCTTTCTTAGTTCTTATTATTTTCTCTCTTTTATTGGCATTATTTGAAAAGTTTACATATTCCTCTAGAGATATGGAAGCTATATCTCTCTATTAGGCAAATATCACATTGAATAAATTCTTAATTCTCGTTGAAATAATGAATGAGCACTTATGATTATTTTCACAGAGGAGCTTCAATCTCTGGAATCAGAACTGCTTATTCTCTGGAATCAGGGAACTGCTTATTCTACATTACTTTGTAGCACCAGTTCTCCAGGGAGCAGCCCAGATAAAATTGAATGCCTGGTTTGTTTCTCTTATTGAACTCAGCAAGCTGCATCATTTTAAGGGATAAGCTTCCTGCCATCTCTAAAGATCAGTGACATAGCATGATAATTCACGGTCTCCCCCAAAACTGTTTTACATTAATTAGCATCAAGTCAATAAATTGATAGATATTTACATAGCACCTACTTTGTAAATTATACAAGATTAGGTCACGTGAATGACCAAATATACTTATGAAATGATGCAATTTGTCATATCAAAGAGGAGCAAATATAACCTAAATGATGCTCTTAGACATGTCAAAAAAAATATTTGTGAACTCTTATTTAAACGTTTTACTTCTCCAATGGGAATGTAGCTGCATGACTAAAATGAGCTAGTGAAATTCCACATATAAGCATGTGGAGCAAAAATTTGGTCTTCAGCTAAAATTAGAGAATATTGAAGAGGGTAGGGACCACCTCTTCTACTTAATAGATGTGAAAATGAGACCAGAAGAAGTTAGGTGATATATGTAATGTCATGACATCAGTTAAGGAGAGAGGCATATCTAGAATTCAAATTATCAGATGCCTAATTCAGGGATGTTTTTCAACTATTTTACACTGTTTCTTTTTAAAGAATTTATACTTATCAGCAATTAACCAGCGAATTCTATGCACTTGAAAACTGAAGATGTTTAGTTACAATTGCACTATTTTGCCCACATGTGACCCCTAGGCCTCTGGAGGCTGGTTTAAAGAAAGTAATCTACTATTACAAACTTAAGAGTGGCAAAATACCCTTTAAAAATAAAAGCATTTGAGGAAGCTTACCATTAACACACAGGTAAAATAAAATTCTAAACATTTAATAAAAACCAGAAGAGAAGGCTCAAGAAATAAAGGATGAGGATGGGAGAAATATTACAACATGAACACATCACTTGGCACTAATTACACCTCAGGTGGGGAGTTAGGTGCCTGTGGGGTGAGCCAAAAAGAACACATTTCACTGTATTTCTTTTCTACCTTGACTTCTGTATCCTAGTACTACTTATTCAAAATATAAAAATAAAAATTATTGGCATTCTTAATCATTAAACAATTAACAAGTAGATAATCCATCTCTACAAAGCAACAATAATAGTGCATCTTAGTCTCACAAGCAGCAAGTGAAAATATGCAAGCAATATAGACAACAAAGCTAACAGTTCTCTGGGCTATTGATAACAACACTCCCCCTGTCCATTAGTGTTTTCCTTTTTCTCTCTCCCATTTTACAAAGCCTAGTTAGATCTCCATCACCTTTATAATGTTTTTAATTTTTTTTAATTTTTTAAAGATATTTCTTTGAATATGCTAGTACACTATTTGTTTTTAATTAATTAATTAATTATTTATTTATTTTTGGCTGTGTTGGGTCTTCGTTTCTGTGCGAGGGCTTTCTCTAGTTGCGGCAAGCGGGGGCCACTCTTCATCGCGGTGCGCGGGCCTCTCATTATCACGGCCTCGTTGCGGAGCACAAGCTCCAGATGCGCAGGCTCAATAGTTGTGGCTCACGGGCCTAGTTGCTCCGCAGCATGTGGGATCCTCCCAGACCAGGGCTCGAACCCGTGTCCCCTGCATTGGCAGGCAGATTCTCAACCACTGCGCCACCAGGGAAGCCCCCTTTATAATGTTTTTAATGATTGCTCTGGCTCTCAGGAAGCCTTCTTCTCTAAACTCTGGCAGAACTTGCATACCAGGCCCCCTGCCTACACTCAAACACTGTGTCATACCACTCCTCCTCCCTTACTTTGCTCTGGCCACTGTTGGCCTTTTCTCTGTTTCTCGAACATGCCAACTCATTCCTGAATCAAAGATTGGTCTTTATTATTCCATCTGTCAGGAATCTGTTCCTCTAAACGTCCACATGGCTGACTCTTTCTTGTGACTCAAAGCAAAAGCTCAAATATCATTTCTTTGTCAAGGCTACCTTGACAAGACCACCCAATCTAAAGTAACACTTCTCCCATCCTCTACCACACCCCTCCCATCCATATCTATCATATCATCCTGTTTTATTTTCCTTCTCCTAGCACTTATCTCTACCAGATATTATCTTTTTAATTTCTAAGTTTACTTTTTATTTTCTGGTTTTCTCTACTATACTATAAGGTGAGAGATTTTTCTTGTTTACCACTGAAGCTCTAGCTCTTAGTACATTGCCTGGCACATAATAGCTGTGTGATAAATATTGGGTTTGCCAAAAAGTTTGTTCAGGTTTTTCCGTAACATGAAAAACCCAAACGAACTTTTTGGTCTACCCAATATTTGCCAAAGGAATATCCTGTATCACATTCTGCCCTGTAGTTCTTGTGGATTATTTCATTCTTTACCTCCTCAATTAAACTACAATTTCCCTGTAAGAACCATGGTTCCCTAAGAACCATTCTCCATATTTCATCTGTCTCTCCTACTGTTTACAGCAAACTTCCAGGTGGATCTGCCCTCTATAACTTATTGATTGATTGATTGATTGATCAAGCTTGTGACTGTTAAATGAGATGGCAGATACTAAGGAAATACAAACAGGTGATCTTAGAGGGGTTTGTGGATGATGTAATTTAACTGCCTCCACACATCCAGAATGGGTAATAAGTTGTCTCATCACCTAACACAGAGGCAATATACACCCCTGCTCTGCAGTATCTACAAAAGCCAAAATGTCAATACCAGTAAATGTCTGAGGTTTGCTGCTCCCCAGAGAGTTTTTACTAAAGGGATAAAGTAATGCATTAAAATGTAAAATCTGCCATTCTTCCTCCTTTGCATTTGGGTAATGTCTTCCTTCCAAAGAGCTCAAATAAGTGGTAACAACTCTATCTAACATAAAATACAGTATACATCTCACACAGTCCAAATGAACTGAAATTAAAACTTGTAGGAGTTGTTCTAAAAATCTCTCTTAGCAGCATGCATACAAACTTGAAAAAAATGCAGATAGAGTTATTTGGAATGAAAGGCTGACTTGCTCACTTAGTCTCTGTAATTTAAACTCTTGGTAGTTCAGGGGAGAGGCTGAGGTAGCATAGGAGAGGTGCCTGCACTGCCAGCTCAGGGATCTATGTTCACTTAATTGAGAAAGCCAGAAACTATGTCAGACCTCCCTGAAATGTCTCTAGTAAGTAATACTAGAATTTGCATGTAAGAAGGACTTGTATGGTTTTTTCAAATACTCAACAAATATTTATTCAGTACCTAGGAGGCAAATGCCAGGTTAACACCATGAAAACCCTAGACAAATGCCTGTCTTCCCGGGCTGGTTAGGGAGATAGGTGAGTAAACCAGTATCTTCAAAACAGTGTAATGGAGCTCCGATGAGTATAAGGTCAGGGAAAGTACCTAAGAAAGATACCTAGTTCTATTTTGGAAGATCAGAGAAGGTTCTCAGGGAAGCAGTTTCTCAGCTGGGCCTTAAAGCATTTGGAGAAGTTATCCAGACTAATAACGAGGAGAAGTAGTCCAGACACAAAGAACAGAATGTACATAGTCCTAGATGCAGAGGAAGTATGGAGTATGAGGGACATTTAAATAAATAATAGCTGAATTACAGAGAATACAAGACACAAAAACAGAACCATGATCTGTTCTGTAATTACAATTAATTTTATTAGGATATACCAAAAACAGCCTATCGTTTGGGTTTTTTTTTAAAGACTTTATTGCCCTACAGCCAAGCAAATAGCATAGCTCCTGAAAGAAAGGTACAGGAGTGTTCTCCAAGCATGCCATTCAAATATTTCCCTGACATCCTTCCACCACGTCCCCCACTGTGACACAGCTGATGGGATGTATCCACATTGTCTAGTGGCATCGTCTGACTATGTTTGTCTCCAAACACTTTGCCCCTATGTCAAATCTCATTTGCTTAGCTGAGTGGTTTAATCTCCTTCCTCTTCCTCTCTCTCCATTGCACCTTGCTACTTTGGAGAAGCACCAAACTTCTCACCAAGAGCAGCTTCAGTTATTTGATTACTGCTAATATGCAAGATTAACGTGTAAAGCGATGTGAATCTTGTATAATCCATCACACAATCAGATGCTGGCCTTTCTTTAATGACAGCATTATGGAGAGTGACATTATTAATTAAGACACAGTATGGTAGAGCAGGCATATCAAGGAGAAAAGGCCAGCACTATGAGGCTCCATCTGTGGATTTTTTATTTCGGAACCACAGCCCAGCTGTCAGTCTTCTCAGGGGACATACATCTTGGCAGGTTTCACTCTGCCAGGACAAGTGTCAGTGAAGCACCCCCATGTGGGAGAAGAATAGGCTGACTTTGGGTTAAGCCTGCTGCGGGGAGACTGCAGCATTGCATTTGCTGGTAAACCAGACAAGACAGTTGTAGGCATGCAGTAAACACCCACCCAGCTGAGTCTACACTACTTAACGTGGCCAGGGAGGCAACAAAGCAAGGTGCAAAGAACCCAGGGCTGGGAGTTTTGGAACCTGGACTCCAGTCCCAGCTCAGCCAGTTCCTCATTCCAAAACTTGGGCTTCACTTTCTCTACCCAAATGAGTCAGTTACCTCCCAGTGCTGACATTCTCTAACTGGCTCATCATCTTTGCCACAGTTCTACGATACCAATAGTCTCCATGACCACCTCCTTGGCTTGGCTGCTAAAGACCTCCCCTTCTCCACTTGCCTTCATAGTTGTGGCTTTTTGGGGGCCAGAGTAAGAAGGCAAAAGCAGAAACCATTCTGGAACACAGAAACTAGGTTAGATACATTGACCAGGTGATGCCCATCAATATCATAGGTCACATAAGAGGTTATGTGACCTCTTAAGACTAGTTCAAAAAAGCAATCCTTTTCAAAGGTTATATAAAATTAAGCACACTTTCCTCCAATTTCCCAATTTCCCTCAACCATCATGAAACAGCCAATGTCCTCTAACAAGCTACCAGGACTTATCAGATAATTGGGCCTGAAAATGAAGTCTCATTTTTCAGCAGAGCTTTTTGTCCTTCACAGTCTCATGGGAGCCTTGGCAAAATACTGATGTTTTATTATTGACAATATTAATAACCAGAGTCTCAGGCGTCAGCAAACTGTAGCCTGTGGATCAAATGTGTACCATAGCCTATAAGATTAAAAAGAAAAATACATAACACTATTTCACCTAGAAAGCTTAAAATATTTACTCTCTGGCCCTTTATGGTAAATGTCAACCAACCGTCAAACTAGAATAAATTTTAGCATTTCATTACTTAAAACTAATATAGTAGATATAAAGCTAGAGCCTTCTTTCATATATGACTCTAATTTCTAAGCAGATAGTTAAGATAACCTCTCAAAGTAAAGCTCCCTGAGACTCTCTCTTGAAACAAAGAAAGAATAAAAGTTAGAAAAGTGAGGCACAAAAAGAGAAATCATATCAGAAATCAATATCATCACTTGGGAGATGAGGATGAATTACCCTGGTGAAGAGAAGAAAATGTTCAGAAGTACGAAAGAATAGAGGGAGTTTGAGAAAATCCAAGTGGTCCAGCTAAGGTCAGAATACAAGGTATTACTGAGATTTAAGGCTACACAAGTAAATAAAGGTGAGAAATGAAAGAACTTATATACAGAAAAACATCTGGACGTTATCCTGAATGCACTGGAGAGCAACTGGAACAAGAGTCTACTGCTATCGTAAATACTTATCACTAAGACCAGAGCATCCCCAGACAAAGGAGTCAAACCCCATCCTGAATGTGAAGCTGTAATGGTAGTTGTTGAGTGGAAAATAGGAGATGTTATTGAATCTCAGCACCAAAAGCCCAACTGAGGCCTTCCAAGATCCATAAAGCATCCAGTTTTCCTCTCATATGGTCCTAAGGCCCTCTAGTGAGTTCAAACATTTCAGATAGAATTAGGGATATCAGCAAAAATACCCTCAAAATAAAAACCTGAGGCTCATGAGAATCTCCTAGGGAAACATATTTTGACAAAACACACACCAAAAGAAATAGCATGTTGCTTGCTGTCAAGAAATGGTTATCACATTATCCACAGTGGGACCAGAAGGAAGAGGTTATCTCGTTTATCATGTATCTAGGTAGGGAGGGAAAGAGGGAAAAAAGACTTTATTCAATAAACTGCAGTGTCAAAATATATTGCATTTTGCATCCTCACAATTTCCCTCCATATTGTAGAACCCATACCTGCTTGTTTTTTTTTTTTAACATTTTATTGGAGTATAATTGCTTTACAATGGTGTGTTAGTTTCTGCTTTATAACATAGTGGATCAGCTATACATATACATATATCCGCATATCTCCTCACTCTTGCGTCTCCCTCCCACACTCCCTATCCCACCCCTTTACGTGGCCAAAAAGCACTGAGCTGATCTCCCTGGGTTTTGCAGCAGCTTCCCACTAGCTATTTTACATTTGGTAGTATATATAAGTCCATGCCACACTCTCACTTCGTCCCAGCTTACCGTTCCCTCTCCCCATGTCCTCAAGTCCATTCTCTACGTCTGCATCTTTATTCCCATCCTGCCCCTAGGTTCTTCATGACCACTTTTTTATTTTTTTTAAGATTGCATATATATGTGTTAGCATACGGTATTTGTTTTTCTCTTTCTGACTTACTTCACTCTGTATGAAACACTCTAGATCCATCCACCTCACTACAAATAACTCAGTTTTCTTTTTTTTTTTATGGTTCAGTAATATTCCATTGTATATATGTGCCACAATTTCTTTATCCATTCATCAGTCGATGGGCACTTAGGTTGCTTGCATGTCCTGGCTATTGTAAATAGAGCTGCAATCAACATTGTGGTACATGACTCTTTTTGAATTATGGTTTTCTCAGGGAATATGCCCAGTAGTGGGATTGCTGGGTCATATGGTAGTTCTATTTTTAGTTTTTTAAGGAACCTCCATACTGTTCTCCATAATAGCTGTATCAATTTACATTCCCACCAACAGTGCAAGAGGGTTCCCTTTTCTCCACACCCTCTCTAGCTTTACTGTTTGTAGATTTTTTGATGATGGCCATTCTGACTGGTGTGAGGTGATATCTCATTGTAGTTTTGATTTCATTTTTCTAATGATTAGTGATGTTGAGCATTCTTTCATGTGTTTGTTGGCAACCTGTATATCTTCTTTGGAGAAACGTCTATTTAGGGCTTCAGCTCTATGCCTAATTTCTGGAGCGTTTTTTAACAACAATGGATGTTGAATTGTGTCAAAAGCTTTTTCCCCATCTATTGAGATGATCATATGGTTTTTATCCTTAGATTTCTTAATATAGTTTAACTCATTGATTGAATTGCATATATTGTACAATCCTTGCATTCCTGGGATAAATCCCAATTAATGATGGGGTATGATCCGTTTAATGTGCTTTTGGATTCTGTTTCCAAGTGTTTTGTTGAGGAATTTTGTGTCTATTTTCATCAGTGATATTGGCCTGTAGTTTTCTTTCTTTGTGATATCTTTGTCTGGTTTTGGTATCAGGGTGATGGTGGCCTCGTAGAATGAGTTTGGGAGTGTTCCTCCATCTGCTATATTTTGGAAGAGTTTGAGAAGGATAGGTGTTAGCTCTTCTCTAAACATTTGATAGAATTAGTCTGTGAAGCCATCTGGTCCTGGGCTTTTTTTTTGTTCGAAGATTTTTAATCAGTCTCAACTTCAGTGCTTGTGATTGATCTGTTTATAGTTTCTATTTCTTCCTGGTTCAGTCTTAGACGGTTCTGCTTTTCAAAGAATTTGTTCATTTCTTCCAGGTTGTCAATTTTATTGGCATATAGTTGCTTGTAGTAATCTCTCATGATCCTTTGTATTTCTGCAGTGTCAGTTGTTACTTCTCCTTTTTCATTTCTAATTCTATTGATTTGAGTCTTCTCCCTTTTTTTCTTGATGAGTCTGGCTAATGGTTTATCAATTTTATCTTCTCTAAGAACCAGCTTTTAGTTTTAGCGATGGTTGCTATTATTTCCTTCATCTCTTTTTCATTTATTTTTGGCCTGATTTTTATGATTTCTTTCCTTCTGCTAACTTTGGGGTTTTTTTGTTCTTCTTTCTCTAATTGCTTTAGGTGTAAGGTTAGGTGGTTTATTTGAGATGTGTCTTGTTTCTTGAGGTAGGATTCTATTGCTATAAACTTCCCTCTTAGAACTGCTTTTGCTGCATCCCATAGGTTTGAGTCCTCGTGTTTTCATTATCATTTGCTTGTAGGTATTTTTTTTATTTCTTCTCTGATTTTTCCAGTGATCTCTCAGTCATTAAGTAGTGTATTGTTTACCTCCATGTGTTTGTATTATTTACATATTTTTTTCCTGTAATTGATATGTAGTCTCATAGCATTGTGGTCGGGAAAGGTACTTGATACAATTTCAATTTTCTTAAATTTACCAAGGCTTGATTTGTGACCCAAGATATGATGTATCCTGGAGAATGTTGCATGAGCACTTGAGAAAAATGTGTATTCTGTTGTTTTTGGATGGAATGTCCTATAAATATCAATTAAGTCCATCATGTTTAATGTATCATTTAAAGCTTGTGATTCCTTATTTATTTTCATTTTGGATGATCTGTCCATTGGTGAAAGTGGGGTGTTAAAGTCCCCTACTATGATTGTGCTACTGTTGATTTCCCATTTTATGGCTGTTAGCATTTGCCTTATGTATTGAGGAGCTCCTATGTTGGGTGCATAAACATTTACAATTGTTATATCTTCTTCTTGGATTAATCCCTTGATCATTATGCAGTGTTCTTTGTCTTTTGCAACAGTCTTTATTTTAAAGTCTATTTTGTCTGATATAAGAATTGCTACTCTAGATTTCTTTTGATGTCTATTTGCATGGAATATCATTTTCCATCCCCTCACTTTCAGTCAGTATCTGTCCCTAGGTCCTGAAGTGGGTCTCTTGTAGCCAGCATATATATGGGTCTTGTTTTTGTATCCATTCAGGCAGTCTATGTCTTTTGGTTGGAGCATTTAATCCATTTACAATTAAGGTAATTATTGATATGTATGTTCCTATTACCATTTTCTTAATTGTTTTGGGTTTGTTATTGTAGGCCTTTTCCTTCTCTTGTGTTTCATGCCTAGAGAAGTTCCTTTAGCATTTGTTGTAAATCTGGTTTGGAGGTGCTGAATTGTCTTAGCTTTTGCTTGTCTGTAAAGGTTTTAATTTCTCCATCGAATTTGAATGAGATTTTTCTGGGAGGAGTAATCTTGGTTTCAGGTTTTTGCCTTTCATTACTTTAAATATGTCCGGCCACTCCCTTCTGGCTTGCAGAGTTTCTGCTGAAAGATCAGTTGTAAACCTTATGGAGATTCCCTTGTATGTTATTTATTGTTTTTCCCTTGCTGCTTTTAATATTTTTTCTTTGTATTTAATTTTTGATAGTTTGATTAATATGTGTCTTGGCGTGTTTCTCCTTGGATTTATCCTGTATGGGACTCTCTGAGCTTGCTGGACTTGATCGACTATTTCCTTTCCCATATTAGGGAAATTTTCAACTGTAATCTCTTCAAATATTTTCTCAGTCCCTTTCTTTTTCTCTTCTGCTTCTGGGACCCCTATAATTCGAATGTTGGTGTGTTTAATGTTGTCCCAGAGGTCTCTGAGGCTGTCCTCAATTTTTTTCACTCTTTTTTCTTTATTCTTCTCTGCAGTAGTTATTTCTGATATTTTATCTTCCAGGTCACTTGTCTGTTCTTCTGCCTCAGTTATTCTGCTATTGATCCCTTCTAGAGAATTTTTAATTTCATTTATTGTGTTGTTCATCATTGTTTGCTCTTTAGTTCTTCTAGGCCCTTGTTAAACGTTTCTTGTATTTTCCCCATTCTATTTCCAAGATTTTGGATCATCTTTACTATCATTACTCTGAATTCTTTTTCAGGAAGACTGTCTATTTCCTCTTCATTTGTTTGGTCTGGTGGCTTTTTACCTTGTTCCTTCTTCTGCTGTGTGTTTCTTTGTCTTCTTATTTTGCTTAACTTATTGTGTTTGGGGTCTCCTTTTCACAGGCTGCAGGTTCATAGTTCCTGTTGTATTTGGTATCTGCCCCCAGTGGCTAAGGTTGTTTCAGTGGGTTGTTTAGGCTTCCTGGTGGTGGGAACTAGTGCCTGTGTTCTGGTGGATGACACTGGATCTTGTCTTTCTGGTGGGCAGGACCACGTCCAGTGGTGTCTTTTGGGTTGTCTGTGACCTTATTTTGATTTTAGGCAGCCTCTCTGCTAATGGGTGGGGTTATGTTTCTGTCTTGCTGGTGGTTTGGCATAGTGTGTCCAGCACTGTAGTTTGCTGGTCATTGACTGGAGTTGGATCTTAGCATTGAGATGGAGATCTTTGGCAGAGCTTCACCGTTTGATATTATGTGGAGCTGGGATGTCTCTGATGGACCAGTGTCCTGAACTCAGCTCTCCCTCCTCTGAGGCACAGGCCTGACACCTGGTTTAGCACCAAGACCCTGTCAGCCACACGGCTCAGAAGAAAAGGGAGAAGGAAAGAAAGAAAAAAATAAAATAAGTTATTAAAATAAAAAAATAAAACTAATTATTTAAAAAAAATTAAAAAGTAATAAAAAGAAGGAAGGAAAGAAGAGAGCAACCAAACCAAAAAATAAATCCACCAATGATAACAAGCTCTAAAAACTATACTAAAGAACAAAAACAAAAACAAAAACGACACACAGAACCCTAGGACAAATTGTAAAAGCAAAGCTATACAGACAAAATCACACAAAGAAGCATACACATACACATTTACAAAAAGAGAAAAAGGGAAAGAAATATATATATATCGTTGCTCTCAAAGTCCACTGCCTCAATTTTGGGATGACTCGTTGTCTATTCAGGTATTCCACAGATGCAGGGTACATCAAGTTGACTGTGGAGATTTAATCCACTGCCCCTGAGCCTGCTGGGAGTGATTTCTCTTTCTCTTCTTTGTTCGCACATCTCCTGCGGTGCAGCTCTGGATTTGGCTCTGTGTCTGCATGTACGTCACCTGAGGGCATCTGTTCTTTGCTCAGACAGGATGGGGTTAATGTAGCAACTGATTCGGGGGCTTTGGCTCACTCAGGCTGCGGGGAGGGTGGGGTATGGAATGCGGGGCAAGCCTGCAGCGGCAGAGCCTGGCATGACGTTGCAACAGCCTGAGGCGCACCGTGTGTTTTCCCGGGGAAGTTGTCCCTGGATCACGGGACCCTGGCAGTGGTGCGTTGCACAGGCTCCCAGGAGGGGAGGTGTGGATAGTAACCTGTGCTTGTCCACAGGCTTCTTGGTGGCTGCAGCAGCAGTGTAAGCGTTTCACGCCTGTCTCTGGTGTCTGTGCTGACAGCCGTGGCTCGCGCCCATCTCTGGAGCTTGTTTAGGTGGTGCTCTGAGTCCCCTCTCCTTGTGCACCCCAAAACAATGGTCTCTTGCCTCTTAGTCAGGTCCAGACTTTTTCCTGGATTCCTTCCCGGCTAGCTGTGGTGCACTAGCCCCCTTCAGGCTGTGTTCAGGCAGCCAGCCCCAGTCCTCTCCCTGGGATCTGACCTCCGAAGCCCGAGCCTCAGCTCCCAGCCCCCGCCCGCCCCAGCGGGTGAGAAGACAAACCTCTTGGGCTGGTGAGTGCTGGTCGGCACCGATCCTCTGTGTGGGAATCTCTCTGCTTTGCCCTCCGCATTCCTGTTGCTGCGCTCTCCTCTGTGGCTCCGAAGCTTCCCCCGCCACCACCCCCCATCTCTGCCAGTGGAGGGGCTTCCTAGTGTGTGGAAACTTTTCCTTCTTCACAGCTCCCTCCCAGTGGTGCAGGTCCCATCCCTATTCTTTTGTCTCTGTTTTTTTCTTTTTTCTTTTGCCCTACCCAGGTACGTGGGGAGTTTCTTGCCTTTTGGGAAGTCTGAGGTCTTCTGCCAGCGTTCAGTAGGTGTTCTGTAGGAGTTGTTCCACATGTAGATGTATTTCTGATGTATTTGTGGGGAGGAAGGTGATCTCCACATCTTACTCTTCCGCTACGTTGAAGTTCTCCACCCCCACACCTGTTTTGATAAGACTTCAGCAAGCTCCCCTGCACTCCTCTGAATCGTTTTTTGATAACCAACTAGCCACCCACAAAACTCAGCAGGAACCCCAGGAAAGAAGATAGGAAAAGAGGGAGACAAGAGACTGACCAGCACCTTTGTAAGAGCCTTTAAGAAATCACAAGCCTGGATTCTGGTTTCTGCTGAGAAATAGTGGGTCCAGATCATGAACCATTCCTGCCACTAGAGATACCAAGCAGGACCCTGTGGGGCTCCTGGGCACAAAAACCTTTCTTTGTCCCCCATTTCATGATCACAGAAAATAGGCTTTATTCAGCCTCCATGACGTTCCCTGGGCTCCAAGGGCAGGTTCAAACAGTTCCTAAATACGGAAGGGGTCGGGGGATGTGGAGACAAGGGAGAAACAGTCGTGAAACAATAGTGCAGACTTGGGTCAGGGTCCTGGTTCCTCTTCAAAGGAACTGAGCTGTTTTGCAGATACTGAAACCCCCACCAGGTAGGAGAAGTTAATGGTATGCAGCCCACAAGCATGTAGACCCCAGACCAGTTGAAACCAGAAGGTTGGTGATGCTGACTCCAAATTACCTCACCAACCAACCAATCAGAAGAATGTCCACGAGCTGATCACACCTTCCTCTTTGAACCATTACTATAAAACTCCTCACTATACCCTCCACTTTGGGACACAAAGTTTTGAGGACATTAGCCCACTGTGTTCCCCTTTGCCTGGCAAAACAATAAAGCTATTCTGTTCTACTTCACCCTAAACTCTGTCTCTGAGATTTAATTCAGTGTCAGAGTACAGAGGTTGGATTCGGCTTCACTAGCCACTATGATCAGAGAAGAGAGAACTGCATTTTCATCTCCTGAGAGAGCCAAAGCAGAAAGACTAGCTCAGAATCATCAAATGGAGGTGTGGTGGGGAATGTGAGTATTAGGAAATTAACCTGAAAGATTCATCATGCTTAATCCATTGGGCTGAATAAAAATAAAACTGTGAGGTGATGATTGGTGAAATAAGGAATTGAATGAACCATTTGCTATTTAAATGACCTCGTGTTTGAAATCACCTTTGGGCATCTGCTATGTAGTAATTAAAGCCTCTTGGCCCCACTATTTTCCATCCATGGTTGCACTGACCAGTTCTATGCAGGCTTAAACCAGCTTCAAAGAGTGTAACCTGACAGCGTATCACTTCAGTCGCTACTTCCCGCCCTGGGCATCCCTCAGGAAACCACTAGGCACTCATTCATGTACAATAAAAGAGTGTAAAACAGTTAATGTCCCAGTCAGGAGAGGGGCGTCGCCAGAGTGGGAGCTCACACCTCTCCATTCTCTGCTCCAAGAATAAAGCTATCCTTTGCTTCAGAACTGAACTCAAAGGACACCAGGCAGGAGGACATTTGTTGGGGTTGAACTCAAAAGGAGCAGAAGCAAGAAGAACTACAATCTTGGATCCTGTGGAACAAAAACCACATTCACAGAAAGATAGAAAAAATGGAAAGGCAGAGGAGTATGTACCAGATGAAGGAACAAGATAAAACCCCAAGATATCAACGCCATTTAGTTGATAAAACAACTAAATGAAGTGGAGATACGCAACCTTCCAGAAAAAGAACTCAGAATAATGAGAGTGAAGATGATCCAGGACTTCAGAAAAAGAATAGGGGAAAAGATCGAGAAGATGCAAGAAATGTTTAACAAAGACCTAGAAGAATTAAAGAACAAACACCTAGAAGAATTAAAGAACAAACAAACAGATGAACAATACAATAACTGAAATGAAAAATACACTAGAAGGAATCAATAGCAGAATAACTGAGGCAGAAGTATGGATAAGTGACCAGGAAGACAAAATGGTGGAAATCACTGCTGTGGAACAGAATAAAGAAAAAAGAATGAAAGAAATAAAGACAGCTTAAGAGACCTCTGGGACAACACTAAATGCACAAACGTTGGCATTATATAGGTCCCAGAAGGAGAAGAGAGAAAGAAAGGACCCAAGAAAATATTTGAAGAGATTAGAGTCAAAAACTTCCATAACATGGGAAAGGAAATAGCCACCCAAGTCCAAGAATCACAGAGAGTCCCAGGCAGGATAGAGAAAAGGAGAAACATGCCAAGACACACAGTAATCAAATTGACAAAAATTAAAGACAAAGAAAAATTTTTGAAAGCAACAAGGGAAAATTGACAAATAACATACAAGGGAACTCCCATAAAGTTAACAGTTGATTACTCAGCAAAAACTCTACAAGCCAGAAGAGAGTGGCACAATATATTTGAAGTGATGAAAGGGAAGGACCTACAACCAAGATTACTCTACCAGCAAGGAACTCATTCAGATTCAACAGAGAAATCAAAAGCTTTACAGACAAGCAAAAGCTAAGAGAATTCAGCAACACCAAACCAGCTCTACAACAAAGGATAAAGGAACTTCTCTAAGTGGGAAACACAAGAGAAGAAAAGGACCTACAAAAACAAACCCAAAACAATTAAGAAAATGGTAATAGGAACATACATAAAGGTAATTACGTTAAAGGTGAATGGAATAAATGCTCCAACCAAAAGACACAGGCTCACTGAATGGATACAAATACAAGACCCATATATATGCTGTCTACAAGAGACCCACTTCAGGCCTAGGGACACATAGAGACTGAAAGTGAGGGGATGGAAAAAGATATTCCATGCAAATGGAAATCAAAAGAAAGCTGGAGTAGCAATACTCATATCACATAAAATAGATTTTAAAATAAAGAATATTACAAGAGACAAGGAAGGACACTACAGAATGATCAAGGAATCAATCCAAGAAGAAAATATAACAATTATAAATATATATGCACCCAACATAGGCACACCTCAATACATAAGGCAAATGCTAACAGCTATAAAAGAGGAAATCGACAGTACCACAATATAGTGGGAGACTTTAACATCTCACTTACACCAATGGACAGATCATCCAGAAAGAAAATTAATAAGGAAACACAAGCTTTAAATGATGCAACAGACCAGATAGATTTAACTAATGTATATAGGACATTCCATCCAAAAACAACAGAATACATTTCCTTCTCAAGTGCGCACACAACATTCTCCAGGATAAATCACACCTTGGGTCACAAATCAAGCCTTAGTAAATTTAAGAAAATTGAAATCATATCAAGCATCTTTTCCAACCACAACACTATGAGATTAGAAAACAATTACAGGGGAAAAAAACGTAAAAAACACCAATACATGGAGGCTAAACAGTACGTTACTAAATATGGAAGAGATCACTGAAGAAATCAAAGAGGAAATCAAAAAATACATAGAGACAAATGACAATGAAAACACAAATATCCAAAACCTATGGGATGCAGCAAAAACAATTCTAAGATGGAAGTTTATAGCAATACAATCCTACCTCAAGAAACAAGAAACATCTCAAATAAACAATCTAACCTTACACCTAAAGGAACTAGAGAAAGAAGAGCAAAAAAGTCCCAAAGTTAGCAGAAGGAAAGAAATCATAAAGGTCAGATCAGCAATAAATGAAAAAGAAATGAAGGAAACAATAGCAACCATCAATAAAGCTAAAAGCTGATTCTTTGAGAAGATAAACAAAATTGATAAACCATTAGTCAGACTCATCAAGACAAACAGGGTGAAGACTCAAATTAACAGAATTAGAAATGAAAAAGGAGAAGTAACAACTGACACTGAAGAAATACAAAGGATCATGAGAGATTACTACAAGAAACTATATGCCAATAAAATGGACAAGCTGGAAAAAATGGACAAATTCTTTAAAAAAGCACAACCTTCTAGGACTGAACCAGGAAGAAATAGAAAATATAAACAGACCAATAGCAAGCACTGAAATTGAAACTATGATTAAAAACCTACCAACAAACAAAAGTCCAGGACCAGATGGCTTCACGCATGAATTCTATCAAACATTTAGAGAAGAGCTAACACCCATTCTTCGCAAATTCTCCCAAAAAGTTGCAGAGCAACGAACACTCTGAAACTAATTCTACGAGGCCACCATCACCCTGACACCAAAACAAGACAAAGATGTTACAAAAAAAGAAAACTACAGGCCAATATCACGGATGAACATAGATGCAAAAATGCTCAAAAAAATACTAGCACACAGGATCCAACAACACATTAAAAGGATCATACATCATGATCAAGTGGGATTTATCCCAGGGATGCAAGGATTCTTCAGTATACATAAATCAATCAATGTGATACACCATATTAACAAATTGAAGAATAAAAACCATATGATCATCTCAATAGGTGCAGAAAAAGCTTTTGACAAAATTCAACACCCATTTATGATAAAAACTCTCCAGAATATGGGCATAGAAGGAACTTACCTCAACATAATAATGACCATATATGACAAACCCAGAGCAAACATCATTCTCAATGGTGAAAAACTGAAAATATTTCCTCTAAGATCAGGAACAAGACAAGGATGTCCACTCTCGCCATTGCTACTCACCATAGTTTTGGAAGTCCTAGCCATGGCAATCAGAGAAGAAAAAGAAACAAAAGGAATACATATTGGAAAAGAAGAAGTAAAACTGTCCCTCTTTGCAGATGACAGGATACTATACATAGATAATCCTAAAAATGCCACCAGAAAACTACTAGAGCTAATCAATGAATTTGGTAAAGTTGCAGGATACAAGTGTAGTGCACAGAAATCTCTTGCATTCCTATACACTAACAAGGAAATATCAAAAAGAGAAATTAGGGAAACAATCCCATTCACCACTGCAACAAAAAGAATAAAATACCTAGGAATAAACCTACCTAAGGAGGTAGAAGACCTGTACTCAGAAAACTATAAGACACTGATGAAAGAAATTAAAGATGACACAAACAGATGGAATGATATACCATGTTCTTGGATTGGAAGAATCAACACTGTGGAAAGGACTATACTACCCAAAGCAATCTACAGATTCAATGCAATACCTATCAAATTACCAATGGGATTTTTTACAAAACTATAACAAGACATCTTAAAATCTTTATGGAGAGAAAAAAGACCCCGAATGGCGAAAGCAATCTTGAGGGGAAATAAACAGAGCTGGAGGAATCAGACTCCCTGACTTCAGAGTATACTACAAAGCTACAGTAATCAAGACAATATGGTACTGACACAAAAACAGAAATATAGATCAGTGGAACAGGATAGGAAGCCCAGAGATAAACCCATGCACCTATGGTCAACTAATCTATGACAAAGGAGGCAAGGATATACAATGGAGAAAAGACAGTCTCTTCAATAAGTGGTGCTTGGAAAACTGGACAGCTACATGTAAGAGAATGAAATTAGAACACTTCCTAACACCATACACAAAAATAAACTCAAAATCGATTAAAGACCTAAATATAAGACCAGATGCTTTAAAACTCTTAGAGGAAACAGGAAGAACACTCTTTGATATAAATCACAGCAAGATCCTTTTTGACCCACCTCCTAGAGAAATGGAAATAAAAACAAAAATAAACAAATGGGACCTAATGAAACTTAAAAGCTTTTGCAAAGCAAAGGGAAGTATAAACCAGAAGAAAAGACAACCCTCAGAATGGGAGAAGATATTTGCAAATGAATCAACGGACAAAAGATTAATTTCCAAAATACATAAACAGCTCATGCAGCTCAGTAAAAAAAAACAAAAACAAAAACAAAAACAAAAACAAAATTAAAAAATGGGCAGAAGACCTAAACAGACATTTCTCCAAAGAAGACATACAGATGGCCAAGAGGCACATGAAAAGCTATTCAACATCACTAACTATTAGAGAAATGCAAATCAAAACGACAATGAGGTATCACCTCAACCTGGTCAGAATGGGCATCATCAGAAAATCTACAAACAACAAATGCTGGAGAGAGTGTGGAGAAAAGGGAACCCTCTTGCACTGTTGGTGGGAATGTAAATTGATACAGCCACTATGGAGAACAGTATGCAGGTTCCATAAAAAACTAGAAATTGAACTACCATACAACCCAGCAATCCCACTACTGGGCATATACCCTCAGAAAACCATAATTCAAAAAGAGACATGTACTGCAATGTTCATTGCAGCTCTATTTACAATAGCCAGGACATGGAAGCAACCTATGTGTCCATCGACAGATGAATGGATAAAGAAGATGTGGTACATATATACAATGGAATATTTCTCAGCCATAAAAAGTAATGAAATTGGGTCATTTGTAGAGACGTGGATGGACGTGGACTGTCATACAGAGTGAAGTAAGTCGGAAAGAGAAAAACAAGTATCGTATATTAATGCATATATGTGGAACCTAGAAAAATGGTACAGATGAACGGGTTTGCAAGGCAGAAATAGGGACACAGTGTAGAGAACAAACGTATGGACATCGAGGAGAGAAAGCGGGGGTGGGGTGGTGGGATGAACTTGGAGATTGGGATTGACATATATACACTAATCTGTACAAAATAGATAACTAACAAGAATCTGCTGTATTTTAAAAAATTAAGTTAAATAAAAAAAAAAAAAAAGAATTAATGTCCCATGGAACAACTGCTGACCACAGAATGGGTCATGGTGGCTGATGTATCATTATTTCTTCTTCCTCTTTTAGATGAACATTTCTGAGGCACATTCCATCAAGCTCCTCAGCAACTCTCAGAACCAATTAACTGGTTGATTAATAGTAGCCAAATCAATAACACACCTTTTTAATGGCCTTCCTTTTTTTCATTCCCCTGTCTCTCTTGCCTGCTCCCCAGAATCACATTCCTAAATAAACTATCTGCACACCAGTCTTTCCCCAGTCTTTGCTTTCAGGGGAAAAGAATCTAAGATAGGTGCCATTTGGTGTCCTCTACAGCACTGATTTTTAAGTTGTGACCCACAGGACTGTGGGTTTATTCACTAATGCAACATATACTTACTCTGTTCCTACAGTGCACGTGGCACTTTTCTAGGCATTGAGGATATAGCAATGAACAGTGTTCCTATTCAATCAGAGATTGCATTCAAGTGGGGAGAAACTTTACTTGCATTCAAGTAAACAAAGAAACAAGGTCATTTCATAAAGTGAGGAAGAAAATAAACAAGATGAATGTGATAGTGATAGAGGGCGGTGAGATGAATTTAGATAGTATTTAGATAGTATAATGATATTTAGATAGTATAATGAGGGAAGTACCTCAGGAGGTACTTCCTGTCACCACCTTCTCAGGAGGCGACATTTGAGCTCAGCCCTGAATCTCAAGAAGGAACTACTCCTGAAAAGATCTTATAGAAAGAGGTTCCATGAAAAAAGCAGCAGTGAGTACAAAGGCCATAAATTCTAACAGCATGCCTGGGGTCCACTGAGCAAGTAGGAGACTGGTGTTTCCTGAGATTGGAGAGGGGGAAGGTTGATCCAAGTGGCCAACACCAGACTGTACACAGAGTTACCCCTCCTCTCAAATCACCAGAATATTCTTATTGGGTAAAGTTCACAAGTTTTGTCCTTTTCCCCTGAGGGGGACTTTTCCTCTTAGTCATTAAGGGGACTCTACATAGCCCATCCTATGAGTCTAGTCAATGTCAGTGCCTTAGCTACCATCTCATGCCCTGTGGTGACGGAAAATGAGATGGGATTGGTTAGATGGGGCATGGAAAAACCAATGTCAAAGGCATTCCTGGTAAAGAAGGTAGGAAACAGAGAGTTGTAGAAAATATATCAATACATGGAAATCACATCCCAGAAAAGGATTTTGAGAAGTCAAAAGATTCAGTCCTATATCCTGCTAAAACTATATCAAAGTTTTGCAAAATAATATGTTTTTCCTTATAAGACCAAGGCAATTCTATTATTTCATCTAGAATCCTAAAAACTCTCTTCCTCAAAAAATTTCCAGTTGAATCTTAT
This sequence comes from Eschrichtius robustus, assembly GCF_028021215.1. NCBI lineage: Eukaryota > Metazoa > Chordata > Mammalia > Artiodactyla > Eschrichtiidae > Eschrichtius > Eschrichtius robustus. The sequence goes on from NC_090825.1 coordinate 122,089,906, forward strand.
GAATACCTCCCTTCACCAGCCAAATAGTGCAGGAGACCATTTGTCATCTATATGTATGTATCTACAATGCATGTTTCTGGTGTGCCACAACTAACCTTACAAAGCAATTCTTTCTCTCCTACCCCCTCATCTCCTAAGGGCTCCACACCCTTACGCTCTCCTCCCTTCCCCTATCTGCTGAAGGCTGGCTTTCTGGCTCATTACTAGGTTAGATTGTGAGGATCTGATAATGGTTGGAAATGTGAGCCCTGAACAAATTCAGGCATTGGCCATTAAGTAAATAAGGATTATTTTTGAGAGATGTCTGCATACTGTTGTACACTCAACAAATGTGTTCAAGCTTGTCCTGATCTCAAGGAGACAGAACAAAATAACATGAAATAAAACTTTTTCCCTCGTAACATAAAGCTTTTCTTCCACCAGGACCTCAAGGTCTCTGAATGTGCAATAATATGCTTCAGGCTGAGGAAAAAGCAGAATCTCCATTTAAACTTTCTTCTTCCCATCTTTTGAGAGGAACTTTTCCCTGTTCCTATTTGAATTGTTAATCCTCTCCTGTTGCTGTTGGCAGAAATATATATCTTATGTCATTTTGATAAAGTTGTGCATTTAATGTTCCTACAGTTAAGTGAGAGGGAAAAAAAATCCTAACATTTTTAAAATGCGGCACTTCAAACAGCAGAGAGAACACGATGTGGAATGACTAATTCCAAGGTAGTAGGTTACCCCCAGGAACATACATCATTCTCCAGCCTGCAGAAAATAACATGCATTTTTCATTCTCCTTTGCACACATGCTTGGTTTTATCCCCTATTCTGTGAGAAAGAGAGTGTCTTGCTTTGTTCCTTTGGACCAACCAAAGCCTAGAAAAGAAATCTGTTCCCCAAGTCTTTCTTTTCCCAAAGGAAGGAAAGACACTGAGATAACCGAGTTACAGTGAGAATCGAAGGGTCTCAGAGAGGGAAAGTGGATTTCCCAGGGACGTACTGGCTTTCTCTAAAGTGCCCCTAGCAAAACTGGTTTCTGAGCGGGAAAAAGATAAAGATATCTGTATGCTCCCTTATCTCCAGAGTAAATTCATCAGACTCAGAACACTCTGCCCTGAGCAGAGATACTTAAGCACTCATACTAGAAAGGTGACAAGGTACATCTGTACATGTTTAAATTGGTTTGTCTCTAAAATATATAATTTTAAAGTTAGGGCAAAAACTGAATTTATGCCAGGAGACATTTTAGACTTGGTTTGAATTGGACCCAGGAAAATCATGAAGGAAAACTAAAATTCTCAGTATAGTAAAGTGTGTGCTTGAGAGCAGATCTCTTTGTTCTGAATCTATTCCAATTCTCAACAGCTGTGTGACCCTGGGAAAATTGCTTAAACTCTCTAAGCCTCAGTTTCCTCATCTGCACAATGGCATAACAAAGTTACTGTTATTAATTAAGAATAATATTTCCTAATTATAATAGAGTCTGTGATAGGATGATATGAGTTAGAGCCTGTAAAGGGTTTAGTGTGGTGACTGGTAGGTGTGAGTGGGTCTGACTGAAGGTCAGATGCCTGATGGTGATGATTAGGATGTGATGATGAATAGACACAAAAGCCTGGGAAGATACCAGACGTTTGATTCAGGCTTCCTGAAGATAAGTCCTTTCTCAGACACATGAGTGAACCGCAAAGTATTCAAAATGACTATGCTACCCTCAAGCTAGATTCTGTGGTCAGAGGCTCCTCACCTCCTCCTTCATCTTTGGGATGTGCATTTTGCCCAGTTTCCACAGTGGGAGCTACTTCAAGGAGGCAGCCCTGAGAGAGCACTGTGCTGTTGAGACCATCTGGACACAGTACACGTGACTCAAGGCAGACAGTGGCTGACAGGGTCTTGGTGCTCTGGCCAGGTGTCAGGCCTGAGGCTGTGAGGTGGGAGAGCTGAGATAAGGACATTGGACAACCAGACACCTCCCAGTCCCATGTAATATCAATCTGCAAGAGCTCTCCCAGAGATCTCTGTCTCACACTAAGACCCAGCTCCACCCAACAGCCAGCAAGCTCCAGTGCTGGATGCCACATGTCAAATAACTAGCAAGACAGGAACACAACCCCACTCATGCCTGAAAATCATACTAAGTTCACAGTCACCCCAAAACCAGAGGCAGTCCTGCCCACAAGAAAGACACGATCAAGCCTCATCCACCAGAACACACCACCAGTCCACTCTACCAAGAAGCATACACAACCCACTGAACCAACCTTACCCACTGGGGCAGAAACCAAAAACAAAGGGAACTATGAACCTGCAGCCTGTGAAAGGAGACCCCAAAAACAGTAAGTTAAGCAAAATGGGAAGAGATATATGCAGCAGGTGAAGGAGCAAAGTAAAAAGCCACCAGACCAAACAAATGAAGAGGAAAAAGGCAGTCTACCTGAAAAAGAATTCAGAGTAATGGTAGTAAAGATGATCCAAAATCTTGGAAATAAAATGGAGAAAATACAAGAAACGTTGAACAAGGACCTAGAAGAACTAAAGAGCAAACAAACAATGATGAACAACACAATAAATGAGATTAAAAATTCTCTAGAAGGAATAAATAGCACAATAACTGAGGGAGAAGAATGGATAAGGGACCTGGAAGATAAAATAGTGGAAATAACTACTGCAGAGCAGAATAAAGAAAAAAGAATGAGAAGAATTGAGGACAATCTCAGAGGCTTTTGAGACAAATTAAATGCAACAACATTCGAATTACAGGGGTCCCATAAGAAGAAGAGAAAAAGAAAGGGACTGAGAAAATATTTGAAGAGATTATAGCTGAAAACTTCCTTGATATGGAAAATAAATAATTAAGTCCAGGAAACGCAGAGAGGCCCATATAGGATAAATCCAAGGAGAAACACGCAAAGACACATATTAATCAAACTATCAAAAATTAAAAACAAAGAAAAAATATTACAAGCAGCAAGGGAAAAACAACAAATAACATACAAGGGAATCCCCATAAGGTTAATAGCTGATCTGTCGGCAGAAACTCTGCCCATCAGAAGGGAGTGGCAGGACATATTTAAAGTGATGAAAGAGAAAAACCTACAAACAAGACTACTCTACCCAGCAAAGATCTCATTCAGATTCGACAGAGAAATTAAAATCTTTACAGACAAGCAAAAGCTAAGAGAATTCAGCACCACCAAACCAGCTTTACAACAAATGCTAAAGGAACTTCTCTAGGTAGGAAACAGAAGAGAAGGAGAATACCTACAATTACAAACCCCAAACAATTAAGAAAATGGTAATAGGAACATACATATCGATAATTACCTTAGAAGTAAACGGATTAAATGCTCGAACCAAAAGACATAGACTGGCTGAATGGATACAAAAACAAGACCCATATATATGCTGTCAACAAGAGACCCACTTCAGACCTAGGGACACATACAGACTGAAAGGGGATGGAAAAAGATATTCCATGCAAATGGAAATCAAAAGACACCTGGAGTAGCAATTCTCATATCAGAAAAAATAGACTTTAAAATAAAGACTATTACAAGAGACAAAGAAGGATATTACATAATGATCAAGGAATCAATCCAAGAAGAAGATATAACAATTGTAAACATTTATGCACCCAACATAGGAGCACCTCAATACATAAGGCAAATGCTAACAGCCATAAAATGGGAAATCAACAGTAGCACAATCATCTCAGGGGACTTTAACACCCCACTTTCACCAATGGACAGATCATCCAAAATGAAAATAAATAAGGAAACAAAAGCTTTAAATGACAAATTAAACAAGATGGACTTAATTGATATTTATAGGACATTCCATCCAAAAACAACAGAATACACTTTCATTGCAAGTGTTTAGGGAACATTCTCCAGGATAGATCATATCTTGGGTCACAAATTAAGCCTTTGTAAATTTAAGAAAACTGAAATTGTATCAAGTATCTTTTCTGACCACAATGCTATGAGACTAGATATCACTTACAGGGAAAAAACTGTGAAAAATACAATCACATGGAGGTTAAAGAACACACTACTAAATAACGAAGAGATCACTAAAGAAATCCAAGAAGAAATCAAAAAATACCTAGAAACAAATGACAATGAAAACACGATGACCCACAATCTTTGAGATGAAGCAAAAGCAGTTCTAAGAGGGAAGTTCATAGCCATACAATCCTACCTAAAGAAACAAGAAAAATCTCAAATAAACAATCTAACCTTACACATAAAGCAATTAGAGAAAGAAGAGCAAAAAAAAAAAAAAAAACCCCAAAGTTAGCAGAAGGAAAGAAATCATGAAGATCAGATCAGAAATAAATGAAAAAAAAAATGAAAAAAACATTAGCAAAGATCAATACAACTAAAAGCTGCTTCTTTGAGAAGATAAACAAAATTGATAAACCACTAGCCAGACTCATCAAGAAAAAAAGGGAGAAGACTCAAATAAATAGAATTAGAAATGAAAAAGGAGACGGAACAACTGACCCTGCAGAAATACAAAGGATCATGAGAGATTACAACAAGCAACTATATGCCAATAAAATGGACAACCTGGAAGAAATGCAGAAATTCTCAGAAAAGCATAACTTTCCAAGACTGAACCAGGAAGAAATAGAAAATATAAACAGACCAATCACAAGCACTGAAATTGAAACTGTGATTAAAAATCTTCCAACAAACAAAAGCCCAGGACCAGATGGCTTCACAGGCGAATTTTATCAAACATTTAGAGAAGAGTTAACAGCTATCCTTCTCAAAGTCTTCCAAAATATAGCAGAGGGGGGAACACTCCCAAACTCATTCTACGAGGCCACCATCACCTTGATACCAAAATCAGACAAAAATGTCAGAAAAAAAGAAAACTACAGACCTATACCACTGATGGACATAGACGCAAAAATCCTCAACAAAATACTAGCAAACAGAATCCAACAACACATTAAATGGATCATACACAATGATCAAGTGGATTTTATCCCAGGAATGCAAGGATCCTACAATATATGCAAATCAATCAATGCAATATACCATATTAACAAACAGAAGGATAAAAACCATATGATAATCGCATTAGATGCAGAAAAAGCTTTCAACAAAATTCAACACCTATTTATGATGAAAACTCTCCAGAAAGTAGGCATAGAGGGAACTTACCTCACTGTAATAATGGCCATATATGACAAACCCACAACCAACATCATTCTCAATGGTGAGAAACTGAAACAATTTCCTCTAAAATCAGGAAGAAGACAAGGATGCCCACTCTCACCACTATTATTCAACATAGTTTTGGAAGCAATCAGAGAAGAAAAAGATATAAAAGGAATCCAAATTGGAAAGGAGTAAAACTGTCACTCTTTTCAGAAGACACGATACTATACATAGAGAATCCTAAAGATGTTACCAGAAAACTACTAGAGCTAAACAATGAATTTGGTAAAGTAGCAGGATATAAAATTAATGCACAGAAATCTCTTGCATTCCTATACACTAGTGATTAAAAATCTGAAAGAGAATTTAAGGAAACACTCCCATTTACTATTGCAACAAAAAGAGGAAAATACCTAGGAATAAACCTATCTAAGGACACAAAAGATCTGTATGCAGAAAACAACAAGACACTGATGAAAGAAATTAAAGATAATATAAACAGATGGAGAGATATACCACATTCTTGGATTGGAAGAATCAACATTGTGAAAATGACTATACTACCCAAAGCAATCTACAGATTCAAGGCAATCCCTATCAAACTACCACTGGCATTTTTCACAGAACTAGAACAAAAAATTTCACAATTTGTATGGAAACACAAAAGACCCCGAATAGCCAAAGCAATTTTGAGAAAGAAAAATGGAGCTAGAGGAATCAGGCTCCCTGACTTCAGACTATACTACAAAGCTACAGTAATCAAGACAGTATGGTACTGGCACAAAAACAGAAACATAGATCAATGGAACAAGATAGAAAGCCCAGAGATAAACCCACGCACATATGGTCACCTTATCTTTGATAAAGGAGGCAAGGATAGACAGTGGAGAAAAGACAGCCTCTTCAATAAGTGGTGCTGGGAAAACTGGAAAGCTACATGTAAAAGAATGAAATTGGAACACTTCCTAACATTATACACAAAAATAAACTCAAAATGGATTAAAGACCTAAAGGTAAGGCCAGACACTATACAACTCTTAGAGGAAAACATAGGCAGAACGCTCTATGACATAAATCACAGCAAGATCCTTTTTGACCCACCTCCTAGACTAATGGAAATAAAAAGAAAAATAAACCCATGGGACCTAATGAAATTTAAAAGCTTTTGCACAGCAAAGGAAACCATAAAGAAGACAAAAAGACAGCCCTCAGAACGGGAGAAAATATTTGCCAACAAAGCAACTGACAAAGCATTAATCTCGAAAATTTACAAGCAGTGCATGCTGTTCAATATCAAAAAAACAAACAACCCAATCCAAAATGGGCAGAAGATCTAAATAGACATTTCTCCAAAGAAGATATACAGATTCAACAAACACATGAAAGCATGCTCAACATCACTAATCATTAGAGAAATGCAAATCAAAACTACAGTGAGGTATCACCTCACACCAGTCAGAATGGCCATCATCGAAAAATCTACAAACAATAAATGCTGGAGAGGGTGTGGAGAAAAGGGAACCCTCTTGCCCTGTTGGTGGGAATGTAAATTGATACAGCCACTATGGAGAACAGTATGGTGGTTGCTTACAAAACTAAATATGGAACTACCATACGACCCATCAATCCCACTACGGGGCATACACCCTGAGAAAACCATAATTCAAAAAGAGTCATGTACCACAATGTTCATTACAGCTCTGCTTACAATAGCCAGGACATGGAAGCAACCTAAGTGTCCATCGACAGATGAATGGATAAAGAAGATGTGGCACATATATACAATGGAATATTACTCAGCCATAAAAAGAAATGAAATTGAGTTATTTGTAGTGAGATGGATGGACCTAGAGTCTGTCATACAGAGTGAAGTATGTCAGAAAGAGAAAAACAAATACCGTATGCTAACACATATATATGGAATCTAAAAAAAAAAAAAAAAAAAAAGGTTCTGATGACCCTAGGGGCAGGACAGGAATAAAGACTCAGAAGTAGGGAATGGACTTGAGGACATGAGGAGGGGGAAGAGTAAGCTGGGATGAAGTGAGAGAGTGGCAATGACATATATACACTACCAAATGTAAAGTAGATAGCTAGTGGGAAGCAGCTGCATCGCACAGGATGATCAACTTGGTGCTTTGTGACCACCTAGAGGGGTGCGATAGGGAGGGTGGGAGGGAGGCACAAGAGGGAGGGGATATGGGGATATATGTATACATATAATTGATTCACTTTGTTAAACAGCAGAAACTAACACAACATTGTAAAGCAATTATACTCCAATAAATATGTCAAAAAAAATGACCATGCTAGGCCATCCAGATACCATATGCTATGAGGCTGGGGGCTATTATCATCATTTTGCAGAATGGAAATTGGAGTTCAGAGATACAGTGACTCCCAAGGTCTCACCTTGGGATGAAGTGGCAGAGCTGGGATTTGGACACACTTCCTTGCACCACACATGCTCTTTCTACCATAAACAGCTTCCCCAGAAGGTAGAGCTTACCCAGTGGGGATGAAAAAGGGGCCAAACTCCCAAAGGTCCCAACACTGTGAGGAGTCACTGGGGAACGAAGTTTGTCTAAGGTCGACCGACAGTGTCCTTTCTCCTTTTTCTGATTATAAGGAAAAGCTCACAGCTTTGAAAGTGGTTTTAAAAGGGGCAAATGCTTGAGTGCTTGCTTTACCCATGTGCAGTTGCAAGTCTGAGGAAGGGGGTCTTGTCTGGGGCTCTCTGTATGCTGGCCCATCCCTCACTGGCCTGGTTCTCCTTCCAGGAAGAATGAATGAACTGCAGTGGGAATGCCCTGGATCATGGCAGGGATGCTCAGCCAGTTTTCCTGCCCAGACACAAACATCTTCACTTGAAAACAGTGGGTAAAAGTCAGAAAGCTTCATGTCAGCTTTGCTATGCACCAGGTGCTATGCTGAATTCTTACTGTGTCCCATCTTACTTAGTCCTCTTAACAATCCTATGACATGGGTGTTATTATGGCTGTTTTACAGATGGGGAAACTGAAGCCCAGCAAGGTTGGGCACATGACCAGTGTCATTCAAATGAGGAGTGGGGGATTCAAACTCAGGCCCATCAGACCCAAAACCTGTACTCGATATACTGTCACATCCCAAAGAGAAACTTTTAAAGAGACTGCATCATTGTAACAGCCAATGTTAGCTCCCAGGAAAAACCAAATCAATCTGGATCCTTTTTATTAGGACAGTGTATCTTTTCTGGGAATAAGGTCGGTTCTTTAAACTGCCACAGCACTAACACTGAGAGAAATGTGTGTACCAAACTGTCTCATTTGTAGATGGCAGCTACTCTAATTTGAAGGGGATTAACTGTCGGCAATGGCACCTGTGACTTCTATGATTTCTGAAGGCCAGCAGGATAAATTCAATGTAACATGCTCTGCACCATCCTTTACAACTACTGAGCGGTGGACGAATTCACTCTGAGTAATAGAGCAAACACAGAACAGAGAAAATGTATAATGTATCGGAAGCTTTAGCTTATGCAAGAAAGATGGCTTATTTTTCTCTTTCCACATTCTGTACACCTCCATTAGCTCAGGCACCAGCGGCAGAGATGCCCTTTAAAAGGACATCAAAAGGAACAGAGACTCTGGGACTAAACAGACAAGGATTCCTGTATCAGCTTTGCCTTTTCCCCCGCAGCATGACATTGGGCATGTGCATTTATTCATCCTCAAACTGTCGAGGGCGTATCCAGCACTGTGCCAGACAAAGTGGACACCAAGGTGAAGGAAATATGTCCAGCCCTCAAGGAGCACAATACAGTAGCAGAGCCAGACCAAAGGACCAACCATTACGACACAGTGTGGGGATTGCAGGAAGAAAGTTGTGTGCAAGATAATGTGCATATCTGCCTCATCTGAAAAATGGGAATGATAATAAAAACCTATCTCACAAGGTTGGTGAAAGGCACATGAAGAATTCCCCACATTTCATAATCTCTGGCCACATGAAATTGAACTACTTATAAGAACAAGTTTTCTAATACGTATTTCCTACAGAATCCGGGTTTATACTTGCTTGGCTGCACTTGATCTAGCCAAAGGTGATACTCTTCCATAACCAACCCACTGAAACTAGCCCTTTGGGCCTCCAGAAAATTTATCCCATCATCCAGCATATCTCTGTAATAAACTCCTTCAGAATCTGCAGTTACCCTCTTTATTTATTTATTCATTATTATTACTATTATTATTTCCTGTTCTGTGAAGGTAGGAAACTCAGCTGTCTTATTGCTTATGGTAATTTCCAGCGTCTAGAAGAGTGGCTGGCACGTAGTAGGTCTTCAATATCTATTTTTTGAATGAATTAATGAATGAATACATGATACACCCAAATCTCTAATATGTCAGACTTGCAAGTCAGAGGTTAATTCTCCTCTTTTACCCGAGATGTTCGCAGCATTAATTCATCAAGCGTTTAAAAAACCAACTCTGCCTTCCAGCTCCTGCCCAGCTTTCTCTTGGAGACCAGAAGCAGAGAGATGCAAGGCACCCAGAAGCCCCATCATCATTATTATAATTTTACCTTGAGCTCAGCTCAAGTACCACCACTCCTCCTTCTTTCCCTCTCTGAATTAAGTGTGCTGATTATTTTCCCCAAACATCCCACTGGGAAAAGAAGAGGCCTCTGTCAGAACCATGAGAGCTGGCAGATGAGAGAAGAGAAACAAAATCTATCTTTAATACCGTCCTGTGGTTTGCCTGCAGGGTTGGTGCTGCTTTCCTCATGTTTCTCAGTGATGTCCAGCCCAAACATCTATGCTTTCTAAAAGAGAAATAAGTTGTCCCTCAAGATCAATATAGAAACAACTGACATATCCTTCAGACATTAAATTTTCATTTTTGGTGAAGAAAAGACAGGGAACCGGGAGGATGGAGAGTTTTCGGAGGAAAATTAACTTTCAGCCACACATTAAATGGCAAGTGCTCTAAGATGAATCAAATGCCTAAAGAGCTGCAGAATCTAGTCTGACCTCTGGGGGAAACCCCCCAGGAAGGCCTGACTTGGAGGAATTATCCATGTTATTCATTTCTTTCTCATGTGTAATACAGAGGGAACCTCCCAAATAATGACAATAATCAACATTTATGATGTATGTTCTGTATGTCAGGTACACTGCTAAACCATTTGCATCCACTATTTAATTCTCCTGAAATCCTACATAGTCTTTCCTATTATTGTGATTGCTCTTTTAAGGCTCAGAGAGGCGAAGTCATTCACCCAAGAACACACAGCTAATAAGTGGCAAAGTTGGGATTTGAACTCAGATCTGTTGAATCCAGGGTTCCAAGTCTATCACACTACCTGGGACAGAAAGAATATGCAAAAAGAGAAGATTGGGAGGGAAAAGGGCAAATCTGGCACTTCCTTCCCACCTAGGGCATTCCCCAGGATTCTGATTAAGATGGTGTTATAGGATCTCATACCTGGAGGCAACCAAAGACATGCAGTTTACCTACCACTGGGGCTTTTTTTTTCTGAGCCAAATCACTGGGTAACTGAATTCACTTGCTTACACATCATAATCGGGCTAGGTACAGAACAGCTCTGATCTACTTTAAAATCAATTTTGTTGTGTCCCATGGACTCTTTCAAGCTAGTTTACAAACACAATTCTGTTTTTGTTAAATAAATCTAATTGCTCCTGGGGTGTTAACATATGACACTGCCTCCCAGAAAGAGCTTGCCAAGATCGGAGCTTCTGTGCAACACTGTCTTGCAAGAAAATCCCTAAGTCCTGGCTTTTGACAAACTCACAAACAGTTCCCAGGGATGGATCCCAAGCTCTTGGGATCCCAGGTGCCTGACTATGAGGTTCAACCCTCTAATGTAATGTGTTATTGAAAGACCCCTGTGATATGGTCCTTTCATTAATCAGATTTAAGATTCTGTTCTCTCCTCAACACTTTATCCCAGCCTTAGCTTTTTTTTGAGACCAGGATCTAAAAACAACAACAAACAGACAAAAGCAAAAACAAAACAAAGAAAAATAAAAACAGTCTTTTAAAGATGGCATGCATTTGTGAATAGCTCCCTTCTAATTAACTGGGGGTAGGAGTTAATCCTACAGAATCAGGGATCAGAGAACAGCACAATCTGCTTAAGATAAATTCACTTATTCAGTCTTGTATTCAGTCCCCAGTAGGCATTCAGAGCCTTAAACCAGGTCCTGTGCTGGACTCTGTGGATTTACTGATGAACAGAACCAGCCAGATTCCTGCCCTCATAGAGCTTTCAGGGGGAGAACTCTCTGAAAACAATCACAGCAATAAATGTACAATTTTTGTTGTGATAAATGCTATAATGAATTAGTGAATGGTACTATGAGACAGTGTAAAGAGAATTTGGGCAGAAACTTCAAGAATGTGATCATTAAACTTAAATCTAAAGGAGGAGAAGGTGGTAATTAGGAGAAGAAAGAAATCATCAGATTGAGGCACTGGTGAAGAGAACAGATTGGAGGGGACAGTAGTGATACAGGATGCAAATGAATCTCAAATAAAACTTCTAAACAATTCAATTTCTACACCTATTAACATCATAGACTATTTGAGTTCCAGTAACCTTCGAGACTATCTCATGCAATCTCTCACCCATTGTGAGAATCTCAGACTCTATTTCACTCATTGATTTAAAAAATATTTCTAAGCTTTTCTAGGCTCTGGATGTAGAGCAAATAACAAAAAAAAAAGGTCCCTGCCTGTCTGGAACTTATGTTCTAGTGAGGAGAATCAGACAGTAAACAAATAAACAGGTAAATACAGAATATGTCAAAGATTGGAAGGGCTATGAAGAAATTATAAAAACAGGGTGAGGGGTAGAGAGAGCTCAGCAGGGGTGGGGGGTAGGTTGCTATTTAAGTACAGAGGTCTAGAAGGACCACACTGATAAGAAGGTGACATCCAAGTAGAGACTTGAAAGAAATAAGAGAGTGAGGCATGCAGCTGTCAGGAGAAAGGGTGGTCCAGGCAGAGGCAAGAACAAAACTAAAGACCTTGGGGGCAGCTGTGCGTTGGTGTGTTCTAGGGGCAGGGAGGAGGTCCTGTGGTTGGAGCTGAGTGAACGAGAGCAAGAGAGGAACAGGAAATGAGGCCAGGGTGGTAATAGGAGAACAGTTTGTATGGCTTTCAATGCCCTTGTAAAGACTTCAGCTTTTACTCTCAGGGAGATGGGAAGCTCTTAGAGGGTCTTAAACAAGGGAGTGGCAGAAAATGACTTACATATTGAAAAATGCAGTCTGGCAACTATGTGAAAAGACTGACTGCAGAAGTCAGAGCAGAAGCAGGGAGACAGAAGAAAAGGCTTTTGCAACAATCAAGGCAAACAAATTATGACTTGGACCCAGTGATAGCAGTAGAAGTGGATAGAAGTAATTGTATGCGGAACATGTGAAGAAGGTAGGGCTGACAAAATTTGCTCATGGATTGAACATGAAGTATGAGAGAAAAAAAGGAAACCAAGATGACTCCAAAGTGTATGGCCTGAGGAACTGGAACGACGGAGCTACCATTGACTGAAGTGGGAAAAACTGTGGGAGGAGAGCATCTCAGAGGGGAATATAAGGAGCCCAGGTTTGCACATATCAAGCATGACTTACCTATTAGAGAGTTAAGTGAGATATCATGTCGGTAGTTGATTTTATGGTAGAAACTTGAAGAAAGAGACTGGGCTAGATATACACAAGTGGGAGTACAGGATGAGATTACCTGGTGAGAGAGTATAGACAGGGAAGTAAAGTCCAAAGTCTGAGCTCCAAAAAAAAAACTGCTGTCCAGGCAATCCAGTCCATTATTCATACAATTATTCCACAAATATTCAACACTTCCCATATGCCAAAATATGAGACAAAGAAGTGGGGACTATTTCCCCATCCTTTCAATTTAGCCTGGCTTTGTGACTTCCATCGACCAATAGGATGGAGTGCAAGTGTTAATGTGTTAGTCTTGAGCCTAGGCTCAAAGAGGCCTTGTGCGCTTCCACTCTACCTCTTGGGATCCTGCCATCAGATACGCACCATATATGCAAGCCTGGGCTGGCCTGCTGGAGGAGAAAAGACCATGTGCAGGATATCTAAGGCCTGTCAACCTCCAGACATGTGAATAAGGCCAACCTAAACCAGCCAGGCCCCACCATCCCAGCAGCTGTCCACAGATGCATAAGAGAGCCCAGCATGCATGAGCTGAATCCAGCCCAAAAGAGCAGAACTATGTAGCTGGCCCATAGACTCGTGAGAAATAGTGTATGGTAGCCACCAAGTGTAGTGGTGGTTTTCCATGTAATAACAGGGAACTGAAACAACCTTTATCAGTTGTTTCAAATCTTACCTTTCCCATTTTAAATGTATCATGCTCCATGAAGCTTTGCCTGATGCCTACAGCAAGAAGTCAGCATTCACTCCTCTGAGATCCTATGGCATTTGGTTTGTACCTTTCTGTATTTGTCAGAATAGGCTGGATTGTGCTGCAGTAACAAATGTCCATGGCTTAGTATAACACAGACTTATTTCTTGCTCATAGTACATAGCTGATGTGAGTTGCCAGGGAGTTCTGCTTCACATGTTCACTCGAGGACCCACACTGATGCAAGCAGCACCATCTTGCGACACTGCCATCTCAAATGGAAGCTTCTGAGAGTGCACAGAGAACTCAAACCTGCTCTTCACCACTTCCAATCATTGCCCATTGTCCAGGCCTGATCATACGGCCTCATCTAACTGCAAGAGAGCTGGGAATGGAAAGGAGTCCATGGACTCTTGGTCATGTCTCTATCCTTCCTCATGACACCATTGCTTTATGCCTTTCATTTGCATGGCTTTCTTTCTTATACCAAATGTGGTACCCCAAGGACTGGCTTGATGGGCATGCATGCTATGCACTTGCACAGGGCCCCTTGCTTAGGACCCCACATTTGGTTTAATGATCTGCTGTCACCATCTTGAAATCCTTAATAATTTTTGAACTAGGGGGTCTCCCATTTTCATCTTGTCCTGAGCCCCCAAAGGTATGCAGCTCATCTTATCCATAGCTAATCTAGGGGTTTTCAGCCCAGGGTGCTCACTGGAATTACCAGGGGAGCATTAAAAAATACAGGTACCCAAGCACCAACTGAGAACAATTAAATCTGACTCCTGGAATTGGGCCGCAGCAAAGGTACTTTTTAAAAAAATACCTCCAGGTGATCCTGGTGTGTAGCCAGGGTTGAGCATCACTCCCCCAATGCCATGTTGCATATAAGTGCTTTTGGTACTTTCTCAAAAAAAAATATGGTAAGAAATAAAAATCTGGTAAAAAGAAATAAATATAGCTGCCTTTCTGTAGTTTCAAAAGTGTCAAAACCATGAAAATAAAGGAAAATCTGGAGACCTAGTCCAGCTTGAAGGAGACTAAAGAAATAAGACAGCTAAATACAACATGATTCTGAACTGGATCCTTGGCAACAGGCCAGTGTCCCCATACCAGTCTTACAGAAGTTATAGCAGGTATGTGTAAAGATAGATGTGCGAGGGAGCCATTCACTGTGGCATTGTATCTGAATACAAAAAATAAGGATACAATCCACCTCAATATCCACTACTGGGTAGAGTTGAATAAACTACGAGAAATCATGCCATGTAAAACAAGGCAATTCACATGTGATGAACTGGAAAATATCTCTAATATATTATTACCTTAAATTTCAGACTAGTATGTACATCATAGTTCTATTTTTAATGTATGTGTGTATATGTGTGTATGTACGCATATGTATATAAAAATCTTGGGGCTTCCCTGGTGGCACAGTGGTTGAGAGACTGCCTGCCAATGCAGGGGACACGGGTTCGAGCCCTGGTCTGGGAAGATCCCACATGCCGTGGAGCAACTGGGCCCGTGAGCCACAATTACTGAGCCTGCACATCTGGAGCCTGTGCCCCGCAACAAGAGAGGCCGCGATAATGAGAGGCCCGCGCACCGCGATGAAGAGTGGCCCCCACTTGCCACAACTAGAGAAAGCCCTCGCACAGAAACGAAGACCCAACACAGCCATAAATAAATAAATAAAATAAATTTAAAAAAAAAATCTTGTAACGCTGATAAGTTTACTTTTGAGAAGGAAGAAACTTCACTTTATTGATATATATATATATTTTTTAAGCCTACTGTTGGCAATTTTAACTTTTTTCATTATTTTTCAAGTAGTAAATTATTATGCAAGATTGACAATTGAACTTCCTTTTGGCTGTTGTAGTTTAGCCAGTCAATAATTCTTTGTAACAACCTTTGAAGAAATCCATGAGAGCTTTTAATTTTAAGGAACTGCCCGCCTAAGTCTTCTGAGTCAAACAGCATAAAACATAAATGACTTAGAAAAATAAGCTCAGGTTGTTTTAGAAAACCTAGAATAAAAGGAGTAAAGTATCTGCAAGTAACTTACATTTCAGCAAAGAATCAATGTTCTTAATTTCAAGAAATTCAAAGCTGCCTGTGTACTAATTACCATGCATTGAATTCCTCTAAATGCAGATCTAGTACATGTTTGAGTGTATCTCTTTAGACATAAAATAGAGAAATTGGGGGAGATGGAGGATACTGCTACAAGCTGTTTTCCTCCCTCCTTCCTCAAACAGTAATTTGAGTGCGATAAGGATTTGCAAAACAAACACCAAGCTGCACAGGGCTTTGTGTTTTGAAGCCAGAGCATGAAAATCCATTTAAGCAACTATCTTTCTGCCTGCCAAGATAAACAAGTTGTAAGTACCCTATATAAGTCTCCAAACCATGGAAGAAAATAACCCCAAACTTTTTTCTTTATTTGGCCCCAATTAAAGTTCAATGTGGGAAATTTATAATCCCCATCTAAACAGGGCATCTGTAGTTTGTAGCCTGACATAAATAACAAGTTTTAATGCTATAAAAGGACAAGAAGGGTCAATTCCATATATTTATACAGAAAGGAAAAGGATACCAACATTCAGCACTCCACCAAGACAGGTCTTACCAGAAGGCCACAGTAGATAGTTGGCATTTTGCCTCTCCAGAATCCTTTCCTTCTGTCTACGATCACCTGTATTTCTTCATGGAGAATTATCAGTACTTCTTCCCCATGGGTGTAGTACTGGGAAAACTGTTCCAGCAGGCCATTTTTAGTGACAGGAGAAAAAGGTCAAGTCCTCCCCTAGCCCTGCCCCAGTAAGCTAGAGGGTGAGCATGTGACCTAAGTTCTGCCAATGAGATGCTCTGCAGGTTATGAAGCTACTGTCTCAGCCACAAACTCACTTCTCTACCCAACTTTGTAATGTCGTACCTGGGGCTCTGTTGACCATAGTTCTCCATTCTCAGGTGGCTTCTGCTGTTCTGCCCATAGGGAAACTGGAAACAGGAGGAAGAGAAAAGCAACTTGCTTCTTCCCATTTGCTGGTTTTTCTTTCACCCAGCTGTTGCTCTTCACCTCAGCAGCTACATTTCATTCCAACAGCAACTGGTTCCTTTCCAGCTTCTTTCCACGGTCCTAGGACCATCCTCATCTTACTCCCTCAGAGGGACCAGCCAGGCAGTACCTGCTCCTCTGAGGTCTGAGCCCCAGCCCACTGGGGATCCTGTTCCAGCCCCTGAGATACCAGCAGAGGCTAACTGGTGCCCTCCCTTCAAAGGTCTGGGATTCAGCTCCTCCATGCTTCTTCTCCAAGCTTTTAGATTCTGATAGCACCAACTTTTTCTCTTGTTTCCCAGTCCTAGCATGGTAACTTCTTCCTGCAGTTACTAAATTTGTGTTGCCCTGGTGTTCGTTTTCACTACTGCAATCCTCGAGCCTCTGTTTAATCAACCAATCCCTACACTAAAGTCTCTCTGTTAAAATAACTAGCATGGTTTTGTCTTCCTTACTAGCCCCTGAGTGCTTCAGGCACTCTCACCCAGGATATTGACCCCTGAGGAGTTGATGAGGAGGGGTTGGTGGTTTTCATTACAAAGTGGACCTAAGATGGTCTTGACTAAGTTTTTCTTGTGACAGAACCATTGCCATACTTCCACTATACAAGTCCACCCCTTCTCTCATTGTTTCTGTTCATCCTCATGCCAGATCTTCCAGCCTCCTTTGGATTCTGTAGGCCCACTGAAAACCTTCCAAAAAATTCCTTTTTCTTCATTTAGCCAAAATTAGTTTTTGTTGCTTTAAGAAAATAAGATGATACTAAGACACTAAGAAGGAAAGTTTGCACAAACAACTTCATTCACTCCATCTTTCATTCCATAAGGATTCACTAAGCAGTGCACTTGGAACAAATAAAACCAACCCCAGGTTCCCTGAGTACCTTATGTTCAAGCTTTTATTTTATTTTATTTTTAACATCTTTATTGGAATATAATTGCTACACAATTGTGTGTTAGTTTCTGCTTTATAACAAAGCGAATCATATATATACATATCATATACATATACATATATACCCATATCTCCTCCCTCTTGCGTCTCTCTCCCACCCTCCCTATCCCACCCCTCTAGGTGGTCACAAAGCACCGAGCTGATCTCCTTGTGACACGCAGCTGTTTCCCACTACCTATCTATTTTACATTTGGTAGTATATATAAGTCCATGTGACTCTCTCACTTCGTCCCAGTGTACCGTTCCCCATCCCTGTGTCCTCAAGTCCATTCTCTACGTCTGCATCTTTATTCCTGTCCTGCCCCTAGGTTCTTCAGAACATTTGTTTTTGTTTTTTTTTTAGATTCCATATATATGTCTTAGCATACAGTATCTGTTTTTCTCTTTCGGACTTACGTCACTCTGTATGACAGTCTCTAGGTCCATCCACCTCGCTACAAATAACTCAATTTCGTTTCTTTTTATAGCTGAGTAATATTCCATTGTATATATGTGCCACATCTTTATCTATTCATCTGTCAATGCAAACTTAGGTTGCTTCCATGTCCTGGCTATTGTAAATAGAGCTGCAATGAACATTGTGGTGCATGACTCTTTTTGAATTATAGTTTTCTCAGGGTGTATGGCCAGTAGTGGGATTGCTGGGTCATAAAGTAGTTCTATTTTTACTTTTTTAAGGAAACTCCGTACTGTTCTCCATAGTGGCTGGATCATTTTACATTCCCACCAACAGTGCAAGAGGGTTCCCTTTTCTCCACACCCTCTCCAGCAATTAATGTTTGTAGATTTTTGATAATGGTCATTCTGAATGGTGTGAGGTGATACCTCATGGTAGTATTGATTTGCATTTCTCTAATATTAGTGACGTTGAGCATCCTTACATGTGTTTGTTGGGAATTCGTATATATTCTTTGGAGAAATGTCTATTTAGGTCTTCTGCTCATTTTTGGATTGGTTTTTTTGTTTTTTTGATATTGAGCAGCATGAGCTGCTTGTAAATTTTGGAGATTTATCCTTTGTCAGTTGCTTCATTTGCAAATATTTTCTCCCATTCTGAGGGTTGTCTTTTCATCTTGATTATGGTTTCCTTTTCTGTGCAAAGCTTTTAACTTCCATCAGATCCCATTTGTTTATTTTTGTTTATTTCCATTTCTCTAGGAGGTGGGTCAAAAGGGATCTTGCTGTGATTTATGTCATAGAGTGTTCCGCCTACGTTTTCCTCTAAGAGTTTTATAGTGTCTGGCCCTACATTTAGTTCTTTAATCCATTTTGAGTTAATTTTTGTGTATGGTGTTAGGGAGTGTTCTAGTTTCATTCTTTTACATGTAGCTGTCCAGTTTACACAGCACAACTTATTGAAGAGACTGTCTTAACTCCATTGTATATTCTTACCGCCTTTATCAAAAATAAAGTGACCATATGTGCGTGGGTTTATCTCTGGGCTTTCTACCCTGTTCCATTGATCTATATGTCTGTTTTTGTGCCAGTACCATACGTTCTTGATTACTGTAGCTTTGTAGTATAGTCTGCGGTCCAGGAGCCTGATTCCCCCAGCTCCGTTTTTCTTTCTCAAGATTGCTTAGGCTATTCTGGGTCTTTTGTGTTTCCATACAAATTGTGAAATTTTTTGTTCTAGTTCTGTGAAAAATGCCAGTGGTAGTTTGATAGATTGCACTGAATCTGTAGATTGCTTTGGGTTGTATAGTCCTTTTCACAATGTTGATTCTTCCAATCCAAGAACATGGTATATCTCTCCATCTGTTTGTATCATCTTTAATTTCTTTCAACAGTGTCTTATAGCTTTCTGCATACAGATCTTTTGTCTCCATAGGAAGGTTTATTCCTAGGTATTTTATTCTTTTTGTTGCAATGGTAAATGGGAGTGTTTCCTTAAATTCTCTTTCAGATTTTTCATCATTAGTGTATAGGAATGCAAGAGATTTCTGTGCATTAATTTTGTATCCTGCTACTTAACCAAATTTATTGATTACCTCTTATAGTTTTCTGGTAGCATCTTTAGGATCTTTATGTATAGTATCATGTCACCTGCAAACAGTGACAGCTTTACTTCTTCTTTTCCGATTTGGATTCCTTTTATTTCTTTTTCTTCTCTGATTGCTGTGGCTAAAACTTCCAAAACTATGTTGAATAATAGTGGTGAGGTGGACAACCTTGTCTTGTTCCTGATTTTAGAGGAAATGGTTTCAGTTTTTCAACATTGAGAACCATGTTGACTGTGGGTTTGTCATATACGGTCTTTATTATGTTGAGGTAATTTACCTCTGTGCCTACTTTTTGGAGGGTTTTTATCATAAATGGGTGTTGAATATTGTCGAAAGCTTTTTCTGCATCTATTGAGATGATCATATGGTTTTTCTCCTTCAATTTGTTAATATGGTTAGTCACATTGCTTGATTTGCATATATTGAAGAATCCTTGCATTCCTGGGATACACCCCACTTGATCATGGTGTACGATCGCTTTAATGTGCTGTTGGATTCTGTTTGCTAGTATTTTGTTGAGGAGTTTTTCATCTATGTTCATCAGTGATATTGGCCTGTAGTTTTCTTTTTTTGTGACATCTTTGTCTGGTTTTGGTATCAGGGTGATGGTGGTCTTGTAGAATGAGCTTGGGAGTGTTCCTCCCTCTGCTATATTTTGGAAGACTTTGAGGATAGCTGTTAGCTCTTTTCTAAATGTTTGATAGAATTCGCCTGCAAAGCCATCTGGTCCTGGGCTTTTCTTTGCTGGAAGACTTTTAATCACAGTCTCAATTTCAGTGCTTGTGATTGGTCTATTTATATTTTCTATTTCTTCCTGGTTCAGCCTCGGAAGGTTGCGCTTTTCTAAGAATTTGTCCATTTCTTCCAGATTGTCCATTTTATTGGCATATAGTTGCTTGTAGTAATCTCTCATGATCCTTTGTATTTCTGCAGGGTCAATTGTTCCTTCTCCTTTTTCATTTCTAATTCTATTTATTTGAGTCTTCTCCCTTTTTTTCTGGATGCATCTGGCTAGTGGTTTATCAATTTTGTTTATCTTCTCAAAGAAGCAGCTTTTAGTTTTATTGATCTTTGGTAACGTTTCCTTCATTTTTTTTTTTCATTTATTTCTGATCTGATCTTTATGATTTCTTTCCTTCTGCTAACTTTGGGGTTTTTTGTCCTTCTTTCTCTAATTGTTTTAGGTGTAAGGTTAGGTTGTTTATTTGAGATGTTTCTTGTTTCTTGAGATAGGCTTGTATTGCTATAAACTTCCCTCTTAGAACTGCTTTTGCTGCATCCCATAGGTTGTGGGTGATCATGTTTTCATTGTCATTTGTTTCTAGGTATTTTTTTATTTCCCCTTTGATTTCTTCAGTGATCTCTTGGTTATTAAGTAGTGTATTGTTTAGCCTCCATGTGTTTGTATTTTTTACAGTTATTTTCCTGTAAGTGATATCTAGTCTCATAGCACTGTGGTCAGAAAAGTTACTTGATACAATTTCAATTTTCTTAAATTTACCAATGCTTGATTTGTGACCCAAGATATGATCTATCCTGGAGAATGATCCATGAGCACTTGAGAAGAAAGTGCATTCTGTTGTTTTTGGTTGGAATGTCCTATAAATATCAATTAAGTCCATCTTGTTTAATGTATCATTTAAAGCTTGTGTTTCCTTATTTATTTTCCTTTTGGATGATCTGTGCATTGGTGAAAGTGAAGTGTTAAATTCACCTACTACAACTGTGTTACTGTTGAATTCCCGTTTTATGGCTGTTAGCATTTGCCTTATGTATTGAGGTGCTCCTTTGTTGGGTGCATAAATATTTACAGTTGTTATATCTTCTTCTTGGATTGAGACCTTGATCATTATGTAGTGTTTTTCTTTGTCTCTTGTAATAGTCTTTATTTTAAAGTCTATTTTGTCTAATATGAGTATTGCTACTCCAGCTTTCTTTGACTTCCATTTGCATGGAATATCTTTTTCCATCCGCTCACTTTCAGTCTGTATGTGTCCCTAGGTTTGAAGTGGGTCTCTTGTAGACACCATATATACAGGTCATGTTTTTGTATCCATTCAGCCAGTCTATGTCTTTTGGTGGGAGTATTTAATCCATTTACATTTGAGGTAATTACCATTATGTATGTTCCTATTACCATTTTATTAACTGTTTTGGGTTTGTTATTGTAGGTCTTTTCCTTCTCTTGTGTTTCCTGCCTAGAGAAGTTCCTTTAGCATTTGCTGTAAAGCTGGTTTCGTGGTGCTGAATTCTCTTAGATTTTGCTTGTCTGTTAAGTTTTTAATTTCTCCGTTGAATCTGAATGAGATCTTTGCTGGGTAGAGTAATCTTGGTTGTAGGTTTTTCCTTTTCATCACTTTAAATATGTCCTGCCACTCCCGTCTGGCTTGCAGAGTTTCTGCTGAAAGATCATCTGTTAACCTTATGGGGATTCCCTTGTATGTTATCTGTTGTTTTTCCCTTGCTGCTTTTAATATTTTTTTCTTTGTATTTAATATTTGATAGTTTGATTAGTATGTGTCTTGGCATGTTTCTCCTTGGATTTATCCTGTATGGGACTCTCTGCACTTCCTGCACTTGATTGACTATTTCCTTTCCCATATTCGGGATGTTTTCAACTATAATCTCTTCAAATATTTTCTCAGTTGCTTTCTTTTTCTCTTCTTCTTCTGGGACCCCTATAATTCGAATGTTGGTGCATTTAATGTTGTCCCAGGGCTCTCTAAGACTGTCCTCAATTCTTTTCATTGTTTTTTCTTTATTCTGCTCAGCAGTAGTTATTTCTGCTATTTTATCTTCCAGGTCATTTACCTGTTCTTCTGCCTCAGTTATTCTGCTATTGATTCCTTCTAGAGAATTTTAAATTTCATTTATTGTGTTGTTCATCATTGTTTGTTTGCTCTTTAGTTCTTCTAGGTCCTTCTCAAATGTATCTTGTATTTTCTCCATTCTATTTCCAAGATTTTGGATCATCTTTACTATCATTTCTCTGAATTATCTTTCAGGTAGACTGCCTACTTCCTCTTCATTTGATTGGTGTGGTGGGTTTTTACCTTGATCCTTCATCTGCTGTGTGTTTCTCCTGCAGGCTGCAGGTTTGTAGTTCCCGTTGTTTTTGGTGTCTGCCCACAGTGGGTTGTGTAGGCTTCCTGGTGGAAGGGAGTAGTGCCTGTGCTCTGGTGGATGAGGCTGAATCTTGTTTTTCCGGTGGGCAGGACCACATCCAGTGGTGGTTTTGGGGTGTCTGTGACCTTATTATTATTTTAGGCAGCCTCTCTGCTAATGGGTGGGGTTGTGGCCCTGTCTTGCTAGTTGTTTGGCCTAGAGTGTCCAGCACCGTAGCTTGCTGGTTGATGAGTGGAGCTGGGTCTTAGCGTTGAGATGGTGATCTTTGGGAAAGCTTTCGCCATTTGATATTATGTGGACCTGGGAGGTCTCTAGTGGACCACTGTCCTGAACTCGGCTCTCCCACCTCAGAGGCAGAGGCCTGACTCCCAGCTGGAGCACCAAGACCCTGTCAGCCACATTGCTCAGAAGAAAGGGGAAAAAAGGAAAGAATGAAAGAAAAAACAATAAAAGGAAATAAAGTTATTAAAATAAAAAATTATTAAAAATAAAAGAATTAGAAAGTAATAAAAAGAAAGAAGAGAGCAACCAAATCAAAAAACGTATCCACCAATGACAACAAGTGCTAAAAACTATACTAAAAAAAAAAAAAAAAATGGACAGACAGAACCCTAGGACAAATGGTAAAAGCAATGCTATACAGACAAAGTCATACAAAGAATCATACACATACACACTCACAAAAAGAGAAAAAGGAAAATATATATATATATATTTTGGGAAGTCTGAGGTCTTCTGCCAGCGTTCAGTAGGTGTTCTTTAGGAGTTGTTCCACATGTAGATGTATTTCTGATGCGTTTGTGGGGAGCAAGGTGATCTCCACGTCTTACACCTTCACCATCTTGAAGGTCTCTATGTTCAAGCTTTTAAAACTGGGTCATTAGTTTCTGATATCCTCCTAATAAGATCACATGTGCATACACACATGTGCACACGTACACAAATACCCTTGGCACACCCAGTCCCAGCATTACAAACCTTGTATTGAAACATCCATCTAGGAATCATTTGCTCATAGATTATTGAGATCATTCCCCTCACTTAACAGGTCCAGAGAGAAGATGAGATGAACACAAGGCCACACAGCAAGAGTCACTGCCATGGCCCAGATTTCTGGCATACAGTCTACCCTCCATCCTACTTCCACCCAGTCAATCTGAGATCTGTATCTTAAAAAGGGAAATCTTCCTGATAATTAAAGCAAGATGAATAAATAAGGTGCACTAAGTAGGGGATGGAGGAATTACAATACTAGTCATTACAGAAAACATTTTTAATCTAAGGGAATTCCATCCCCAAATGTGAGAGTCAGAAGGGAAGGAAAGCAGGAGACTGGCAAATATTTTTCCTGAGATAACTGACAGGGACATGCAGTGGGAAAGGAAGCTTGGGTTCAATTCCTGACTCTTCCATTTTTTTTTATTATTTGACCTTGAACATGTTATATTACCACAAAGAACCCCATTTTATTCTCTGCAAGATAAAGATTAACAACAAATGCCTATTCTACTTCTCAGAGTTATATTAACCATCAGAAGCACTCATTCAACAAATATGTGGGCTAAGCACTATTTTAGGAGCTGGGAACACAGTAGTGAGCAAAACAAAACCCTCAACATCTTAAGGCTTACATCTTAGTAGAGGGAGGCAGACAGTACACAAATAGCTTATAAATAAATATGATGTTTCAGAGAACAATAAATGTTACGGGAAGATTAAATAGGGTAATTTGATACAGACTTCTTGGGCTCATTACATCAGGAGGTCAGGGAAGGCTCTTTGAGGAGCCGATTCACGAGGTGATGGAAAATAGAAGATCTAGAGGGAGAACATTCTAGACAGAGGGAAGAGTGAGTGCAGAGGCCCTCAAGTGGGAGCAAGTTTGTTGTGTGGAGCAAGAGAAAAGCAGGCCAACGCAGCTGGACCTGAGTGAGTGATGGGGAGAGTGGGGTCAGGTTGACCCTGCAGAAACAAAACTATTCACAACCTGTCATCTGTTTGGACATACTTTAAGCACAGCACTAAACCAATTGTCCTATTCTTCTCATTTGCTTACATTATCATGTTAGCTTTTTACTGCATAATTTCCAATGGTCAATGACTTCCTAATACTTCTACTTTCAATTTTCTGTCTTCTTCCTCACTCTTTACCAAATAGGTGCACACACATTTCCTATAAAGAGATTTTTCTGTTTTTAGGAAATAGTCACAAAAGTTTATGTCTTGTGAGCCAGAGAGGCAATAGACTAAAATGGGGAAGCTATTGAGTTTTGGAATCAGGTCTTGGATTTGAATCCTATCTCTTCCAGACAGTAGTGATATTAACCTGGGCAAGTTAATTGGCTTCTCAAAGCCTTAGGTTTTCCATGTATAAAATAGAGTTAAGAATACATAACTTACAGGGTTGTTGTGAAAATTCTGTGAATGAATGTGTGTAAGATACAGAGTTTAGTGCAGGGAAAACACTGGATGAATGCTAACTATTGATGTTCCTTTGCACACTGATGTTCCCTCTTTTTTCTGATTGTTTTCTGTTATTCCTTCAAGACTCAAGTCAGATGTCACCTTCTCTAGATTTCCAGGCTGAGTTAAGGCCCACAGGCCCGCATTATTTTATGGCTTACTACTCACCACATCATATTGAAGTTTCCTATTTCCATGTCTATCCCTCTATTCTATTAGCTTCTTAATATCAAGTAATGTGCTTTATTCATCTTTGCACCACAAGTACAAAGCCCAATATCTTGCAAATAATAAATCCCCAATGTGCTTGATAAATTCAAGAGTGAATTCTTCTTGACCAGACAACCAGCCACTGATTAATGCTCTCTGACATCTCAGTAGCTCTATGGAGAGAGCAGCCCTTGCTGGGGCTTGGAGAAAGGAAGAAGAAAAAAAACTTGGCCATCTGGGTAAGGGATGACTTTAGTCTGTTGTTTGTAACTCAAGGCATGTACATAACTGCAACGTTTTCTGAATTGTATAACATTAACTGTTTCTGTGCACCCAAAGGAATAATCCTGCGATTGCTCCAATGCTTGGTTATTTTATCACTGAAGGAAGAAACAGGGAATTTTTTAAAAAGAGGAAATTATAAAAAAAGAATTCACTTAATCCCCAAAGAATGTTTAAAATCTGACTTTTCAAAGTCATCCAGAAAGCAATTAAATGTCATTAATATTTTAGCGTTCTCTGAAATGAGACTTCTAACCATTCTCTCAAGTACCCATTGACTGTGCACAATGGAAATAGTCCCTCCTATAATGGAGAAGACAGTTATCTCTTGGGAGGTATATTATTTGGCCTAAGGACTCATATGAGAACCTTGGGTTCAATCTACCACATCACTGGACATGCAGCTGACAGTCCCAGAGAAATCTTGTGGGAACAGCGCCCTCTAGAGTTTTGCACCGTAGCCCTGCTTCCCTTGGTCCTAACCCTAACCGTTGGTCCATTCCTTCCCACTCCCTCTGCAGAGATAGCATCCCCGTAATCTCAAAATTGCATCAGGTATCAGAACCCATGTTGTTGTGAGAAAAATATGGTCTTAACTTTTTACCCAAACATAATGGTAATTGGTTGGAAAGGCAGGAGATGCAAATCTATACCTATTTATGGAAAACAGTGCATCTTCCCTCTGAAACTGCTTCCTTCCCCAAGAGCCATGCCTGCACAAAGCTGAACAGTCACAAATGTCATGCTGTTTTCCATGAAGCTGTTACACTCTTGTGTCCTCCCTCGCAGAAGGGGAAACGCAAAAATATATTCTCAGTTCACCTCACCTGAGCCTGGAAGCAGCTTTCCACAGTAATTGAACTGAGGTGATCAAATGTGGTTCACAAATTGATTCTGCCTATCAGCAAAAAGCTCATTTAAATAAAATGATTGATACCAACTCAGGACAAAGACACTATTTTCTTTATCCCCCCAACAAATAAATCTGTCCTCATTACTAATGTCAGAGATTTGGGAGGAAAAAAACAGCAAAGATTAGAAAAAGAGAGACAAGGAATCGGGAAGCAAATACGGAGTGTATTATCAGGGAAAACGTTATTTGACACTCTGCTGCATCCCCAAAGCCTAGTTATGAAAAACATGACAAATCTCCCCTTTGTACCATCCTCCTCTATCCTAAGACTCTTACTGCCCTGTTAACCTCTTTTCACACTCCTTGGGCAATCGTCAATAAACCAACAGTGGATGAGATGCTCCAGCTTCAGGGATTCTCTCTCTCATTTTAGAGAGATGTGTTGTCTCCTAATGTAAACTGTCAGGGTTTTTAAAAATTTAATTATTTTTTAATTCTTAAGCTTGATGCCAAGGGCCTAGCAATTGGAGCAGGGAAAAACCTTTCAAAAATAATATAAAAGAAATAGTCCAAACTGGTCGGTGAGTGATCATTAGTGTGGAACCGGGTTCCACGTATAATTTTGTTCTTCCCAACTGCTCTCAGAAACTCCATGGCTACCTCCCTGGAGAAAACACAAAACCTGTTGAACTGCAGTTATTGACTTGGAAATGGACTTTGGAGAAAATTCTCTAGTTCTTTGTGCATCCCCTGCCTCTTCTCGAAACCTCTCCTTCATCTATTTGAGACCCAGAGCTTTCATTTTATCTTTCTTAAGTCTTCTGTGCAATGCTGATCTCTCCCTTTCTCGAAATTTTATTATCCATAGCCCTTGATCACAGAGTGTGCTGCTTTCTTCTCTGGCTGTTTCACTGGCCTGGCATTCCCAGCTGCCAGCTTCTTGAAGGCAGCAACCATAGATTATATCTCCCACTGTTGCTAGCACTGTGCTCGTAAACTTACAGCTGCTCGAAAAAATCCTTCCCCAACGATCCACCTTTAGCTGTGTCTTCCCTTTCTGCACCTCTCCATGGTTA
Source organism: Eschrichtius robustus (assembly GCF_028021215.1). Taxonomy (NCBI): domain Eukaryota; kingdom Metazoa; phylum Chordata; class Mammalia; order Artiodactyla; family Eschrichtiidae; genus Eschrichtius; species Eschrichtius robustus. The sequence continues at coordinate 122,117,477 of NC_090825.1, forward strand.
TGCAGGTTAGTTCATTGCATCTCAAGCTCATGGCCCCCAGGGCTGCTCTGCAGACATGCCTGGGATTGGCTCACTTATAGTTTCAAGAAAAAAAAAAAAAAAAAGAACTGAATTGAATTAGTTACCAACATGTAAGAATCGAGAGACTTTATGTAACATTTGATTCGGGGCTTCTATTAAGGGATTGGATGATTGGACAATCCCAGCCCCATTCTTGCGCAGCAGCAACTTGCTGGAGCCAGGCGGTAGCTGCCCCTCTATGTGGGATATGTTCTCAAATCCAATGACCCTAAATTCCAGCCACCTTCATTTATTTATTTCCTGGCTGGTTCGGAGGATATATGAGTTTGATCAATGTCTGCTCTACAGGAAATTCAGATTACTCTCCCCAGAAGTCCATCACTTTTAATATCAATATTAGCTATTTTATCTAAAACCCAGCCCATTATCTCAGACTCTGGGGAAGCACTGGGTGTTTTGTTGTTGTTGTTGTTGTTGTTCCCTTCCTATCTCAATTGCTGAACTCACTATCCAGGTTCCCCAAGACCAAAGCCTCTGGGTTTCTCCAGCTACACCCCTTCCCTCACTAAATCCCATCCAATTCACCCAGAAACATTTCCAAAATCCAACCCCTCCTTGCCACTTCTACTGTCCTGCTCTCTGGCCATCCCTACTTTTTATCTGGATCTCCTAACTTGCCTTCCATCCTTCAGTCCCTCTTCTTCAAATTCATCCTTCATGTTCCACCAAGTGACACAGTTCTGACAGTTACTCCTCTCTTCAAAAACCCCCAAATCCCCCAATGCTTATAAAGCCAAGTCTGAACACCATAGCCTCCACCATTTGTCCCCAGTTTACCTTAGAGGTCATACTGGCTCTGTATCTTCCAGAGTCAGCTCCATCCCAGTCTTCAAAATCACTCTGTACCTTCTCACCCCAAGGCTGAGCTCTAAGGAGTAAAAGTTCTCCTGGGTGAACAGACCATTTAGAGACCTGGAGAAAGTAACTCAAAGATGGCACTTTCCTTCTCTCATGGTAGAATTCTAGCCAGGGTGACTTGGGATGGGAAAACTACTTCCTGGGAGAATAGAACTCTCCCAAATCCCCTTGAAGCATCCCAAGCAGGCACCGGTTTTTGCCTAAGCAAAACCAACCATTTCTGAGCTTCAATTTCAGTCATTTCTCTGATTTGGAGGGTCCTTTAGAACTCAGTTTGGAGCCTTCCCATGGGAGAGAAAAATTATAATTGATTTCTTACTTTCATAAAATAAAAAAAGAGGTAATGTGCCTTTTAGGAATCATGCTAGTTATATCCTAATTTATATGTGTTGTGTTTGGTTTCTATCAAGATTTGATATCCAGTGGCCAAATTGTTAAGCACATGAAAAGTTCTTACAACCAGCTGAGGAAAATGTTGTTTTCAGACCTCCCTTCCCTTGCTCAGCTTTCTATTTCTGTTAATGGGCTTAAAACTAATTAGAGTAAATTAATTCCTAAGAATAATAACAATTTCCAGGGAGTCGAACACTAACACTTTATTCTTAGAGATGAGAGCTTCCTGGAGGTTGGGAAGGAATTACAACTTCCTAATGATCTATGGAAGGAAAGGAGACTGGATCTGTATCAATTATGTTTTATTTATTTGTTTCAGAAATTTTAATGAATTTAAGGGGAAAATTAAACATCTCAATAAGAAGCGATTACCATCTCTGACCTGTGCTCCAACCCCGTGGCCACAAGTGGCTCATTAGGCTGGCCTTACAGCATCCAGGACAGTGAGAAAGCACCAAAGGACATTGTGATGAGTAGTGCCCATGATTTATTCAGGAGCACTTTTCTTTCATACTTACCATTTGCAAAATACTTGGATGTCATCAGCATATGGGACTCCTGGAGAAACATCTGTCTTACCAACTTGAAAAGCCAAAAGTGGAGAAGGCTAGTACCCTACCCAGATGTTGGAATCCACTCTTGAATTTTATCCTTCATTGTTCTTTGACCCAGTTTAAACAATATGCAGCTGAATGTACTCCCTGCAGTCAAAATATCTCTACTTAGGTAAATAACATTAGCATCTAAGGCCAAGAAATCTCAATATTTCTGTGCTGTACGTGGTCTAATGGCTGAAGAAACTGACATGTCAATCTCACCTCCAATAACTCTCTTAACTGTGTTCCTTTCTGCCCGTCTATATAGCTAGAGCCACACTACCAACCCATATCATCCTTACCATTTCTTACCACTCCATATCTCTCTTAGTATATATGATCAGCTCATACTGTTCTCAGCGTCCCCTCTCACCCCTCTCCTATTTAGTCTCCACATTACTGAGTGGTTATTTTTTTTCCCTACAAGACAGGTCTTATCATCACCATTATCGTCACTAAAATTATATTATCATAACTAAAGAATCAGTCAGGTCTTAATTGCAAGCAAGAGAAATACACTCTGCCTAATTTAAGCAGAAAAGGATGTACTGAATGGATACTGGGTAGTTTCTATATTCCTTAGGAAATCCAGACACCCATGTCTAAGGTTATACAGCCAGGAATCCCTTCTTCTCAGGGTTAGTCTGAGAATGGTACTCAGCTTTCACTGCCAAACAGACTCTGCGTTTGCACCATTAGCACCTCTGAGGCAGGGCTTTGGATATTGCTGCCAGAATTGCTGCCTCTAAGATCACATGCAAGTGCCACCCTATACCACTCTCCCCAGAAAGAAGTCCGTGCTGTTGGCACTTTATTACTTAATGTGTTGCAGACTCCATATCTGTGTCAGAGGCATCCAATTTGTGATACCTCAGCCAGGAGCCCAGGTCTAATCACATGGGGGCTGGCATTGCCAGCCTCTAAATGGGCTCTAATCTCCTTTGTTGGGGAGATTCCCAAACAAAAAAAAGGGATTTAGATATCGGGTGGCCAAAAACAATGACTAATGCCCACTTTAATATTACTTATTTAGCATCTACTATATGCCAAAGACTTTAGAGACATTACTTTCACAATATTTCAGCAAAACAGGTATTTTTTTTTGTCCATTTTATAAATTGGGGAATAAAATCCTAGACTTTCAGGATCAAGAGAGAACACAAATGAAGAAAACTCAAACGGAGAATTTACTGGCTTATATAATTGAAATGTGAGTTCCAGAAGAGTCAGACTTATTTGTTTCATACAGTGATGAATCCTTAATGCCTTTGGTTGTGCCTGGCACAGATCAGGCACTCAACGGAGCATTTAGAGTTGGATCCAGTAGGTTGGATCCAGGGTCTCAAAAGATATCTTCACAATTCAGCATTACGCTACCTCTCTGTTCTGCACCATGGTTTATACCCTGCCAGATTACATTGCCAATGGCAAAAGGCTTCTCTTTTTCATCATCTCCCCCTATATACATCAGAATGAAGTCTCATTGTCCTGGCCTCAGTCACATGCCACCTGTGAACTAATCACAGAGGCCAGAGTAAGAAAATGTTCAATTGGCCAACCCTGGGTCACGTAACCATTTCTGAATTTTCAGGAAATCAAGCTGAACTATGTGGACTAAAATAAAGGAAGGAGCATCTCCCCAAAATGAAGTTTAGGGTCTTTCATGATTAATAAAAACAGTAGAAATGACACTGGAGAGGTAAAAATCAGCAAGTGCCCACTGCACAGAACACAGTTCTACACTGATATAACATTTTCAGCTTTTAACGTTCTTAACCACCAATTTCCTCCTTTGATCCCTCAAGGATGTCACCAAAACAACACAAGCTTTGTCTTTACAAGTAAGAAACTGAAACTGAAGATCAGAGAGGGTAAGTGACTTGCCCAAGATCACAGAGTAAGGCAATAGACAGCCAGGACTTAAAGCCAGAGCTTCCATTTTTGCCCAGTGCCTTTTCTCCTGGGCCCTGGAAATCTATGAAATATGAGAGGGTGGGGAATAACTAGCCTTCTCAAGAGCAGACAGCCTTTGAACTGAGGAACCTATGTATAGGTAGCACTTCTATTGTGAGAATGTTTTATTTTCCTTAAAATAATCCATGTAATTAATTTAGCTCACCTTATTAGCTAAAGCAACATCTTACTGCCTTTACCATTTGCAGTCACAGTGCTGATTAGTGCCTTTCATATCCTATTTAGGAAAGGATGTTGTATGTATTACCATGCCCTCCATGTAATAAGTTTGACATTTCAGATGGCAACAAATGGCTAGAAAATTGGCCCCTTGAGACTAATAGCCCAGCAGCATTTACATATAATTATTCTGCCTGAGAATTTAATTTTGTTGGGCACAAAAATTATACTGAGTGAAGAGACCCAGAGCAGTGAACCCTGAACTCAAGTGGTAGACATTAGCATGAACACTGGATTCTGGAATATTCTTTCCAATACTTAAAGACAATTCCCCATGGCTGAGTGTATTTCTGCAACAAATTTAGATAATGCTTCACTCTGTGTGGCACTAATTACTCTTCAAATGTTACAAGTGGGCTCTTGTCATCATTCCATAGCTCTGATTGCCTGCCTCCTGAGTCATGGGTCATGAATTAACAGTTTTCCCTGGATATTTGCACTGCCCCTGCTCTTTCCAGTTAAAGGCCTTGTGATCCTGCTGGCTGAGGAGAGCAACACAGTCACCATTAGCCCCCTCTCTCTTTTTTTGGATAAGTTAAGAGAATAAAGTCCAGAGAGACTCAGAGACTTAGTCAATGACATATAACTAGACAAGGAGAGTGGAGGTATCTGATTCTCTAACTATACTGTTCCTCTCATCATGTGCTCATTTGTCCATTCAACTTACATGATTACTGAGCGTCTATAATGTACAAGGCACTGCATTATGTATGGAAGTACAAAAGTCAACTAAAGGAATAAGGAATCTGCTTTCAAGAAACTTATATTCGAGTGGGAGACACAGAAAATAAGTAATCAAATTAATATATTAAAATTTCCAATTTGAGATAAGAGCTATAAATAAAATGATATGATAGAAAGTACCTGGCAGTGGGGAGAAGTACTGATTCAGACTGAGCAGTCTGGGAAGGGATCTGGGAAGAGAGATTTTTAAACTGAGAACTGAAATATAAGAAGGAGCTAGCCAGAGAAAAAACCAGGGAGATAGCATCAGGGGTAGTAGAAACCTCAGGAATAAATGTCCTACAATCCATGTAGAAAAGGATGAGTTACTTGCGTCAATCAAAATGAGTCTGATGTAACAATTGACTCACTTTTGAGAAGTAAATTCTCTCTTCCTATGAAAAGTCTGAAATTGTAGACTTACAACAATTATATAAGAAAACTTTATCAAATTTTCAGCTATAAGATGAATAAGGTCTGATGATCTAACGCATAACATGGTGATTATAGTTGATAACACTGTATTGTACAACTGAAATTTTCTAAGAGAGAGAACTTAAATATTCTTACTTTAAAAGAAGATAAATATGTGAGGTGATGGATGGGAGGAATTAACTAGATGGTGGATGGGAGGAATCCTTTCACACTTTGAGTATATTACAATTTTATTTGTCAAGTATACTTCAATAAAACTGAAAAAAAAGAAAGAAAGAATAAATGTCCTAGTACACAAAAGAGCTTGGAATGTTCTAAGAACCTGCAGAAGGCTTATGCGGCTGGTGAATGGTTTTCAGATATAGTTTGTATACAGGACTGGCAAGTTGCTAATGGAAGGAACACAGAGAAAGAGAGGAAGGGAGAGATCAGGGAGTTCTCCTTCACTATGACCTTGAGAAGCCGAGAACCTGGGACTTCCATTGATTAAAATGAGAAAGTCAGCAAGAGAACAGGTTGAGGTGTCATTTGGGAATATGAATCCCATTTTGGGTATGTAAAGAGATTCCTGTAAAACAACTAATTCAAGACATAAAAGAGGTAGTTCTCTATATAGGCCTAAAACCGGAGAGATCTCTGCCTTCACTGGGTTTGCAGTGTTGGCTGAGATTGAAAACCCTTTTATAGTAGTCAACATCTGACGATGTCTAGCCTTTAAATGGTGATACTTCATATGACTTAACCTAGGGAATATAAGCGATGGCTTCCATTGCTGCCCTTTCCTCTCCATTACAGGAAATATACTGGGCAAATAGAGGAACCGGTTATGATTCTCAAGCAGGTATTTTTACCTTAGCAGTAATAATGGAATCTTTTCTTACTCTAGGGAAGTAGAGTGAAACATGGGCTTTGGAATCGGGCTGCATAGGTTTGAATCCTAACTCTGAATCTCACTTAATTCATCCATAAATTGGGGATCATCATACTTATGTCATAGAGTTGTTGAGCTGTTTAAATTTAAGTAAAGTATGCTCAGTGTCAATGGCACCTTACATGCAGTAAGAGCTAAATAAACATGCATCATCATTGTCAGTAATTAATCCTGGCTATTGATCTGATTTCACAGATAACTGTATTTGCAAGAGCTCTCATTTGCAAGTGACAGAAAATGAACTCAAAACTCACTTAAACAGAAGGGAATATACTGGATTGTAACTGAAAAAGCTAAGGGCATAGAGATCAGACTAATGATGTCATCAGGAAGCTTTTTCTGTGTCTCTTTGCTCTGCTCCCTTTTTCTGTTGTCTTAATCCTCGGGCTGACTCCTATTCAATAGTAAAATGACCACCAGAAGCTCCAAAATGACTATTGCTTCTGCCAAAACCCCAGGATTTTGCAAAAAGACCATTTCTTTTTCAGTGGTTCTGATTAAAGTGCTGAGGCTGGGTCCCATTTTCAGAGTCCTTGAACCAAACAACGTGGCCATGGAGATAGGGGAGAGAAGATTTTTCAGCCCCTTGTGAACCCAGAGTGGAAGACAAGTCGTTCCCCAATGAAAATTAAAGTGTAGTTACCAAAGGAGATGTGATTTCTGAAGATGCTTTAAAAAGAAGAGAGTTCTTAAGTACCAGTAACAAACCAACTATCAGAAGAAGCTAGCACATCAATAGATGATAAAAGTATAATTTGGTAAAGGCTAAGTCACATATGGTCAGAGGGTTAAGTACACTCAGAAGAAGATGCAGTCAACTTAGCTAAAAGGAATGGGGAAATATCAGGAAAAAATTTGGCCACCAGAAACAGTATAACTGGAGTTTAGAATAAAGTAGCTATCTATTCCTCAGCTCTCCTACTTCTGGGCATCCCTTCCCTTTGAAGAAGCTATATTTACATCGTCATTGACTGTTAGGAATTGAAATGCTTACTCTGCATCAGCGATGGATGTAACTTCTTCCTCTTGGCCTGGAAAAAGGTTGGCACGTTGACCACATCTGATTCCATACCCGACCCCCCTTTATGTGCTATACCAAGAAACTTGGTTATTTTTGATACTTCCCTCTCCCTCATCCACTACATCCACTCAATCACTAAATCCTGCCATGTCACTTCCTAATTATGTGTCATAAGCAATCACTTTACTCCACCTGCACAGCCAACTCTACTCCAAGCCAGCATTACCTCTAACCCAGACTATTGTAATAGAAATCTAGAGCCAGGGATATCCTTTAGAAACACAAAGCAGATACTGTTATTCCACTGCTTTGGTCTCTTTGGTGACTTCCTCCATACTCTGAAGAGAAAAATTAAATCCCTTCAATAGCCGACTAGGCCTCTATATGATCCAGCCCCTGCCTATCTGTTCAGCCTCAACTCATGATATTTTCATCCTCATCTTCTAAGTTTCAGATATGTTAACCCTCACCACTTTTAAGTTATTTTTAGTTTCTTCCAACCTCAGGGAGTTCATTTATTCTGTTTATTCTTCCTACCCCCAACCTTGTCCCCTTTTTCTTCTTTATCTTATTAAATTCTATGTATCATTCAGATAAATGATTAGTTACCACTTCTTCAAGAAGTTCTTCCTAGAGCCCCCCAGACTAGATGAGTTCCCAGTATAGGCTCTAACACCTCCCAGTATTTCTCCTTCACAGCAATTATCATTATAATTAAAGAATCAGACTCTCACTGGCCTATTAAATCCCTGAGGGTAAGGACTGGGTTGTCTTGACACATCCTTGTATTTACAATGTCTAGAACAGGACCTGCCATGCCTCCCTTGCTTGGTGAATATTTGTGGAATGGATGCATGAATTTTTGACACTGGTCTGCCCCCCTCTGGATAGAGCAGATCACTGTTTCAGTGTAGGTTCATTTGCAAATGCCTAAAAATAAAAATGAAATGCAAACAAAATGTTCCTTGTTAGAATGAAGCTGCTGAGAAAGAGCAGTTTAAAAAGCTGATTCTGAGAAAAAGAACATGGAAACCTAATACTCCTTAAATAGCTTCTTAAATACAGTCATCAATCAAAAGTCATGTCTTTGTGGATCTTCATTACCTGGGGAACCTATTGAAAAATGCACAGCCCTTTATTGCAAAACACAGAACAGTGCCTTGAAAAGAATTTACAGAAATTGAGGATTTCAACAGACACAGCTGAGACCAAGATGTTAAAATCCTGTTGTCAGCGAGAGGCAATAATCGAAGTCACCCAACTAAATACTATTTTTGATAACATCTTGGCCATCTAAAAATATTAGCTGGAGGCCATGATGGAAAAGCTACTAAGCTGGCACTTTTCAGCACACAGAGAAACAACAATCTACCTCCTGGGCAGTGAGTCAGGAGCTTGAATAGAAAAGCCATCGGTTACTAAGGCTGTGCAATGTCCTGTTGGGAACTTTGAAAGAAACAGAAGACTCGGGTCATGACCATCAAATCCCCATGCTCAGATCAAAAATTAAATATTAATTTAGATCAAACCACCCTGCTGTCTTCAATGCTGAATTCAGCTTATTGTTTGTTCTGCTGGATTGTTTAATCAGACTGGATTCTGTCAAACCAGATGTGTATAAGGTGCTAGAGATGAAAATGTATCAAAGGACACAATCGACTAGAGCCAGACAGAGAATTCTGCAAGGCCACGTGGTAAAGCAGAGGATGCCTGGAAGGCATCAGGAAGGGAGCAGGAAGGGAGTGCCCAGAGTCAGCTATTTAGACTGAATTAAAAGGGACTTGGTCAAAGACATGGAAAACGTGAAAGTGGCAGCAATGGTGGTAACAATAATTAGCGTGATCACGATCATTGAGGATCTACAAAGCATTGTCTCATTTAACCAGCAAGATGGCTCAGAGACAGGAAGAAATATAGACATGAATTGAGTCACTTAATTTGGTCAAGATAAATGATAGTAGGGGAGTTGAATTATTTAGGAGTTGGGAATAACCATGCTCCCCACTCATAAGGACATCGTATCATTCTTGCCCTTAACACCTGTATTTTAGAGCCTTCACTGGGTCCCCATGTCTCAAACTGTCTGTGTCCTGACTTCAGAGTCATCTGTTATTGCCCACACCCTGCCTGGCTGAACTTCTTTCCCACTGTTTCTCAGTACTTTCCCATCCACACTCAAGTACCATCAACATGACCCAGTCATTCACACCTCCACATCTTCACCACGCCAGCTCCCCAGCCTACTGCCCTCTGCCCTCTGCCCTCTGCCCACCAAGGCTTAGTTCAGATACCATTTCCTCCAGAAGGGTTTTCCTGACTACTTGTTCCTCTTTGTTTTCTGAACAACTAGAATATTACATTTTTAAGCATATAACTATAACACATTCTTAGATTTTGTTTCAAGTGGCTTCGTGTTTTCATATATGTTTGCTTTTGCCTTTAAACTAGACAACTTCAGGGCAGAGACAGTGTCTTATGTCCCTTTGTTGTCCCCAGGTGGTTCATTCTGTGTGGAGCTCAGAATAGTGCTGAACACACTTGTTCTTTGATCAATCCCGCTTCTTTCCATCATGGGTGTGTGTTGAGAAAAACCTTAGGCGGACAGTTTAAAATCTGCAGGCTTGATACAACAGAATTTCAGGACTAATTTCCAGTCATTCCCTTGACAGCTGCCTGCATAATATCCCGTTCATTATTTTTTAAAGTCAGTTTATATTTTAATGCAGCAAGAGAATATTGGACAGCTCCCAAGAGTAAAATTATCATCAAAGAGAAACTCTCCACTTTAAGACTAAGAAAAACTCAAGCTATTTGGGGTAGGTAAGGGGGCAGGGAGAAGAATGAATGATGATTGGTCTCAAAACAGCTCTCGCTGGAAAAGCAACACACAGATTGGAAGACCTGGGCTCCGTTCCTGCTTTTCCAAGCTGCCCTTTGACCCCTAGAAAACCAGTCAGCAGCTTTCTGAGCATCTAATTAAGGACAGTATCTCACCACCTGCATGCATAGTGTTCTAATTCTGTTCATTCTACATTCTTATTCATACACATATCCTTCTCTGTGGTCTCCTAACTCCAACCTTACTGCCTTTAATCCACTTGCCTTCCTAGATACAGTATAACTTCCCTATAAAGTAACATAATCACATCACCTGCCTTTTGAAATCCCTCAGTGACTCTCCATCACTTTAGAGATAAAGTCTATACTCATTAGCTTGGTGTATAAGGCCCTTTATGGTCTGTTTCTTGTTTACATATCCGACTTCTTCCCTCTCCAATTCTGCTTTGACTCCAAAGCTCCAGTTACACTTAACTTATTTTATTTACAGCAACTCACATTTGCACTATCTCATCTCCAAGTTTTCACGCATGAAATTTTTATCAAGAACGCTCCACCCACATCCAAACCTTCAACATAATAACTTTTTATTCTTTGGACCTCAACTTTGACATCTTTTCCTCCCAGAAGTTGTCCTGACTCCAGTTCTTAGATGCCCAGCTTATGTTCTCAATATACAATCTATATTTTCCCCCACTGTGGTATAGATCACACTGGGTTGTAATTCTCGTTCTAGTTACTCGTCTGCATCCCATCAAGATTGTAATTTCCTTTTAGGTAGAGACTACATCTGTCTTTTTGACTGAGGTATTTCCAGAGCCTAAAATGGTTCTTAGTCCACAGTATAAATGCTCAGTAAGTAGTTTGGAAGGAAGGGAGGGAGGGAAAGAGGGAGGGAGTGGGGAGAGAGTCAGGAAATAATCAAAAAAGGAAGGGAGGGAGGAGAATAAGGGAAACTATGATCATTTCTGGGGCAAACAAATCAATGCCACAGATTTTCAAAATATGTAGCCATTTCCTGGGTGAGAAGAAAATGAACTTGCCAGTTTCTATCATGAAAAACACTAAAACTCCCAATGGGAATGAAGTGTAGATATGAAGTTTCTAGATCTTAAGCAGTTGTTCTCTTTAGCAAAATATGTGCAAATTGATACTAAGTTCTGTAGGTGTGAACATGGAATACTAATGTTGCCAAAAAGAGATTTATTTTGAGATCTGAGACCCCTGAGCTAGAGGCATATAACTTATTTACTTTCCAAGCATGAAATTTCATTTGAATTGGAAAGAGATAACCTCAGAATCATGGTGCATATATTTTGCTACAATAAAAACAAACAAACAAAAAAGAAAAAAAAAAACAAAACAAACATGCTACAATATGCCTCCAAGAGATTCATGACATATGTTATTTAGACCACTCCAGGAGGAGACTGTTGGCAGAATGGCTAGAAAAATCCCTGATTGAATGAAATGATCAAGTCAAAACTCACATTCATCATCACTTCACAGTCCATAAAATGTTTTCAAGTGCATTAGAGCATCTGTTTCTCTCAAGAACAGATCATTCTACTCTCTTGCTTAGATCCCCCAATGGTTTGACCTTGTTCTTAGAATAAAATTCAGAAGCCTTATTATGACCTCAAGGTTCTACATGGTCTAGCCCTTGCCCTCTGCAACTCTCCAGCTTCATCTTACCAATTCTACTAAAAGAAGCCAGTCTGCAAACTGTTACTGGGATATGATGCATTATGGATGCCAGGCTGTACATCAACTACATAACTAAGCATACTGTTACATTCAGCTGACTTTTTTTTTAGAAAAATTTTCTCAATAAAAGAATAATTGCATTGATTTACACTCTTATGCAAGCTCCTAAGCTTGCTGCAGACCAGTAACAGAGACTGTGGAGATGGACTAGTCTATGGACCACATGTTGAATAGCAAGGCATACAGCCCTCTCGCCTCGTGTCAATATCTTTTAGTAACATGGGTCTTCACTCTCTAGAAGCACCCTTTTTGGTGACCTCTCAACCTTCAGCTCTCAGGTCTCCATCACCTCCTTAGAGAGGCTTTCTCTGACTACCCTACCTAAAGCAGCACCCTCCACCTCCAATCCAATTGCTTCTCTATTTTTTTCATAGTACTTATCACGATTATCATTTTGTTTTCTCTGCTCGTTTATTACATGTCTACCACTACTACCTCTCCCCTAACAAAACAAAATGTGCTTGGTGCATAGTAGATACACATTAAGTATTTGTTGAATGAACAGTTTAACAACCTTGTGAGATAGGAGTTATAATTCCAATTCTATAATTGAGAAAATTGAAGTTCAGGGAGTTGAAATGTCTATTAAAGTGTCAATCTTTTACAGTTTTGTTTTGCTTTAGAGTTAAGAAAGCACTTTCATAAATATGAGCTCTTAATATTGTGTATTAAGTACTACAGCATCTGTGGTGAGAAGTAAACCAACGTTCAAAGAAAACTAGGGACTAGTCCAGCATCATTCATAACTAAGTGATAAAGGGCAAGAAAACAAAGCCAGGTCTTCTAAATCCAAGATTAGTGTCTACTAAAGTAGATAACATGACCGTCTAAGAGTGTTTTAGAAGGCTCTCCAAAAAGTGATATACCTGTTTTTAAGGAGATGCAGGCTTTATTGGAGGTGGTGGTAGCAGGGTGTTAAAGGAGATAGAGGAAGTCTTGATTCTGCTTTCCTTGATTCTGGGCAAATGGTTCAACCATCTGAATTACTATCAGTAAAATAATGGTAATATCAATTATTTCCCAGAGTTATTGTAAGGCTTAAACAAAAGTATGGAAGCAAATGGTGAATGGTGTTTGGCAAAGAGTAAATGCTCAGTTGCAGTAGATGCTATTTACCTTCCCTTTCTTTTTTTTTTTTTTTTTTCCACCTCTATATTGAAAAGCAATGGCCATGACCATCATCACTGTGTTGTAATATATAATTCACTTCAGGGAGGACTGCTCATAGAAATGATTATTTCTCAGTCTACAGTGGGGAGTAAATTATATTCAGCCTCATGGACATGGACAGATGTAGATAAATGCTCTCAGAAGCCTCATGCTTGGTGTTGGTTTTACCTTCACTGCATACTGCTGGTGGTATTAGAAAAGCACTTTACAGGTGGGTCAGGTCAGTTCAGAAAACTTAGACTCCACCTGTCAAATACTACCACAGGTCTAAAGGGCCAGAAAAATGTTTCACTTTTGTGTCTCCAAAGCTTTCCTTAATGTAGTTCATTAAATTTATAAAGGCTCATTGGGCACCAGGCTTCTGATTCTGACACAGAACCAGATTAATGGTCACAGACATGTCCCTTAATCTTGGTTTCCTCTGCTCTTCGTGGAGGTTATAATATACACCATGCCTACCCCTTTAAAAAAGGTGCAGTGGGGATCAGGTGTCTTTATAACAGGATTCCTTAACCTAAGGTCTATGGCTATTCTTCACAAATCCTCAGCCCCCTGAAATTGTGTACAAAATTGTCTGTGTATGTGTTTAACAACGTGTGTTTTTTTTTAAAGCATGTGTCCTTAGCTTTACTTGGATTTTCAACTCTTTGAATCTTTATTCAAGACAGATTAAGAAGAAAAAAATTAAACAAAAACAACAAAAACATACAAACAAACAAACAAAAAACAGGTTAAGAACAGACTCAGAGATTTTTTAACCACTGCCTTGTTTTGAGTGGAAGATGTCTACCACTCCACTAAGACCTCAAAGTTCTGAAAACTTACTTATTAGATTCAAAGGTACTTTGTTATTTTGAAAATTAGATTATGGGTTTTGAAAGACATAAGAAATTTTCTGATCAATGATGGGGTCTAATATTTATGTATAAGAATGTTTATTAAATTTTTATTCATAAACCAAAAGGCAATTAGGAAACAACCTAATGGGTCAACAATGAGAAGATAGCTAAATAAGTATTCTATCTATATAAGGGAGTACAGCCAACAGAAACTATCGTTTCAAGGATCTTTAATGATATAGGAAAACTTCCAACGTGTGACATTAGCTTAAAAATCAGAATATAAAATTGTACAGACAGTAAAATTCTAATTTTGTTTTAATATTTAGACATATTTCTCAGCTGAGGGCAATTTTGCTACTCAGGGGACATTTGGCAATGTCTGGAGACTTTCTTGATTATTATGACTGGGTAGGGGGAGATTCTGCTGACATCTCTGCCGAGTAGAGGCCATGGATGCTGTAAACATTCTAGAATCCATAGGTCATGTCCCACCAACAATTATTCTGTCCAAAATGTCAACAGTGCTGAGGTTGAGAAAGAACCCCTGAAGTGTAGGGTAAATTCTGGAAGAAAATATCCTCTAATTATAACATTTTATCTGTGATTTATTGATTCTATACATTTTTGTATTTAACAAATATTTTGCAAATCATATTTTTCTTTTATAATCTGTTAAAAATAACAATTAAGAAAACTCCAAATTTGCCCTTCCTTTTTGAAGTAAGTCAATAAAGAATGAGGTCAGCATAGAAACAGATTGAAAAATTAGAACATGGAAGGAGGAGGATCAACAGTGCATGAATATGAATTATCATGGGGTTTTATTTCTGCTCTAACTCCTTGGGTAGGGAAATAGGGAAATGCCATCAGCCACCTGGGGTGTTAGGAACAAAAAGCAGCATGCTATTATGTAATTCAGATACTGATCTTCATCTTGAGTCGAGAAGAGGCAATCACAAGAGGGACAGGAACAAGGACTACTGGGCTGCTTTAAATGAATATCTAAAATATCACCAGAAAATTCAGATGTCCCTTGGGAGCTGTGCCCTGGAATCTCCTAGAGACTCAGTGATTTGGAGTACATATAATTTTCAAATTGTACATCCTTCATCTGTTTTTCTTGGCATGTTACACCACAACTGAAAACTCTTGAGACACTACTATTGTCCCTTTAGTCTGAGCAATAGCTTTTTTTATTTTCCATTGATAAGTTCCTTAAGCTGTCTCAGAAAACACTTTCTTTTAATGTAGCAGAAGAAAAAAGAAATGTATATCTCCTTTCCCCATAAAGTCCATTCCTCCACATAAATTTACCATTAATATAGATATTAACTATGATTCCCAACAAACAATTTGACTATTTAATTACCAGTCTAAGTCAGAGACACATATTATTTTAATATGTTTACCTTTTTATTCATAGAGCAAAACTTCCCCTGTTACTTGGATGCACTTTCAGATTTGAAATATCTTTGCCTTGAGATGTATAATGATTAAAAGAAAAAAAAATTAAAAGGTTCAATCATATCTCCAACATCTGCTGGATGCATCCTCTTGCTTCTTCTCTCATTTCTGAAATTTCCGAAATGGAATTTGTAGAAAATAACTGCATAATTACAATTTAACACTTTGAGTTATTACTCCAGCAATGCAAAAATGACCAAGAGTCGCCACAAGTTGTGTTGATA
The DNA here is from genome assembly GCF_028021215.1 of Eschrichtius robustus. NCBI lineage: Eukaryota > Metazoa > Chordata > Mammalia > Artiodactyla > Eschrichtiidae > Eschrichtius > Eschrichtius robustus. Next base: position 122,133,013 of record NC_090825.1, read on the forward strand.
GCAACAACCTGACTGCAATTCTCTATCATTTTCCAGTCTACTTGGTAATGTCTCTCAGGCTGGGCCAGTGATTTCAATGAAGGATCCTGGCTGGTCACACCGCTACCATGCACACCACCCTAATCACAGCAAATTGTCCTCATTTATTATAATGGTAAGACATACAACATATATCTGGATATTTCTAGTGGATAGATTCCAAAATAAATGAATCTACTCTATTAGCATATTAACTTATAATGCATAAAAAATGATTCTGATAGAAATGCAAACTTTTTATTTTCTACACTTGGTTCCAATTTGCCAAATTTTCTTGCCCTCTCTTACCCTACCCAGGCTCCTGTTCCAGTTTTACAAGTATGTGCTATCTTTCCTATACCAGGACTCTGCTAGGTATATCACAGACATCATTCATTCATTCATTCACTTCACAAATATTTTTGAGTACCTACCATAAACAATACCTCTTTAATCTTCACAAAAATATACAAAGTGGGAATTATTTACCCCATTTTACAGATGAGAAAATTAAAATTACAGAAATTTAAATAAATTGTTCAAGGTCACATAGATACCAGAAGTACAACATGGATTTAATTAATCCACAGACTCCAAAGTCCAAGCTTTCTATTACACTATACTACTACCTCCTAAGACCACACTGCTAGCAGTTCTATGATATAATATTAGAGATAACAATAATATGTCTTTGTTCAAATAAGCTCCTTCAAAAATGTTTCTTATCCCACAACTAAAGATTTATTCCTCTTCATTGCAGGATGATCTGTCTTTAACAAATAAAAAACTCTTACAAGTGAAAGAAGCTATTCAGTCATTATTACTTAAATGTGAGTGACTTCCCAGACCTTCTTGTGAGACCAATGGATCATGGAAAAAGAGAGAGAATGAGCGCTAAGGGTGCATGAATATAAGTAAAAGAAAGTGGTGTGAGAGCACAAGAAAATAATTTCTGGGCAGCATGAAAAATCAATTCATCCTATTTTCAACGTGACCTGAGATTTACCCTTTCTTTTATTCTATTATTGGCCAAGAGATTAGATAGATAGGTAATAAGAAACAATATGTGTGTTTGGAATTGATTGGTTTAAATCTTTTCCCTACTGCTTGTTGACTGTATATTCTTGGACAAGATATTTAACCTCTAAGTTTTAGTTTTCTCATTTATAAAAGGGAAATGATACATCCTATCCCACTGGATGGTCATAAAGATTAAATTATAGAGTATATGCTTAATAATTGCTATTCTATAAGTGGCATTCAGTAAATGACAACAGTCATTAGAAGATGGAGAAATGTAGACGAGATAAGAGCAGTGTCAGGTGGATTCAATGCAGATGAGATAAGAGTAGTGTCAGGTGGATTTGGTCACAGGACTTCATCTAAAAGATACTGAAATTTAATGCTCACTAAATATTCTTGCAGTCCTCCATATTTTTAACTGCCTTATGGTTAGATTGGGGTCATAAAACTAGTTCCAGCCAGTGAACTATGAGTAGAAGGACATTCAGTAAGCTTGAAGCATAAGTGAAAAATAAAATTTGGTATGGAAAGTCACTGAGATGTCAGGGGTTAATTGTTACTGCAGCACAACTTAATCTAACCTTACTAATAAACTGAATTATTGTCATCCTAGAGTAGAGTCTGTAGTAGTGTGCATCAGGAGTCCATCCACAGCCATGCCCAAAGTAACATTATTATCAGTCACTGGACGATCATTAGCAGCTGATCATATTTAAGCATGACAAAAAGCTGGGAGGAGGAGCTGATAAGATAGATGATAAATATCAGGCTCCAGAAAGATCCCAGAAGACTGAAATTATGATCCAAACTGAATACCACAAAACTTAATTTGAATAATGTCATCTTACACATAGCTCCAAAAAGTCAACTTCCCAAATGCAAAATTGGAGAGGCAAGATGGGGCAGCGGTGTGAATGTGGAATTCTGAAGGATATTACCATGTCAGTAATTGTTCAGTAAAAGTACACATTGTGACTATAAGTGTTATTTTAATCTTACATTAAAACATATCCTAAATAAGCCATTAAAAGTTCCTTTATTTTATGCTGGCCAAACACTCCTTGAGCACAGGAAGCCACCTTCTTTATCTGTGGATATTAGGTTCTGAAGAAAAGTCCACTTAAAAGTAATCCACATCACTAATTATTAGAGAAATGCAAATCAAAACTACAATGAGATATCCCCTTACACCTGTCAGAATGGCCATCATCAAAAAGTCTACAAACGGTAAATGCTGGAGAGGGTGTGGAGAAAAAGGAACCCTCTTGCACTGTTGGTGGGAATGTAAATTGGCGGAGCCGCAATGGAGAACAGTATGGAAGTTCCTTAAAAAACTAAAAATAGATCCAGCAATCCCACTCCTGGGCATATATCCGGAGAAAACCATAATTCGAAAAGATACATGCACCCCAATGTTCACTGCAGCACTATTTACAATAGCTAGGACATGGAAGCAACCTAAATATCCATCAAATGGATGAATGGATAAAGAACATGTGGTACTATACATATATACAACGGAATATTAGCCATGAAAAAGAATGAAATAATGCCATTTGCAGTGACATGGATGGACCTAGAGACTGTCATACTGAGTGAAGTAAGTCAGACAGAGAAAGACAAATATCATATGATATCACTTATATGTGGAATCTAAAAAAATGGTACAAATAAACTTATTTTCAAAACAGAAATAGAGTCACAGATGTAGAAAACAAACTTATGGTTGCCCAGGGGAAAAGGGGAAGGTGGAGGAGGGATAAATTGGGAGATTGGGATTGACATATACACACTGCTATATATAAAACAGATAAATAATAAGAACCTACTGTATAGCACAGGGAACTCTACTCAACACTCTGTAATGACCTATATGGAAAAAGAATCTAAAAAAGAGTGGATATATGTATATGCATAACTGATTCACTTTGCTGTAAAGCAGAAACTAACACAACATTGTAAATCAACTATAGTCCAATAAAAATTAATTTTAAATAATAAATAATAAATAATAAAAGTAATCCATTTCAAAGGGTGTGCTAAAATTTTCCATGTGCCCTCACCACTTCTACTCTCCATCTTTCTGCACCCTGCTCTGTGCCAAAGAAAATGGATCTATTTGCACTCAGGCTTCTAACTAGTTTTGGCCATTTGGAGGCACTGACAGGAGATGAGAGGACAGGAGGAGAGTGAAGTAAGAGTGTTTATTTTCCGGCTTCCTCCCTGTGTGATCACCATGAGCTGGCTGTGTCCCCATTCCCTACCAAAGATGGCACTCTCCGTACAATACTCTGAGTTCAAGTAACTGCTCTCTCCAACTGATTCCTCAATCCTAGGAAAGGTTGTGGTTTCCCACTATTGCTAGCCCCAGGGTACTGTATTATCCCTTGGAAGTTTCTCTAAAACCTCTCCAGACCTTTGTAAATAGTAAACTCTCCTCAACTACCAGTTTGACTGTGCCTTCTGCTTCTGGCCAAAACCCTGACTGATACAAATTAAGCAAAATGTCATAGTACATAGCAAACAAAATGATAGTTTGATTAGGGATTTTATGTTGAATAATGAAACTGAACATAAGGAAAATAAGTTTATCTTATGTGTACTGAATTTATGTTGTAACTGCAACTTTGTACCTTTTTAGAATAAACAAAGAAAAACATAGCCTTTTGTTTGTTTTTGGTGTAATTTAACCAACATAATTTTGTGGCATTACTGTAGGATGACCTTCATTTTTGTTTAAAATTTCCTCACAATTATAAATCTTTGCAAAAAAAAAAATTGTCTATTACAATTTTCAAAAGACATCTCCTGATCATATTTTCTTCAAATCATCCCCTTTGAAGCACATATTATCCTCTACTTTTTTTTTTTTTTTACTTTAATGGATATAATCTTGTCAAATTCTCCTTTTTAAACAGTTGTCCATGTGATTGGAATAGTTCTCCAATTTCACTTTAATGAATTCATAAAATTCTATTTTGCATAGTTTTCAATTTGATTTTGCAATTAATTTGCATTGGACAAATGGTTACATCAATTATAGTTAATTAGTGAATATTATGTTATGACCATTGTGCTTCCCTATACAACTCTGTAATTGCAATGATTGATATGAGTCCTGGACAGATGAGAATCACTGTCTAGTGTGATTCATTCTGAGTGTGAAACTTTGAGAGGGACAAAACAGCAGCCTACAGAGAGCCAGGTCCTTGTGGATGAAGGTACTGCCAGTATTAAAGCTCTTCATCTTAGCAGTTATCATCCCACAAAGACCCAAAGACAAACCAAAAGAAAACAGATTTCAGCTAAGAGAACTTTAGGGAGCATTCTATTCCACATGGCATCTACTATGTATGGGAGTCAAACAATGATTTAGTCCTCCATGCCTGATTGAGAGAAAAAAATTACCAAGGTTTTATACACACTAGTATTAGACAATAACTTCTCCTATTCCAGCCTTCTCTGATCACTAGGACAAAATACATTACAAAAAGATTACAGGCAGAATTTTACATTTTCTAGGGGCCTTACCTTAGACTCTGTACAGTAGCCCCTCCTTATCTGACCCCCAGGGGATGCCTTAAATCGTGGATAGTACTGAACATTAAAATATATACTATGTTTTTTCCTATACTAAGGGGCGGGTAGTGTGTACAGTGTGGATATGCTGGACAAAGGGGTGATTCACATCCTGGCCAGGACAGAGTAGGAAGACACAAGATTTTATCATACTACTCAGAATGGTGCACATTTTAACACTTATGAATTGTTTATTTCTAGTCATAGAGACGATGGTTGACCATGAGTAACTGAAATCACAGAAAGCAAAACCACAGATAAGCGGGGGACTACTGTAGTTCAAAGAGACCAACGGCAGATACACTTGTGCTCCCAACAACCTATACCAAACATCAAAAATATTAAATCAGAGACTGGTTCAAGAGGGCAGAGTAGAAGGACGTGCTCTCACTCCCTCTTGCAATAACACTGGAATCACAACTAACTGCTGAACAATCATCGACAGGAAGATACTGGAACTAACCAAAAAATATCCCACATCTAAAGACAAAGGAGAAGCCACAATGAGACGGTAGGAGGGGTGCAAACACAATAAAATCAAATCCCATAACTGCTGGGCGGGTGACCCACAAACTGGAGAACACTTAAACCACAGAAGTCCACCCACTGGAGTGAAGGTTCTGAGCCCCATGTCAGGATTCCGAACCTGGGGGTCCAGCAACGGGAGGAGGAATTTCTAGAGAATCAGACTTTGAAGGTGAGAGGGATTTGACTGAAGGACTTCGACAGGACTGGAGGAAACAGAGACTCCACTCTTGGAGGGCACACACAAAGTAGTGTACGCATCAGGACCCAGGGGAAGGAGCAGTGACCCCATAGAGACTGAACCAGACCTACCTGCTAGTGTTGGGGGGTTTTCTGAAGAGGTGGGGAATGGCTCTGTCTCACCCTGAGGACAAGGACACTGAAAGCAGAAGTTCTGGGAAGTACTCCCTGGCGTGAGCCCTCCCAGAGTTTGCAATTAGCACCACCAAAGAGCCCGGGTAGGCTCCAGTGTTGGGTCGCCTCAGACCAAAAAACCAACAGGGAGGGGACCCAGCCCTACTCATCAGCAGTCAAGGGGATTAAAGTTATACTGAGCTCTGCCCACCAGAGCAACAGCCAGCTCTACCCACCATCAGTCCCTCCCATCAGGAAACTTGCACAAGCCTCTTACATAGCCTCATCCACCAGAGGGCAGACAGCAGAAGCAAGAAGAACTACAATCCTGCAGCCTGTGGAACAAAAACCACATTCACAGAAAGATAGACAAGATGAAAAGGCAAAAGGCTGTGTACCAGAGGAAGGAACAAAATAAAACCCCAGAAAAACAACTAAAGGAAGTGGAGATAGGCACCCTTCCAGAAAAAGAATTCAGAATAATGATAGTGAAGATGATCCAGGAACTCAGAAAAAGAATGGAGGCAAAGATTGAGAAGATGCAAGAATTGTTTAACAAAGACCTAGAAGAATTAAAGAACAAACAAACAGAGATGAGCAATACAATAATTGAAATGAAAAATACACTAGAAGGAATCAATAGCAGAATAACTGAGGCAGAAGAACGGATAAGTAACCTGGAAGACAGAATGATGGAATTCACTGCTGTAGAACAGAATAAAGAAAAAAGAATGAAAAGAAATGAAGACAGCCTAAGACACCTATGGGACAACATTAAACGCAACAACCTTCACATTATAGGGGTCCCAGAAGGAGAAGAGAGAGAGAAAGGACCCGAGAAAATATTTGAAGAGATTATAGCCAAAAACTTCCCTAACATGGGAAAGGAAATAGTCACCTAAGTCCAGGAAGCACAGAGAGACCCATACAGGATAAACCCAAGGAGAAACATGTCAAGACACATAGTAATCAAACTGGCAAAAATTAAAGACAAAGAAAAATTACTGAAAGCAACAAGGGATAAAAGACAAATAATACAAAAGGGAACTCCCATAAGGTTAACAGCTGATTTCTCAGCAGAAACTCTACAAGCCAGAAGGGAGTGGCATGATATACTTAAAGGGATGAAAGGGAAGAACATACAACCAAGATTACTCTACCCAGCAAGGATCTCATTCAGATTCGATGGAGAAGTCAAAAGCTTTACAAACAAGCAAAAGCTAGGAGAATTCAGCACCACCAAACCAGCTCTACAACAAATGCTAAAGGAACTTCTCTTAGTGGGAAACACAAGAGAAGAAAAGGACACACAAAAACAAACCCAAAACAATTAAGAAAATGGTCATAGGAACATACATATCAATAATTACCTTAAACGTGAATGGATTAAATGCTCCAACCAAAACACACAGGCTTGCTGAATGGATACAAAAACAAGACCCATATATATGCTGTCTACAAGAGACCCATTTCAGACCTAGGGACACATACAGACTGAAAGTGAGGGGATGGAAAAACATATTCCATGCAAATGGAAATCAAAAGAAAGCTGGAGTAGCAATACTCATATCAGGTAAAATAGACTTTAAAATAAAGAATGTTACAGGAGACAGGGAAGGACACTACATAATGATCAAGGGATCAATCCTAGAAGAAGATATAGCAATTTTAAATATATATGCACCCAACATAGGAGCACCTCAATACATAAGGCAACTGGTAACAGCTATAAAAGAGGAAATCGACAGTGACACAATAATAGTGGGGGACTTTAACACCTCACTTACACCAATGGACTGATCATCCAAACAAAAAATTAATAAGGAAACACAAGCTTTAAATGACACAATAGACCAGATAGATTTAATCAATATTTATAGGACATTCCATCCAAAAACAGCAGATTACACTTTCTTCTCAAGTACGCACGGAATATTCTCCAGGATGGATCACATCTTGGGTCACAAATCAAGCCTCAGTAAATTTAAGAAAATTGAAATCATATGAAGCATCTTTTCTGTCCACAACGCTATGAGATTAGAAATCAATTACAGGGAAAAAAGAAGTAAAAAACACAAACACATGGAGGCTAAACAATATGTTACTAAATAACCAAGCAATCACTGAAGAAATCAAAGAGAAAATCAAAAAATACCTAGAGACAAATGACAATGAAACCACGACAATCCAACACCTATGGGATGCAGCAAAACCAGTTCTAAGAGGGAAGTTTATAGCTATACAAGCCTACCTCAAGAAACAAGAAAAATCTCAAATAAACAATCTAACCTTACACCTAAAGGAACTAGAGAAAGAAGAACAAACAAAACCCAAAGTTAGCAGGAGGAAAGAAATCATAAAGATCAGAGCAGAAATAAATGAAATAGAAACAAAGAAAACAATAGCAAAGATCAATAAAACTGAAAGCTGGTTCTTTGAGAAGATAAACAAAATTGATAAACCATTAGCCAGACTCATCAAGAAAAAGAGGGAGATGACTCAAATCAATAAAATTAGAAATGAAAAAGGAGAACTTACAACAGACACCGCAGAAATACAAAGCATCCTAAGAGACTACTACAAGCAACTCTATGCCAAAAAAATGGACAACCTGGAAGAAATGGACAAATTCTTAGAAAGGTATAACCTCCCAAGACTGAACCAGGAAGAAACAGAAAATATGAACAGACCAATCACAAGTAATGAAATTGAAACTGTAATTAAAAATCTTCCAACAAACAAAAGCCCAGGACCAGACAGCTTCACAGGTGAATTCTATCTTACATTTAGAGAAGAGCTAACACCCATCCTTCTCAAGCTCCTCCAAAAAATTCCAGAGGAAGGAACATTCCTCATTCTATGAGGCCACCATCACCCTGATACCAAAACCAGGCAAAGATACTACAAAAAAAAAAAAAATTACAGACCAATATCGCTGATTAATATAGATGCAAAAATACTCAACAAAATACTAGCAAACAGAATCCAACAACACATTAAAAGGATCATACACCATGATCAAGTGGGATTTATCCCAGGGATGCAAGGATTCTTCAATATATGCAAATCAATCAATGTGATACACCATATTAACAAATTGAGGAATAAAAACCATATGATCATCTCAATAGATGCAGAAAAAGCTTTTGACAAAATTCAACACCAGTTTATGATAAAAACTCCCTGGAAAACATAAATCACAGCAAGATCTTTTTTGATCCACCTCCTAGAGAAATGGAAATAAAAACAAAAATAAACAAATGGGACCTAATGAAACTTCAAAGCCTTTGCACAGCGAAGGAAACCATAAACAAGACAAAAGACAGCCCTCAGAATGGGAGAAAATATTTGCAAATGAATCAATGGACAAAGGATTAATCTCCAAAATATATAAACAGCTCATGCAGCTCAATATTAAAGAAGCAAACAACCCAATCCAAAAATGGGTAGAAGGCCTAAATAGACATTTCTCCAAAGAAGACATACAGATTGCCAAGAAGCACATGAAAAGATGCTCAACATCACTAATGATTAGAGAAATGCAAATCAAAACTACAATGAGGTATCACCTCACAACAGTTAGAATGGGCATCATCAGAAAATCTACAAGAAACAAGTGCTGGAGAGGGTGTGGAGAAAAGGGAACCCTCTTGCACTGTTGGTGGGAATGTAAATTGATACAGCCACTATGGAGAACAGTATGGAGGTTCCTTAAAAAACTAAAAATAGAATTACCATATGACCCAGCAATCCCACTACCAGGCATATACCCAGAGAAAACCATAATTCAAAAAGACACATGCACCCCAATGTTCATTGCAGCACTATTTACAATAGCCAGGTCATGGAAGCAACCTAAATGCCCATCGACAGACGAATGGATAAAGAAGATGTGGTACATATATACAATGGAATATTACTCAGCCATAAAAAGGAACGAAATTGAGTCATTTGTAGAGACATGGATGGATCTAGAGACTGTCACACAGAGTGAAGCAAGTCAGAAAGAGAAAAACAAATATCGTATATTAACGCATATATGTGGAACCTAGAAAAATGGTACAGATGAACTGGTTTGCAGGACAGAAATTGAGACACAGATGTAGAGAACAAACGTATGGACACCAAGGGGGGAAAGTGGGGGTGGGGGGTGGGATGAACTGGGAGATTGGGGTTGACATGTATACACTAATATGTATAAAATGGATGACTAATAAGAACCTGCTGTATAAAAAAATAAATTAAATTAAATTAAAAAAATGTTAAATCTACTAGATTTTATATGTCATATGGAGAACCATACATTCTGTACCTTTTCTAATATGTATGCTGATTCATAGAGGGCCGTTAATCATCCCAAGCAAAGATGCTTCCAGAGAGAGTTCAGAAAAGACAAAAGTAAAGCAAAAATAGAGGAGCCAATATGCTAATGTATGCCTGTTTGAGGCTCTTGCATTGAGGAAATAATGTCAGAACAAACAGAAGGGCAACAACTATTCACTTTTAGTTAGTGCCAATTCTGTTATAACATTAGAAACTTAATATTAACCCTCTGGTACTACAGTCTTAGGCCTTAGCAAGCTTAATATTTAAATATTTCTCAATGCCAGGAAACTGAAATATCTTCTCTTGCAAAACAGTAAGAAGTCTACCTTCAAACATCTGCAGGTTTATCCTATAGGAGGGCATTCAAGTATAACTCTTTCCCTTCTCATAGAGGTATTCAGTAAATGGTCCTTATTATTTTGTATTCCTTCATAGACTTTACAGTATGCCAGGTTTTTAGAAGTCTTCTTGGTCAGAATCAATGTCTCTCACCCCGTGTCCCCATAGTACCTCTCACAGCTTTGCAGAGTCCTCAGTCTACTTCATATTGAAATAAATAGTACAGCTACCTGTCTTCCTTCTGATCTTATATGGCAAGCGATGCATCAGAATTGCCAGAGAAGCTATTCAAAGTCAAAGATGCTCAGGCCCCAGCCATCAGGGAGTCTGATCCAAAAAGTCCAGACTGGAGACAAATTTTTATTTGTTTGCTCATTAGAGAGTAATCAACCAGTATGTCTGATCCCCTAAAAATCAATCATGATAAAAAAGGAAATATTCAAATCAAATTAGTAAGAATTGAGAACCAGGCAATGAATTCCATTTTGTGATATTATCCTGACAAATCCAGATCCAGATCTGGTCATAAGGGACCCTGAGGATGAGCAGCAGTGAGATATGATGGCTATAAGCATGAACTCAAGAGTTGAGCTGCCTGGGTTTGAACTCTGACTCTGCAACTTACTACTTTTGTGACTTTGGGCAAGCAACTTGACCTCTCCACGTTTTAGTTTCTTCATTGGTAAAGTAATCGTTGTAATGGTAACTAACTGCCTCATAGTCTTGATGGGAGAACTCTGGGTTATCTGTAGTTCATAGAGCAGTGCAAAACGGTGAGTGAGTGAGTGAGTGAATGACTGCAATGTTACTTAATAATAAATACTGGCTGAGAAAGTTTACATTAGGGGCTGAATTTACTTTTATTTATAGCCTTCAAAAGCTCCACGGGTGACTCAGACGCTAAATCAGAGATAGAAGCCAACTCAAGCAACTTAGCTGATTTCAAACTTTCCAAAGTAAAATGGAGTTTCCCCTACAGCATTATGATAGCATTTATAAATAAGATTTCTGACAATCTGACCATCATGAATTCAACTTTAGTGACATCTATAATTATCCTTTGGAAATTTGCCCTGAGCTGAGACTTGTCAGAATCTGTGTGAGCAGATTCTGCCTCAGAGATTTTTCTTCCTGCTGCTGTCCCAAGTTACTTAGTCATTAAAAGCACTGGGGGAAAAAGTCCTTGGAAGATGAACTATTTAACAGTTGGTCATGATTAATAAAATAAATGAAAAAAAAGATAAGAAATATCTAAATAGATGCTCTCCATAAGAAATGTATCTTACCATAGGAAAATAAAGTATAAATAAAAATACATATGCCAGTTTGGCAAGATTGATACCTTGAGAGAAATGATGATATTAATATTGTTTTTCATTATGATTAATATAAAAACAATGAAAAATAGTGACTTTGTGACACAAACAATTATGCGTATAGTTTACTACATGGAAATAGTGATCAAACAACATTAATTTAAATAATACACTAGTAATTAAAGTCAAATTAGAATATGTATTACATTAATATATATATGTGTATAAATGTATCCATATGTATACATACAGATGTATATGTAGATCTATCTCTCTATGTAACACGCATGGGCAATGAAGTGGAAAAACTGCATTGAAAAAAAAATTGCAGTGGAAAATCTTACATCTCATTTTAATATTACCTGGTAGTTAAACCCCTCTGAGTTGAAAATCTAAGACCACATTTTCTCTTGACAGCCCTGGACAGAACATTTTGGTAATAGATAAAGGGCTTTCTCCAGGAAATAACAGTTTCCTGCTTAAGCAGGCCATGAAAATAATGAAGCCCAAGACAGAGTATTTCAGGACCGATTTCTAAAATGCACCCACCCAGGCCTCCTCAGACCCACTCAGCTCAACTGACAGCAAGCAAGGAGAGGTACCTCCACAATGACAAACCTCTTCTGACACCCACCTTGAATTCACTGGTCTATAAAAATAAGATACAAATCTAGTACCAAATCTAAATAAATACAATATGTTACTAGCACTAGATCAACTCTCTCATTAGTCTTGACCTCTTTGGAGCCACTGGCAAGTCTGAAGGGTTCTTGATGACCTTGGTGATCTTATGAGGCCCAACAGTACCTCACAGGAGTAGTTTTCACAGAAGTTGCAGAGCTCAGGACCCTCTCCACATTAGAACATGCTTCACAGCTCTCTTCTGACTCAGTCCACTACCCTGGTCCATAACTCATAACAATCACTGAGGACTACTGTCTGTCCCTAAGGGCAAATACCCTTTGCCCTGACAATGAGCATCTGCATCACAGAATTCCCAGGGCTCTGGTTCCTGATATGCTGCAGAGTTTTCTGGGCCCTTCACAAGTCCAGTCACAAAACAACAACACTGCAGGATTCCATAGTGACTATCCAATAAATAGGTACATGGCAAATAATGCCAACTCAAAACACGTGCTGAGAGTATAAAAGAATTCTAGATCAAAGGTGTATTGCATGATATATTTTCACAAACTCAGGACCATTTTACATTTTAAATTCCATCAGCTAATATATATTAAATACCAGCCATGCATCAGGGCTGTGCAAACTACTTTACACACATTTTCTCATTTAGTCCTCAGAATGGGAATGGAGGCTTAGAGAAGTCATTCCCACTGCTGGTATGTCTATCTGATGACAAAGCCCTTTCTCCTAAGGGGAATTCCTAGATGTTCCATGGCCTTAGCTATGAATTTCTCATCCTGAGCCATTCCCATACTCAATCATTCTAGCTTCTAACTATACGGATCTTTTTTTTCCTACAGCCACTGGACCAGTGTTATTTATGATCGCCATGATTGGCCTACCCCTGACTATGTTTCAAGTTCTTCCTTGAATTCTAGTGTGCTAGTTTGCTTTTAGAAGGTTAGCTTTCTAGTCCTATGACCTCCTACTTCACCCCCAGCCCTCCTCAGCTCTGCTATTAATTTCTAATGCCGAGACCTCAGCTGATGGCTTACAGATGGAGTAAAACAAGAAGACATATTTCAATTGGCCTGCCATATATGCTTTTGGTTTTTATTTTGAAGTAGTTGCAAATTTCTAAAACTTGGAAGAGTTTCACTTTTCTTTTGGAAAAATAAGACAGTGTAGCAACAGTTGGCTAGGACCAGATAGCCGCCCTTCTCTTCAAATGGGACCTGAACTCTCTAGTGTACCATTACTATTATATGCCTGACCCCTATTGCCTTTTGAGTTTTTGACTCCAGATTTAACATAGTAACTTGTTTTAAAATACTATCTCATCATAGTCAGTGAATCTCTACAATCTACTAATCAGTATATCATAATCATGTGCAGCAATAGTGAACCCTCAGTTATGTCTTTGCAGGTGGTGCCATCACCCTAAGTATGTCACAAGAAAAACAGAAGGGCCCTTTACTAAGGATAAAACTTCCGTTTCCACAATCAGGTCTTCATGTTTCATAAAGAGCTCAAGTTTTAGGAATAAAAGCACCTTGCATAAAAGAATACTACTACTGTTCTCTTATGCAGAGTTATGCAGTCATAAGCCTTTTATGGACAACAGATGTAATGATCCAGATGGAAAATTACATTAAGCCTGCTGACTCTATCCAGGCAACCTATTACGAGGCCCAAAGGCAGCAACAATGAACTGAGAGATGGAAGCAATGACCAGCCAGAAGAGTATTTGTGATGGGTAGGAATCCTGATAGCTAACCTCATCTGACAAGTAGTCAATTCCTGGAGCTTCAGTGTTGTGTTTTTTCTCTGGGGACTACAACCTCTGGCTCGATCAAAGATGCTAATTAATGATAAACTCTGTTACAGGGAATTAGAACTGACAGCTCAATTCTGTACTCAGTTCTGACCACTTTGGTGGTGAGAATATTCACTATGGCCCGTCAGTAAATCTGCAAGCACATCAACTGAGGTGACCCAAATACTTACCTCTAATATTTCATATGTAGGAACATAGCCTACAGATATATTCACATATATTCTGTGCCATTTATTGAAGAATTATTTACAAATAAAAAAAAGGGAAACCTTCTGAATGTCTATTAGTTATCAGTGGGGTAAAGATTAAATAAATTAGAATTCAACCAAACTTACTAAATGTAAATTACATGAATTTGGGATTTGTGTCAGTTTTCTTGACAAACACCAGGGGTTGGCACACTTTTCCTGTAAAGGGCCAGATAGTAAACATTTTAAGTTTATGTGCCATAGGATCTGTGTTATAACTACTCAACCTTGCTTTTATAACACACAAGCAGCCACTGACAATACATAAACAAATGAGCACGGCTGTGTTCCAATAAAACTTTATATACAAAACACATGGCAGGCTAGATTTGACTCAGGGGCCATAGTTTGTCAAACCCCCACTAATAAGAATCATAAACCAGTGCATTTAATCTATATAGTACCCATCACAAATATCTTCTTGCCCTTCTACTAAATAATGTAGCTAACGTTTACTAAATACTTATCCTGCTAAGCCTGTCACAGGCATAGAGTAATTTTTATAACAAAACAATGAGGTGGGTGTTGTCATTATCCCCATTTGCCAAATGAGGAAGTAAGATACAAAGGGTTACATAACTGCCGTTGCTTAGAGAGCTAGGTGGTGACAGAGCAGAGATGCATCATCTCATTAAATCTGCAGCCCGTCTGTGATAAGCTGGGCCATGGGAAGGTGTAGCCTTAACTCATTAAGCATGATGCAAATGGCAGTCAAATTATGAAGAATTGCTCTTGCTCTAAAGAGGAGGAGATGGAAACAAAAGCGGAGTTGCAAGATCTGCACAGCAAGTAGGTTTGGAATCACTAATAGACCCCCCTCCTCTTAATCCTGCTACAGTTCATTATCACATTGTCTTCCAATTAAGTCACTGCCACAGTCAAGTCAAAACGGTGACTTGGAAAATTATTTCTTTAGGGCATTTTTGTCTTCAGTGAAACAGCCCCAAATACTCTTATTCCTCCCATGGTTTCTTTTTCTTTTTTTTTTTTGTTCTCCTTTTTTTTAAAACAACTTTATTGGAGTATAATTGCTTTACAATAGTGTGTTAGTTTCTGCTTTATAACAAAGTGAATCAGCTATACATATACATATATCCCCATATCTCCTCCCTCTTGCGTCTCCCTCTCTCCCTCCCTATCCCACTCCTGTAGGTGGTCACACAAAGCACCAAGCTGATCTCCCTGTGCTATGTGGCTGCTTCCCACTAGCTATCTATTTTACATTTGGTAGTGTATATATGTCCATGCCAGATTGTCACCTTCACCTGCTCCTAAACTCAGACATAAATTTATAGTTCTGATGGGGCAACAATGAGAATTACATCGCAGGGAGCAGTGATCATTAATCTGTTAATCAAGGCTGCCAACACAGACTTACACATCTTAGTAATAAATTATAAAAACACCTAAGAATCAGCTGCTTAACAAAGTTGAGTTTGATGAGAAGCCAAATTGATAAGCTCCTCCCCCCACATCAAGGTTAATTTTTCACCAACTATATGTAGGAAGCTATAAAAATATGTCTCAAAAATAACTGCCCATTAGCTGTATATTCAGAACAACTTCAGAGAGCTTCTCCCTACTGCTGTATGCTATTTTCCTGCAAACCTCCCACTCACTGTAAACCAGAACTGCCTTCAACTTTGGAAGTTAGCTGGCAGCCAAAACTGGAGACTTCTCACACCAAAAGGCAATAAATTCAGGAATTCTCAGAGAAGCAATCAAGAGAATTTTAGAATGGACTCCTCTGACATGCCTCCCTCACTCCTCTGGGTTCTATGCACATAAAAATGCTTAGTTGTCATAATTATTATCCTGCTATAATTTACTAACAATGATAACATAAGTACCATATTTACTCAGTTCTAACACACACATTTTTTCACATTCCACCTTTCATGTCTCACATTTCACAAATCAGGATGCCTACTGGTCTTCAATATATTAATATAATAACTATTTAATACAGTGCAATGCTGTTTTCTTTTGTCCCAGAAAATCAATGGTACATATTAAAGTTATGACATCTTAAAATCAAGGAAATGTGATTACAAACTTGGAAATATAATAGGATTCCTTTACTGCAATCAACAGAATCAAACTCTGGCTAACTTAATAGAAAACTTGGTACGAGAATGGATTCCTATAGACTTGCTGGGTAGGATGGAGAACCCAGCTCCAGAATGGAACAACAAACTACTTACTGGGTAGAGGAGCTACTACTCTGTCTCCTGAAGGAGCTGTAGTGGAATCAAATGATTAACTCGTTGGAGTTGTTTTGTTTATTCTCTCTCTGTCACTTTGCTGAGGATTCAGTTCCAGCCCCATCTGTCTGACTTAGGGCCTTTGCCTACCCTATGGCTGCACTGTCGTGGGGAGGAAGCATCTGGTGAGAGGAGCCTGCAGTGGCCTCCAGGATACTTATGACTGCCATCGTGGGAAAGGGAGACCCTGATTCCCAGCCCCTGCAAAACTGCACATAATGGGAAAGAGGTGATTCCCGAAAAGGAAATCAAGGTGTAGTTAAGAAAGAGGACGTTATGCTGCGTGGGTAGAGTGCATCCACAAATTGGATATTGAGATCACGTTCTTATCACCTACAGCCTCTGGTTAGATGCTCTTAACAGCCCTGTGGGATAAGAATAATTATCAACATCCTCATTTTCTACAAGAAGAAATGTAGGTCCAGATAGGCTACATGGCCTACTTTATTATCTGGTATGTGGCAGAGCAGGGCTGGAACCTGAGTACTGACTCAGTTTATACTAACTAAATTGAAGACTAATACAACTGGGGGAAAAAAAGAAAGAAAGAAAACTTTCCGATTGTAATCCTTTGCAATGCCCTGTGGGAAAAAAATCTTCATCCACAAATTATATGAGCCTAAGAAATAGCCCTACCTCTATGTGCCTATTTTAAGGTCACAGAGGAAAAGTGTCTGGGAGATAGAAACAAATTCCACTTGCTGTGTTATCTCTGATGGGAAATTTCACTCCTCTGGGCCTCCCCTTCCTCGGCTGTGAAGTGTGCGAATTTTTTCCTTGACTACCTCGCAGATTTATAGAGGAGGCAAGATGTAAGAATAGAGGTGTAAGTTCTTCAAAAAGCACTAAAGCTCTTTTGCTGTAAGCTTGAATCACCATTTGCTGGTCTGCTAAGTACAGAATCACAATTTTGTGGGGCACAATTTAGATTTTCATTAAACTATTTTTTTTCCAAAGCGTAATTTCTTTCGACTTTGACCTACTTTTTTTTTTTAAGAAGCTAGGATAACACATATGAGCTCATTAGCACGAAAAGAAACATTTTCATTCACATCAACCAACTGCCTATGCTAAATGGCAAAATTCAAACCTCTTTTACTGTGCATATCTCTTTGTACACTAAATTCTACTGTGAGTATGATATGGACTTGGTACTCAGAGAATGTCAGGGATTTGAAGGAATTGACTGATAGTTGATTTCAGGTGAAGTCATTGCCCAGGATCCTTTGAAGGTTTCCATCCTTTTCAAAGAATGCTTTGAAACAACTAAGGCAGCAGAGAACATGGATTTTGTAGCCAGGCTAATGTGGGTTCAAATCCGAACGCTGGCTCATGCTGGCCATTTAATCTACAACCAGTTACATAAGTATTCTAATCTTCATTTCCTCATACCTAAATTAAGAACTAAAATACACGTCACAGGATTATTACAAAACTCAGAGATGATGTATGTAAAATATCTGACACTTACTATACCTAGGATCCCAAGCCAATAGTCATCGTCATCATCATCATCATCTCACTACTGTTATTATGTGGATGGTATCATTTAATCCTTACAATATTAAGAGACACTTATTGCTTTCAACAGATGTGGAAACTGAGTCTTAGAGAATTTAAATCAGTTGCTCAGGGTCAAACAATCTGTGGGATTTGAATAAAGGTCTATCAGAGTATACACCCTTAATACTAAACTATCATTATTACTGTTACTATTATTGCATTTTCATTATCTTCATTATCAGATATATCCAAAGACAGTTCAGGGTAAAATCTGGATAGCACATAATGCAACAACTATCTTTTCAAATGGCATTCAGTGTTGTGGGAAAGGAAAAGGATACTGGATTAAGAAGAGCTAGGTTTTAGTTTAGGTCTACGTCTTCCAAGTCATGTGACCTTAAATAAATCTCCCACTGAGACTTAACTTCCTCATCTGTAAAGTGAGCTTGATAATAACCACCCCGTGGCACAGCTTCAAAAATCAAATATAAAAATGTGTATGCTAACACATATATATGGAATCTAAAAAAAAATTTTTTTTAAATGGTTATGAAGAATCTAGGGGCAAGACAGGAATAAAGACGCAGACACAGAGAATGGACTCAAGGACACGGGGAAGGGGAAGGGTAAGCTGGGATGAACTGAGAGAGTGGCAGGGACTTACATACACTACCAAATGTAAAATAGCTAGTGGGAAGCAGCCTCATAGCACAGGGAGATCAGCTTGGTGCTTTGTGACCACCTAGAGGGGTGGGATAGGGAGGGTAGGAGGGAGACACAAGAGGGAGGAGATATGGGGATATATGTATATATATGGCTGATTGACTTTGTTATAAAGCAGAAACTAACACACCATTGTAAAGGAATTATACTCCAATAAAGATGTTAAAAAATGTGTATGACAATATTTTGTACAGTATGAAATAACTATATGAGCATGTTTATGTCAATTGTGTTAGTTTTACCACCATTACCAGAGGCCAAGTCATGACTAGGTCCATGGAAGCTACCCTAGTTTGTAATAGAGAGTGGGAAAACGTTTCTGGCTCCACTAAGGGAAAAACCTACATCAACCTCACCCTGATGTTAATGGCAAAAAGAAAAAGCATCCAATCTAAAGTACTGTACCTGCATGTACAGGATGTGATTCCAAGACCTAAAAGAATACTAAAAAATGACAGCAATAAACTGTTTAATCAATCTGTCTCCCAAAGAGCAGAGAATATAGAAGTAAAAATGTAGGATGTAGATGTGATGAGTCTTGTGTAATTTTGTTACTAAAACATTACCTTAAAGTCGACTTTTTCCAGTGTTCTCAGAGCCTCAATATTACCACTAATTGTCTTTTCCCATTAATTATCTGACAAAACTAGAAAAGATAGATTTGAGTCTCCCAAGCACAGATTCCTAAAACTAGATCTTCCTGTCAGTGAAAACATCACCACCTAGAAATCTAGACAACTAAGAGAGATTTATCAGACCATCATTAGCCAGAATGACAGTCATTTGGCATACTCTACAATTCACTGAACAGTTCTGTGTGAGCACTTGCTCCTTCAGAACCCATACTCTGGAGTGATGGGCAAGCCTGATCTAATTATTTTTCTAAGTAGTACTGATCATAATTGCCCACATTGGCTAATAGAACCCACAAGTGATTAATGTCATAGCTGGCCCCTCAAGATGGGCCTCCTGATCCTAAAGTTATTCTGGGGATCAGTGTGAATATTTATATTCTTTCTAATGAAGTAAATTGGGATGGACATGCTACAGATTGGAGTCATAAATTAGTGAAGGGCACAATAATCTTGTACTGACTTGTACAATCCATGACAAGATTCTCTGCAAGAAAGTAGTGATAATTAGTGGAATAACCTGTGTATGCCTCCTGCAGGACATTGGACTGAGATGCACAGAACCACGGTATATATCATCAGGCATTTTAGATGAAATATCTAGTAAGCCAATAAGTCTATAATTTATGGGAACTAAAATATGTTCTTCTGAAAGTTGAGAAAGACTATGCTCTGGGTCCCTCCACATAGGATGAGATGGACAGATCAGTAGAATCACCAAATGATAAGATACCTGAGGGCAGAGCTAGGTCCCTGTTGTTCAACATTCCACCCCAAGTGCTTAGTACAGTGCAGGGCATACTGCAGGCACTTTACAAACATTGTTGGATGGATGGATGAATAAATGACATCAATAAATGTAACCTAGCTGGCCAGAATAAGAGGCCAACACTTGGAGTAATCTTCTTGAGAAAGAAACCCTTCCCAAGTTGCTTTATTTAGCATGAGTGTTTTTATCCAAATATAAACAATGCAAAAACATTACCAGGGCCCAGAAAATTTTGTAAGAACAATAAGATTTCCACTTGATTTATGAAACTGACAAATGAAGTATCATAAGCATCTACTTTGATCTGAGTTTCTATTTCAGTCCTTCTCTCCAAATCCCAACTTCAGGCCGCTATGTCTACAATACAAGATCTCATTCTCACATCCAGTTCCTGCTACACGGATCCACTGTATCGACTTTTTTTTGCAAGGCAATACAAATTTTTAAATGAACTTCAAAACCCCAAACTCAATTGACACATATACATTACTACATATAAAATAGATAACTAATAAGGACCTACTGTATAGCACAGGGAACTCTACTCAATACAAACTAATAAGGACCTACTGTATAGCACAGGAAACTCTGCTCAATACTCTGTAATGGCCTGTATGGGAAAAGAATCTTAAAAAGAGTGGTATATGTATCACTGATTCACTTTGCTGTACACCTGAAATTAACACAACATTGTAAATCAACTACACTAAAAATTAAATATAAAAAACCTCCAGAGCAGAAGCAAGATGAACTAAAATCCTGCAGCCTGTAGGAAAAAAACCACATTCACAGAAAGATAGACAAGATGAAAAGGCAGAGGGCTATGTACCAGACGAAGGAACAAGATAAACCCCAGAAAAACAACTAAATGAAGTGGAGATAGGCAACCTTCCAGAAAAAGGATTCAGAATAATGATAGTGAAGATGATCCAGGACCTCGGAAAAAGAATGGAGGCAAAGATCGAGAAGATGCAAGAAATGTTTAAGAAAGACCTAGAAGAATTAAAGGAAAAACAGAGATGAACGATACAATAACTGAAATGAAAACTACAATAGAAGGAATCAATAGCAGAATAACTGAGGCAGAAGAACGGATAAGTAACCTGGAAGACAGAATGATGGAATTCACTGCTGTAGAACAGAATAAAGAAAAAAGAATGAAAAGAAATGAAGACAGCCTAAGACACCTATGGGACAACATTAAACGCAACAACCTTCACATTATAGGGGTCCCAGAAGGAGAAGAGAGAGAGAAAGGATCAGAGAAAATATTTGAAGAGATTATAGTCAAAAATTTCCCTAACATGGGAAAGGAAATAGGCACCCAAGTCCAGGAAGCACAGAGAGTCCCATACAGGATAAACCCAAAGAGAAACACACTGAGACACATAATAAACAAACTGGCAAAAATTAAAGACAAAGAAAAATTATTGAAACCAGCAAGGGAAAAATGACAAATAACACAAAAGGGAACTCCCATAAAGTTAACAGCTGATTTCTCAGCAGAAACTCTACAAGCCAGAAGGGAGTAGCATGATATACTTAAAGTGATGAAAGGGAAGAACCTACAACCAAGATTACTCTACCTGGCAAAGATCTCATTCAGATTCAATGGAGAAGTCAAAAGCTTTACAGACAAGCAAAAGCTAAGAGAATTCAGCACCACCAAACCAGCTCTACAACAAATGCTAAAGGAACTTCTCTTAGTGGGAAACACAAGAGAAAAAAAGGACATACAAAAGCAAACCCAAAACAATTAAGAAAATGGTCATAGGAACATACATATTGATAATTACCTTAAACGTGAATGGATTAAATGCTCCAACCAAAACACACAGGCTTGCTGAATGGCTACAAACAGAAAACCCATATATATGTTGTCTACAAGAGACCAACTTCAGACCTAGGGACACATAACAGACTGAAAGTGAGGGGATGGAAAAAGATATTCCATGCAAATGGAAATCAAAAGAAAGCTGGAGTAGCAATACTCATATCAGATAAAATAGATTTTAAAATAAAGAATGTTACAAGAGACAAGGAAGGACACGACATAACAATCAAGGGATCAATCCAAGAAGAAGATATAACAATTATAAATATATATGCACCCAACATAGGAGCACCACAATACATAAGGCAACTGCTAACAGCTATAAAAGAGGAAATCGACATTAACACAATAATAGTGGGGGACTTTAACACCTCACTTACATCAATGGACAGATCATCCAAAATGAAAATACATAAGGAATCAGAAGTTTTAAATGACACAATTGATATTTATAGGACATTCCATCCAAAAACAGCAGATTATACATTCTTCCCAAGTGTGCATGGAACATTCTCCAGGATAGATCATATCTGGGTTCAGAAATCAAGTCTCAGTAAATTTAAGAAAATTGAAATCATATCAGGCATCTTTTCTGACCACAACGCTATGAGATTAGAAATCAATTACAGGGAAAGAACCTAAAAAACACAAACACATGGAGGCTAAACAATACATTACTAAATAACCAAGAGATCACTGAAGAAATCAAAGAGGAAATCAAAAAATACCTAGAGACAAATGACAATGAAAACACGATGATCCAAAACCTATGGGATGCAGCAAAAGCAGTTCTAAGAGGGAAGTTTATAGCTATACAAGCCTACCTCAAGAAACAAGAAAAATCTCAAATAAACAATCTAACCTTACACCTAAAGGAACTAGAGAAAGAAGAACAAACAAAACCCAAAGTTAGCAGGAGGAAAGAAATCATAAAGATCAGATCAGAAATAAATGAAATAGAAACAAAGAAAACAATAGCAAATATCAATAAAACTAAAAGCTAGTTCTTTGAGAAGATAAAATTGATAAACCATTAGCCAGACTCATCAAGAAAAAGAGGGAGAGGACTCAAATCAATAAAATTAGAAATGAAAAAGGAGAAGTTACAACAGACACCACAGAAATACAAAGCATCCTAAGAGACTGCTACAAGCAACTCTATGCCAATAAAATAGACAACCTGGAAGAAATGGACAAATTCTTAGAAAGGTATAACCTTCCAAGACTGAACCAGGAAGAAATAGAAAATATGAATAGACCAATCACAAGTAAGGAAATTGAAACTGTGATTAAAAATCGTCCAACAAAAAGAGTCCAGGACCAGATGGCTTCATAGGTGAATTCTATCAAACATTTAGAGAAGAGCTAACATCCATCCTTCTCAAAATTTCTAAAAAATTGCAGAGGAAGGAACACTCCCAAACTCATTCTATAAGGCCACCATCACCCTGATACCAAAACCAGACAAAGACACTACAAAAAAAGAAAATTACAAAACAATATCACTAATGAATATAGACGCTAAAATCCTCAAGAAAATACTAGCACACAGAATGCAACAACACATTAAAAGGATCATACACCATGATAAAGTGGGATTTATCCCAGGGATGCAAGGATTCTTCAATATATGCAAATCAATCAATGTGATACACCATATTAACAAATTGAAGGAGAAAACCATATGATCATCTCAATCGATGCAGAAAAAGCTCTTGACAAAATTCAGCACCCATTTATGATAAAAACTCTCCAGAAAGTGGGCATAGAGGGAACTTACCTCAACATAATAAAGGCCATATATGACAAACCCACAGCAAACATCATTCTAAATGGTGAAAAACTGAAAGTATTTCTTCTAAGATCAGGAACAAGACAAGGATGTCCACTCTCACACTATTATTCAACATAGTTTTGGAAGTCCTAGCCACAGCAATCAGAGAAGAAAAAGAAATAAAAGGAATACAAATTGGAAAAGAAGAAGTAAAATTGTCACTCTTTGCAGATGACATGATACTATACATAGAGAATCCTAAAGATGCTACCAGAAAACTACCAGAGCTAATCAATGAATTTGGCAAAGTTGCAGGATACAAAATCAATGTACAGAAATCTCTTGCATTCCTATACACTAATGATGAAAAATCCGAAAGAGAAATTAAGGAAACACTCCCATTTACCACTGCAACAAAAAGAATAAAATACTTAGGAATAAACCTACCTAGGAAGACAAAAGACCTGTATGCAGAAAACTATAAGACACTGATGAAAGAAATTAAAGATAATACCAACAGATGGAGAGATATACCATGTTCTTGGATTGGAGGAATAAATATAAAAATGACTATACTACCCAAAGCAATCTACAGATTCAATGGAATCCCTATCAAATTACCAATGGCACTTTTTATGGAACTAGAACAAAATATCTTAAAATTTGCATGGAGATACAAAAGCCCCGAATAGCCAAAGCAGTCTTGAGGGAAAAAAACAGAGCTGGAGGAATCAGACTCCCTGATTTCAGACTACATTACAAAGCTACAGTAATCAAGACAATATGGTACTGGCACAAAAACCAAAATATAGATAAATGGAACAAGATAGAAAGCCCAGAGATAAACCCATGCACCTATGGTCAACTAATCTATGACAAAGGAGGCAAGGATATACAATGGAGAAAAGACAGTCTCTTCAATAAGTGGTGCTGGGAAAACTGGACAGCTACATGTAAAAGAATGAAATTAGAACACTTCTTAACACCATACACAAAAATAAACTCAAAATGGATTAGAGAACTAAATGTAAGACTGGACAGTATAAAACTCTTAGAGGAAAACATAGGAAGAACACTCTTCGACATAAATCACAGCAAGATAATTTTTGATCCTCCTCCTAGAGTAATGGAAATAATAACGAAAATAAACAAATGGGACCTAATGAAACTTAAAAGCTTTTGCACAGCAAAGGAAACCATAAACAATACAAAAAGACTACCCTCAGAATGGGAGAAAATATTTGCAAATGAATCTACAGACAAAGGATTAATCTCCAAAATATATAAATAGCTCATGCAGCTCAATATTAAAAAAACAAACAACCCAATCAAAAAATGGGCCAAACCTAAATAGACATTTCTCCAAAGAAGACATTCAGATGGGCAAGAAGCACATGAAAAGCTGCTCAACATCACTAATGATTAGAGAAATGCAAATCAAAACTACAATGAGGTATCACCTCACACCAGTTAGAATGGGCATCATCAGAAAATCTACACACAACAAATGCTGGAGAGGGTGTGGAGAAAAGGGAGCCCTCTTGCACTGTTGGTGGGAAGGTAAATTGATACAGCCACTATGGAGGACAGTATGGAGGTTCCTTAAAAAACTAAAAATAGAATTACCTTTTGATCCAGCAATCTCACTACTGGGCATATACCCAGAGAAAACCATAATTCAAAAAGACACGTGCACCCCAATGTTCATTGCAGCACTATTTACAATAGCCAGGCCATGGAAGCAACCTAAATGCCCATCAACAGATGAATGGATAAAGAAGTTGTGGTAAATACGTACAATGGAATATTACTCAGCCATAAAAAGGAACGAAATTGGGTCATTTGTTGAGACGTGGATGGATCTAGAGACTGTCATACAGAGTGAAGCAAGTCAGAAAGAGAAAAACAAATATCGTATATTAACGCATATATGTGGAACCTAGAAAAATGGTAGAGATGAACTGGTTTGCAGGGCAGAAATTGGGACTCATATGTAGAGAACAAACGTATGGACACCAAGGGGGGAAAGCGGCAGGGGGTTGGGGGCAGTGGTGTGATGAATTGGGCGATTGGGATTGACATGTGTACACTGGTGTGTATGAAACTGATGACTAATAAGAACCTGCTGTATAAAAAAATAAATAAGATAAAAAATTTAAAAAACCCCAGCAAACCTCCAAACTCAAATTAATATAAAAAAAGCATGACCAAGATGTTTTAGGAGTTCAGATGAAATATATAAGAACAGAATTTAGGAGCAAGCAATTTTTTTTGTTTGTAAAAAGTAATAGTAGACCAATTTTTCCAGCTTAAGTTTAATATCAGTCAGCAAATCCCTCATTAGACACAGTTTGGACTATATAATTAAATTTAATAAACAGATATTATGATCTATAGAGTCTACCTATGATTAATTAATACTGTTCTGCTCATACATTAATATGTGAATAATATTTAGCAGGTCTTTCATCTGTGTGAAATGTTTATGATTATTAAAATAATTATTTGCTATCAGGTATAGACTAGAGCAGATAAATAATATTTAAATGCTGATGATCTAGGTCTCAAAGTCAATCCATGCCTTCACTATATCCTGGAATGCTTATAGAATTTTTCCTAAGTAACCAGGTAATTCCAAAACATTTGTGTACATGTGATTCTCCAAGAGAGCTGGTTAAAATGCAAATTCTAGGACACTACCCAAAGACTCCAGTTTAGAATCTCTGAGCAAAAGGAGCTCACAAATTTTCATTTTAAATAATAATCCCAACTAATTCTGATGCAGTAGGGAAAGGTCTAGACGTATATTTATTCTTAAACTGCCCATTTATTCTAATCATAATTTTGGGAGACAATAAATTCTAAAATGTTCCAAAATTATAATCAGAAAATTATGGAGATAATTAATATGAGGTGTGTAAAGGGAGTAGAAAAAGAGGACTTTGAGAGAATTAGTTGTTCCTTCTCAAAGAACATGAGACTTACATAATTTTTAAAAGAACAAAACACTTCAAACGGAGAGATCTTGCCTCTATTTCTATTTCCAAAGTCTTAGTTTTATTTGGTATCGGGCGGGAGTATTCTGCCCACTGAAAGATCACAAAGAAGTGAGAGAGAAAATCAAATAAATGATTGGTATAATATATAAAACAGAACACAGTGTCTGAAAAAGAGTATATTTGCAAGGAATATTTGTTGAATAAAATGAACAAATGTCTTAATTAATGAACAATTATAGTCATTCACAGGAAGAAATATATTTTTACAGACGTCAGAATTGTCTATTTGATAAAGTTTTCTTGTAACATAATTCTGGGGCCCATTCTATAAAATGATGTTAAGGTTGATAATAGTGTTAATCTAATAGTGTTATCAACTAAGGTTGATAATAGTTGTTAGCCAGTAATCTTTTCATTGCAAGCGGCAGAAACTCTAGTTCAAAGAGGCTTTAACATGAAAAAAATAGAGATTTTTAAAATGGGAAGACCAAGAGTGGATTTTCTGACTTCAAGTACAGCTGGATCCGGAGCACAAAGTTTTGTTGTTGTTTTTTTTTTCCCCAAAATTCTAGTTTTCCCATCTCTCTTCTGCATTTCCCTGTGCTTGCTCCATTCTCATTCAAGCTCTCTCCTCGTGATGACAAGAAGGCTGCCATTAGCTCCAATTACACATCCCATGCTACCCGTAATTTTACCAGTAAAAAGAAAAGAGAGTACTTTTATGCCAATAGCTCGAGCAAAATTTCCCCCAGATGAGCTCTTATTGGTACCTAGTAACATGACTTAGGCCACACACCTGTCATTGAACCAATCACTGTGGCCAAGGACACAGCCTTAAGCCTGAAACATACCTATCCCTTGACTTGGAGCATGGCTAGCCACACCCAAACAACATGGACTGAGAATGGAGGAATAATAGTTCTCAAAGAAAAAATAACGTGCTCTTATCAGCATGTGAAATTTACTATGTAAAAATCTACAATAGATACTGTCAAACTGAAGTCCTTCTGGACGAACCAAGAGAAATGAGCTTTAAGGAAAAATTCATGTGAGAATAAGTGTATTCATTATGGCATTCCTGGGTCAGAGGCGGGTATAAATACCTCTGGAGTTAAGAAGAAGGAGGAAGAGGAAGAGGGGGAAGAGGAGGAGAATGAGGAGGTGAAGGAGGAGGGAAAGGAGTGGGGAAGAGGAGGGGAGGAGACAACAACTATGCCAACAACGGTGCTAAAATAATTTTGAGATGTTAAGGTAAGAACATTCAGTTTGGGACACTTCTTGGCCGTCCTACACTGAAATAGGATAGAGGTTCATAGAATTTTAGGGTTAGAAGGTCCTTAAATACCACCTCATCTAAGTAACTGGGTTGCAAAGAAAGAAATAAAACATCTCAGGATTTGGCTCCTTCTACATGTCTATTTCCATCTCTCACCATTTAATCCATTGTTTTACTGTCTATCCCTGTATTGTCCAATGTGGTAGCCATTTGGCCACTGAGCACTTGAAATGTGGCTAGGTCAAATTGAGTTGTGCTCTAAGTATAAAATACACAGAGAAGTTCAAAGACAGTATGAAAAAATGAAGTAAAATGTTCCATTAATATTTTTATATTGATTAGTCATTGAAATGATATCTGGGATATATTGGGCTAAATGAAATATATTATTTAAATTAATTTGATCAATTTTTTTAACTTTTTTTAACATGACTACTATAAAATTTTAAATTATAAGTCATGTTTACTTATATAACTCATATTTGTGGTTCATGATAGGTTTTTGTGAGTCACCACTTTTCTATCCACACTTTTAGTGGCTACCACACATGTTGGATGGCAGGGATATTGAATAATATCCTCCAAACTGAAGGAACTATGAGACTGAAACACGAAACAGGCAACTCCATAAAATGCAATTATGAAGTTTATTGTGGGTACTTACTTACGGGCAGGATTGAGCAGACAGCAATCCAGAAGCATTTGCAGCTACATTCTGCACCCCTTAAAAGGGGTATAGGGGGATTTAAAGGGGCCAAACCTAAGAATAGAATCTGACTACCAAGTGAGAAGGACTTTCGCACCAATGGAAACCAGGGTTTTTTTCCTCCTGCCCCCTCCCAAGTGTCTCATGAACACTAACCATGTGTCAGCATAAGACATTCTTCCAGTGTTCAGTAAGTCAGACAGAGAAAGACAAATATCATATGATATTGCTTATATGTGGAATTTTTAAAAATGGTACAAATAAACTTATCTTCAAAACAGAAAGAGTTACAGATGTAGAAAACAAATTTATCGTTGCCCAGGGGAAAAGGGGAAGTGGGGGGAGGGATAAATTGGGAGACTGGGATTGACATATACACACTGTTATATATAAAATAGATAACTAATAAGAACCTGCTGTATAGCACAGGGAACTCTACTCAGCACTCTGTAATGACCTATATGAGAAAAGAATCTAAAAAAGAGTGGACATGTGTATATGTATAACTGATTCACTTTGCTGTACAGCAGAAACTAACACAACATTGTAAATCAACTATACTCCAATAAAAATAAAATAAAAATTTAAAAAAGGCATTCTTCCAGTTTTCATATCAGATGAAGGCAAGCGTAAAAGTCAATAAGGAACTTATCTGGCTTGGGCACATTCCTTGTGAGTAGACTAAAGTTCAGTCACGTAGAAGGGAGAGAGAGTAGGACTTTGGGACCAAGATGGAGCTGACAAAATGGAGTCAGTGTGATTCAGCTATACAAACATGCCCTCTTCTTTCTAATTTCTAATAGAAATGACTTTTTTTTTAAGTTGGATTCTATTTCACTGTATTGCTAATTGTTCTCCTTTTAAGGCGTGTAAGTAGACTTCTTATTCCTTGGCTCAATGTTTACATCGTCCGCCTCTCTATGATTCCATGTTCCTCTAAGGCATAGGGCAAATTCTTTCAGTGATGTCAATACCAGAGGTCTCAAATACTTGTCATAATTTAAAGCCCTAATTGTTTCTCTACAGCTTCTATAATGGTGCCACTTAGTATGGAATCTTCTTTCTGGGCCAAAGGGAGGGTAAATTTCATGCTCTCTCGTTTCAAGTAAGGTTGATATATTTTTTCTGTTTTCACCAGCTTTTTTGAACCCTTCTAGTTTCCTTCACTTTTAATTTTCAACTCCTCTCTTTCCATTAGAGTGCTTAAAACCCACTTTCACAACCCTGTGATAATTTCCTTGAACCCCACCGAATCCTTGATAGTGTCCTCAGAATTGGAAAAGAGAGGCCCTGAAACAAATATTTTCAATCTATAGAAAAGATCACTTGATTTTTTTTTCGTTTTGCTTTTGTTCGTGTAGATAAAATGAACCCTAATAATGGTACTCTAATCAGAGAATTTGATCTTCTGGCCCAGGTTAGATGCACGTAAACCCGACAGTCAGTTTGGTTTAATGAAAAAGGAACGTGTTTCTCTGAGTGGAAGGAAAAGGAGGAAATCGCAGACAGAAGGGAGATCAAGAGATAGTGGTACATGGTATTAAGGGACTGGAAAGCTTATGTTTAGTTTTGGAAACTTCATTTCTTCAATGAATGATAGAGAGCCTAATACCTGCAAAATACTACCAAGAAAAGTTTTCACTTTCTTAAATTGTACCACGTAGTGTTTGAGAAATTAAACTCTGTATTGGTTAGTTTGTTATAGCTAGTAACAACCAGCTATAACTAGCTAGTTTGTTATGGCTAGTATTATTTTGTTACAGTTGGCTTGTTACAGTACTATTAGTTTGTTACAGCTAGTTTGTTACAACTAAACCAGAGTAGTTAATTTGTTATTACAGTAAGAACTCCAACATTTCATTGCCTATTCACAAGAAAAGTTTATTCCTAGCTCACTAAAATCGAAAATCAGTGTTCCTAATCTGTAGGAAGTTCTCTTCCACGTGGAGAATCAGAGATCTGGACTCCTTCCCTCCTGAGCAATACTGCTCACAATTTATGGACTAGAAAATAATCACACTGTCACACTTGCAGCAAGAGGGGCTGGGAAATGTAGTCCAGGAAAAACAAACAAACAAAAAAGAAAAACAACTTTGGTGAATAGTTGGGAAGTCTCTGATACCAGCTTTGAATTGAATCCTGATTTGAATCCTGGCCCCATAACTGACTAACTTTGTGGTCAGGGACAAGTAACCTGAATGAGGAATATAATATCTCTCTATCCTTGGTTGTGAGGATAAGTGATGTAAAAATCATAACAAACTTCCAACACTTCTTAAGTGCCAGATAACATCCCAGGTTTTTTCCAGATTATTTTATATAATTTTCAGAATCCACCTATAAAGTAGCAACTATTATTATCATCTCTCTTTTATAGACTGAAGTAATAATAGATGAAGTAAAATTATAACCAACAACTGTTCATGTCCCCCTGTATACACATTCTTACAACGTGATTTTCCAGTAACTCACATCAAAAGATAGAATCCCTACTCCACAAATCTGATCTGATCTTGTGACTTTCTTCTGCCAACAGAATGTGGCAAAAGTGACACTAACAACTTGGAGCCTAGATTACTAGCTTTTTTGGACCTCCACAACCACCATGTGGACAAGTCCAGGCTTACATGGTAGAAGGTGAGAAAACATGTGCCAAAGATCTTTCTTGGGTGAAGCACATCTAGACTGATCCATCCTCCCAGCTGACTCACCAGCTCACAGACATATGAGGTAGCCAAAACGAAAACAGCCTAGCCTGGCCCAGACCAGAAGAACCACCTTGTCAAACCATAGACTCATGAGTTTAATAAATTCTATTTTAATCTACTTTGGTGTGGTTTGTTATACAGCATTATTTGTGGTAACAAGTAGCTGAGACAGAAGTTCCAAGACGTCGATTTACCAGCTTTAGGTCACATATCCAGTAAACAATAGAGCAGGAGTGAAACCATAATCTATGGAATCTAAAACTTACGTCATCAGAAAGAACACAAATGTACTTCCCTGGTGGTGTAGTGGTTAAGAATCTGTCTGCCAATGCAGGGGACACAGGATCAATCCCTGGTCCAGGAAGATCCCACATGCAATGGAGCAGTTAAGCCTGTGTGCCACAACTACTGAGCCTGCTCTCTAGAGCCCACGAGCCACAACTATTGAGCACACGTACCACAACTACTGAAGCCCACGTGCCTAGAGTCTGTGCTCTGCAACTAGAGAAGCCACTGCAATGAGAAGCCAGAGCATTGCAACAAAGAGTAGTCCACACTCGCTGCAACTAGAGAAAGCCCGCATGCAGCAACAAAGACCCAACACAGCCAAAAATTAATTAATTAATTTTAAAAAAAGATAAATAACAAATGTTGGCGAGGATGTGGAAAAAAGAGAACCCTCCTATATGCACCCCAGTGTTCACAGCAGCATGGTTTACATTTGCTAAGACATGGAAGCAACCTAAGTGTCCATCAATAGATGGGTGAACAAAGAAGGTGTGGTACAGCCAACATCATTCTCAATGGTGAAAAACTGAAACTATTTCCACTAAGATTAGGAACAAGACAAGGTTGCTCACTCTCACTGCTATTATTCAACATAGTTTTGGAAGTTTTAGCCACAGCAATCAGAAAAGAAAAAGAAATAAAAGGAACCCAAATTGGAAAAAGGAAGTAAAACTGTCATTGTTTGCAGATGACAGGATAGTATACATAGAGAATCCTAAAGATGCTACCAGAAAACTACTAGAGCTAATCAATGAATTTGTAAAGTAGCAGGATACAAAATTAATGCAAAGAAATCTCTTGCATTCTTACACATTAATGATGACAAATCTGAAAGAGAAATCAAGGAAACACTCCCATTTACCATTGCAACAAAAAGAATAAAATACCTAGGAATAAACCTACCTAAGGAGACAAAAGACCTGTATGCAGAAAACTATAAGACAGTGATGAAAGAAATGAAAGATGATACAAACAGATGGAGAGATATACCATGTTCTTGGATTGGAAGAATCAACATTGTGAAAATGACTATATTACACAAAGCAATCTACAGATTCAATGCAATCCCTATCAAATTACCAAGGGCATTTTTCACAGAACTAGAAGAAAAATTTCACAATTTGTACAGAAACACAAAAGACCCCGAATAGCCAAAGCAATCTTGAGAAAGAAAAATGGAGCTGAAGGAATCAGGCTCCCAGACTTCAGACTATACTACAAAGCTACCGTAATCAAGACAGTATGGTAGTGGCACAAAACCAGAAATATACATCAATGGAACAGGATAGAAAGCCCAGAGATAAACCCACACACCTATGGTTACCTTATTTTTAATAAAGGAGGCAAGAATATATAATGGAGAAAAGACAGCCTCTTCAATAAGTGGTGCTGTGAAAACTGGACAGCTACATGTAAAACAATGACATTAGAACACTCCCTAATACCATACACAAAAATAAACTGAAAATGGATTAAAGACCTAAATGTAAGGCCAGACATGATACAACTCTTAGAGGAAAACATAGGCAGAACACTCTAGGACATAAATCACAGCAAGATCCTTTTTGACCCAACTCCTAGAAAAATGGAAATAAAAACAAAAACAAACAAATGGGACCTAATGAAACTTAAAAGCTTTTCACAGCAAAGGAAACCATACACAAGATGAAAAGACAACCCTCAGAATGGAAGAAAATACTTGCAAGTGAAGCAACTGACAAAGGATTAATCTCCAAAATTTACAAGCAGCTCATGCAGCTCAATATCAACAAAACAAACAACCCAATCCAAAAATGGGCAGAAGACCAAAATAGACATTTCTCCAAAGATATACAGATTGCCAACAAACACATAAAATAATGCTCAATGTCACTAATCATTAGAGAAATGCAAATCAAAACTACAATGAGGTATCACCTCACACCAGTTAGAATGGCCATCAACAAAAAATCTACAAACAATAAATGCTGGAGAGGGTGTGGGGAAAAGGGAACCCTCTTGCACTGTTGGTGGGAATGTAAATTGATACAGCCACTATGGAGAACAGTATGGAGGTTCCTTACAAAACTAAAAATAGAATTACCATAGGACCCAGCAATCCCAATACTGGGCATACACCCTGAGAAAACCATAATTCAAATAGAGTCATGTACCACAATGTTGATTGCACCTCTATTTACAATAGCCAGGACATGGAATCAACCTAAGTGTCCATCAACAGATGAATCGATAAAGAAGATGTGGCACATATATACAATGGAATATTACTCAGCCATTAAAAGAAATGAAATTGAGTTATTTGTAGTGAGGTGGGTGGACCTAGAGTCTGTCATACAGAGTGAAGTAAGTCAGAAAGAGAAAAACAAATACTGTATGCTAACACATATATATGGAATCTAAAAAAGAAAATGGTTCTGAAGAACCTAGGGGCAGGACAGGAATAAAGACGCAGACATAGAGAATGGACTTGAGGACACAGGGAGGGGGAAAGGTAAGCTGGGACGAAGTGAGAGGGTGGCATGGACTTATATGTACTACCGAATGTAAAATAGATAGCTAGTGGGAAGCAGCTGCATAGCATAGGGAGATCAGCTCAGTGCTTTGTCACCGCCTAGAGGGGTGCGATAGGGAGGGTGTGAGGGAGACTCAAGATAGAGGAGATATGGGGATATATGTATATGTATAGCTGATTCACTTTGTTATAAAGCAAAAACTAAAACACCATTTTAAAGCAATTATACTCCAATAAAGATGTTAAAAAAAAAAAGACGGTGTTGTATATATAAACAATGAAATACTACTCAGCCATAAAAAATAATGAAATAATGCTATCTGCAGCAACATGGATGGACTTGGAGGGCATTATGCTAAGTGAAATAAATGGGACAGAGAAAGACAAATACTGTATGATAGCACATGTGGAATGTAAAAACAACAAACTAGTGAATATAACAACAATTACAAAAAAAAGCAGACTCGCAGATATAGAGAGCAATCTAGTGGTTACCAGTGTGGAGAGGGAAGGGGGAAGGAGCCATAAGAGGTAGGGGATTAAGAGGTACAAACTATTATGTATGAAATAAGCTACAAGGATACATTGTACAACACAGGGGATAAGGCCAATATTTTATAATAACAATAAATGGAGTATAACCTTAAAAAATTTTGAATCACTATATTGCACACCTGCAACTTACATAATATTTTACATGAACTATACTTCAATAAAAAAAAGTAAATGCACTTATCCAGAATAAATAAATAAATAAATAAATGAAACCTATGTCCTCAGCTACAATATGCTAAGATAATTATCTCATCAAATTTTCTGATGTGCTCAACTAATAAAAGCCATTAATACTCTGCTCTTTATTAAACTCTAAAATCCAAGGCAAACTAGTGTTTGCCTTGTCGATATTAGTTGCTCACAACTCTTTCTCCAATACTAGCACTCTGCCTCACATGCAATGTCTTCAGTAAATACTTTTTGAATGAATTACTAAAAGTTTGCTACTCGATAAATCAGCAATAAGCCCACCCTCAAGGAGCTGAGTCTAAAAGAGAAGATTAAACACAGACATAAATAATGGCAATATAAGATGAAAAGGGTTATGTGCGACAGGCAGAGAGTCAATAGAGCATTCTAAGAATTCAGAGGTGGAGAAATTTCTTACTGCAAGGGAGGTAGTAAACTATTTCACTGAGATGATGATATTTGCTTTTATCTTCAGCGAATGGACTTTAAACATACGAAGATTATCAACACGCATTCCAGCCATGGGGACATCAAGAACAACCCATGGTAGTAAGAAACAATAACATGAACACAAGGAAACAGTGAATGGTTTCTACTGGGTGAAAAATAAATTAAGTCTACTTCATGAGTCAACGACTTCATGCAATCAAATCCCTTCACCCTGACTCAAAGACTCTGACGATTGGCTGCATCTGCTTCTAACTCCTATCACTTAATTCACCTATTTCTTATTCATTCAGTGATTTTAACTTTTATCCATTTATTCATTTTTTTTAAAAAAAGCATTATTTATCTAAGAACACAGCTAGGCACCATTTCCAAAGATTAGAAAGGAAAATGAATTTCACCCACGTCTTTCAGAATAGAGTAGAAGACTTTGAAAGGCAACGACCACTTGTACTCTTCTCTTTCATTTCTCAAAGCACCTGTCACAAAATGATGCTCAAATGCAAGCTGAACACACAAATACACAAAAATAATAGCTGGTTTTAAATTAATTTAAAAGTTGATTAAGAGAAAAATGGCCCTTTTTTCAACAAGGTGCTCACTTAATGTTCACTACTGGTTACTTTTACAAAGCTCAATTGTATTTATTAAATAAGTCTACATATTAATGTGAATCACTTACTGTCCTGGGGTATCAGGCTTGGCAAGTTGTCTAAGATACGATCCTTGCCTTGAAGGAGCACAGAGACTTAAAAGCCAGGGACTAGTCCAGCGTCTGAGGATCCAATGGTGAATGAGACAGAGAAAGTCCTTATTCTCAGAGAGTTTACAGACCAGAAAGGGGATACCTACAACAAAGAAAAATACTATTACAAAACTTTAAGGTAATTCCAAAAAGTGATATATGCTACAAGATAATAAAGCAATGTAATATAACAGAAAGCTATTGAGTCTAACTTCTTTAAATAGGGGCTCAGGAAAGACTTTCTGAAGAACTGCCATTTAAGCTGACAATCTGAGGACAGGGTGTTCTAGGCAGTGTGAGTGGCAATTCAAAGGCCTTATGTTTACCTCACACCGGTCAGAATGGCCATCATTAAAAAGTCTGCAAATAACAAATGCTGGAGAGGGTATGAAGAAAAGGGAACCCTCTTACACTGTTGGTGGAAATGTAAATTGGTACAACCACTATGGAGAACAGTATGGAGGTTTCTTCAAAAATTAATAATAGTGTTATCATATGATTCAGTAATCCCACTCCTGAGCATATATCTGGAGAAAACTCTAATTCAAAAAGATACATGTAACCCAATGTTCATAGCAACACTTTTCACACTAGCCAAGACATGGAAGCAACCTAAGTGTTCATTGACAGATCAATGGATAAATAAGATGTGGTATATGTATACAATGAAATACTACTAAGCCATAAAAAAGAATGAAATAATGTCAACTGCAGCAACATGGATGGACCTAGAGATTATCACACTAAGTGAAGTAAGTCAGGAAGAGAAAGACAAATATCATATGATATCACTTATATGTGGAATCTAAAATATGACACAAATGAACATATCTATGAAACAGAAACAGACTCAAAGACTTAGAAAATAAACTTATGGTTACCAAAGGGCGGGGAGAGTGGAGGGATAAAGTAGGAGTTGGGATTAAGAGATACAAAAACAACAAGGTCCTACTGTATAACACAAGGAATTATATTCAGTATCTTGTAATAAACTATAATGGAAAAGAATCTGAAAAAGAATAGATATATATAAATCAATTTGCTGTACACCAGAAACTGACAAAACATCGTAAATCAAGTATACTTCAATAAACACAAAACAAAACATAGGCCTAAAGTCTAGAATAAACTAGCTTATACATCACATATATCACTATTTAAAGTGAGGTAAGTAACTTAAGACAACTTAGAAAGAGATACTGGCACACTAAACAGTCAGTGTTTAAAGTTCAAAGCTAGGCAAAAAGCCCCCCGCAAAAATCCAAAAAAGCTAGGCACAGACTCCACTGAGACAATCTCACTCTTTCAGAGTGAGGACGCATGTATAGGCTGCGAGTTTGCCTCATCTGTTAAACACAAATTATCCCTGGCTGTCAACCATGAATTGGAGGCCACCCCTAACTGCCTTGGCTTCCTCTCTCACTATCTGTTATGCTGTCAAGTTCTTGGCACCCTTGGATGCCTGTGCTAAAATGCAATTTTGGGGGTTTTTCTGTCTGTTTGTTTGTTTAAAAACTTTATTGGAGTATAATTGTTTTACAATGGTGTGTTAGTTTCTGCTTTATAACAAACTGAATCAGCTATACATATACATATATCCCCATATCTCCTCCCTCTTGCGTCTCCCTCCCACCCTCCCTATCCCACCCCTCTAGGTGGTCACAAAGCACCGAGCTGATCGCCCTGCGCTATGCGGCTGTTTCCCACTAGCTATCTATTTTACATTTGGTAGTGTATATATGTCCATGCCAATCTTTCACTTCATCCCAGGTTACCATTCCCCCTCCCCATGTCCTCAAGTCTATTCTCTATGTCTGTGTCTTTATTCCTGTCCTACCCCTAGGTTCTTCAGAAGCTTTTTTTTTTTTTTTTTTTTTTTTAGATTCCATATATATGTGTTAGCATACAGTATTTGTTTTTCTCTTTCTGACTTACTTCACTCTGTATGACAGACTCTAGGTCCATCCACCTCACTACAAATAACTCAATTTCATTTCCTTTAATGGCTGAGTAATATTCCATTGTATATATGGGTCACATCTTCTTTATCCATTCATCTGTTGATGGACACATAGGTTGATTCCATGTCCTGGATATTGTAAATAGAGCTGCAATGAACATTCTGGTAAATGACTATTTGAATTCTGGTTTTCTCAGGGTGTATGCCCAGTAGTGTGATTTCTGGGTCTTATGGTAGTTCTATTTTTAGTTTTGTAAGGAACCTCCATACTGTTCTCCATAGTGGCTGTATCAATTTACATTCCCACCAACAGTGCAAGAGGATTCCCTTTTCTCCACACCCTCTCCAGGATTTATGTTTGTAGATTATTTGATGATGGCCATTCTGACTGGTGTGAGGTCATACCTCATTGCAGTTTTGACTTGCATTTCTCTAATGATTAGTGATGTTGAGCATTCTTTCATGTGTTTGTTGGCAATCTGTGTATCTTATTTGGAGAAATGTCTATTTAGGTCTTCTGCCCATTTTTGGATTGGGTTGTTTGATTTTTTTGATATTGAGCTGCATGAGCTGCTTGTAAATCTTGGAGATTAATCCTTTATCAGTTGCTTCATTTCCACATATTTTCTCCCATTCTGAGGGTTGTCTTTTTGTCTTGTTTATGGTTTCCTTTGCTGTGCAAAAGCTTTTAAGTTTCATTAGGTCCCATTTGTTTATTTTTGTTTTTATTTCCATTTCTCTAGGAGCTGGGTCAAAAAGGATCTTGCTGTGATTTACGTCCTAGAGTGTTCTGCCTATGTTTTACTCTAAGAGTTTTATAGTGTCTGGCCTTACATTTAGGTTTTTAATCCATTTTGAGTTTATTTTTGTGTATGGTGTTAGGAAGTGTTCTAATTTCATTCTTTTACATGTAGCTGTCCAGTTTTCCCAGCACCAATTATTGAAGAGGCTGTCTTTTCTCCATTGTATATTCTTGCCTCCTTTATCAAAACTAAGGTGACCATATGTGTGTGGGTTTATCTCTGGGCTTTCTATCCTGTTCCATTGGTCTATATTTCTGTTTTTGTGACAGTACCATACTGTCTTGATTACTGTAGCTCTGTAGCATAGTCTGAAATCCAGGATACTGATTCCACCAGGTCCGTTTTTCTTCCTTAAGATTGCTTTGGCTATTTGGGGTCTATTGTTTCCATACAAATTGTGAAATTTTTTGTTCTACTTCTGTGAAAAATGCCATTGGTAGTTTGTTATGGATTGCATTGAATCTGTAGATTGTGTTGGGTAGTATAGTCATTTTCACTATATTGATTCTTTCAATCCAAGAGCATGGTATATCTCTCCATCTGTTTGTATAATCTTTCATTTCTTTCATCAGTGCCTTATACTTTTCTGCATCCAGGACTCTTGTTTCCTTAGGTAGGTTTATTCCTAGGTATTTTATTCCTTTTGTTGCAGTGGTAAATAGGAGTGTTTCCTTGATTTCTCTTTCAGATTTTTCATCATTAGTGTATAGGAATGCAACACATTTCTGTGCATTAATTTTGTATACTGCTACTTTACCAAATTCATTGATTATATCTAGTAGTTTTCTGGTAGCATCTTTAGGATTCTCTATGTATAGTATCACATCATCTGCAAACAGTGACAGCTTTACGTTTGTTTTCCAATTTGAATTCCTTTTATTTCTTTTTCTTCTCTGATTTCTGTGTCTAAAACTTCCAAAACTATGTTGAATAATACTGGTGAGAGTGGAAAACCTTGCCTTGTTCCTGATTTCAGAGGAAATGGTTTCAGATTTTAACCATTGAGAATGATGCTCGCTGTGGGTTTGTGATATATAGCCTTTATTATGTTGAGGTAATTTCCCTCTATGTCTACTTTCTGGAGGGTATTTTATCATAAATGGGTGTTGAATTTTGTCGAAAGCTTTTTCTGCATCTGTTCAGATGATCACATGGTTTTTCTCCTTCAATTTGTTAATACGGTTCATCACATTGATTGATTTGCAAATATTGAAGAATCCTTGCATTCCTGGGATAAAACCCACTTGATTATGGTGTATGTTCCTTTTAATGTGCTGTTGGATTCTGTTGGCGAGTATTATGTTGATGATTTTTGCATCTATGTTCATCAGTGATATTGGCCTGTAGTTTTCTTTCTTTGTGAGATCTTTGTCTGGTTTTCGTATGAGGGTGATGGTGGCCTCGTAGAATGAGTTTGGGAGTGTTCCTCCCTCTGCTATATTTTGGAAGCATTCGAGAAGGATAGCTGTTAGCTCTTCTCTAAATGTTTGATAGAATTCGCCTGTGAAGCCATCTGGTACTGGGCTTTTGTTTGTTGAAAGATTTTTAATCACAGTTTCA
The DNA here is from genome assembly GCF_028021215.1 of Eschrichtius robustus. Classification (NCBI taxonomy): domain Eukaryota; kingdom Metazoa; phylum Chordata; class Mammalia; order Artiodactyla; family Eschrichtiidae; genus Eschrichtius; species Eschrichtius robustus. The sequence goes on from NC_090825.1 coordinate 122,173,452, forward strand.
ATTTCAGTGCTTGTGACTGGTCTGTTTATATTTTCTACTTCTTCCTGGTTCAGTCTTGGAAGGTTGTACTTTTCTAAGAATTTGTCCATTTCTTCCAGGTTGTCCATTTTATTGGCATATAGTTGTTTGTAGTAATCACTGATAGTCCTTTGTATTACTGAAGTGTGAGTTGTTATTTTTCCTTTTTCATTTCTAATTCTATTGATTTGAGTCTTCCCCCTTTTTTTCTTGATGAGTCTGGCTAATGGTTTATCAATTTTGTTTATCTTCTCAAAGAACCAGCTTTTAGTTTTATTGATCTTTGCTATCATTTCCTTCATTTTTTTCCCATTTATTTCTCATCTGATCCTTATGATTACTTTCCTTCTGCTAACTTTGGGGTTTCTTTGTTCTTATTTCCCTAATTGCTTTAGGTGTAAGCTTAGCTTGTTTATTTGAGGTGTTTCTTGCTTCTTGAGGTAGGACTGTATTGCTATAAACTTCCCTCTTAAAACTGCTTTTGCTGCATCCCATAAGTTTTGTGTCATCACGTTTTCATTTTCATTTGTTTCTAGGTATTTTTTGATTTCTTCTTTGATTTCTTTACTAATCTCTTGGTTATTTAGTAGTGTATTGTTTAGCCTCCATGTGTTTGTATTTTTTACAGATTTTTTCCTGTAGTTGGTATCTAGTCTCATAGTGTTGTGGTCGGAAAAGATACGTGATACGATTTCAATTTTCTTAAATTTACCAAGGCTTGATTTGTGACCCAAGATATGATCTATCCTGGAGAATGTTCCATGAGCACTTGAGAAGAAAGTGCATTCTGTTGTTTTTGGATGGACTGTCGTATAAATATCAATTAAGTCCATCTTGTTTAATGTGTCATTTAAAGCTTGTGTTTCCTTATTTATTTTCATTTTGGATGATCTCTCCATTGGTGAAAGTAGGGTGTTAAAGTCCCCAACTATTATTTTGTTACTGTCAATTTCCGTTTTATGGCTGTTAGCATTTGCCTTATGTATTGAGGTGCTCCTGTGTTGGGTGCATAAATATTTACAATTGTTATATCTTCTTCTTGGATTGATCCCTTGATCATTATGTAGTGGCTTTTTCTGTCTCTTGTAATAGTCTTTATTTTAAAATCTATTTTGTCTGATATGAGAATTGCTACTCCAGCTTTCTTTTGATTTCCATTTGCATGGAATATCTTGTTCCATCTGCTCACTTTCAGTCTGTATGTGTCCCTAGGTCTGAAATGAATCTCTTGTAGACAGCATACGTACAGGTCTCATTTTTGTTTCCATTCAGCCAGTCTATGTCTTTTGGTTGGAGCATTTAATCCATTTACATTTAAGGTAATTATCAATATGTATGTTCCTATTACCATTTTCTTAAATGTTTTGGGTTTGTTATTGTAGGTCTTTTCCTTCTCTTGTGTTTCCTGCCTAGAGAAGTTCCTTTAGCATTTGTTGTAAAGCTGTTGTGGTGGTGCTGAATTGTCTTAGCTTTTGCTTGTCTGTAAAGCTTTTAATTTCTTTGTCAAATCTGAATGAGATCCTTGCTGGGTAGAGTAGTCTTGGTTGTAGGTTTTTCCCTTTCATCACTTTAAATATGTCCTGCTACTGCCTTCTGGCTTGCAGAGTTTCTGCTGAAAGATCAGCTCTTAACCTTATGTGGATTCCCTTGTATGTTATATGTTGTTTTTCCCTTGCTGCTTTTAATATTTTTTCTTTGTATTTAATTTTTGATAGTTTGATTAATATGTGTCTTGGCATGTTTCTCCTTGGATTTATCCTGTATGGGAGGGACTCTCTGTGCTTCCTGGACTTGATTGACTATGTCCTTTCCCATATTAGGGAAGTGTTTAACTATAATCTCTTCAAATATTTTCTCAGTCCCTTTCTTTTCCTCTTCTTCTTCTGGGACCCGTATAATTCGAATGTTGGTGCATTTAATGTTGTCCCAGAGCTCTCTGAGACTGTCCTCAATTCTTTTCATTCTTTTTTCTTTATTCTGCTCTGCAGTAGTTATTTCTGCTATTTTATCTTCCAGGTCACTTATCCGTTCTTCTGCCTCAGTTATTCTGCTATTCATTCCTTCTAGAGAATTTTTAATTTCATTTACTGTGTTGTTCATCATTGTTTGCTCTTTAGTTCTTCTAGGTCCTTTTTAAACCTTTCTTGCATTTTCTCCATTCTATTTCCAAGGTTTTGGATCATCTTTACTATCATTACTCTGAATTCTTTTTCTGGTAGACTGCCTATTTCTTCTTCATTTGTTTGGTCTGATGGGTTTTTACCTTGCTCCTTCATCTGTTGTGCATTTCTCTGTCTTCTCAGTTTGCTTAACTTACTGTGTTTGGAGTTTCCTTTTAGCAGGCTGCAGTTTCCCAGTTCCCGTTGTTTTTGGTGTCTACCCCCAGTGGGTAAGGTTGGTTGACTGGGTTGTGTAGGCTTCCTGGTGGAGGGTACTGTTGCCTGTGTTCTGGTGGATGAGGCTGGATCTTGTCTTTCTGGTGGCCAGAACCTCATCCAGTGTTGTGTTTTGGGGTGTCTGTGAACTTGTTATGATTTTAGGCAGCCTCTCTGCTGATGGGTGGGGTTGTGTTCCTGTGTGGCTAGTTGTTTTACATCAGGTGTCCAGCACTGCAGCTTGCTGGTTGTTGAGTGGAGCTGGGTCTTAGTGTTGAGATGGAGGTCTTTGGGAAAACTTTTGCCATTTGTTATTATGTGGAGCCAGGAGGTCTCTGGTGGACCAATGTTCTGAACTCGGCTCTCCAACCACAGAGGCACAGGTCTGACACCCGGCCAAAGCACCGAGACCCTGTCAGCCACATGGCTCAGAAAAAAAGGGAGAAAAAAAGAAAGAAATAGAGAAAATAATAAAGTAAAATAATTAAAATTAAAAATAAAAAAGTTATTAAAAATAAAAAATAATTAAAAAGTAATAAAGAAAAAAAGGTCAGAGAGAACCCTAGGACAAATGGTAAAAGCAAAGCTATACAGAGAAAGTCACACAAAGAAGCATACACACTCACAAAAAGAAGAAAAGGAAAAATATATATATATCTATATATAAAAAAAAAGGAAGAGAGCAACCAAATCAATAAACAAATCTACCAACGATAATAAACTCTGAATACTAAAATAAGATAAACATAAAACAAGACACAAATTAGATACAGAAAGCTAACCCGAAGTCTAAAGTTGCTCCCAAAGTCCATTGCCTCAATTTTGGGATGATTCGTTGTGTATTCAGATTTTCCACAGATGCAGGGTACATCAAGTTGATTGTGGAGATTTAATCTGCTGCTCCTGAGGCTCCTGGGAAAGATTTCCCTTTCTCTTCTTTTTGCGCACATTTCCTGGGTTTCAGCTGCGGATTTAGGCCTGCCTCTGTGTGTAGGTCACCCTCTGGCATCTGTTCTTCTCTCAGATAGTACGGGGTTAAAGTAGCAGCTGATTAGGGAGCTCTGGCTCACTCAGGCCCAGGGGAGGAAGGGGTACAGAATGTGGGGCCAGCCTGCAGAGGCAGAGGCTGACGTGACATTACAACAGCCTGAGGCGCACCGTGTGTTCTCCCGGGGAAGTTGCCCCTGGATGACGGGACCCTGGCAGTGGCAGGCTGCACAGGCTCTCGGGAGGGGAGGTGTGGATAGTGACCTGTACTTGCACATAGGATTCTTGGTGGCTGCAGCAGCAGTCTTAGTGTTTCATGCCCATCTCTGGTGTCCGTGCTGATAGCCACGGCTCACACCCATCTCTGGAGCTCATTTAGGCGGTGCTCTGAATCCCCTCTCCTCGCGCACCCCAAAACAATAATTTCTTGCCTCTTAGGCAGGTCCAGACTTTTTCCCGGACTCCCTCCTGGTTAGCTGTGGTGCACTAGCCCCTTCAGGCTGTGTTCACACAGCCAACCCCAGTTCTCTCCCTGGGATCCGACCTACGAAGCCTGAGCCTCAGCTCCCAGCCCCTGCCCGCCCCGGCGGGTGAGCAGACGAGCCTCTTGGGGTGGTGAGTGCTGGTTGGCACTGATCCTCTGTGCAGGAATCTATTCACTTTGCCCTCCACACCCCTGTTGCTGAGCTCTCCTCCATGGCTCCGATGCTTCCCGCACACCACCCCAGTCTCCGCCAGTGAAGGGGCTTCCTAGTGTGTGGAAACCTTTCCTCCTTCACAGTTCCCTCCCAGAGGTGCAGGTCCTATCCTTAATCTTTTGTCTCTGTTTTTTCGTTTTTCTTTTGCCCTACCCAGGTACGTGGGGAGTTTCTTGCCTTTTGGGAAGTCTGAGGTCTTCTGCCAGCGTTCAGTAGGTGTTCTGTAGGAGTTGTTCCACATTTAGATATATTTCTGATGTATTTGTGTGGAGGAAGGTGATGTCCACGTCTTACTCCTCTGCCATCTTGAAGGTCTCCGCTAAAATGCAATGTTAACCACAGCAATCCACTCGCCCGTTCCACCCACCAAGCCTGTCGCTGACTAGAGACTTCTCGGTGGCTCATAGCCATCAGCCAGCATGGTTTTATCTATGAACGCAAGGTGTGTATGCTCATCCTCCTGCCAAACCATGCTGTCTGTCATTCTCACCCCAGGAAACAATTTGCTGATCAAAACAAATGAGAAAAAAAAAACAACACAACTTCATTTAGGAGTTCTGTATTAAATGCCTACTGAGATCTTAATTAAAATTTTTATGTTATCTATGAAAAATTATATGTACAAATCTGTCTATCTCTGCCTGTAACAAGGACACGGGGACATGTGCTTTCCTTGTCATACACATTTCCAATTCTCATCCACCTTCCTTTATCACTGGCCCAAAGCTTAGAGTGGAAATGAAGGCAGCTGTGCTCCTATGTGAGTTCCATATTTGTTTTCACCTAGAAATCAGTCTAGGTGCCTAGCACAGAGTAAAAAAGTCAATGATTTCATTAAAGGGGGACAGAGCCAAATCGAAAGCAAGATAATAACATCTTCCCAGAACCCTTCGATTAGGCATTCTTTCTGCTCATTTCCATAAGTGGCTATACTTTTTCTATCATAGCATTGATGACACTTAATTGCTACAGTGTGTTTCCAGTATTACTTTAGTAACGATAAGAATTGTACTGATCTTGCTCATCGCATCACATCACGCTATCCTCAGTTTTTAGCCATTTATAATCATAATTTGTTGGATTAATGAATAAATGAAGCCATTCCTCAGAAGCCCTTTCTCAATCTAAAACAAATTCAGGCAATGAGTCTAGTTCTCTGAAATTCTTTCTGCCAATCACAACACTGATCATCACACACCACACCCCAAGCTATATCTTAGTGTATTTTTCTGTAAGACCGCTCTGAGGAAAATTTATTGCAAGTATGTGTACAATGTAAGGTGGTATGTGCTGTCGGTGCATAACCCATAAAATTAAGAAAATGCCAAAACAGAAAAAGAAAACTGTATGCATCAGTAGAAATATGTCTTCTGCTCCACTCAGAGTGATATTTCCCAGCAGTTGTGTTCAGGACCAGCTTTTCAGGGGACAAGGATCTTCCTTTGTGCTATGGTCCCGACACAGAGTGTACAAGATCTCCACCATATTTAGAGGACTTATGAAGTGTCTAGGAATCCATACAGTTGTGCAGGCAGGGAATTACCTAATCCTAGGGGCACAGCTCACTTTGTAGATTTCATAGATTTTTGTATCTACTAGGACAGTTTGAAGACAGCTGTGAATAGTGCCTATTCAAACAAAAATATTTTGTCAGTTCTTAAGAGCTAGAAATAAAGGACTTGAGCCACTCATTGAATATATGCACTATGAATATCCTTCAATAAATTCCTCTTCGCTTTAACTGGCCAAAGTCAGGTTTTCTAAATTTCAATGGAAGAATTCCACACGATTCATAAAACATCATCATTAGCTATTTAATTCAGCTTCCAGTAACAAATAACTTCAACGGTCTCCAATAACAGCATGCCTTATTCATTTTAGTAGTAGTGATTGTAGTGCTGGCTGTTAATATTTAAAATAATCCTACCTTCTATTTGCACATTTTAATGCATGATCTCATGTAAGATTCACAACTTTGAGAGGTAGAAACTAAAGTTACCGCCATTGTACAGATGAGGAAACTGAGGCTGTCTGAGGTCAAATAACTTTCCCAAGAGTCACAGCCAGTATGCACTAGAGGTGGGATTATCATCTGATATCCAGCATTCTTTCCCTGTACCAACAAAGCCCTTCCTCTTAGACCAGAGACTCACCCATCACTATCTACTCAGCCTGAAAGAGAGCAGGAATCACATGCACAATCAGCTGTACCCTCAATGTTGATATGCCATGACTGCCCCTGATAATCACCAGGTTACCAGGCAACCAGCTGTAAGATGAATAGCACATTGGGAAGATGAAATGATTGGGAGCAAAATGCATTGATCCATTTTACTTTCAGAATTATGCCTGAGACCCTACTCTCTTCTGTTAGCTTTTTCTCAGTAATGAGATACATACTCATTTTTTCAAAACCTTAACAGATAATATTTCCATCAAAAAATTTTTCCATTATTTCAATGACATCAAAGCTTGCTACATAAAAACAAATTATGCATAGATTTGATGTGGATGCTTATATTGAAAGATCTGAATATTTGTAAATCACACCTCCATTCTACCTTACACCAATGCATTTTTTCTTTCAGTATTTCTTAAAAGATGCCAGTTAAAATAAAGTCAGTTGAGCTATCATCCTACCCCATTCAGAAGATAAAGGATTTTTATGGTTGGGTTGAATAAAGCTCTTTTACCCAGATCTTGTTCCTTTCTTTGTGCTCTCATCTAGACTTCTAAAATTTCCTTCTTTGTGCTCTTGCATTTCAAGTCCCAGAAGTTATCTATTCAAAAATACAATTGTCTACATTTTCCCTTGAAACTGCATAAACAACAGAGCAACATGCATGCATGCACATATATCCCCCAGTCTGAAAAACTATCCATTTATTTCAGAGTCCATATTTTGGATGTATTGATCACATCTTAAGATCTCTTGAAACGCATGTCTTGCAAAAGAAACCACTGTAGAAACAGAAACAAATGGACTATTTGCTTGAGATACGTACTAATAGTAATCAGTAAGTATTCATACTATTCATCCTAAAACAATTGGAAAAGTGCATGTAAATGTTTTAAATGGAAATATAAGCAGTAATTTTAGAAGATATATGGATGAGAATATCAGGCAATCAGGAAAATTACCAATGCATCCTAAGTTTTCAACTCTCACCCTCTGTTTTGTTTGACCCACACAGTGTTTTTTTAAAAAATGAAATCTAAAGAAATAAATCAGGAGAAATTACTTTCAACTTTGAAATTTTAGTTTATCTTGAAAACTGAAAGATCTGATACCATTAGACACAAATTTCTCTATGGTAATGACTAGTCGAGGCTGAGTAGAGGCTGCTCCCTTTAGCAGACAGGGAAGTTTCCACAGACCAACCCCTCCCTGTCATATTCCCAATCTAGCCTACTTCACTCATTTCCCTTACCTGTCTGCTCCTTATAGGCATGAGATTTTTCAGCCCCTAGTCTACCCCCTCCTACCAACATCTGTCTTCAAAATTTTTCTACTTTAATATTTCCCTCTCCCTCACTACCCATGTCCAGATGGTCACCAGATCCTTTTAGGTTCACCTCTAAAATATATCTATTTCTGTCTTTCCTTTAACTTGAAATGTCCCCACCCAGTTTTTTCACTATGGCTCATGTGAACTGCTCTCACAGACTACCAACAAAACATGGGATTTCCAAGCTCCCCTGCATCCTCCAACCTATTGCTTCAGAGTTGATTATGTGATTCTGTTTCCTAAAATGTTGTTTCTACCATGGCTTATAAAAAGTTCAGACACTATAACATGGCTTTGTAAATCCACCATGATTTCCATACTTCTATCCTCACCACACCTGCCACTCTCACCTCCCAATTCACCACACACCCCACTCTCAGCTCCAGCCACACAGAACTATTTACCTTTCCTATCTCCAGCTGTTCCAGCTGCTCCCTCGGTCTGGAAAGCCTTTCCTTCCTTTTCCTTCTCTCCCTTCTCCACTCCTCCTTCCTCGCCTTCCTTCCCCACCAGACAAAATCCTAACTCTCTCTCAAGAACATCCTATTTATCATGAACCGTTTCTTAATATCCCACACGGAAAGTACCCTTTCCTCCTCTGCATCCCCACAGTGCTTGGCTTTTAAGTGTCTAAAAAGCTCTTATAAACTCCCTTGTACTCTAAGTATATGTCAAATGTTCTCATTGGAGCATAAATTCCGTGAGGCTAGGTACCATGTCATAACATTTTTTTAATCCTTTTGAAACTTAGTAAGTTGCTTGCTCACAGTAATAACAAATTCCTGAACATTTACTTAGTTTTGCACACTGTGCTTAACGGTTTGCAAGCATGTCTTCTTTATTCCTCACAAGACTCAGAGCCTCTTGTTTCACAGAAAAGGAAAGTGAGGCACAGAAATGCCTAGTAACTAGCAGAAGGGCCAAACACAAGCAGGTGACAGAACCAAGATTGAAAATTAGGTCAATTACATGGTCCTAGTCCAAAGACCATGACCCTACTGAACTTTACTTCATGTTATGATTGAAAAATAAAAGTTTATTTTAAAATAAACATGGAGAGTCATCCACAGCATCTAAGCTGAGGTGCTGGTGCAGCCGTTTCACATTAGGAACTCTCGTCTGAAGTGCCCACTGCAGTACCTCCACATGTGGTACCCTACGAGCAAGTGAAATGAGACTAAGCACAAAGGACAAAAAAAGTCTGGTTTCTGGTTTGGATATGCTCAGATGACCAGTGTCTCCCAGCTTGCTGACAACCCACAGGAGACATGCTGTTAAAGTCAAAGACCTTAAACAAAACAAATCAGTTGTGCTGCAGAAGCCCGTGAAGGCACATTTTGCAAGTAAGAAAGATGACCTGGATTTGGCTTAAGAAGAGAATCTTAAGTTAAATCTCATTAGACAAAATAAAGCTAAGTGGCCGACCTTCAAGATGGCACAGGAGGAAGACGTGGAGATCACCTTCCTCTCCACAAATACATGAAAAATACATCTACATGTGGAACACCTCCTACAGAACACCTACTGAACGCTGGTAGAGGACCTCAGACCTCCCAAAAGGCAAGAAACTCCCCACGTACCTGGGTAGGGCAAAAGAAAAAAGGAAAAACAGAGACAAAAGAATAGGGATGGGACCTGCACCTCTGGGAGGGAGCTGTGAAGGAGGAAAGGTTTCCACACACTAGGAAGCCCCTTCACTGGCAGAGATGGGGGGTGGGAGGGGAGGAAGCTTTGAAGCCATGGAGGAGAGCACAGAACAGGGGTGCAGAGGGCAAAGTGGAGAGATTCCCACACAGAGGATCAGTGCCGACCAGCACTCACCAGCCCCAGAGGCTTGTCTGCTCACCCACCAGGACGGGTGGGGGCTGGGAGCTGAGGCTCAGGTTTCGGAGGTCAGATCCCAGGGACAGGACTGGGGTTGGCTGCGTGAACACAGCCTGAAAGGGGCTAGTGCACCACAGCTAGCCTGGAGGGAGTCCGGGAAAAAGTCCGGACCTGCCTAAGAGGCAAGAGACCATTGTTTCAGGGTGTGTAAGTAAAGTGGATTCCTTCCCTGTCTGCCCACAGAAGGCAGAGCACCACCTAAACAGACTCCAGAGACAGGCGCAAGCTGCGGCTATCAGCTAGGACCCCAGAAACAGGCATGAAACGCTAGGGCTGGGCTGCTGCCACCAAGAATCCTGTGTGCAAGTGCAAGTCACTATCGACTCCCCCCCAGGGAGCCTGTGAAGCATGCCACTGCCACGGTCCCAAGATCAAAGGACAACTTCCCCAGGAGAACACACAGTGCACCTCAGCCTGTTGCAATGTCACGCTGGCCTCTGCTGCCTCAGGCTCGCCCCACATTCCAATTATGACTACTGTACCCCTCTCTCCCCCTGGCCTGAGTGAGTAAGAGAGCCCTGATCAGCTGCTGTTCTAAGCCCTTCCTGTCTGGGTGGGGAATAGACTCGTGAGGGCTGCCTACATGCAGAGGCAGGGCCAAAACCAAAGCTGAACCCCAGGAGCTGTGCAAACAAAGAAGAGAAAGGGAAATTTCTCCATGCAGCCTCAGGAGCAGCAGATTAAATCACCACAATCGACTTGATAAACACTGCATCTGAAGAATACCTGAACAGACAATGAATGTTCCCAAAATTGAGGCGGTGGACTCTGGGAGCAACTGTAGACTTGGGGGTTTGCTTTCTGTGTCTAATTTTTTTCTGGTTTTATGTTTATCTTAGTATAGTATTTAGTGCTTATTATCATTAGTGGATTTGTTTACTGCTTTGGCTGCTCTCTACCTTTATATACATTTTTTTTCCTTTTTCTCTTTTTGTGAGTGTGTATGTGTATGCTTCTTTGTGTGATTTTTGTCTGTATAGTTTTGCTTTTACCATTTGTCCTAGGGTTCTGTCTCTTTGTTTTTGTTTTTTAGTTTGTTTTTCTTTTTCTATCTCTTCCTTTCTTCTGAGCTATGTGGCTGGCAGGGTCTTAGTGCATCAGCCAGGTGTCGGGCCTGAGACTCCAAAGTGGGAGAGTCGAGTCCAGGACATTGGACCACCAGAAACCTCCCAGCCCAACATAATATCACCTGGCAGGAGCTCTCCAGAGATCTTTGTCTCAACACTAAGACCCAGTTCCACCCAACAGCCAGCAAGATCAAGTGCTGGACACCCCATGCAAAACAACTAGCAAGACAGGAATACTACCACACCCATTAGCAGAGAGGCTGCCTAAAGTCATACTAAGTTCACAGACACTCCAAAACACAACATGAGATGCAGCCCTGCCCACCAGAAGGACATGCTACAGCCCCGACAACCAGAACACAGGCACCAGTCTGCTCTGGCAGGAAGCCTACACAAGCCACTGAGCCAACCTCAACCACTGGGGGCAGACACCAAAAATAACAGGAACTAAGAAACTGCAGCCTGAGAAAAGGAGACCCCAAACACAGTAAGTTAAACAAAATGAGAAAACAGAAATATGTAGCAGATGAAGTAGCAAGGTAAAACCCACCAGACCAAACAAATGAAGAGGAAATAGGGAGAGGACCTTCAAGATGGTGGAGGAGGAAGATGTGAAGATCACTTTCCTCCCCACAAATACATCAAAAATACATCTACATGTGGAACAACCCCTACAGAACACCTACTAAACGCTGGCAGAAGACCTCAGACTTCCCAAAAGGCAAGAAACTCCCCACGTAACTGGCCAGTTGGAGGACAAGGTCTTGGTGTTCCGGCTGGTGGTCAGGCTTCAGCCTCTGAGGTGGGAGAGCAGAGTTCATGACATCGGACAGCCAGAGACCTCCTGGCCCCACATAATATCAATTGGCAAGAGCTCTCCCAGAGATCTCCATCTCAAAGCTAAGACCCAGCTCCACTCAATGACCAGCAATCTCCAGTGCTGGACACCCCATGCCAAACAACTTCCAGTGACCTGGAAGACAGAATGGTGGAATTCACTGCTGCAGAACAGAATAAAGAAAAAAGAATGAAAAGAAATGAAGACAGCCTTACAGACCTCTGGGACAAGATTAAACACAACAACATTCACAGTATAGGGGTCCCAGAAGGAGAAGAGAGAGAGAAACGACCTGAGAAAATATTTGAAGAGATTATAGTCGAAAACTTCCATAACATGGGAAAGGAAATAGCCACCCAAGTCCAGGAAGCACAGAGAGTCCCATAAAGGATAAACTGAAAGTGAAACACGCCGAGACACATAGTAATCACACTGGCAAAAATTAAAGACAAAGAAAAATTATTGAAAGCAGCAAGGGAAAAACGACAAATAACATACAAGGGAACTCTCATAAGGTTAACAGCTGATTTCTCAGCAGAAATTCTACAAGCCAGAAGGGAGTGGCATGATATACTTACAGTGAGGAAAGGGAAGAACCTACAACCAAGATTACTCTATCCAGCAAGGATCTCATTCAGCTTCGATGGAGAAATCAAAAGCTTTACAGACAAGCAAAACCAAAGAGAAATCAGCACCACCAAACCAGCTCTACAACAAATGCTAAAGGAACTTCTCTAAGTGGGAAACACAAGAGAAGAAAAGGACCTACGAAAACAAACCCAAAACAATTAAGAAAATGGCCATAGGAGCATACATATCGATAATTACCTTAAACGTGAATGGATTAAATGCTCCAAACGAAAGACACAGGCTTGCTACAAAAACAAAACCCATATATATGCTGTCTACAAGAGACCCACTTCAGACCTAGGGACACATACAGACGGAAAGTGAGGGGATGGAAAAAGATATGCCATGCAAATGGAAATCAAAAGAAAGCTGGAGTAGCAATACTCTTATCAGATAAAAGAGACTTTAAACTAAGAATGTTACAAGAGACAAGGAAGGACACGACATAATGATCAAGGGATCAATCCAAGAAGAAGATATAACGATTATAAATATATATGCACCCAACATAGGAGCACCTCAATACATAAGGCAACTGCAAACAGCTATAAAAGAGGAAATCAACAGTAACACAATAATACTGGGGGACTTTAACACCTCACTTACACCAGTGGACAGATCATTCAAAATGAAATAAATAAGGAAACAGAAGCCTTAAATGACAAAATAGACCAGAGAGATTTAATTGATATTTATAGGCCATTCCATCCAAAAAGAGCAGATTACACATTTTTCTCAAGTGCGCACGGAACATTCACCAGGATAGATCACATCTTGGGTCACAACTCAAGCATCATTAAATTTAAGAAAATTGAAATCATATGAAGCATCTTTTCTGACCACAACTCTATGAGATTAGAAATGAATTACAGGGGGAAAAAACGTAAAAAACACAAACACATGGAAGCTAAACAATACATTACTAACTAACCAAGAGATTACTGAAGAAATCAAAGAGGAAATCAAAAAACACCTCGAGAAAAATGACAATGAAAACACGACAATCCAAAACCTACTGGATGCAGCAAAAGCAGTTCTAACAGGGAAGTTTATAGCTATAAAAGCCTACCTCAAGAAACAAGAAAAATCTCAAATAAGCAATATAATGTTACACTTAAAGGAATTAGAGACACAAGAACAAACAAAACCCAAAATTAGCAGAAGGAAAGAAATCATAAAGATCAGATCAGAAATAAATGAAATAGAAACAAAGAAAACAATAGCAAAGATCAATAAAACTGAAAGCTAGTTCTTTGAGAAGATAAAATTGATAAACCATTAGCCAGACTCATCAAGAAAAAGAGGGGGAGGACTCAAATCAATAAAATTAGAAATGAAAAAGGAGAACTTACAACAGACAGCGCAGAAATACAAAGCATCCTAAGAGACTACTACAAGCAACTCTATGCCAATAAAATGGACAACCTGGAAGAAATGGACAAATTCCTAGAAAGGTATAACCTTCCAAGACTGAACCAGGAAGAAACAGAAAATACAAACAGACCAATCACAAGTAATAAAATTGAAACTGTGATTAAAAATTTTCCAACAAACAGAAGTCCAGGACTGGATGACTTCACAGGATAATTCTATCAAACACTAGGAGAAGAGCCAGCATGCATCCTTCTCAAACTCTTCCAAAAAACTGGGGAGGAAGGAACACTCCCAACCTCATTCTATGAGGCCACAATCACCCTGATACCAAAACCAAACAAAGATACTATAAAAAAAGAAAATTACAGACCAATATCACTCATGAATATAGATGCAAGAATCCTCAACAAAATACTAGCAAAGAGAAGCCAACAACACATTAAAAGGTTCATACACCATGATCAAGTGGAATTTATCCCAGGGATGCAAGGATTCTTCAATCTACGCAAATCAATCAATGTGATACACCGTATTAACAAATTGAAGAATAAAAACCATATGATCATCTCAACAGATGAAGAAAAAGCTTTTGAAAATTAAACACCCATTTATGATAAAAACTCTCCAGAAAGTGGGTATAGAGGGAACCTACCTCAACATAATAAAGGCCATATATGACAAACCCACAGCAAACATCATTCTCAATGGTGAAAAACTGAAAGCATTTCCTCTAAGATCAGAAACAAGACAAGGATGTCCACTCTCGCCACTCTTATTCAACATAGTTTTGGAAGTCCTAGCCACGCCAATCAGAGAAGAAAAAGAAATAAAAGGAATAGAAATTGGAAAAGAAGAAGTAAAACTGTCACTCTTTGCAGATGACATGATACTATACATAGAGAATCCTAAAGATGCTACCAGAAAACTACTAGAGCTAATCAATGAATTTGGCAAAGTTGCAGGATACAAAATTAATGCCCAGAAATCTATTGTATTCCTATACACTAATGATGAAAAATTGGAAAGAGAAATTAAGGAAACACTCCCATTTACCATTGCAACAAAAAGAATAAAATAACTAGGAGTAAACCTACCTAGGGAGATAAAAGACCTGCATGTAGAAAACTATAAGACACTGATGAAAGAAATTAAAGATGATACCAACAGATGGAGAGATGTACCATGTTCTTGGATTGGAAGAATCAATATTGTGGAAATGACTATACTACCCAAAGCAATCTACAGATTCAATGCAATGCTTATCAAATTACCAATGGCATTTTTTATGGAACTAGAATGAAAAATCTTAAAATGTGTATGGAGACACAAAAGACCCCGAATAGCCAAAGCAGTCTTGAGGGAAAAAAACGGAGCTGGAGGAATCAGACTCCCTGACTTCAAGATATACTATAAAGCTACAGTAATCAAGACAATATGGTACTGGCACAAAAACAGAAACATAGATCAATGGAACAATATAGAAAGCCCAGAGATAAACCCACACATTGCTGGTCAAATAATTTTTGACAAAGGAGGCAAGGATATACAATGGAGAAAAGACAGTCTCTTCAATAAGTGGTGCTGGGAAAACTGGACAGATACATGTAAAAGAATGAAATTAGAACACTCCTTAACACCATACACAAAAATAAACTCAAAATAGATTAGAGACCTAAATGTGAGACAGGACACTATAAAATTCTTAGAGGAAAACATAGGAAGAACACTCTTTGACATAAATCACAGCAAGATCTTTTTTGATCCACCTCTTAGAGCAATGGAAATTGAAACAAAAATAAACAAATGGCACCTAATGAAACTTCAAAGCTTTTGCGCAGCTAAGGAAACCATAAACAAGACGAAAAGACAACCCTCACAATGGGAGAAAATATTTGCAAGCGAATCAATGGACAAAGGATTAATCTCCAAAATATATAAACAGCTCATGCAGCTCAATATTTAAAAAAAACAAGCAACCCAATCCAAAAATCAGCAGAAGACCTAAATAGACATTTCTCCAAAGAAGACTTACAGATGGCCAAGAAGCAAATGAAAAGCTGCTCAATATCACTAATTATTAGAGAAATGCACATCAAAACGACAATGAGGTATCACCTCACACTGGTTAGAATGGGCATCATCAGAAAATCTACAAGCAACAAATGCTGGAGAGGGTGTGGAGAAAAGGGAACCCTCTTGCACTGTTGGTGGGAATGTAAACTGATACAGCCACTATGGAGAACAGTATGGAGGTTCCTTAAAAAACTAAAAACAGAACTACCATATGATCCAGCAATCCCACTACTGGGCATATACCCAGAGAAAACCATAATTCAAAGAGACATATGCACCCCAATGTTCACTGCAGCACTATTTACAATAGCCAGTTAATGGAAGCATCCTAAATGCCCATTGACAGACCAATGGATAAAGAATTTGTGGAACATATATAAAATGGAATATTACTCAGCCATAAAAAGGAACGAAATTGGGTCGTTTGTTGAGACGTGATGGATCTACAGACTGTCATACGTAGTGAAGCAAGTCAGAAAGAGAAAAACAGACATATATTTACGCATATACGTGGAACCTAGAAAAATGGTACAGATGAACCGTTTTGCAGGGCAGAAATTGAGACACAGATGTAGAGAACAAACGTATGGACACCAAGGGGGTAAAGCAGCAGGGGGGTGATAGTGGTGGTGTGATGAATTGGGCAATTGGGATTGACATGTATACACTGATGTGTATAAAATTGATGACTAATAAGGACCTGGTGTATAAAAATTAAAATAAAATAAAATTCAAATATTAAAAAAAAGCAAGGACCTACAAGAACTAAAGAGCAAACAAACAATGATGAACAACACAATAAATGAAATTAAAAATTCCTTAGAAGGAATCAATAGCAGAATAACTGAGGCAGAAGAATGGATAAGTGACCTGGAAGATAAAATAGTGGAAATAACTACCACAGAGCAGAATAAAGAAAAAAGAATGAAAAGAACTCAGGACAATCTGAGAGACCTCTGGGACAACAGTAAACACACCAACATTTGAATTATAGGTGTCCCAGAAGAAGAAGAGAAAAAGAAAGGGACTGACAAAATATTTGAAGAGATTATAGTTGAACACTTCCTTAATATGGGAAAGGAAATAGTCAATCAAGTCCAGGAAACACAGAGAGTCCCATACAGGATAAATCCAAGGAGAAACACACCAAGACACATATTAATCAAACTATCAAATATTAGATACAAAGAAAAAATATTAAAAGAAACAAGGGAAAAACAACATATAATATACAAGGGAATTCCTATAAGGTTAACAGCTGATCTTTCAGCAGAAACTCTGCAAGCCAGAAGGGAGTAACAGGACATATTTAAAGTGATGAAAGGGAAAAACCTACAACCAAGATTACTCTACCGAGCAAGGATCTCATTCAGATTTGACGAAGAAATTAAAAGCTTTACAGACAAGCAAAAATAAGACAATTCAGCATCACCAAACCAGCTTTACCACAAATGCTAAAGGAACTTTTCTAGGCAGGAAACACAAGAGAAGGAAAAGACTTACAATAACTAACCCAAAAGAATTAAGAAAATGGTAATAGGAACATACATATTGATAATTACCTTAAATGTAAATGGATTAAATGCTCCAACCAAAATACATAGACTGGTTGAATGGAGACAAAAACAAGACCCATATATGCACAGTCTACAAGAGACCCACTTCAGACCTCGGGACACATACAGACTGAAAGTGAGGGGATAGAAAAACATATTCCATGCAAATGGAAATCAAACAAAAGCTGGAGTAGCAATTCTCATAGCTGAAACAATAGACTTTAAAATAAAGACTATTACTAGAGACAAAGAAGGACACTACATAATGATCAAGGAATCAATCCAAGAAGAAGATATAACAATTGTAAATATTTATGCACCCAACATAGGAGCACCTCAATACATAAGGAAAATGTTAACAGCCATAAAAGGGGAAAACGACAGTAACAAAATCATAGTAGGGGACTTTAACACCCCACTTTCACCAATGGACAGATCATTCAAAATGAAAATAAATAAGGAAACACAAGCTTTAAATGACACATTAAACAAGATGGATTTAATTGATATTTATACGACAGTCCATCCAAAAACAACAGAATGCACTTTCTTCTCAAGTGCTCATGGACCATTCTCCAGTATAGATCATATCTTGGGTCAGAAATGAAGCCTCGGTATATTTAGGAAAACTGAAGTCGTATCAAGTATTTTTTCTGACCACAATACTATTAGACTAGATATGAATTACAGGAAGAAAACTGTCAAAAATACAAACACATGGGGCTTCCCTGGTGGCACAGTGGTTAAGAATCTGCCTGCCAATGTAGGGGACATGAGTTCAAGCCCTGGTCTGGGAATATCCCACATGCCGCAGAGCAGCTGGGCCCGTGAGCCACAATTACTGAGCCTGCGCGTCTGGAGCCTGTGCTACGCAACAAGAGAGGTCGCGATAGTGAGAGGCCCGCGCACCGCAATGAAGAGTGGCTCCCACTTGCCAAAACTAGAGAAAGCCCTCACACAGAAACAAAGACCCAACACAGCCATAAATAAATAAATAAATAAATAAATAAATAAATAAATAAATAAATAAATAGAGTCTTTAAAAAAAATACCCTAATAGTAAATTAAAAAAAACAAACAAACAAACACATGGAAGTCAAACAATACGCTACTAAATAAGCCAGGGAGCACTGAAGAAATCAAAGAGGAAGTCAAAAATTACCTAGAAACAAGTGACAATGAAAGCACAATGACAATAAACCTATTGAATGCAGAACAAGCAGTTCTAAGAGGGAAGTTTATAGCAATATAATCGTACCTCAGAAACAATAAAACTCTAACTTTACAACCAAAAACAATTAGAGAAAGATGAACAAATGAATACAAAGTCAGCAGAAGGAAAGAAATCATAAGATCAGAGCAGAAATAAATGAGAAAGGAATGAAGGAAACAATAGCTGGTTCTTTAAGAAGCTAAACAAAATTGATAAACCATTAGCCAGACTCATCAAGAAAAAAAGGGAGAAGATTCAAATCAACAAAATTAGAAATGAAAAAGGAGAAGTGACAACTGACACTGCAGAAATACAAAGGATCATGAGAGACTACTACAAGCAACTATATGCCAATAAAATGGACAACCTGGAAGAAATGGACAAATTCTTAGAAAAGTACAAACTTCCAAGACTGAACCAGGAAGAAATAGAAAATATGAACAGACCAATCACAAGCACCGAAATTGAAACTGTGATTAAAAATTTTCCAACAAATAAAAGCCCAGGACCAGATGGCATCACAGGTGAATTCTATCAAACATTTAGAAAAGAGCTAACACCTATCCTTCTCAAACTCTTCCAAAATATAGGCAGAGGGAGGAACACTCCCAAACACATTGTACAAGGCCACCAACACCCTGATACCAAAACCAGACAAACGTGTCACAAAAAAAGAAAATTACAGACCAATATCACTGATGAACATAGATGCAAAACTCCTCAACAAAATACTAGCAAACAGAACCGAACAGCACATTAAAGGATCATAAACCATGATCAAAAGGGGTTTATCCCAGGAATGCAAGGATTCTTCAAAATATGCAAATCAATCAATGTGAAACACCATATTAAAAAACTGAAAGCGAAAAACCATATGATAATCTCAATAGATGCAGAGAAAGCTTTCAATAAAATTCAACACCCATTTATGATAAAAACTCTCAGGAAAATGGGCATAGAGGAAACTTACCACAACATAATACAGGCCATATGTGACAAACCCACAGCCAACATCATTCTCAATGGTGAGAAACTGAAACCATTTCCACTAAGATCAGGAACAAGACAAGGTTGCCCACTCTCACCACTATTATTCAATGTCGTTTTGGAAGTTTTAGCCACAGCAGTCAGAGAAGAAAAAGAAATAAAAGGAATCCAAATCGGAAAAGAAGACGTAAAGCTGTCACTGTTTGCAGATGACATGATACTATACATAGGGAATCCTAAAGATGCTACCAGAAAACTACTAGAGCTAATCAATGAATTTGATAAAGTAGCAGGATACAAAATTAATGCATGGAAAACTCTTGCATTCCTATACACTAATGATGAAAAATCTGAATGAGAAATTAAGGAAATACTCCCATTTACCATTGTAGCAAAAAGAATAAAATACCTAGGAATAAACCTTCCTATGGAGACAAAAGACCTGTATGCAGAAAACTATAAGACACTGATGAAAGAAATTAAAGATGACACAAACAGATGGAGAGATATAGCATGTTCTTGGATTGGAAGAATCAACATTGTGAAAAGGACTATACTACCCAAAGCAATCTACAGATTCATTGCAATCCTTATCAAACTACTAATGGCATTTTTCACAGAACTAGAACAAAAAATTTCACAATTTGTATGGAAACACAAAAGACTCTGAATAGCCAAAGCAATCTTGAGAAAGAAAAACGAAGCTGAAGGAATCAGGCTCCTGGACTTCAGACTATACTACAAAGCTACAGTAATCAAGACAGTATGGTACTGGAACAAAAACAGAAATATAGATCATGGGAACAGGATAGAATACCCAGAGATAAACCCACGCACATATGGTCACCTTATCTTTGACAAAGGAGGCAAGAATATACAATGGAAAAAAGAAAGCCTCTTCAATAAGTGGTGCTGGGAAAACTGGACAGCTACATGTAAAAGAATGAAATTAGAACACTCCTTAACACCAGATACACAAAAAAACTCAAAATGGATTAAAGACCTAAATGTAAGGGCAGACACTATAAAATTTTTAGAGTAAAACATAGGCAGATCACAGCAAGATCCTTATTGACCCACTTCCTAGCGAAATGAAAATAAAAACAAAAATGAACAAATGGGACCTAATGAAACTTAAAAGCTTTTGCACAGCAAAGAAAACCTTAAACAAGATGGAAAGACAACCCTCAGAATGGGAGAAAATATTTGCAAATGAAGAAACTGACAAAGGATTAATCTCCAAAATATACAAGGAGGTCATGCAGCTCAATCCCAAAATAGTTGGAAGACCTAAATAGACATTTCTCCCAAGAAGATATACAGATTGCCAACAAACACATGAAAAGATGTTCAACATCACTAATCATTAGAGAAATACAAATCAAAACTGCAATGAGGCATCACCTCACACCGGTCAGAATGGCCATCATCAATAAATCTACAAACAATAAATGCTGGAGAGGGTGTGGAGAAAAGGGAACCCTCTTGCACTGTTGGTGGGAATGTAAATTGATACAACCAATATGGAGAACAGTATGGAGGTCCCTTAAAAAACTAAAAATAGAACTATCATATGACCCAGTAATCTCACTACTGGGCATATACCCTGAGAAAACCATAATTCAAAAAGAGTCCTGGGGGCTTCCCTGGTGGCGCAGTGGTTGAGAATCTGCCTGCCAATGCAGGGGACATGGGTTCGAGTCCTGGTCTGGGAAGATCCCACATGCCACGGAGCAACTGGGCCTGTGAGCCACAATTACTGAGCCTGCACGTCTGGAGCCTGTGCTCCACAACAAGAGAGGCCGCGATAGTGAGAGGCCCGCGCACCGTGATGAAGAGTGGACCCCACTTGTCACAACTAGAGAAAGCCCTCGCACATAAATGAAGACCCAACACAGCCATAAATAAATAAATAATTTAAAAAAAAAAACAAAAATGAGTCATGTACCGCAATGTTCATCGCAGCAGTATTTACAATAGCCAGGATGTGGAAGCAACCTAAATGTCCATCGACAGATGAATGGATAAAGAAGACGTGGCACATATATACAATGGAATATTACTCAGCCATAAAAAGAAATGAAATTGAGTTATTTGCAGTGAGGTGCATGAACCTAGAATCTGTCATACAGAGTAAAGTATGTCAGAAAGCCAAAAACAAATACTGTATGCTAACACATATATATGGAATCTAAAAAAAAAGTTCTGATGAACCTAGGGACAGGACAGGAATAAAGGCACAAAGGTAGAGAATGGACTTGAGGACACGGTGGGGGGAAGGGTCAGCTGGGGCCAAGCGAGAGTAGCATCAACATATATACACTACCAAATGTATAATAGCTAGCTAGTGGGAAGCAGCTGCATAGCACAGGGAGATCAGATTGGTGCTTTGTGACCACGAAGAGGGGTGGGATGCAAGACGGAGGGTATATGGGGATGTATGTATATGTATAGCTGATTCACTTTGGTACACAGCAGAAACTAACACAACATTGTAAAGCAATAATACTCCAATAGAGATGTTAAAAAAAATAAAGCTAAGCAATGAGGAATGAAAAAAATGAATAAAATAAACATGACACTGATCAAATGATTCAAATACTTTAGCACATTGAAAGAGTGAGTAAATTGACACAAAACAGCATGCAATCTTTATTTTTTAATTTTTAAAATTAATTTTTATTGGAGTGTAGTTGTTTTACAATGTTATATTTTATTGGAGTATAGTTGTTTTATAATGCTGCACTCTGCTGTGCAGCAAAGTGAATCAGGTATACGTTTACATATATCCACTCCTTTCTGGATTTCCTTCCCATTTAGGTCACCACAGAGCATTGAGTGGAGTTCCCTGTGCTATACAGTAGGTTCTCATTAGATATCTATTTTATACATAGTAGTGTATATATGTCAATCCTAATCTCCCAGTTTACCCTACCTCCCCCCTTCCCCCATTGGTAACCCTAAGTTTGTTCTCTACATCTGTGACTCTATTTCTGCTTTGCAAATAAGTTCATCTGTACCATTTTTCTAGATTCCACATATAAGCGATATTATGAGATATTTGTTTTTCTCTTTCTGACTTACTTCACTCTAGGTCCATCCACATCTCTGCAAATTACAATTTCATTCCTTTTTATGAGTATGCTCTCTTTAAGAAGACTTCCTTCGAGTATTTTCCAGATATTGGCAAATTTTCTAACTGAAGAAATATGAGCTATGATAAATTTCAACTTTAGTATCATGTCAACATTTATGTCATAATTATGTAATGGTGGGTTAAATGAAAAGCCATCCTGTAGATACAACGTTTTTACATGATCACACACATAAATTAATGATAACTGATAGGTCATATCCAAAGGGAAATAAGGGATTTCGCTCATCAAGTACTCTAGAGCCATTGTAGAAATGATTTTGTGAGCAGGTACAAAACTAAAAGAGGGAGAATAGAACATTTTAAAAATATTTTCTTATTGAAGATATTATCAATAAATAGATTATGTACCATGATACATTTATTATGTACCATGAGAACTAAAGAAGAAAATTAGACCTTACTTGAGAAAATTCAAATTAATTTCTTTGGGGAAATAACTGAATCACAGATGGCTATCACTGGAAAGATAATCACTGTATAGCTAAGGGATTAAGAAAATGGGAAATGACTTGCCATAAACCTAGTCAGATTTTAAAGTAGTCCTAAACACAGTTTTATGATTCCTAATTCAGCTGTCACCAAACTGTTCCTCTCTGATATTCTAATACATTAAGTGTGATGATGACAATATTTCTTTCCTATTAGAAGAACATGTGATTTGAGCTATGGTTTTTTGAAGTGGTGAAGGTCGTTACCAAATCTTTCATAGAAGCTGTCTCTCACATCTCTTTTCTTTCCTCCCATTCTCTCCCTAATACACTTCTAGAATTTTTTTGCCTCTACCAAGCAGCCACAGCTGCTCTTCTCCAGGCCACCAAAAATCTCCATGTTGCTAAATCCAATGAAAATTTCTTACTTCTCCACTACCTTAGCATCTCTGCACTAAAGGCACAGTCCATCAGTGTCTCCATCATCAGGCAGTCTGCAACGCGCCTCCCACCCCCCGCTTTTTCTGGCAATCTGGACACTGGAAATAGGCTGCTCTGTATAACAATGGTGCAGGGATCCAGAGGGTAGGAATGGAGAATCTTCAGAAACTGCTATAACATCTTTTATTTTTAACATATTTATTGGAGCATAATTGCCCCACAATGCTATGCCAGTCTTCGCTGCACAACAAAGTGAATCAGCCACATGTATACATATATCCCCGTATCCCCTCCCTATTGTGTCTCCCTCCCACCCTCCCTATGCCACCCCTCTAGGTGGTCACAAAGCACTGAGCTGATCTCCCTGTGCTATGCAGCTGCTTCCCACTAGCTATCTATTTTACATTTGGTAGTGTATATATGTCCATGCCACTCTCTCACTTTGTCACAGCTTACCCTTTCCCCTCCCCATGTCCTCAAGTCCATTCTCTCCATCTGCGTCTTTATTCCTGTCCTACCCCTAGGTTCATCAGAACCTTTTCTCTTTTTTTTAGATTCCATATATATATAACATCTATTTTCAGATGGAAGTGTTGAGGCAGTGGGGCACTGAATTCCATATTTGGTCCATTCAAGCTTTCTCCCAACACAAAATTACTCCAAGACCCACATTTTTTACTTGGTCTCATCTTCTTTTAAAGAACCTAAATGCTGAACCTTTTTTGACTCCCCTCAGAGAAACTATTTTATCATGAGTGAACTCAGCCTTACTTTCTGAGCTCAAAAATGTTTCATATTAGTCCCCTTAATTTTTCACTTACATCTTAGAAGATAGCATTAAAAAGAGGGGGCAATCTGGGATCAGATAACCTGGATTTGAATCCCAGATGCTTTTATTTAAAAAATTTTCCTAAGCACTCAGAGTCCTGGTTTCCTCAACTGTAAAACAGAGATAATGTTAGTGTCTCTTTCACATGGCTGTTATGACAATGATGTGCAATGATTTATATAAGGCATTTAATGCAATGCATTAACAGTGTTAGGTTTAATTGTGCTCATTGGACTCTCTGCTAGGATGGTAGTTTCATTATCTCTCTTAGGGCAGCATGTGTTCTTTAAAGCACTGAAGTCTTTACTGCCTCTGGGTTTTGCACCAACTCATCACACTTCCTCACTGAATAAAAATTGTCTGGGCCCATTACCTCAGCTCATGAGAGTGAGTCAGGTTTTCAACTACTATGTGCCCCTTAGATCATGCTGGGTTGTTTCACAGCTTTAGCCCAGACTGTGATCAATCTTACAACAGTTAACCTGTCCCAAAGGTCAGGGAATATCCTTTATTCATATATATATATATATAGAGAGAGAGAGAGAGAGAGAGAGAAACTACTGTGTGCTATTCTTGGGGTTACAGCATGATACGGCAGGCAAAATCCCTGTCTTTATTGAATCATACATTCAGATAGAGGAGAAAGAATTAACAGCACAAATAAAAACAATATACAAAGTTGAGTTGCATTTTGGCTCTATTTTGTACTTAATAACTTTGGGATGCCTATTAGACATACAAATAGGCAGTTGGATGTGTGAGTGTAGAGCTCAGAGGCAAGGTCTGGGCTGGAGATATAAATTTGGAAATCATGAGCATATAAATGATATTTAAAGCCCTGACATTTTCAGGGAACTTAGTGAGTGAGTATATACAGAAAAAGGGAGAGGTGGTCTGGGAACTCCAACATGTAGAGATCTGGATGAGAAAGATAGGCCAGCAAAAGGAACTGAGAGGGAGTGGCCAACGAGTTAGGAGGAAAACTATGTCCCCGGTCAAGACCACTCTTTGCCTGGACTGCGCCCAGCCAATAATGGGCACAGTGGGGATGCCAATGTGAATCCATTCCTGTCTTAGTGGGCTACTCTGCTTGGGGACTCTCTACTGGCCTGGCTGAGATTTTCTCAGGACTTTGCTATGGTCTGAGGCTCTTCCTACCCAGTCCTCCTTCCCTCTCGGCTTTCCCAAGTGTCAGATGAGCCATGTGGTCTGAAAGTTCTCCCTTCCAACTCCTGCTCACACTCCCTTGATCCTTTCATAGATGTTTGCCTCAATACATCCCTTGTGTGTCTGTTCTCATCTAGTGTCTGCTTTTCAGACCAGGATAATTTAGCATCATATTTCAGTTTCCCCAGGGGATTATTCCCCAGTCATCCACTGTGCGTCTGGACTAATAACATGCTCTCTATTGGCTGTCTTCCCTTCCCTGTATCTTACCTACCCATTTCCCTTCCACCTTCCAATAAACTACTTGCATTTGAAACTTTTTATCTGAGGAAATCCATACTAAGATAGATATTACAGAGAGAACAACGATCAAAATGCTTTAAGTATTCTCCAGCAGCAACTTAGGGGTGTTGGGTTTCACAGCTTCCATTCAGGTAGATAGAAACACTCATACACCAGCTAATAGACAGGTAAGTGGAAATTTCAAATGGCCATAGACCCACATGGCCACAAAGCTGCTTGTGCTTACTCAGGCAGTGTCTGGGATTTCCACGTTGCCAAGACCCACCAGCACAACAGATGGCTGAAATATTCTGGAGTTTATTTATATGCAGAGATTGTACAGTTAATGGGAAGAAGCTTAGTAAGTGAGCCAAATGCTAGAGCACACATCTGGGAGGATGCTTTGGGCAGCTGGGCATAGATCAAGAGGGTTATTACTGTTGTCAAAGAATTGAGGGTTGTCATAACCGTCTCATAAGGCATCTATAGAAGGTCCCTGCATCCAAAAGTGTGAAGCTTGATCAGCCCTGGACCTTGTGTTCTCTTTGTCTACACTTGACCTTCACTAACATTCCCCGTCGCCTAAATTAGGACCTGAAAGCCTCCCTCCATTGGACACCCACTGCTAACTCCCTAAAGCCCCGAGTTTTAGTCAACTCTTCATAATCCAACTCTGTATTCTCTATGGCTAAAAACTTTCTCATGCCACCCCACCCCATCCTGGGGTAACTTGTTGCTATGGTCTGAATACTTGTGATCCCCCAAAATTCATAATCCCCAAGGTGATGGTATTAGGAGGAGAAACTTTGAACATCAGGGCAGAGCCTTCATGAATGAGATTGGTACCCTTATTAAAGAGTCCCCAGAGAGCCGACTTATCCCTTCTACCACATGAGGAGACTATAAGAAATCTGTGACCCAGAAGAGAGTCTCCATATGACCATGTTGGCACTCTGATATCAGACTTCCATCCTCCAGAACTGTAAGAAATGAATGTTTGTTATTTACAAGCTACTCAGTCTGTGGTATTTTGTTATGGCAGCCCAAATGGACTAAGACACCTGTCCAACTGCAAAGCAATTTTAAAAGAAGATCAAGGAGCCTAGTTTTAGGAAGCTAAATCTATTCCTTGAGCATCACCTAAAGGATCCAGCAATTCTACTTATAAAAATGTATCTAAATAAAATACAATGAAGGAGGAGCAATATTCTTTACACAGCCAAAAGGGCAACCTAATGCTTAACAATATGGTATATGTTAAATAGAATTACAGTGTGTCAATATGATTAAAATACTACACAGCCTTTAGAAATCATGAAGGAATGTTCCTGGTATGATGAAAAGAAAATTACAAAACTATAGATAGAATTCTATGGAGATTATTTTTAAAGTATGTTATATATATGTATACACGTGTATGTACATATGTATGTACGTATATATGTGTGTATCTGTTTGTGTTTATATATCCTTGTGTGTAGGAAGACTAGAAGGATATCTATCACAAATGGTAATTTCTGAATGGCAGAATCAACAGTGATTTTCTTCTGCATGCTTTTCTGAAGTTGACAATTTTTCTGAAAATTAATATGATTTCCTTTGATATTCAGGAAAGAAAATGGATAAATATTAGTTAATAAAGAAGAAGAAATTGTCATTGTGCTCCAAAGACACCTGGCATCCCTTTGATCAGGGTGGGGCAGGGCCAGGGGTCAGGCACCTACACTGAATCAGCCAAAGGAAAGTTTTCACTCATTTTTTTCTTCTGTGTCCTGAGCTGTCTGCAGAGCCTGAGGAAAGCTGTGGTCACACTGCCCAGCAAGAGAAGAATTAGTTAATAGATGTAAGGGATCATCAGGCATCTTCTGGGTTAGTGGGAAAACAAAGCTGCTAAAGGGAGCTCGTGTGAACTCCTGACCCTGCAACCAGAAGGCATCATGGAAGGATCCCGGGCAACTCCCTTGCCATTTTCTTCAGAATGAAGGAGATTAATTCCTTCAAAGACACAAAACCAAGGGCTTTGCGCTCTCACTCCACAAACAAATGTAACATTCCTGAGGCTGAACTTTCTGCACACATACCTACAAGCCAGACACTTGATTTTTATCTTGGATTAAGAACCAACTGGCTCTCGTATTTGGTGTTTGTCACTTAACCTCCCAGGACTCCCCATTCTGATATCTGGGAGAGCATGATAATTATCCTGCCCTTGCTCCCAGGGAGGTTATTCAGCAAGCATCTTCTCAAGGACCCATCAAAAATAGCTGCAAAAGGTAGAACTCTCTGAGAGCTTGTCAACATCCTGAGCTCTGTAAGGAAGGACCTGATGTTTGACCTGATGTTGCTCTACTCACAGAATGACGATGGACAGCTCTGGGTCAAAGCATCCTTGAAGTTCTTGGTTGCAAGTAACAGAAATCTGTTTTGAGTAACTTCAGATAAATAGGATTTGTTGGAAAGTTATCAGAGTTCAAGAGAAAGGAAAGAGTGGCTGGGGTACTAGGCTTCAAAAGGAGCAGGGACTGTATTACGTCTGGATGTCCAAGGAGGATAACAACTGCCTTGTTGCCAGAGCAGCTACAAGGGGAGATAGATTCCACTGCTGCTGCATCTCCAACACTCCCTCTTGTCCTTGGGTCATTCACTCAAGTTACAACAGTCCAGGGGCCAGAGCATAGGTGATGTGTCTGATGTTTTTCCGAAGGCAAATGGGAGGACCTCTGCCTCCCTTAAAACTGCAGTGGAAAGTGGTTTCCTGGAATTACCCTGCCAACAGGCCCAATCACAGTAGGGGAATGATAATCCCCCTTAACCTGAGTGTGTCTCATTCTCACAACCACAAAAAGCCAAACGAAGAGCCCAGGCCACCCCATCATCGGTTCAAATGAAGAAGGACATATTGTGATAAAAATCAGTGTTGTGTTAGAAGCTGGTTCGCTGATTTCTCACCTCAACCAGCTTTTCTGGTTTTATTCTATCACTGCCTATAAAACCCAGACTACTTGCAACAGCATCTCCAACAGACTTTGCTCCACTCTGCTACTTTACTTTAAAAATGCCCCCTGGCCACAACACAGTCTCTCTATAGACTCTTCCACTATATAACAAAATTCATCCATTCTTTTGGGCCCATTTCAAAAGCCATCACCTCTATGATGTTTTCCAGCCATCCCTACCAGAGCGACTCTGTCTCCTGCAAACTCCTCTGAGACTCCGTGTCTATAACCCTCTGAAGTCCATGACTCATGTGTGGTTCAGTCTCAGAGTGGTGCTATATGACAAAGGAGAGCCTGTACAGGCAAAACAATTCTTCTCTCATTCCCTAGTTCTATGGACCTCTCAAACATCAGACACCCTCCCACCATGAAGCACCTAATTTACCCCAGCTCTTTCTTACTTTATTTCCTGCTTTCCTCTTGCTCATCTATATTATGAAAACAAGACAAACTTTTCCAGCAAGTCTTTATTTTGTTCTTCTGTATACATTTTCTGATTCTGCATCTTCCTCTCCTTCCCTCCCTCCCTTCCATGTGTCTGTCTATCTGTCTGTTTGTCTCTCTCTCACACACACACACCTAGAAACCATCTGGCAGAGGCAGACACTCTCAAGGGGATGGAAGGAGGGAAATTAAGGTAGACATAACAGGAATCTATAGGAAAGGGGAGGTGTTATAACCACCACCTGGTTAATAAACTTTATCCTGCTATGTATCTATTACACATTTTGAAAATTACCTTAAAATAAAGTCATTTGTACACATGAATTTTCTTTCCAACTGAATTTTGAGATTTTCCAGGGCAAAGACCAAGTCTCAGTCACCTCTTTTGCTCTCATAGAGAGCACACCTGACACTTAGCAACCACTTAATATACATATAATGAATTAATGAGCACATGAATTAGTTAATTAACAATAATCAGCAGGTCACCAGTAGCCATGGTTGTGCTGACAATTACACAAGGAAGCAAATCAATGATTTTCTAGCTTTTGATCCCTAGAAGTTGTATTTGTGCCATGTCGGTATGGACATCATTAATGAGGACTTCAAATAAATGAGATCTATCTGAGAGACAGGCTTACTACTACGAGGAGCCCAAAACCCATTTTGATCTTTCACTGAAAGAAGGGCAGATAGGACTCACAGCGTACACACTCTTTTAAAATGAGCTTTAATTTAATTTCCTTGCCTCTGGCAGTAGCTCTTAGAAGCAGCAGAGTGAATGGCTGGGAGAGGATTCAAAAGACGGAGGAGGCTGAGGGGTGGTCAAAGCTGGGAGGTCAGCGGCAGCAGACCCCTCACCAGAATGCACATCACAGAGCCCAACTCCCCTAACACCGCATGTTTGAAAGGTCTAATAAGACAGATAATAACTATTTCCTTGGTGTGGTACTTTCTACTTCCCAAAGTCCATGACCCCATTTAATCTTCCAAGCAATCGTGAGGCCCTCTCTCCTTTTCCTAAGCATCCCTACCCCATCCACCCAATTCCACAATTTAAAGCCACATTTAGTAAAAAGGTACACATTATAACACCATTGATGAAACAAAGAGAGAAAAAAATATTTAGGCCACATAAAAATATACATAAGATGGTATCAGTGTTCAGACTTATAAAAGAATAATTGTGGTAAGAATGAACTCAAAACTTATTAAGATCTACTAGATGCCTGTCATTTTTCCATGCATTTCATCCAGGTGGTTAAGAATCCGCCTGCCAATGCAGGGGACAGGGGTTCGAGCCCTGGTCCAGGAAGATCCCATATGCCGCAGAGCAACTAAGCCCATGTGCCACAACTACTGAAGCCTGCGTGCCTAGAGCCCATGTTCCACAACAAGAGAAGCCACCGCAATGAGAAGCCTGCGCATCGCAACGAAGAGTAGCCCCAGCTCTCTGCCCACGCAGCAACGAAGACACAAAGAAAAAGAAGAAAGAAAGAAAGAAAAGAAAGGAAGAGAGAGAGAGAGAGAAAGAAAGGAAGGAAGGAAAGGAAGGAAAGGAAGGGAGGGAGGAAGGAAGGAAGGAAGGAAAGAAAGAAAGAAAGAAAGAAAGAAAGAAAGAAAGAAAGAAAGAAAGAAAGAAAGAAAGAAAGAAAGAAAGAAAGAAAGAAAGGAAGAAAGAAACAAAGAAAGAAACAAAGAAAGAAAGAAAGAAAAAGAAAGAAAGAGAGAGAGAATTCAAACCCAGACAGGCTGACACCAGAAGCAATGCTCTGAACTCCTGGACTGTGTATATGATGCCACTGCCACTTGGAGCAGTGAGCAACCAAGAAACCCTGAGCAGTAGCATGTTACCATGGCAACAGCACAAGATAAAGGACAGAGCCTGGCTGTGACCTTGGTCTGGGCCAACTTAACTTCACCAAACCTCACTTTTTCCGTCTATAAAATGAGAACGATAAAACCAACATTCCACAGGTTGATGTGAAGATTAAAGACTTAGTAACTGGCCCACAGTAAATGCTTGATAAACATACGCTAATTATCCACTTATTTCCAAACAAAGCACATCACGTTTTCTAGAAGAGTTTTATTTTTCAAGGTAAGGTGATACTGTCTCCCCTAAATATCTTCCGAGGCACAGATGACAATGGGCAGGACAGGGAAGGCAATGCAGAGTCACAAACACTTGGTTCATTTGTCTGGTTGGGACAATTGCCACAGGGAAACATGCAAACACAGGCTCAGTGTATCCTTTTTTGTTGTAACCAACCCTCCCTCCTATGTTCTCCTCTATTGTCCTGTAACCACCCTTTACAGATTCCATTTAGATTCTCCTTCAAAGAGGAACCACCTGTCTTCATATGTACTTCACTCTACTCTTGTTGACTGTTGTCTTCATTTCCATATGGCTTATTTAACTATATCATGACCTAGCAGGATCACTCTAACCTGGGCTACTGGGAATGGTGTCTACTCGGCCAAGAACCACCAGATCTTCTCCAAACAGTTGAACCTCCAAATGTTCTTGTTCACCTCACATTTGGGACACAGGAACATAAACACTCTGCAGTCTCTTTGGCCCACCTGGCCTCTGTCTTGTACCTAAGCAAGTACACCATATTCTCCCAAACCCACTAATTTGATATGTTCTCGTTCAATAACATAACATAACAGAATGTTTCCAACACACATAAGGCAAAAGGCTACCTTTGCAAACACACTAGCTCTATATGTATACTTCATCTTATATATTATCTCCTCTGATGCAGTAGATTTCTCTTCTGATCAATACTAGTCATCAAATAACCAAAAGAAAAAAGTAATAAACTGAATCCACTATCACCTAGTACAAGCCACCATGAATGCCAGTGCCATCACGAGTCCATATGATGCTTTTGTGCAAATTAGCCAAAGGCACTTTCTCTGGACCTCACAACAGAACACACAATAGGGCAAGTTTGGGTTGGACTTCAACTCTCACTTTCCCACCCTCTGGATACACTCAGCAGTGCACATCCCAAATAACTATACAGGGTGGCCCTGATCATCTTTTTCTAGATTACTGTACTAATATCTGGTCTCCCTTCTTTTTTATTCTTGGCAACTTATATCCTATTCTCAACATAACACTTGAATTGATCTTTTCAAAATACACATCAGATCATATGTCTCTCCTGCTTGAAATCCTCACCCTTGGAATAAAATTCAAAATTCTTGACATGCCGGACAAGACCTTACCAGATATGGTTGCTTCCTTCCTCACTCTTAATACTACCCACTTGTTCACACTGCTCCAGTCACAATGGTCGTCTTTCTGTTCGCTAAACACTCTGAGTTTTTTCCCACTTCAGGGCTTTGGTTCCTTATATTAGTCAACTAAGCTGCATGATAAACCACCCCCCAAGTCAGTGGCTGAACACAATAAACCTTGTATGTGTGGGTGTGCCTGTGTGTCAGTTCTGCAGGTCAGCTGTGGCTTTGCTGGGACCAGCTCTGTTTCAGGCTGCAAGTTGGCTGAGGCTGGCTCTAAGGTATGAGTTGTGTTCAGACCTGCCCCAGGTATATCATATCCTTCTTCAACCACTGCTGCCCAGCCATGTTCTTTTCATTGCAAGTGGCAGGAATATGAGACCAAGCTGAACTGTGCAAATATGTTTAAAGACTTGAAGACCATTCCATTGGCTAAAATATGTTATATGACTATGCCTAGCATCAGAGGGACAGGAAATCCACTCTACCCACAATGGGAGTGTACCTCAAAGTTACCTGGCAAATAGAATGGATATATAATCCCGTTATAGGGCAGTGAGGCATTTGGACCCATAATCCTATCTATGAGGTTGCTTCCAGCACCTAGAATGCTCTGTCCCCACATTTCCTCATGGCTAGCTCCTTCCATCCTCAGTTTCAATGCCACCTCCTCACAGAGGTCCTCTCTGGCCACTGTATTCCAAAAGTACCTGTACCACCATATACATGGGGATACATGGCCACAGCTCATGTTCTTCCAATGATTCTCTAATCCATTATCCATTTTTGTTTTGTTCATTGTATGTACAGATTTAAATTCATTTATGTATATCTTGGCTTACACCTTTATCATATCTCCCTCCACTAAGAATTTTTTTTTTTTTTTTTCTGTGTTGGGCCCTTGTTGCTGCACGCGGGCCTTCTCTAGCTGCAGTGAGCGGGGGCTACTCCTCATTGCGGTGCATGGGCTCTAGGCGCGTGAGCTCAGTACTTGTGGCGCACAGGCCTAGTTGCTCCACGGCATGTGGGATCTTCCCGGACCAGGGCTCGAACCCGTGTCCCTTGCATTGGCAGGCGGACTCTCCACCACCGCGCCACCAGGGAAGCCCCCACTAAGAATTTAAGCAAGGATTTTCTCTGCCTTATTCACTGCTCTAACCACAACCTGGCATGGGGTAAGAGCTCAATAAATTTTCGTTGAATAAATACAATCTAGAAATCTGTATTCTTATTTCTCAGTTCAGTGTTAGTCCCTCGGCAAATTTTCAATTACTTGCTGTCATAAATGAATAAATGTGTGAATGTAGGGGTGGGAGATTTGGGGAGAATGATTACATATAGAATGTAATATAGTAGAAAACAGGATTTCAAATCAAGCTCTAGTATCTTAAGACCGAAGACTCAGTGCTATTAGCTATGAAATGGGAATAGAAATTGTAGATTTTCTGCAAGGATTAAATTAGATGATGCATGTACAACACTTACCCTAAAGATGGGAGAGTGGCATGCAGTGATTTGAAAAGGGTAAGACGTGGTGCAGACAGTGGAGGCCTTGTAGGACAATGTGAAAAGTGTGTTGATGGTTGACTCAGATGGGACACTTACTTCTGAACTTTTTCAACCAGATTTCCCCAATGCTTTCCCGAGCAAGAAGTGGATGAGCAGACCTCTGGTTCCTGCTGTCACGCAGGCCATTCAGGTTGGGGCTGGCTGGTGGCTGCATTCCCCAGTGGCCTGCCCTTGCTTCTCTGTGCTGAGGGACTCTCAATGGCTTTCTTTCTTTCTTTCTTTCTTCTTTTTTTTTTTTTTTTTTTACTGGTTTCCAGTCTCCCCAGGCATTGCTTCAGTTCTATGAAACAATCTCTAAATCAATCTTAAATGATATGGTCACACTTTTTCATCAGATCCTAATGAAATTCCATCTTGAGACCATGGAGCTGGGTTCAATCTTTTAGTTTTTTAGAGGACTTTATGCTCATCATTTCAGAACAGTCTGCTTCCTAGAAGAACTGTGCTAATGAGTTAATTTTCCCATGAAGTAGGTAAGAAATCAATCAGACAGCCCTGTTTTGGTAAAAGGATAAATTATAAGGCAAAGAGCAGGAACTCACCCCAGAATTAGTTTTCCTAGTTGCAACAATATGTGGTTAAGTCTCTTATTTTAGAACTGACCTTCAATTAGCATTGGCCTCCTGTACAGTCATTCCTCCCATTTTATAATTATTACCAAAATTTAGTAGTTTAATAATGCTTTTTTGGCAAGAGCATAAGAAAACAGTTACTCTTGCTTACTGGTAGTGTGAGTCTACAATATTTCCCAGGAGTAATTTGGTATTTACATCCAAATTTAAAATGCACATTCACTTTGGCTGAGAAACTCTGTTTCTAGTACTCTAGGCTACAGTTACTCTTGCATGAATATGTGTGTATATAATATAATATATATACATATATTAAAGAATATACAGATAAAGATTATATAACTCTGTTTCTCAGCATTGTTTGAAATTGCAACAAACAAGCCTACTTAAACTTATATATGCCAAGAAACACGTTGGAAAGCTGCACCAAAAAACTATTTGGAACAGTTAATGGAGATAAGTGAACCAAAGGCACAGAGAATTAGAGAAGCACCCAGTGGAAAGGAGAAACTTTTCTTTTTCCATTCATGGGATGATGATTAAATTTTTACACATGAGTAGGTTTTAATTTTATTTTGAAAATATGTAACTAATAAAATAAAGAGAAAGAAAAATGCATCTGTCCCTACAGGATTGTATGGAGTAGACATTTAAAGGCACCCAACTTCTTCTTTTGTTCATGTTCCTGGTTCATTTGCTCCCAATTCAGGGACAACATACACATTCTTCTTAAAATGAGATAATTGACTTCAGCATCTCAAGGATGCCAGCCAAGGGAGAAAACAAATCAGCAGGGAGTCCCTGGCTTGGGGTGGGTGGTCAGCACGCAAGATTTTAGTGCACCATCATATGATGTCATACTGTGGGAAGGCATCAGCTTGTTCTTCAGTCCTTTTTGAAAGGTTTGTCTCTCCACACTGGAAGTAATAGTGCTTCGTTGGAATCCTTGCCTTAATGAGTCCAAATTCTTAGTTGCAATCCATAGAGAAGCTTAAATGAGGGTCACTCTGTCAAGGTCAAACACTAGAATTCAGTTATTTTTTAATTATTTTTTATTGGAGTATAGTTGATTTACAATGTTTTGTTGGTTTCTGCTGTACAGCAAAGTGAATCAGTTACACATATACATATATCCACTCTTTTTTAGATTTTATTTCCATACAGGTCATTACAGAATATTGAGTAGAGTTCCCTGTGCTATAGAGTAGGTTCTTATTAGTTATCTATTTTATATACAGTAGTATGTATACGTCAATCCAGTTATTTTAAGAAGGAGGGTCCATGCAAGAGGTAAGAGATGGAGTGGGCGTCATCCATCATGCACTGGAAAAATTAAGTGCATGTCATAGGAAAATGGCTTTGAGTATCTGCGATAGGGTTGGCAATCCCAACAACAACAATGGCTATTTGTTGAATATGTACTCTGAGCCAGGCTTTGTGCTAAGCATGCTGTACACACTTTCTCATCAAATCCTTGCAACAGATTTACCATGTTGATCTTCCATATTAAATACTCATCCAACAGATTATAAGTGGCAGAGCCAGGAATAAAACTACGTTGGCCTGATTTCTCAAGTCCATGCTCTCAACCACTCTCCGACAAGAGGCTGTTATTTTTGCCCTGACATCCTAAGTGGCTTTTTAGAGAGACAGGGTCACTTAGACTGCCCTGCACACTAGTGGAAAAGTTCACATGTCTGAACACCCGTTACCTAGGCTTCCAGGGCCAGGGCTCATGGCCACTCTGCCTTTCCCTTTTGCCTTCTCTGCCGGAACTGTAATAACTACTTGTAAAGTGCACAGTCATTGCTGTATTGATCGCTTCCCGAGCTACTTTGGTTTGTCCTGACAGAAACCCAACCTCTTTCTTCGTTCTTCATCCCCCTTCACTTTATTCTTCAGACCAGCAGAACACTATAAAGGAGATGCTATTCTCTTCCTTTTATTGTTGCAGAAATGGAGCATCTTGCCCAGTTACTTAACTAATTTCTTAATGTTTCGGAATCTCAATTTTCTTCATTGATAGATAGGAGATAATAACATCCAACCCTTAGAGGGGTTGAGATCAGGTCTCTAAAGTTCAGGGCACAAAGTAGGCACGCAATAAACTGCATCTGCTCCCATTTCTAAGTAGTTTTATCACGCTGGAAAGCCATCTATAACCTGCACGTCCCTGCACAAGGTATATAACTGCTCCAAACATCACCTGTCCAATGGAAATATTATCATCCAGCTCACCCAGCTCTAATCTTATTTTGAGGATTAAATGGAATAAATACATAAAAACTATACCAATGACTGGCTCACACTCAAAACTGAATAAATAATAATCTCCTCTGGTAAGAATGCTGTTGACATGTGCCCATCTACGTAACTCCAAGAATTTGATGTGTGGTTATAAAAGTAACATCCTCCCTCTCGTTGCCCCTCCCCCCAACACACTTTCCCCAGATTCCTTGGGTAAATATTGAATATTATGTGGTATTTATTCCTCTCCCTTAGTGCCACCTTTTAATAAGACAAGACAGCCCTATCACAGGCTTCAGCTTTTTTCTCATCCTCCAAGCCTCTGAGGGCTCTGCCCAGTGGCCTGCGGCAAGATGCCTCAGAGGCGGCTGCATTTTGGCCAAATTCTTATTCAGAGATACAGCCCATGCGATTCTCAGCTCTGGCCATATGCTTGATCGCTTTCCAGCATAGCATTTGATGTGAAAGGGAGGAAGAAAGAATCCCTCTTACCCATGGCTAAAAATAATTTCAGAGGGCTGGAAGCAAAGCAGAGGTGATGCCAGTTATCTCCTAGAACAGTTGATAAAACAGCCGTCTCCGGCAAGCCAATTTCATGCATTTTCTTTTCTATCTTTTTGCTTCCCCTACTTACTCCTTTTTCTGGACATGCTGGGGAAACCTCATATAATATACAAGGAAAACTTTGGGTATCCTGTCATCTAATCTTCAGCCTGGGGTTGTAGCTTCCTCTTTGCTAAGTCTTCTCATTGAGTCAGTACAGTTGATTAGAAGACCTGTTCTCGCCTGTTTAGCCTTCAGGTGCCCAGTTTTTGGAACTCAGCAGCTCCACATGAAATATGCCAGATCTGTCAAAAGGCAAGATGGTTCACAGATGCCCGGAAGCAGGGCAAAGAAGGCTGGCTGGGATATGCGATGCAAGATACAGGCAAACAATGCCACCAGGAGGCTGGAAACTCAAAGATGATTTCAGCCATGTAGTCCCTTGATTCCAAAGAGTGGTGGCTTCAGCCTCTAACTGCTCTCCTAAAACTCAGCTCAGTGGAAATTGTCCCTGGCAGCAAGCAAGCACATTGTGCCTGTCTTCTTGGGACCACAGGGAGCTACTTCCCATCTGCTATTTGTGATGTGATTATCTTCGTGAAATGCACATGCACAGGGCTAGCTGGGACCTAAAGAGGCCAAAGAGTTCAAATGTTCTAATTTAAAAATTACTACCACTGCGTGTTTATTGAGTGTCAAGTGTTACCTCTTTAAACCTCACACTATCATATCGGCCCAGTCATTATGATGTTATATTCATTTGACACACAGGAAGATCAAAAAATGGATTATGCTCTTAAACACCTTGTTCAGTGGGTCAGTTAGGAAAGTGTCTGCAAGGAATAGGAAACCCAACAGATGGTGGCTCACACAAGAGGGGAATTATGCTTCTTATGTAACAGTGTGACAGAGGTAGGCAGCTCTGGCCATTGGTCTAATGGTTCAAAAATGATCACATCTCTGTTGATTCTAGTATCCTTTCCATAAGTTGCAGAATGATTGCTTCAGCTCTGGGAATGAAGTCTGTATTCAAGGCAGCTGAAAGATATCAAGGGACAATGGCAGCCCCTCTGTTATTTCTATTAGGAAACCAATGTCTTCTCAGAACTTTCTGAAGTCTCCCCCACCCCCCAGGAGTGCCTCATTGGTCAGAAATAAGTCACATGGCCACTCCTAGCTGCAACAGAAGCTGGAAAATACGTACTTAGCTTTTCCAGCCT
Source organism: Eschrichtius robustus (assembly GCF_028021215.1). NCBI lineage: Eukaryota > Metazoa > Chordata > Mammalia > Artiodactyla > Eschrichtiidae > Eschrichtius > Eschrichtius robustus. The sequence continues at coordinate 122,211,808 of NC_090825.1, forward strand.
CCATCATGGGGGCAGGCAAGAGAGTGATGATGCTAATTTGGACTAGGGTGGCAGTGGTGGTGACCGTGGTAAGAAGCAGACAGCCTCAAGACATATTTGGTGGTAAAAATGATCAGACAGAGCTTGTTGACTGATTGCATGTGGGAGATGAGGGAGGAGGAGCCAGGGATCAATCCTAGGTTTCTAATTCGGTATATACACTTAGACTGGGAGTCACAAAGAAAGAAAAGATTTTGGACATGGGAGGTCATGAGTGCACTTTTGGACATGTTAAGACTGAAGTGTCCTTGAAACATTTAAGTGGAGATGTTAGCAGTTAAATTCAGAAGAGGAAACTGTCTAGGCTAGACAGAGAAGAGATTTAAACTTGTGGTTAGCAACCATTTCCATAAACTTGAGAATTCCTACCTTCCTTTATTGATAGCACTGCTCTCTTGAAATCTCCATGGCAGTGGTCATTGGGCAGGTGCATTTTGTTCCCCAGGAGATACTTGGCAATGTCTGGAGACATTTTTGGTGTCACAACTGGGAGGTGAGAGAGGGGTAGTGCTGCCGGCATTTAGGAGGTAGAGCCCAGGGATGCTAGTAAACATCCTACAATGCACATGACAACCCCTAACAACAAAGGTTTATCCAGTCCAAATTGTCAGTCATGCTGAGAAACGCCACTCTATAATAACCTCACTTCTGACCTTAATGCTCCCCTGGCCCATGGGCCCCTAAGTGTTCCATTTTTGTGCTTCCCTCACACCTCTGACATTACCACCATCTTTAAATTGCTTTCAAGAACCAGCTCTCCTAGCACAAAGACTCCTCTGGTGGTGATGCGTGGAGACGAGTACTACCGTTGACTTAAGTTATGTTTAAAGTCATCCCTGGAAATGAGAGCCTGACGTGGTTCATAATTTACAGTTGAGTCTCCTGAATATTAAGATCATAGAAAAAGTTCTTATAAATGAATTCAATCATTACTCTTAAGACACTGAATCTAAGAGGCATTTTGAACATGTTGAAGGTAACCTTTGGGACAACGTAAAAAGAATTGCTACTTTAGACAAAATGTTTTACTCTGAGAAGTAACCTAGATATACTGAGTAACCTAAATTGCTGATTTCTAGTAACCTCAAATACTAAACATGGATTTATAACAGGAAATCTGTGCTATTTGAAACACAGTCCTAAGTTTTTGAAGTTGATGTAAAGAATAGCCACATACCCCATAAACCATTACTTGGTTTCCCTCTAATGGTCACTTTCTTGCACTTTCCTGATCATCCACTTAAAAACGTTAACTTGCTTTTCCTATAAAGGCCATATAGTTGCTTGAGACACACTCTCAGGATAAACCGATTGAGTAGGAGCTCTTTTTATCTTGAATCTAATCTAGCCTACACATAATTCGTAAGAACTTATTAAAAAGCTCAGCTACATGTCTGAATTCATAGGCTCTGATCCAATGACGTGGAAAGCAGCAGACCATTAAAATTAATTGAAAGTGCTGAACCATTTCAAGATTGATTTCTTCTGCATTACAAAAAATTAAATAAAATGGGAGGCGCTAGGTTATCCTCTGCCCTGAAGAATTAGTCTAAAATTACAATTGAAACATCTCAAATGAAACTGTTGTAAAACTTATTAAGATATATATTATGCTTCAAAATCATGCTTATGCCCCTTGTAATTTAAATACTGAGCTACTTTGATTTAGAGGTAAGTTGGATCTCAACAGTGAGGGAAGAGCTGGAGTTCCAACCAATCTGAGCACCTGGTGAGAACCTCGAGAGTATCTCACCTGTGTAAAGCTGCCATTTAAGTGAGCTTTTTTTTTTTTTTTTTTTCTTTTAGGAGTAGAAAATATCTGAAAAGGAAAAATGTTTTCCCAAAACCTAGACTATATTATTTTAGTGTATTTTGCATTCTTCTTTATTGCCGGCATACAGGACAGGAAACTCAAGTGGCCATTTGCTGCACAGCCTACTCAGCAGAAAGATGGAACATCTAGAGGCCTTTCATCCCATGTGTCCAAACTGATTCTGAAAGCAGCCATTTCAGTGTCTTCTGAACTAATGGTAAAGGCAGGAAAAGAAGGAAATCATTTTTCTATAAAAAACATCCACAACAAAAAAGTAAAATGAAAAGCTTGAACCCTTGCACTTTCCAGGTCCACCCTGGAGTACCCCTCAGGCCTCACCTTGTACCTCCCTGCTCTCCCCAGACAGGCCGGGCTTCTTCAGGTCCCCAGACACACAGCGTTCCACGTCACCTGCTCACCTGCAGCTCCCATCACCGCATCCTCTTTCCCCTCTGCCCACCTTCACCCAAACAGTTTCTCTTCTTCCACTGTATTCCTTTCTCAGGAACCTTCCCTGACACCTCACAGCAAGTAAATTCCCACAGTTATGACCTTCCTTAGCACTCTGAGCTTTCCATGATATGATGCGATCGTAATTAATTAATGATAGAAATATGTTTTAATATCTTTCTCCCACTAGAATGTAAACCGAGAGAAGACAAGGATTGTCTGCTGTATATTATCACTTTATTCCTAGAAACTAGCACAATGCCCGAAACATAGTACGCCATCTATGTTGAATAAATGAATACAAATATAAACTTCCTATGAATCATTACCATGCCCTCCCTTCGTTCATTTGTTTCTTTTCTGAGTATATATATAATTGGGCACAGTTTACCTTAAAAATGGTCCCATTTGAGAGTCAGGCAAAAGAGTCTCCCAGATATTTCCCACGGGGTATAATTAGCTAATGTGCATATAGATCCTAAGATGACAGGGAGGTAACAAATCTGAAGCCTTCGCGGGTAAAGACAGTGTTTAATTCACAGAAATTAAAGATGAGAAAAGTCAGTTAGTTAATCCCAGGCTGGGAAGAAAGAAGAATTGCCAGCTGCTGAGATTCAAGTCATTCTTCTGCGGCATGTTTAAATGTCCCAACCATTTATTTATAATTAGGCACAGTGGGGAGCTAAAATGAACTTTCCTGTATGATGCTTTGCCAGCATCTCTGCAAAAGATTGGCACAGCCTATTGCAGACTCTCAGCTATTGCCTGTCACACAGTTACTCTACACAGGGACAGCATGCTCAAATTCCTACAGGGGCCAGTTAACGCCAGCAAAGTTGGCTGGGGAGGGGGCACTGCAGCACACGGGAGAGCCCACACCTCACCTGAAAGAGCAAACTCAAGTTAGCTGTAGTCAACTGCTGCCACATTAGAAATGAGAATCCAATGTGATATGCTTGTGAAATCTCCCTATTTTAAAATAAGGGTCACTTTTTTTTTTTTTTAAACATCTTTATTGAAGTATAATTGCCTTACAATGGTGTGTTAGCTTCTGCTTTATAACAAAGTGGATCAGTTATACATATACAATATGTTCCCATTTCTCTTTCCTCTTGCATCTCCCTCCCTCCCACCCTCCCCATCCCACCCCTCTAGGTGGTCACAAAGCACCGAGCTGATCTCCCTATGCTATGCGGCTGCTTCCCACTAGTTATCTATTTTACATTTGGTAGTGTATATATGTCCATGACACTCTCTTACCCTGTCACATCTCACCCCACCCCCTCCCCATATCCTCAAGTCCATTCTCTAGTAGGTCTGTGTCTTTATTCCCGTCTTGCCACTAGGTTCTTCATGGCCTTTTTTTTTTTTTTTTTTTTCCCCTTATATTCCGTATATATGTGTTAGCATACTGTATTTGTTTTTCTCTTTCTGACTTACTTCACTCTGTATGACAGACTCTAACTCCATCCACCTCATTACAAATACCTCCATTTCATTTCTTTTTATGGCTGAGTAATATTCCATTGTATATATGTGCCACATCTTCTTTGTCCATTCATCTGTCGATGGACATTTAGGTTGCTTCCATGTCCTGGCTATTGTAAATAGAGCTGCAATGAACATTTTGGTACATGACTCTTTTTGACCTATGGTTTTCTCAGGATATATGCCCAGTAGTGGGATTGCTGGGTCGTATGGTAGTTCTATTTGTAGTTTTTTAAGGAACCTCCATACTGTTCTCCATAGTGGCTGTATCAATTTACATTCCCACCAGGGCCACTTTTAAAATCACTGTACAGGCCAAACAAAACATATCTCTGAAATGAATAAACCTGAGGACCATCAGTTGCCAATTCTGCTTCCCAATCCCTATCTTTGTTCTTCCAGGACCAGGGAGTTGGCTGTAGTGAGAGATGCTGCCTGGGGTGGACCCAGGTACTGTATAGGGCAGAGACTACACCATACTCACAGCCAGGTAGTATCTTCTTGGCCCAAAGTTCAAAGAAAACTCCTCTACTACCCCATTACCAACATCTCCACAATCTTCACTCCCTCTGAAAACCAGGTTGGTGACAAGCAGTCTGAATTTATGAAATGAATGAAAAGCACCAGTTCTAACTTGTATTTAACCACACAAAGGTGCCAGCCTGGAGAAAATGTCAACCTCATTCAACTTACCCCCTCTTCAGTACAGCCTAGCTCTCTACCAGTGAAAGAAAAGTGCCATACTGCTTTTCTTTTCATTTCTTTTACTCATTCATATGTGTTGAGACATTAAAAAAATAACAAAAAAATAAACAGAATAAGTTATGTACCCATCGCCAAGAAGTAAAAACTGTTAAAATGTTGCCATATTTGCTTCAAGTCTTTTCTTTAAGAAAATGAAATAAAATATTACAAATGAAAGTAAAGTTTCTTTGACTCAATTACCAATCCCATCATTTTTCCCTTTTCTTAAGACCAGGTCTTTCAACTATGCCTATATAGTTCCTTTTTACATTTTTATATGCATATATTTGTGTCAAACGGCATCTATATTACATTATTTTAGGGGTTTTAATTAGCACAAATGTCATCATACTGTATGTATCACTCTACAATATGTTCTTCTAGTCATCTAGGTATTTGAAATCTATCTATAGGCAGAAGGAGACACACACAGAGAGAGAGAGAGAGAGAGGCAGTTTATTCCTTTTAACTTCTATACGTATTCCATCATATGAATATATCTCATTTTATTGTTTTTCTTTCCCAAATTATGGCATGTATACCACAATACAATGCAGAATTTCCCCCCCAAATTATCACTCTGCAAAAGAATTACTCATGTTTGAGACTTTACAGTCTTTCACGTTATAGTGCAATCTTTCAATTACTTTATTTCAAACCACACATCATTGAGGAAGACACACTTCTCCAGAAATAAGTATGCAATAGTAGCTTTGGATGCTTATAGAAGTCACTTAATGGAATATCTTTAAAAGGAGAAGAAAAAGGAAGGGGAAGAGGAGGGGGAGGAGGGGGAGAAAAGAAAAAGAAATTTAACATAGATCAGGTAATGACTTATAAGACCTTATAGCTGCAAGTGTTGTGTGCCATTATACGTAAGACCTTCAAAGATCACTTTAAATCAATACAGTAATTGGTTATTGTGGGAAGAACAAATATATAACTATAGGACAATGAACAAGCCAATTGCCCTAATATTAAAGCATAGAGATTCTTGCAGTTGAGATACATTTTCCAGAGAAAACATCACTGACTGATTCGTAAATTACTGAGTATGATACACCCTGGGACACTATTTCTATGACTCAGAAAGCAGTTCTCTGCTGATGAGAAAGAATCCTGATGTCGAAGGCACATAAGAGAAGTTTAAGTCAAATCATTTTCTGAAACCTGCGATTGGAGAAAAAGAACTCTTCTAAATTGATATTTTATGTATTATGTGATTTCAAACTTGTATGTTTAACATTTTAAGTAAATGGTTGAGTATTTCTTTTACATCCCTAAAAGTTTAAATAATTCAATTTAGCCCCAAACCTCTCTTTTAATTGTCTCATTGAAAAAAATGGGAGGGAAGTCACTGCATATCTGGAATTGCCTTATATTTAGGCATATGATAAACTGTTTCTAATTTTTCTTCATTAAAAACAATGTAGCAATGAACACCTGGGTACATGTTTCCTCCTGCCCATGGCCAATAATAAGAATTTCTCTGGTGTATATGCTTAGAAGGAAAATTGGCGCATTACTTTCTCACCCTGTAATGTCTTTAGAATCCTGTGCTGCTTCTCAAAGGACTTTTTGTTTTCCAGGTGTCAAAGAGCCACTGAGAACCAGGCTGAAATCCCAGGGCAGATCCTCTTAGAAGTCACTCTAATAAGGGAGCCCTTTGCAGCACCACTCTCCACTCTCCATGCTGTGTGAGATAATCCTCCCCCCCTGGCTGAGGCCCTCCCCCACTGTTTGTGAATTGGGGACCAGCCAAAATCTCTGTCTCAAAGCGACATTCACAGAAATGGGTCATAGGTCAGCCACAGAGATTCTGTTATTTACCCTCGGTCCATCTCTGCCGAGCGGCATCCCTCCTCATTACTATGGAGTTCAGATCCCAGAACGAGCATCAGGGCATGGCCTCTGGGCGCTCCAACCAGAACGCTTGAAGGTCTTGGCCATTTAGAGAGCACAGAGAGGCCTCGAGAGGAAATGAGGCCCTGGATGAAGGTAAGCCTTACCCCTCGTTAAACTAAAGAGTGAAACTAACTGGGGATTTGAGAAAGAATAGAAGCCATCAGCAACCTGAAGAAGCAGCAGATCCAGAAGCAAAGCGAAGAAGGCAATGTGGCTCAGTTCTCCGTGTGGTCACTCCCTAAGTTTGCCCTTGGCTCAAGTGCAAGCTGACATATTTGAAGTCCCATTGACATCATCCAATGCATCAGGAAGCTAGTAAACCCACAAAATTAGATCCCCCTGGAAAAAGCCCAACTCCAAGATTTCTGGAATAACCCAGAACTAACCAGCCATTCAGGGATACAGTAATGGGATCTGAGCAGCAGTTCTACTCCTGGATGTCTGGGGCAAGTTACTTAACCACTGAGCTTCAGTATCCCCCTCTACAAAATGAGAAAAATCATCCCTATCTCACGGGGTTATTGTGAGGACTAGATGTCATCACACAGGTGTGTGACATCTGTTTTATAGGAAGTGTTTGATATAAGGTAGCTATTATACGTTACTCTTCTCATTTGAAAAGTAACCAGAACCAATACTAATGCTAATATGAATATCAATACTACTACTAACGATATCAGTAATTGAATATTTATTATCTCGGGCCGCTGGGCTATGTCATCTTATTCAACTGTCACAAGTACGGTCAATATTATTTCATGGTCACTTTGCAAATGAGGAAATTCAGGCTTAGGTTAAGTAACCTGCCCAAGGTTGACAGTGAATGAGTGGCCTAACTCAAAACTAGATTCAGCCAATTCCAAGATCCCCTTTCTATTTTACTTTTTTAATAAATTTTTATATATTTAAGGTGCAAACATGAGGCTGTGATTACATATACATAGTGAAAGATGACTACAGTCAAGCTAATTAAAATACCTCCTCACATAGTTACCTTTTTTGTGTGTGATAACACCTGAAGTCTACTCTCTTAGCAAATTTCCAGTAATCAACATAGTGTTAATAACTATAGCCCACATGCTGTATATTAAGTCCTACAACTTATTCATCCTTTGTACCATTTGACAACTTCCCTTATTCACCCATATCTCCACCCCTGGTAACCACTGTTCCACTCTCTGCTTTTACATATTCAACTTTTTTAAGGTTCCACATATAAGTGAGATCATGCAGTTTTTTTACTTTCTGTGTCTGGCTTATTTCACTTAGCATAATGTCCTCCCAGTTCATCCATATTGCTGCAAATACAAAGCCCCTTTTTTACCATGACGGACCACCTTGCACAGCTGTTTTTAAATAAACCAGTTTAATGCTGGCCTTAAGTTTAGGGGGTGGCTCTTGTTCACCATATAACTCTTCTTCTGACAGAATATCCTGTAACTTGGCCTTCTTGTTCCCTGATGGCTTTTGCTTTTCTGTGGTCCATTGTGACACTATCCAAGAATGTAGGGCCTTGCCACTTACATGAATCAAGGTAACACAAGGTACTATAACAGATTCTTGGAGTGCTACAGTCTTGATCTGAAGGTTTTCCAGGATCTAAAAATGACACTGAGCTTATCAGAAATTGTTTTGGGAATGGCCAATAGATTCAACTCTATAGAAGAATAGGGACAATTATTATTATTATGAAAATTATTCACTCAACTTGGTCAATTATTAATGATTTACCAAGTACCTATTCTACACAGAGCTGTCTTCTAGGTGCAATCTCTGGAAGAATCTCATTCATGCACACTGCCCCAAGAGTGGGACAAAATGATATTGGCCTTTTAAAATTTCCAAATAATGTGTAGTTGAGGGGTTTTCCCACCTGAAGTCTCTGGGCAGTTGATTTTCCTCATCTCCTCACTTCACAAACTCTGCAAGCACAACAGGGAAAGCCCATTATGAAGTCTCTTGTTTTCAGGCATGATTGCACTCTCCAAATCAGGTCTGCAGTTGCCCCATGAGACAATCTTTGTCTCTCTCTCTCTCTCTCTAACCCAGCGCTTCTTCCCTCAAGCAAAAATCAAGCTTCTATTCAAAGGCTCAGAGGATTCAGTTTACTCTCAATGATTGAGGAATGAGTATGTGAGTATTTTTTTTTTAAAAAAAGCTGTTTAGAAAAAAAGCCTGTAAGAAATCGATTGTTTTGTTTCTACTGGGGTTTGGAATGAGTATGGGGCTTGCATTTAAAGGTGGATCTCTCTAACATACTAAAAGATGACTTGAAGCCAAACGATGGAGTTCTCTGAAAAGAATAGACACTGAAGCAACTGAAGACCTGATCTATTTTCTCTCCCTTCTTGGTCTACTTCATTCGCTCATCTACTTCTAAGCACCTACCCTGTGGAAGGTGCTGGGAATCTAGGGCATCAAAACACAGTCCTTACCAGCAGGTTAACACTAACCAAACAGTACGACTAGTGCAATGCCAGAGGGAAGCACAGAGTGACAGCTTAGTTATAAAAGTTATTGAGCTCCTTTCCATACCAGGCCCTGTGCATCACAGTGTCATCCCCTTTAATTATTAAAATCCAGCAGGGTCCTTATTCTCACAAATATGGAAACAGAGATTCAAGGGAAATAACTCATCCAAGATCATGCATTTACTAATGGCAGGGATGGAATTTAAGTCCAGATCGACCTAATTCCAAAACCTGATTTCTTAATTATTTTGTAATACTGTTAAGAAAGTACAATGAAGGGACACAAAAGCCTCAATCCAGAAGTCTTCATGGAGGAGGCAACACCCCAAGTCTGAAAGGTGTAAGGAATGGCCCAAGGGAAAGAGATGGCAAATGCCTTGCTGGATCTGGACCGAGACCTGGACCTGGACCTGGACCTGGCCAGGCTGGAGAGCAAGCTGGTGCCAGGGCCAGGAAGAGCCCAGTGTGGCAGGCTAAGAAGGTGGAGCTTGGCCCAGGAAGCCATGGGAAGCCACTGAGTGATTTCAGGAGAGGAAATTCTATACCTGAATTTTAAAAAACTTTTCTATATGTTTTATTTTTCTTGCCTTAAATTCAGCAAAATTAATTATGTCATTATAATCAAGTTTTTCACATACATTGTATTTTATGAACAGTAATGCCAAATTAGGTAACTTTTCTTGCATCAGTGTTAACTTTTTATTCATTTAATTTTAGAGAAACCAAAAGCCAACTGAGCTATCTTATTCATTAATCACTCTTTAAATATGAAGTAGTCCATAGTGTTCAATAATACTGAACAATGGCAAGGGGAAAAAAAGATGTCTCAGATTCATATGATAAATAATGACAGAATAACATATAAACTTTTTTCCTGAAAAATAATCTAGACAGGGAAGGAAATGTCTATGGCTATAAAAGGGTAGCACAAGGGATCCTTGTTATGGAATTGTTCTATGTCTTGACTGTGCTGGTGGTGGTTATGCAAACCCACATATGATACAGTCGCACAGAACTAAATTCTGACACACACACATACACACAAGTATACACACACAAATGAGTACATGTAAAACTGGTGAAATCTAAATAAGGCTAGTAGATTGCATCAAGGTCAATTTCCTGGTTGTCATACTGTACCAAAGTTATGCAAAATGTTGCCATTGAGGAAAACTGAATGAAGGTTATACAGGATCCCTGTATATCATTTCCTAATACTCAGTGTGAATCTACAGTTATCTCAAAACAAAATATGATTTAATAATGAGTGGTTCTCAATTTATTGTGGGTTACCAGGAGAATCTGGCAAAAACTTTAGACTCTCTTCCACAAAAATGCACATAAAATTTTCTTCATACAATTTCATAATGTTCATGAAGCCCCTGAAATTCCTCTGAATCTATATTCTTTGCCATTATACAGATCCATACAGACACTCAGAAAGTTGATGCTCTGCCATTCCAAGGATAGTGTTGTATGAAAAGCTTTTACTCTAGAACAAGACTGCATTCAAATCCTCACTCTAACAGTTCCAAAACCTTACCACTGACCTTGGGCAAGTTGTTTAACCTCTCAGTTTCCTAGTTAGTAAGATGAAATTTATAATTTTACATACACTTATAAGGATTAAATTAGTTAGTATAGTAAAACATTTACAAGTGCACCATGCACATAATAAGCACTCAAAAACTGTTATTATCTATAAGGCTGCCAGGTATCAGTTCCATCCAGTCTCTCCAGCTTCATTGGCCCTGTGTTCCCATTCCTATGCTCTGCTTGAACCATAATTTCTCCTACAACTTTTGTATATGCTGTCCCCTCTCCCAACTTCTACCTATTCACCCTCATACAACATGGTAACCTTTCACTTTCATCCATCTGATCTCAATGCAAGCATCACTTCCTCTGGGAATTCTTCTCTGACCTCACTGACAAGGTCAAATGTTCCTTTTATAAGCTCTTATGAAGCTCAGCACTACACAATATTTATCTTAGATGTAGTTTCATTATATACCTGGAGTGCTATGTGATTGACATATGCCTCTCCACTAGATTTTAAACTCCATGAGAAAAACTGAATTTGATTTTGCTCTCAAGAGTGTCCTCAGCACTTACTGCAATCCTGGGCTCACGCTAAATACTCAATAACTATTTGTTGAATGACTGAATAAATAAATGAATGAATAAAACTATAATGACAGAAGCTAACAGATATGCAACACATTATAAAGTAGGCTGTTCACCCAACAGACGGCAGGTTTCTTCTCTATCATCAGTTCACAAGAGAGAACATTAACACTTAAAAAGATCTTATATTCCATCTAGTATTTCCATACCTGTCATCTCAAGACTTTATCATAGTAAAAGGGATTCTAATTCTCTCACTCTTTGTAAGTTACACTGGAATACGTGAAAAATAATAGAGCCATAGACAATCAAAATGCCATTCTGCTTTGAGCCATACCTCTTCATTCTGAACTATACACACACACACACACACACACACAAACACAGTCACTCTCACTTGCACACAAAAGGACCCAAAGAGAAAACTAAATTTCCCCAGGTCTTTTCAACATACAGATGCATATCTCATCAATGTTTATTCATCTTCCCACTGTACTGACTCTCAAGGAAGTAAATGGTATTAAATGTGAAAAAAGAGCAACTTAGAGAAAAAAATAAAGCCTACCACCAGGCTTTCCTCCATCTCCCAATTATACCCCTAGTCTTTCTAGACACTTTGCCCACATCTCCTTCAGTCTTCCCTGCTAAGGCATGTTAGTAGAAAGGGCCCACAGTTGGATTAATTGGATCAACATTGAAGTTTTCATTTGCTACGTGAGTTTATCAAATCAATCTGACATATAATGAAATATTGTGAAACAGTTTCAGAATGGATAGTGCAAATCCTGCCTTGTTCAATTACTGTCAAAATGCACATACAGGAAAAATATGAAAATCTGAACATATAATTGCAGACTTAATTACCACTCTGTGCTAACCAGAGGCAATCACACTGAATTTGTCAAAGCATTTAAACTAGTTATAAAGTCTCTGTATAATTCCAAGAAATGGGAATACATAAGCGAACACTAAACAGACTTGATGAACTTGATCTTTCTTATTTTCCTTGAGTTGTGAAGATGGCCTAAGAAACAGTGGTTAACCAGAGTTGGGGGGTGAGGGAAATGTTAATTAAAGGGTACAAAGTTGCAGTTACGTAGGATGAATAAGTTGTAGAGATTTAATGTATAGCATGGTGACTATAATTAATAATACAGTATTGTATAATTGAAATGTACCAAAAAAGTAGATCTTAAGTGTTCTCACCACATACACAGACAAATAGTAATCATGAAAAAAAAAAAAAAACCCTAACTTTACTCTTAATCAAATGATCATCCCAAAATTTAACATCAAAAGAAGACATATATTGAGCTCAACAGGCCTGGTCTACATCCTGGCTCTAATTCTATGGCCTTGGGTGTCTTAGAATCTCACTTTTCTCAGCTTTAAGGAGGCATTGAAAACACCTACTTCCCAGGGGTTTTGTGTGTATGATAATGACAATAATAGTAACAATAATAACAATAGACATAGGTGAGGAGCCAGGACCTGGCCTCACAACCACCCATTGTGGTGGGACAGCTCTGGAGAAACAGACCAGATACCTGGGCAGATGGAAGTGTTTTCAGCTAACATACCACCAACTGCAAGCATACCTAGAAGCACCTATCCTTCAGCTATTCCTTGGGGTGAGAAAGTGGGTGGGCTTAGGTCCACATGCCTGAAACTTGGGTCCTGTTTAACTCTCTGCACAGTCTCTTCGTTGGCAAGGAGAGATCTGATGATGAAATAACTCAGAGCAAAGAACCAACCTGGGTGTTCAGTTTGCCAAGCTGGAGTCACAAAGCAGGCTGGACACCTGAAGATATCCCCAGTGGAAACAAATGCTGTGTACCCTGGCTTGCCTTGAGTATAGTACATTTAATTTATGAATTTAGACTGTCGAAAAACCAAAAGCCATAAAATAGAACCAGCATTGTCAACTACCTACTATATGCCAGGAACTTCTGTTATCATATCTTCATTTGTGAAATGGGGATGAAATAAAATAACACCAAACTCTCCAGGTTAATTAATAATTTTTAAAACAAAGATGGTGCAAGAATGATCAGAACAGGATTTTTCAGTGGACCACAATTATGAATCAGCTCTTAGAATTTAATAGTTTACAAAGTATGTAAACGTATATCATCTCACTTGAATTACCTTTTTTGTCATTAATTTTTTTATTGAATGAAAGATTCTTTAAATTCTGTAGTGCTTTACAATTTTCAAAAGTTTCACACATAATTTTATAAATCCCATGAAAAACCTTAAAAGAAAAGCTTTTGATAAAGTTCAACATCCATTTATGATAAAAACTCTCCAGAAAGTGGGCATACAGGGAACATACCTTGACATATAAAGGCCGTAAATGAAAAACCCACAGCGAACATCACACCTAACGGTGAAAGGATGAAAACATTTCATCTAAGTTCAGGAACCAGGCAAGGATATCCACTCTCCCCACTTTTTTCCCAAGGCATTTTTAAAGACAGACTTCATTTTTCAGATCAGTTTTAGGTTCAGAGCAAAACTGAGAGGAAACTACAGAGCGCTACCATATACCTGCTGTCCCTAAACGTGCACAGCCTCCCCCACTACTGACATTTCCCACAAGAAATAAAAGGAATACGTTGTGGAAAAGAAGAAGTTAAACTGTCCCTGTTTGCAGATGACAGGATGCTATATATAGAAACTCTTATAGACACTACCAGAAAACTACCAGAGCTTATCAGTGAATTCAGTAAAGTTGTCAGATACAAAATTAATACACAGAAATCTGTTGCATTTCTATACACCAACAACAAACTATCAGAATGAGAAATTAAGGAAACAATCCCATTTGCCATCCCATCAAAAAGAATAAAATACCCGGGAATAAACCTACCTAAAGAGGTAAAAGATCTGTACTTGGAAAACTACAAGACACTGATGAAAAAATTAAAGATGACACAGGCAGAAAAATATACCATGTTCTTAAATTGGAAGAATCAATATTATTAAAATAACCATATTTCCTAAGGCAATCTACAGATTCAATGCAATCCCTATCAAAATACCAATGGCATTTTTCACAGAACTAGAACAAATAATTCTCAAATTTGTGGGAAAACACAAAAGACCCAGAACAGCCAAAACAATCTTGAGAAAGAAGAACAGAGCTGGAGTAATCATGCTCCCTGACTTCAGACTATCCTACAAAGCTACAGTAATCAAAACAGCATGGTACTCTTATTTACAAAACAGAAGTAGAGTCACGGATGTAGAGAACAAACTTATGGTTATCAGGGTTTGAGGGAGGGGGGAATTGGGAGATTGGGATTGACATATACACACTACTATATAGAGAATGGATAGATGATGGGGACCTACTGTATAGCACAGGGAACTGTACTCAATACTCTGTGATGACCTATATGGGAAAAGAATCTAAAAAAGAGTGGATATGTTTCATATATATATATATATATATATATGGCTGATTTGCTTTGCTGTACACCTGAAATTAGCACAGCATTGTAAATCAACTATATCCCAAAAAAAATTTTACATATAAAATTAAAAAAAAAAAAAACCAGTATGGTACTGGCCCAAAGACAGACACATAGATCAATGGAACAGAAAAGATGGCCCAGAACTAAACCCACACACTTATGGTAAACTAATCTATGGCAAAGGAGGCAAGAACATACAATGGAGAAAAGACAGTCTCTTTAATTAGTGGTGCTGGGAAAACTGGACAGCTGCATGTAAAAAATGAAATTAGAACATTCTCTTACCCATATACAAAAATAAATGCAAAATAGATTAAAGATCTAAATGTAACACTGGGTACTATAAAATTCCTAGAGGAAAACATAGGCAAAACACTCGTTGACATAAATCACAGGAATATTTTTTTGGATTCATCTCCTAAAGCAAAGGAATCACTTAAATAATCTTGAGAACTGTGATTATATATGAAATTTAACAATCCTACCATTTGTCCTCAATGACAGATAATTCGTTTACGAATGAGGATTAATTGAGCACCTACTATGTATTGGACACTGTTCTAGGCATGGGAATACAGCTGTGAACAGGACAATGTTCCTCTTCTAAGGAGACTGATATTGCAGTGACAGATATAAATACAAAACGTGTAAGCTACAAGTCAACAAAATAATGTATGATACAGAATAACTGTGCATCTGCTTTAGATTGCATGTCACCAAGGGCTCTCTGAGGGGACAACATTTGAGCACAAGTCCTCAAGTCCCATGTTTGTATGTCTGAGAAATGTCTTATTCCTACAGGCTTAATATCTTCTTGATTAAACTACTGGCCTATGTTTTACTCCATGAATAACAATTAAAATACTGGAGGTGACCATTTATTTCAACTTTCTGCCTACTCACACCTTCACCAGAGCAAGTACTATATTAACCACAATGATCTGCTTAACTAAAAGCAATAATTTGTACTATAATATTACTTTCCCCTCTCAGATACCTTTACATCTATTTTCCCTTTGATGCTGAGAAGTGGGTAATGCTGTCCCTGTTGAGCTAGTAAGGAAGCTATGGCTTGCCTCAGGTCACACAGCCAGTGGGTTATGCAAAATCAAGGCTACTGACTACAATGCCTTTTCGGAATATACTTCTAGTAGAGAGAGAACTTCATTTAGTTTAATCAACATGTGTGAAGCTTCTATAGTTGTTCTGTTAATCGCCAGCGATAGAAATTACGCAAAATGGGAAAGACAGGATCTTTGACCTGATCAAGCTCCCAATCTAGTCAGAAAAACATTTAAATAATTAAACGTAAACTCATTAGGAAAACATAACACCCTGGGGAATAAAGGATGCAGTTTTACAAGTGCAGCATGTAACCTGGGCCTTGAAGGACGAGCAGGGGTTTACCAAGGAGAGAATAAGCCCGGGGGTCGGGGTGGGGGTGGGGGTTGGTCCAGAGGAAACTGATCAAATAGAAACAGAAAAGATAATGATGAGTTAGGAAAGCCGCCATTAGACTCGTGTGACTGAGGCAGAGGATGAGTCCGTAAACTAAGCAAGAGTCGAACTGTCAGTGTCACTGAATAATAGGTTAAGAAATGGGGACTTCGTTCTGTTCGAAATGGAATGCACTGGAGCACTGACAGCTTGTGAATAATAACATACAATCAATACTTTAGAAAAGGCCTTCTGGAGGTAGAGAATAAGCTGAAGCCAGGTGATGGCTGGTGGCAGGAGAGCAGTATAAAAGTTATAATTGTCCACGGAGAAAAGCAGAGGTCCAGAACTAGGACAGTGCCAATTTTAAAGGCAGCTAACCCTTCAGCTTCTATGGAGAAATAATGGGCAGAGGAGAAAGCAAAGATCTAGATGTCTTTCCTTTATCCAAGCCCTCTACAGGTCCTGGTATAGTCTTAAAAGTTGTGTATTACTTTCTTTTAATTGGAATTATTATTAAAGAATATTGAAGCCCTGGGCTTTAATTCTGTTGTTTGAAAGTCCATATATACATGTACATCCAGTGCCTGAGAAGCTCTTTGATCTACCTCATTATGTGGATCATGGTCATTTGTTGCACGCCTCTGTGATGTTAATAAATACTTCCCAAGGCAGGAGTCATCATGCAGTGCACGCACATGCATCCTCTAGTCTCGTGCATGTTCAGGAAGAGTCTGAGTCAGACAGCTCCTGATTCCCACCTTGAGAGGTGATGGGAAAGACTCTAGCCTTTGACTGTTCTGACACAGACTGAAAGGCACTGCCCATTTCTTCACTTACTTTCTCTCTCCTAAAAAAGGCTGTTTTGACAAGTGAAGGTAATTGTTGTTTACTTCTGGCTAGTGTCAAAGCTGGGTTTTGCTGGGCAAATGTGGTTCAGACACATTCCCCAAAGGGTGAAGAGTCAGAACTCCAACCTTGATAATTGAAGAAAAGGGCTAGAAAACGATTTGGCAAGTCTCATCCTGCACTGGGAATGTGACTCACCTCAAAGCAGTTTTCACTGAGCTTACACCAGGAGGAAAGCAAAGCTGAGGAATCTGGAAGGCTCACTGCTCACTCTGCATTAGCAGAGCCATTTCGCCAAGTGCTGAAAAGCCTCTGTGCTGGGTACAGAAGCACAAATTCCTTGTGCTGATGCAAAAAAATAAAAATAAAAAAAAATATGGATCAATGGAGCTTGGTTCAACAAAAAAATTTATCCAGATATAGAATAAGTCTAAATACCTAAACTAACTTGCTAAACAACATCTACTGTGCAAGTTTCACTGTGAAATTTTTTATATCCAAATAAAAACCAAAAACCTAATCCAAAAAGGAACTGGATTCAAATCCTAGCTCTCCCACTTGCTAGCCATGTGACTTTGAGAAAGTTATTTAAGGTCTTTAAGTTTGTTTGTTCCCAAGTAAAACGGTCGTAACAAGAGAAACTGTCACACAAGAGTGATGTAAAAATTAAACAACAAGATATGCACAAGTTAGTACAGTGTCTGGCACATAGTAAGTATTCAAAAAATGTCACTGGTGAATTACCAGTACCATCATTATCCTTCTCTTTCTTGCCTTATGCTTCTTGTGTGGTGGTTAAAAGCATCAGTGGTGGGAGTGTCATTCTAATCCCACCTAGACCACTCATTCAGTGTGTGATCAGTCTTCTTCCTCAGCAACAAGATATGGATGTTAATAATAATACTTACTCATAGGGTTTGGGGAAGAATTGAATAATATAATAGATGTAAGGCTACTAGAATGTGTCTTGACACATGGTACATGTTCAATATATGTCATTGTGATTATTATTATCCTAATCATCATCATCACTATTTTCAGCCACACCACAATTTAATTGCCAACACACTGGTGATATGTACCACAACGTGAGATGTATGAATAGAAGGCATCACTCTGATTTTTCTAGAAATCACTCCTTGGGGTCCTCTGTCCCTAAGGATCTGAATGGATTTAGGGCCAAGGTGGAGTTCTAGTTCTCAGTTCTAATGCCATCACAGAAAAAGGAACAGACAGAAAGAGCCCTTATGCATTTGAGCCCAATATCTTAAGCTCAATAGAAGAACCCTATGTAAGAAGTCGGAAAGCAAGAAAGAAAATATCAAAGTTACTATTGATCCTTTCTTTAGTATTATGAATTGTGAAAATCAAGAAAAGAATGTCAGGTAGAATATCCCTCTCTGGGTAGACTAGAAATAAAAGCTTTACTAGGTATTTCACACTTTGCTCAATGTCTTACATGCACTATCTCATTTATTCCTCAACACAGCCTTCAGAGGAGCATACAATTATTAGTCCCATGTGTGACTGAGACTTGGAGGGATTAAGTGACTTATCCAAGGTCATCCAATTATAAGAGGCAAAGCTGGCATATGTATTTTCCTCTTGAAAATTATATTTTTGTGTGTGTAAATTTGCTCAAGCTGCACATCTTCAGTAACACAGCCAGATGAAAGTAGTGGCGGATTCAGTGAATAATGCCTCCTGGATTTTTGTATTTAGGATTCCAAATATTTGCATTGAATATATTGGTGAAAATACCTGAGTTGTCCTTTGCTACTCAAAGCAAGCATATCCAGATGACCAACTGATTCAATGTTTCTCTTTCCATTTGCCTGTCTTAGATTCACAAAAAGCTATTCAGATTGCCTTCTCAAGGCTGTCAACTAATGAGCTTACCAGTCATAGAAGTATCCAAGCATCAGTTGATGAATCCCATGACTGAGGAGATTCTACACTGGGTAGGAATTTGGACTCTAATTTTATAATTTACCTTCCAATATTTAATAAGAGTATTTATCATAGTAAAAGGAAATAGCAAAGTCAATTACCATGAACAAAGGTATACAGTTATAAAAGAAAAGAAATGGACCCAATTTAGGTCCTTTGATTCACCCACTCATACTCTTGGATGATAAGACTTTTACACTAAACACACTCATACCCAAACTAGGAAGAGGCAAGCATTTCTCAAATTGTGTTCCATGATGCATAAGTACCTGTTCTTCAAACGTGTTTCTTGAGAAACATAGGAAATGGCTATTTTATAATTATGAAAAGGAAAACTAAGTAAATATATATATATATATATATATATTTAACGTCTTTATTGGAGTATAATTGCTTTACAATGTTGTGTTAGTTTCTGCCATATAACAAAGTAAATCAGCTATATGTATACATATATCCCCATATCCCCTCCCTCTTGCGTCTCCCTCCCACCCTCCCTATCCCACCCCTCTAGGTGGTCACAAAGCACCAAGTTGATCATCCCGTGCGATGCAGCTGCTTCCCACTAGCTATCTGTTTTACATTTGGTAGTGTATATTTGTCAATGCTACTCTCTCACTTCGTCCCAGCTTACCCTTCAACCTCCCTGTGTCCTCAAGTCCATTCTCTACATCTGCATCTTTAAGAATCTCTTAATCATATGACTTTGCTGAGCCTTTTACCTGTTAATAGGTTTTACAAATCTCTAAGAAGCTATAAGAGCATGTACCATGTACCCAAATTATTTGATCTCAGAGCCTTTCAGTAGAACTCAGTTTGGGAAAACACTGGTGCACCAGAAAGTATATGGGCCATGGAGAAAGGCTGGCAGAACCTGGCTCCCCTGTCACCAGCACACTACTAAACCTCAGTCCTCATTTTCTCATCTGCAAAATGACAGATAATTAACCAAACCAAACGACTTCGATTAAACAAGATATTAAATGCAATATAGTTGGCCCATCATGGTAGTTGCCCAAGAAATGTTAGTTTCTTTTTTTGTGCTGATAGAGTTGAGAAGACCAAGCCGAATGGTACCGCGGAAGTGGTTAAACATCCCATGCCCTA